>NC_052163.1:65853670-66453670 GCF_902713615.1 Scyliorhinus canicula | reverse complement strand
GACCATTTTGATAATTGGTTCCTATTGCCTATTGTTGCACGTTTTACTTGAGTGTATTACGCGTTTATTGGAGTGTATTAACACGCCTCCGTTTAAAGGCCGTGTGCTTAACACTGCTACAGCTCTGTGTGTGTATTTTCAGCTCGGAGTCGCCAGGTGCCGTATTTAGACACCTCACAAGTATTTCAAGGTCAGGTTCAAAGTAATAAAACTATACACCGATTAGTAAGTTCAAACGATCAATATTTATTATACAAATATAATAAATACGCATGCATACGCTAAAGACTAATACTTATTTCTACTATTAAACGACTAAATACTTATCTAAGTAGGAACCAGCAAGGTCAGGGGACAAGGCCTTTGTTCCTTTCTGGGCTGCACCTTCTGTTCTCTACTAGTCGAATAATGTATAAGCAATGCCGGGTTCACGTAGCGAGCGTCATTTTGGCACTTACTGAACGATGGCTGGTGCTCAACGGCTGGTGATGGAAGACAGGATCTGGAGGCTGGAGTCGGAGTCAGAACAGCAGTCCAAGCCGGAGCACAAAAACAGCAACGGAGCCGGAGCACAACAGACCTGGGCCGGAGTCAACAGACAGAACCATGTGCGGGGTCTATCTTTATAGGTCTCCCAATGTCTGTGCCTTTTCGGGGCGGGCCTTTACCTGCCATGTATCGATTGGGTCATTTCCCAATCGATGTCTTACAAATCCCCCAATCTGAGGGTCTCTTCTCGATGGGTGGGGCGGTCTCTAGGGTCTTTTGTGATGGATACTTCTGGTGCCGTTTCGTCTGGGCGTCCACTCAAAGTATCCATTCAAACCCAAATGTTGCTATTGTGTGGGCCCAGATCTGGATCGCCTCATTACTATGCAAAGCGTTTTGCTATTTACACCTTTGGTTGAGATCTTTCACCTGGCCATAAACTAGTTTCGATACGTGCAGAATGCTAATTAGCCTTTGCAGACTGCTTGTCCTGGCTAAGACTGTTTTCTCCCTACAGCCTCAGCAGTTCTCCATTTTGTTAGCCCAGTGTCCATCTTAGGTGGCTACACTATGCGTCAAGATCAATGACTGACACTGAGTACGCCCAAATCGAAAAAAAGTGTCTAGTGTTAGTCACGGGGATTTCCAAATTCCACGACTACATATATGGTCTGCCCAAATTCACAGTGGAAACTGACCATCGTCCACTAGTACACATCATAGAACAAATCTTAAATGACATGACTCCCAGACTTCAACTTTTAATGATAAAATTGAGAAGATACGATTTCACACTGAAGTATACACTAGGTAAAGAATTAGTAATTGCTGATACTTTATCTAGGTTAGTCAACACTGACATTCTCCAAGAAGAATCCATCAATGATGTTGATTCACATTTGCAACTATTCAAAGAATTACTACCTGTATCAGATGTCAAATTTCAGCAAATTCGCATTGAAACACATAAAGATACTACATTGATGAGAGTTATGAAACATCTTCAAGAAGGATGGCCCATAGGTAATTGTCCGCAGTATCCATCCATTCAGTCAGAGCTGACTATTGTAGATGGTATACTGCTGAGACAAGAATTGTAATTCCACAAAGCATGCGTTCTGAAATGCTGTCGAGATTACATGAAGGTCATCTAGGCATTAAAAAATGTGGAAGATGTGCCAGACTGTTTATCTATTGGCCTGGTATCAACAATGATATTGCAAACATGATATTGTTTTGTTCAACATGTCAATCCCATCAAATTCAGCAATGCAAAGAACCACTGCAACCACATGATCTAGTAACATGACCATGGATCAACGTTGGTGCTGGTCTTTTTCACTTTTTACGCAAAGACTATCTTGTAGTCATTGGCTATTTTTCCAATTTTCCTGAGTTAATGAAACTGAATGACATCACATCCAACAATGTCATACAGGCATGTAAGGAGATATTTGCCAGACATGGTATTCCCAGTATCGTAATGTCTGACAATGGCCCTTGTTTCTCAAGTCATGAATGGCATGATTTCTCATTGAAATACAACTTTCAACATGTTACTTCAAGCCCACATTTTCCATAATCAAATGGAAAAGCAGAGAAAGGTGTTCACATCATGAAACAGCTACTTAGCAAATCTAAATAATCTGATTCTGATTTTTACTTAGCTTTACTCAATTACAGAACATCTCCACCGTCAACAGGCTTATCTCCATCTCAAATGTTATACAACAGAATGTTGAGGACAACATTATCTCAATTACACTTTCCTGATCAAGAACAACAAAATCTTTTTATAAGAATGCAACAACAGAAAATGAGTCAGAAAAGATATTTTGATCAACATTCGAAAGAACTGTCTACTCTATCTGATGATGATATAGTTAGACAACACCAGGTTAAAGTCCAACAGGTTTGTTTCAAACACGAGCTTTCGGAGCACTGCTCCTTCCTCAGGTGAATGGCGAGGTATGTTCCAGAGACATTTATATAGACAAAGTCAGAGATGCCAGACAATGCTTGGAATGCGAGCATTTGCAGGTAATCAAATCTCCTTCCTCAGGTGAATGGAGAGGTATGTTCCAGAAACATTTATACAGACAAAATCAGAGATGCCAGACAATGCTTGGAATGCGAGCATTTGCGAGTAATCAAATCACGCATTCCAAGCATTGTCTGGCATCTCTGTCTATATAAATGTTTCTGGAACATACCTCTCCATTCACCTGAGGAAGGAGCAGTGCTCCGAAAGTTCGTGTTTGAAACAAACCTGGACTTTAACCTGGTGTTGTAAGACTTCTTACTGTGCTCACCCCAGTCCAACGCCGGCATGTCCACATCACGATGTAGTTAGATTCAGACTTCCTGCAGGTTGGTCTGACAAAGCTCACATAATTAGGCAATTCTTACCAAGATCTTATCTGATCAGAACTTAGGATGGAACCATTCTAAGAAGAAATAGAAGAGGTCTACTTCAAGTCAAAGATACTGTCAACATTTTTCCAGATCTTGATTTGAACCAGACTGTTTCCAAACAACTTGAAAGAAGAATGAAATCCAATTTACTGATTCACAACAAACTGGAGAATTCTTCATCACCTTTGAAGTTGAGAAGATCGACAAGGAGAAGACCCAATCATCTGAATTTGTGAACTTTTTCAATAATCTAGTGATTACTATAAACTGTTTACATTCCACTTCTTTTTTAAATAAATTTAGAGTACCCAATTCAATATTCCAATTAAGGGGCAATTTAGCGCGATCAATCCACCTAGCCTGCATATCTTTGGCTTGAGGGGGCGAAACCCATGCAAACACGGGAAGATTGTGCAAACACCACACGGACAGTGACCCAGAGCTGGGATCGAACCTGGGACCTCGGCGCCGTAAGGCAGCAATGCTAACCACTGTGCCACCGTGCTGCCCTTACATTGCATTTCTTATGTAAAAAATTTTCAGATATTTCAAACAAAATGTTAAAAAGAAACAGGGATGTAGTGATATTCAGATATCAACATACATAATCAGTGTACGTAAATGTAGGACAGTCATTTCAACACTAGATGTCTCAAAGTCAGATACTATAAGAACCGGATTCCTGCTCTTTTTAGTTAGTTAGAGCGTGATCCAGAACAGAGTACAAGCAAGACATAGACTAGCTAGAGTGAGAGAAGTTAGAACTAATTTGTTATAATAGTGTATAGTTATATAGTATCTGTATTGTACTTTATTTCTTTATAGTTAGTTTAGTATTGAGTAAAAGGACTCAGTTTATTTTTTTATTACTCATTAAATTGTTCATCTTTCAACAAGACTATTGGTCATTTTATCATCCTGGTGGATTCAAAAGTAATATATATATTTTAGATAAGTTATTTAAAATATAACAGACCTACCTTCCTCCGTGCGGGCTCTGCCATGTTGGCGGCGCCCACGCCGAGGTGGGCCGGTGCGCGCATGCGCGGTTTGGCTAGCAGGGCCCCGCCAGCAGCCAGAGCTGCGGGACGCACGTCGGAGCTCTGCTAGCCCCCTGGAAAACGGAGAATCACCCCGGACCTTGAGGAAAACGTCCGGAGTGATTCTCGCCCATTTTCCAGTGGGCGTGGGGACTTAGTCCCCAGAAGGGAGAATCCCGCCCCCAGTCTCCACAAGAGGCATACAAAATCTGGCAAGGCATTGGACCTCGTCTTGGGCTTGATCTTAACACAAAAGGCCATGAAGTCCCATGTAATAAAGGTTAAGATGGTTTATGTCTTCCAAGCTGCCTGTCTTTTCTGTGGTCTTTAGGAGTCTGTGTTCCTTGTTTGTATAGACTGTGTGAGGTTGCAGTGCCTTTTTTGATTATTTGAAGGGGTTTCTCTTCAGGATTTGGTAGCACTTCAGCCCACGCTCCTTATGTTTGACCATTTGGTGTGAAGGTGGGGGGGCCTGGCCAAAAACAGGCCAAGGCAGCGGACAGTTGAGAGGGCAATTGGGCAAACTGTACGCCCCTCTTCTGCAGCTGTTTGCACCTGGGTGCCCCTAGAGAGGGAGCATGTGGTGTCCACTAGTACGCGTGAGGTCTTGCGTGATTAGTGGCATTACAGGGGCTGGAGTATTTCAACCCCAGGAACACTAATTCAATAAGTTTAATTTAATGTTGTGACGTTTGTAATAGAGCCTTTTTAAAGGACTGTAATTCATTTGTTTATCAGTTAATTTATTTGATATACTCAGGAGTATAGTCACATTCCCTTTCAGGGATTCTTCATTTGTTAATTTATTTGATAACCAAGAGTATAAAGAGACACTTGCAGCCACTCCCGTTGGAACAAAATTTCTTATTGGCTTAGTCCCAAAACCTCCCTTGGGAATCTTAACTTAATTTGTGCCATTGTGCGGAACTTCCATCCATGCCATGCTGCAGTGGGATTGTGTACAGGCTACTACTGTATACCCTTCACTTACCCCCTTCCTCAACTATCCAGACATGTTGTGGTGTTCTGTCCTGCCCTCCAGTGGAGGTGGAGGGCCCTGATGGGAGGCTCAATGTGGGAGTTTTCCATTGGTTTCATGGACTCTCAGGCTGCCTGTAAGTTTTGCAGCCTTAAAGAGTCAGGGGTCAGTGATTGTGTGAGGTTTCAGCCTCTTTTTCATTATTTGAGGAGCTGCTCCTCAGGTTTTGGTTGCACTTGAGCCGACACTCCTGATGTTTGGCCATTTGGTGGGGGGGGGGGGGGGGGGGGGGGGGGGTAGGGGCAGTATGCTGGAGGACCTCCTTGTTAGACTGCTCCTGGGCCTGGCCAAAAACAGGCCAAGGCAGCAGATAGTTGAGGGGGCAATTGGGCGAACAATATTCCCCTCTCCCGTAGCTATGTTTGCACCTGGATGTCCATAAAGAGGGAGATGGCTCCTGATCTTTGGCCACCTAGATTGGAAGGGGGAAAGCAGATCGAGGGCTCCTTAATGCGTTCCTTTGCTGGGCCAAACCAGATCCAGGCAGCAAACCAATGGGGCTCACTCATCCCAGTTGCCCGAGCCTCTTTCATGGTTGTTTGTGTGTTGCTGGAGAGGGAGCACACTGTGTCTACCTGTATGTCTGAGGTCTTTTGTGACAAGTGGGGACCACAAACATTAGTGAAATCCACCATCTCTCCCCAAATTTTAATTTAGATAAGTTTCCTTCTAAAGTTGTTTTTGTTAGAGCCCCTTTCAGGGGTTGTTAATCGGTTAATATCTATTTGATTTTAGTTTACTCAAAGGTGTGTTATTGACACTGGTTGGGGAGTAGAGTTACTAGTTATATGGCTGGATTCTTCCATCCCCCCCCCCCCCCCCCCCCCCGCCAAAACACTACAGGCAAGACGCAGCAATGGGGAAGTCCATTGACTTCAGGCAGGATACTCCGGTTGCTGGGCGGACGCGGCCAAAGAATCCTGCCCATGTTTTATTAAGACTAAATATTGGTTTCTGGTCTCCTCCTTCACCAACTGAGTCTGAAGTTTAATAGTCGCTGGTATTTATGATCAAGTGGTTCCTTTCCCAGACACAGTATATTCGTGGCCTCTCCCCAGTGTGACAATGTCCATTAATACGTAGCTGGGATGGTTTAAGTGAAGCCTTTTCCCGATGTATCTATGGTTTCTCCATGGTGCAGCTGTTCCTGTTCTTTTCCAAGTTTAACGATCAGTTGAACCCTTATTTGCAGGAAAAACACACGTAGTCTCTGCACTGTGGACCGTGTAACTTTTTTCAGGTTGTGTATCTTTCCACAATCAAAGCACCAGGACACTCTCAGTGTGTGTCTTTCGTTTTTTCAGTGTGTTTATCCAGCCACAATAATGTTTAAAATCTTTTGAAGCAGACAGATGTTTCTCTTTCTGGATTCAAAAAATAATATTCAGGTCCTGATGTGACATTTGGGTTAAAGTTTCTGTCTGTCAATCCTCCCCTTCCGATAATAATGTGTTACTAAACTTTCTCAGTCACTCAAGGACAGAAATTCAGAAAACAATTCTAGTTTCCATGGGATGTTCTTTTCTCTCCTTCCCCTGAAGCTGTAACTCTTCATTCCACACACTCCCCCTCCATTCTCAAACTTCTGTAACATAAACCCTGCCAATTAATTCTTTTGAAGGTGCCAATTCATGGTCAACCGATCCATGCTCTCTGCTTCCCTATCCAGATCACAGAGACATAAATATGTATGCATATGTATTACTGGACTCAATGTACGTAATATTCAGTACATTATTACTTGATTAGAGATACAACAAGAACTTTATTTCGGCACCTAGTTGTCATGAACTGGGTCTTGCTGCCTGTGAGAACTGAGACCTGAATCAAGCTTTGCAGTTCTGTAGGATCATTCAGATCTAAAATGCTAACTGTTTCTCTCTACAGATGCAGCCAGACCTGCTGAGCTCACGCAGCATTTTCGATTTCTAATTTCAAGTTTTCCAGAATCTGCACACTCCCTGGATTCATTTTTCTTTCCCTCTAGTTCTTAAAAGTCAACAAATTGAACCCAGAATTAGGGAAGAAATTGGGAGCATGACTCTTCAGGAAAACAGAAAAGGTTAATAATAGGAGCACTGGGCAAGGTCACAATTATAGGAACACTAGAAACAGGAATTGTCCATTTGGCCCCTCCAACCCTCAGTCAGCTCACAACTGATCTCCAAACCAGTCCATTTGGCCACCTTTGGAAAGAGTATTTAGGAATATGAAGTAATCAAACATCCATCCATCTCAATCTGGAAAGCACCCATTGGTGACACCCCTCTACACACCGTCTTGCCTTTGGGAGGGGGGGGGGGGGGGGGGGAAGAGAGGTTGGGGGGGGGGGGGGGGGCAGTTTTCCACATTTGAAACACACTGTGTGAAGAAGCGCTTCCTGATTTCGCTCCTGAACAGCCTGACTCTAAGTTGAAGGCTCAGCTCTGTTGCTCTGGACACTGCCCCACACCAGAGGAAATAGCTTCCCTCCATCTCCCTATTCAAATTCTTCTAACATTTTCAAAACAACAATCAGATCATCCCTCAATTTTTCATACTCGGGGACAAGGGGGATCGATGGCCTTTGGATAGCGAGTCAGGGAGTTCTGACTGCACAGAAAGAGGCCCTTTGCCTATCAAATCTTTGGAGGTTCTCTGTAGAGCTACCCAGTCAGTCTCATCCTCCATTATATCCCCGTAGGCCGACAAGTTTATTTCCCACAAGTGCCCATTCAATTTTAATTTGATATTTAAGTAGGATGACCAAAAGCTGGGAGGGACCGAAAGGAAAGTTAGATTAATCCGGCACATTCCCTGTTTATTAACAAGGTAGGTAACAAGGTGTTTAGTTAATAAGCATGTTCTCTGGATCAGATCAATAAACTGGATACATAAATGGGCTTGATATGTATGATATGAAAAAGCTTCATAAAAAGTCATTTGAACCCTTTAGACAAAGAGACAAACATTAGAACATTAAAACAGGCAACCACGGCCTCTAATATTGGACACGGTGTAATCTGTTTCACATTAAGCAGATATATCTGATGTTGGATTATTGATATAGTTAAACTGTCCTTTAATTGATTCATTTCAGCAGTTAATAACATTGATCCATGTACAGTGCTTACTCTAATCTGTTAATCTAGATCTGTGTCTGGACTCAAGTCTTTTGTTACTGACTGGGATCTCTCTTTCTCTCACACCCCCCCACCCGTGTTTCTCTCAGTATATTGACTGGGGCTTCTCTCGACCCTTGTCACTGTCACTATAAATCATACAACACCAGGTTATAGTCCAACAGGTTTGTTTCAAAAACTAGCTTTCGGAGCACTGCCCCGTCCTCAGGTGAATGGGGTGCTCCGAAAGCTAGTGTTTGAAACAAGACTGTTGGACTTTAACCTGGTGCTGTAAGACTTCTTACTCTGCTCACCCAGTCCAATGCCGGCATTGCCACATCATGACTATAAATCGTCATTTAGAAAGTCAGGGAGAAATCAAGGACAGTCAGCATGGATTTGTTAAGGGAGGATATCCTGTTGGTGGGATATGGGGAAGAGGGGCGGTTGGAGGCTTATGTGGAGGACAAACACTACCACAGATTAATTGAGCCACCTGGCCAGACTCTGTGCTGGAGACTCAATGGAACCAAAACAAGTATATGTATTTCAGATTTACCTGTGGTGGTAGGAAAAACACAATCTACTACCCAGGATAAAATAAATGTACTTCATCTTTTTTGGATCATTTCAGTGGAACTGCGCATTCACAGGGTCAAAGAGCATCAGCCCCACTGGAAGCAAAGTTTTGAGACCTGCCAGGCCAGCAGAAAGAAACCCGCCAAACCTCCCACATCACCAATTGTCAGAATGAATATGGTTCAGTCCTGGATGGGATTACCATTAGCAATCACAACAGTATCCAACCCCTATAATCACTTATGCACTCGCTGGTGTGTTTGCAGGCTGGATACCTGTGTGAATCTCTTCCCACAGATAGAGCAGGCGAATGGCCTCTCCCCAGTGTGAACTCGATGGTGTGTCTGCAGGTGAGATACCCGAGTGAATCTCTTCCCACATATCGAGCAGGTGAACGGCCTCTCCCCAGTGTGAACTCGCTGGTGCATCAGCAGGTTGGATGCCTTTCTAAACCTCTTTGAGCAGTGAGAGCAGCTGAATGGTCTCTCCTCAGTGTGAATGCGCTGGTGGACCATCAGTTCCTGAGAGCTTTTGAAGCCACCACCACAGTCAGAGCATTTGAAAGGTCTCTCATTGGTGTGACTGCCATGGTGTCTCAGCAGGCTGGATGACTGTGTAAATCCCTTCCCACACACAGTGCAAGTGAACGGCCTCTCCCCGGTGTGAACTCGCTGGTGCTTCCGCATGGTGGATGAATCACTGAATCCATTCCCACACTCTGAGCAGGTGAACGGCCTCTCCCCGGTGTGAACTCGCTGGTGTAACAGCAAGTGTGATGACTGAGTGAATTGCTTCCTACATTCAGAGCAGGTGAATGGTCTCTCCCCGGTGTGAACGCGTCGATGAGTTTCTAGCTCAGACGGAGAACGGAATCCTTTCCCACAGTCCCCACATTTCCATGGCTTCTCCATGGTGCGGGTATCCTTATGACTCCCCGGGTTCGCCGATCAGTTGAAGCCTTGCTCATTCACAGAACACGTGCACAGCCTCTCCTTGCTCTGTATGGTGCAATGTCAGGTTGTATAACTCATTAAAGCTCTTTCCGCATCTCCACATCATGACTATGACTGGACTGTGGACTGGAACGCTACTCTAATGTGCATGTGAATCGGTGCTTTCCAGCCACACTGATGTTTGAAATATTTTACCACAATAGAACAGACAAATACTTCTCCTTCTACTTTCAAAGGCCGATGATATTCTGGTCCTGATGAATTAAGTGACTATCAGAGCTTGACAGAATTTTTGTTTTCAGTTCCCTGTCTGCAAATCCTCACCTTCTAACATCCTGCAAAAGGAGTTTACAAGAAATCATCAATGCCAGCACAGGGTAGAAATTCAGCACAGATAATTCTAGTTTCTATGAAACAGGTTTTCCTCTCTCGTTGCACCAAAGCTGTAAATCCCTGTCCCCTCACACTCTCTCTTCTCTGGAAAATGACAATTTGTTGTAAAGTTTCTAAATTTTTTCCTCTCTTGATGAGTCTAACTGGCAGTCAGTGGTTGTTCATTTTATTCCATCATTGGATGTGAGCTCCACTGGCAAGGCCAGCAATCCCTGATAACACTGGTCTCCCAGTGGAAAAGCTAGGCTATTCTCCGCTCGAGCTGAGGACATTTGATAAGAGGGGGTTTCAAATAAATAACTGAAAAGAAAATGTTTTCAGTGCCAGGACAATTCCGCTGATTTAAAGTAAATGGTTAAAAGAAAACCAGAGGCAACATGAGAAAAAAGCCTTTTTACATAACGATGGTTAGGTTTGGAATGCATTGTCTGGTAGGCTGGAGGGAAAGGATTCAATTTTGTAAAATTTGTTCTTTCATGGGATATGGGCATTGCTGGCTAGGCCAGCATTTATTGCCCATCTCTAACTGCCCATGAGAAGGGCTTTAAATAGGGAATTAGATAAATACTTGAAGGAAAAATAATTTCACGGACATGGGGAGAGTGGGGGAAAAATAATTTCATGGATATGGGGAGAGTGGGGGAATGGGACTAACTGGCTTACACTTTTGAAAAGGCTAAATGGCCTATAAATGTGCTATACTGTTGTATGATTCAAGAACACAAGAAACAGAAGTAGTAGGACACCAGGCCCTTCAGACCTGCCCCTCCATTCAATGCGATCATGGATGATTTATGCTGGCCTCAACTCCTTTTCTGTGCCGTTTCCCCATCGCCCACTGTTCCTCGATCTATCAAATATTTATCCATCTCCACTTTAAATACTTCCAATGATCTAGCCTCCACCACCCTCCGGGGGAGAGAATTCCAGAGGTAACCATTCTCTGTGAGAGAAAATTTCTACGCATTTCAGTTTTAAATGACCATCCTTTATCTTGTAGCTTTGTGCCCTTGTTTGAGACTCTCCCACCATTGAAAACATCTCACCATCTACCCTGACAAGCGCCCTCAGGATCTTATATGTTTGAATAAGGTCACCCCTTACTCTTCTAAACTCCAAGGAATACAGACCCAAACTATTTAGTCTCCCTTGATGGGACAACCCTCTCATCTCAATAATTAGCCTGGTGAATCTCCTTTGGACTGTCTCCAATGTTACTATATCCTATTTTAGGTAAGGGGACCAAAATTGTATACGGTATTCCACATGACGCCTTACCAACACCCTGCACAATTGCAGACAAATTCAGTGTTGTGAGCCTCCCGCACCTCCACACATACAAGACAGAGATGAGGAAGAATTTATTCTCTCAGAGGGAATTCTTTGCCACGGGGGACTGTAGAGGCTGGGTTAAGTATGTTCAAGGCTAAGATACAGATTATCAGTAAGGGAATCAAGGGTTCTGGGGATAAGGCTGGAAAGTGGAGTTAAGGATTATCACATCAGATCAGTCGTGACACATTCGCCCTGTGTCTGCGAGGGTTTCCTCCCACAGTGGAAAATGCACAGGTTAGGTGGATTAGTTTTGCTAAATTGCCCCTAGTTAGATGGGATTGCAAGGATAGGGTGGGTATTGGGCCCACGTAGGGTGTTTTTTCAGTGGGTCAGTGGAGACTGAATAGGCCAAATGGCCTTGATCAGCACTGAGGGGATTCTATCTGCACCAATACTCCACCTTGGGGTGGCAAGTAACATTCACTTCAGGCAAGTGCCAGGCAATGACCATCTCCAACAAGAGAAATTCGGATCAGCTCCCCATGACATTCAATGGCATCCCCATTCCTGAAAACCCTATAGGCGCGGAGTGTGGCGACTAGGGGCTTTACACAGTAAATTCATTGCAGTATTAATGTAAGCCTACTTGTGACAGTACTAAAGATTATTATTGATCCCAGGCTCCCTCTCAGCCGAAGGGTCACTGTGAAGACGGGTAGCCTAGCCTTGTCCTTTATGGCAGCCACTTACCCCCTTCACCTTCCCCCCCCCCCCCCCCCAACCTCCCCACTTAACTCCTGCCCCCACCACCCTACTTACCCCTCCAAAACTCCCCACTTACGCCCCCATCTCCCCACTTACCCCCACACCTCCCCACCTACCTCCACACTTACCCCCCTCACCCGCCTCCCCACTTACCACCCCCGCCGCCTCCACACTTACCCCTCCCCCCCAATTACCACCCCCGCCTGGCTCCCCACTTACCCCCGCCCACCTTGCCACTTATCAACCCCCTCCCCACTTACCCCCGCCCACCTCCCCACTTACCCGCCTCCCCACCTAGCCCCCCATCCACCTCCCCACTTAACGCCCCCCGCCCGCCTCCCCACCACTCCCCCCCACCAACCTACCCTCCATCTCCCCACTTACCCCCCATCTCCCCACCCACCTTGCCACTTTCAACCCCCACCTCCTCCCTTACCCCCCCGCCCACCTCCCCACTTACCACCCGCCCACCCACTTACACCCTCCTCCCCTCCCAACTAACCTCTCCTCCCCATTTACCCTCCTTCCTCCCCTCCCTACACCCTCTCCCTCCCTCCCCACTTACCACCTCTCCATCCTTCCCCACTTACCCCCTCTCCATCCTTCCCCACTTACCCCTCTCCATCCTTCCCCACTTATCCCCTCTCCATCCTTCCCCACTTATCCTCTCCCTCCCTCCCCACTTACCCCTCTCCCTCCCTCCCCACTTACCCACCCGCTCCCTCCCCACTTACCCCCCCATTCCTCCCCACTTACCCCCCCGCTCCCTCCCCACTTACCCCCCGCTCCCTCCCCGCTTAACCCCCCCCCGCCTGCCTCCCATTTACCACCCCCGCCCGCCTCCCCACACTTACCACCCCACCCACCTCCACACTTACCACCCCCCCTTATCACCACTGCCTGCCTCCCCACTTACCCCCCACCCGCCTCCCCACTTAGCACCCCCACACTTACCACCCCGTCCACCTCCACACTTACCACCCCCCCTTATCACCACTGCCTGCCTCCCCACTTACCACTGCCCTCCCCACTTACCCCCGCCCACCTCCCCACCTACCTGCCCTCCCCCCACCCCCCACCCACCTTGCCACTTTGAACCCCCACCTCCTCACATACCTCCTCCCCACTTACCCCCACCCACCCACCTCCCCAGTTACCCGCCCGCCCGCCTCCCCAGTTACCCGCCCGCCTCCCCAGTTACCCCCCCGCCCACCTCCCCAGTTACCCCCCCCAATACCACCCCACCTGACTCCCCAGTTACCCCCCTGCCCGCCTCCCCAGTTAACCCCCCCCGCCTCCCCACTTACCCCCCTCCCCACTTACACCCTCCTCCCCATCCAACTAACCCCCCTCCCAACCAACCTCCCCACACCCCCTTCCCACCCACACACCCCTCCCCACTTACCCTCCCAACTAACCCCCTCTCCCCCCGGCACTGATTCACTTGGTGGGGGTCAAACAATAAGAAACATTTGCAAACCAATTGTGCGCCTTTAACTTGGTGTATTCGGCACCGCAAACACAAAGCTACGGTGCTTAAAATACAGTCAACTGGAAAAAAAATGAGGGAGAGCCAAAGTGCGGCCCGCGGGCTGCTGGCTGACCTGTCCGGAGCAGCCACACTGTGACTGCCGCTGATGGTCCATCTCTTTGCGGACTGGGGAGGTAGGGGGTTCGCCGAGCGGCCGTTAACGGATAATCCGGCCTGGGCTCGTGGATCGCGCCTGCGCAGTGAAACCGGGGCATGAGTACCGATTGGCTGAAACCGAGCGTACGTCACAATCACGTATACGGCCCGGTACTGGGCATGTGCGGTGTGGAGGCGGGAGAGGTCGCAGATCTCCTGTGACTGGTTGGGGGATTAGGGTCAGAGTTTCACTGAGCAGAAAGGAGGCCCTTCGGCCCTTCGGCCCTTCGGCCCTTCGGCCCTTCGTGTCCGTGACTCCAACACTCACGTGGGGCCAGCTTCCAGTACTGACCAATGGACGATCGGGAACGCTTTGTTTTCCCCACTAATCCGAGCGCAGCCAGGAGACTGTGGAGTTGCTCATTGCTGCCCAGTAAAGAAGCAGTTTTTTCCAGTCTGTGTGCACACTGAAACCTCCTCCCTTCAACAGCTGTGAGTAAAACACTTTCCCTTCCCATTGCTCCTAAAATTCTGTGTTTAATTATTGACTTGCAAGAACTGAAGGGATAAGGAAGTGAATCCAGAAAAAGTGCAAACTCTGTCTATTCTTAAACTTGATATGGAGATGCTGGCACTGGACTGGGGTGGGCACCAGTTTAATAATAATAATCTTTATTGTCACATGTCGGCTTACATTAACACTGCAATGAAGTTACTGTGAAAAGCCCCTAGTTGCCATGTTCCAGCACCTGTTCGGGTACACGGGGAGAATTCAGAATGTCCAAATTACCTAAGTAAGAAGTCTCACCTTACCAGGTTAAAGTCAAACAGGTTTATTTGAAATCACAAGCTTTCGGAGAGCCGCTCCTTCACCTGATGAATCTTCACCTGATGAAGCTTGTGATTTCAAATAAACCTGGACTTTAACAGACTTCCTACTGTTCTTAAACTGGTTTACCTCAGTTGGCTGGATGGCTGGTTCATGATGCAGAGTGAGGCCAGCTTCCCCATACGAACTGAGGTTATTTATGAAGGCCTGACCTCAGGTTAAATCACCACCAGTCAGCTCTCTCTCTCTCAAAGAGGAAAGCAGTCCATGGTCATCTGGGATTATGGTGACTTTATTTACTTTACATTAAAAGCATTGACATCCTTTATTCCCTCAGCTCGACCCATTTACTTTTCTGGTTAAATGTTCACAATTAAAGTGGTTTCCCTGGCGATGGTCAACATTTACGGGGACAGTATAGTAAATAAAGACATGGATAGGTTATATGGTAAAAAAAATTAATATGCTATTCATGACAACAATCATTTAATATTAATTCTGTCATTGTATAACCCATGTCTATTTGCTGGAGAGAAAGTTGCTCAGTTCCATCCACATGGCTCTATAGGTTTAGCTCCTTTAAATGCCCAATTTCATCTTAAAATCATTCATCATCTCTGCTTTCACCATCCTCATAGGTAGTGAGTTACAGCTGCCTTAATAAAGTTTGTCTTCACGTTCTTGGTGTATCTCTAATCAAATAATACAGTACTGAATATTATACACATGAATACTTTAACATTTTGAGACCTGGACAGTAAGTGATAAGGGTGGATCTGTTGATTACCATGAGTTGGCATTTTTAGGAGAATCACGAGGGCTATATTAGGTAGAGCACAGTGAGAATGGAAGGAGAGTGTATGGAATGGAGACTTGGAGCTTTGGGGGAACGAGAGAGGAAAGAATGTTCCATAGAAACTAGAATTATCTGTTCTGAATTTCTATTCTGTACTGACAGTGAGAACTTTTGTAAACACCTTTTACAGGTTACTCAAAGCACATGATTTGCAGACTGAAATCTCAACCCAAATATCCCGTCAAGATCAGACAGAGTCATTCAACTCATCAGGACCTGAATATCATTGGCCTTTGAATCTAGAAGGAGAAATGTTTGTCTGTTCTGTCTTATTCAGAATGTTTTAAACATCGCTATGACTGGAAAAGCACTGAGATATATACGCACACTCGCGCGTGCATATCTCACCCAAGTGAGTGTTCCAGTATACTGACTGTGAAAAGGGCTTTCATGATTGCAGCATACACAATAGACGAGGCTCCAACTGATCACCAAAACTGGAGAGTCCGAAAGACACTCGCACCATGAAGAAACCATGGAAATGTGAGGATTGTGGGAAAATATTCCGTTCCCCGTCTGAGCTGGAATCTCATCAGCGCATTCACACTGGGAAGAGGCCATTCACCTGCTCTGAATGTGGGAAGGGATTCACTCAGTCATCACACTTGCTGAGACATCAGCTCCTTCACACTGAAAAGAGGTCGTTCAACTGCTCCGAGTGTGGGAAGGGATTTAGTGATTCATCTCACCTGCTCCGACACCAGCGAGTTCACACTGGGGAGAGGCCGTTCTCCTGCTCTGACTGTGGGATGGAATTCAGTCATTCATCCACCTTGCAGAAGCACCAGCGAGTTCACACTGGGGAGAGGCCATTCATCTGCCCTGACTGTGGGAAGGCATTCACTCAGTCATCACACCTGCTGACACACCAGCGAGTTCACACCGGGGAGAGGCGGTTTACATGTTCTGACTGTGGGAAAGCATTCACTCAGTCAACACACTTGCTAATACACCAGCGACTTCACACTGGGGAGAGGCCATTCAGCTGCTCAGAGTGTGGGAAGGGATTCAGTGATTCATCCACCCTACTGATACACCAGCGTGTCCACACTGGGGAGAGGCCGTTTGCCTGCTCTGTGTGTGGGAAGGGATTCACTCAGTCATCACATCTGCTAACACATCAGCGTGTTCACACCGGGGAGAGGCCATTCATCTGCTCTGTGTGTGGGAAGAGATTCACTCAATCATCCACCATGCAGACACACCAGCGAGCGCACACTGGAGAGAGGCCATTCACCTGCTCCGTTTGTGGGAAGGGATTCACTCGGTCATTTTACCTGCTAAAACACCAGCGAATTCACACTGGGGAGAGACCATTCACCTGCTCCCTGTGTGGAAAGGGATTCACTCAATTATCTCACCTGCTGAGACACCAGCGAGTTCACACTGGGGAGAGGCCGTTCACCTGCTCTATCTGTGGAAAGAGATTCTCTCAGTTATCCAACCAATTGACACACCAGCGAGTTCACAAGTGATTACGGAGGTTGGATTCTGCTGTTATTGCTGCTGGTAATCACATCTACGACAGAACCATATTCATTCTGACAGTTGGTGATGTGGAAGGTTTTCCAGGTTTCTGCTGGCCTGGCTGGTCTCAAAACTTTGCTACCAGTGGGCTGATGCTCTTTGACCCTAAATGTGCACATTTCCACTGAAATGATCCACAAAAGATGAGGAAGTACATTTATTTTATCCTGGTAGCAAATAGAGTTTTTCCTAACACCACAGATAAATCTGAAAGAAATACATTTGTCTCTGGTCCACTTAGTATACAGCACAGGCCAGTCAATTCAATTGGTCTATGTCTGTATTTATACTCCACATACGCCTCCGGACACTCTTTATAATCAACCCCTCCCCTCCGGCTTCCATTCAGGTCACCATTCCTTATTCTATTTTCTGAGGAAAAGTGCTCACCGGTTCCTGGTGACTAAATGCTCTGTTCTGGTATTAGCTATGTGAATCACGGTTGCACCTTTTCCAGTGCCTCACTGCCCTTTCTATTAAATGTGCCACAAATGTTGACAGTATTTCTGGTGTAACCTAACCAAGGTTCTAAACAGATTGAACAAAACCTCCTTCCCTTTCAATTCTATCCTACCAGAATGGAACGCCAGCGAGGAGGAGTGGCTGAGGACAAAAAGATAGAAAGATTTTTTGGAACAAGGAATCAAATAATTTTAGCACCTTTTTATAATTTGTAACGAATGCAGCAGAGTTTCAGTGAAGTCCCTCTCTCCCACTTCCTACACACAATTGTAATTGTGCCATCTTCCCCAATGCTTGTCCCACTTACTCCGCAGCCCCTCTCCCAAAATCCTTCTCCCACTTACTCAGCAGCCCCTCTCCCAAAACAATTGTCCCACACACTGAGCAGCCATTCTCCCCAAATGCTTCTCCCACTTACTCAGCAGCCCCTCACCCAAACCCCCTCCTGTCCCTCACTCAGCAGCTCCTCTCCCCAAAAAACGCCTTTATCCACTCACTGAAGAGCTCCTCTCTCCAAACCCTTCTCCCACTCACTCAGCAGCCCCTCTCCCCAAACTCCCTCCTGAAACTCACTCAGCAGCCCTTCTTCCCAAACTTAATAATAATCTTTATTGTCAAAAGTAGGCTTAAATGAAATGAAATGAAATGAATTAACACTGCAATGAAGTTACTGTGAAAAGACCCTAGCTGCCGCACTCACAGACCTGTTTGGGTACATAGAGGGAGAATTCAGAATGTGCAAATTACCTAACAGCACGTCTTTTGGGACATGCGGGAGGAAACCCACGCAGACAGAGGGGAGAAAGTGCAGACTCCGCACAGATAGTGACCCAAGCCGGGAATCGAACCTGGGACCCTGGAACTGTGAAGCGACAGTGGTAACCACTGTGCTACCGTGCCGCCCAGATCCTCCCTGACACTCACTCAGCAGCCACTCTCCACAAACCCCCTCCTATCAGTCACTCAGCAGCCCCTCTCACCAAACTCCCTCCAGCCACTCACTGAGCAGCCCCTCCTCCAAACTCCCTTCTCCCACTCATTTAGCAGCCCCTCTCCCCAAACTCCCATCTGCCACTCACTCAGTAGCTCCTCTACCCAAATCCCCTTCTCCCCCACTCAGCAGCCCCTCTCCCCAAACTCCCTCCTGCCCCTCTTAACCCCCCTCCACACTCACTAACTCCTTTTCAAACCCCTCTCTCAGCAGTCCCCTCTTCCCACACTGCTCCCCGTTCACTCACTTAACATCCCCTCCTCCCAAACTCTCCACTCACTCAGCAGTGCCTCTTCCAAACCCTCCTTGCCCTCAGCGACTCACTCAGCGTCACCTCTACGCAAACCCCTTCCCAGATCTGCTGAACCTCATGGAAACACGGCTTCCACTGATCTCTCCACCCCTGGCCGGCCAAACTCCAGTTCCGCCAAGTATAAAGCAGGTGGGCTTTCGAAACATCTTTTCACCTCTTAGCGAGATGAATGGTGGCTCCCAAGAGGCTGCCGTCAGCCTTGAGGCAGAGATTTTCTGAGACCCCCCTGCCCAGTGGCTGTGGCTGTGGTGGCTGATGAGAGGTGGCTGACGGGTCAAAATTAAATAGAGCGGAAGCCCACCAGATGGTGGAATCTTCTCATCCCTGGAGAGCACAAAGTGGCAAAGTTACTGTAGAACGAGGGGCTGGAAAATTGCAACACTTTTTATGATATGTAGTCAAACGCAAATGCTTCTCACCCACTTCAATTGGTGAGGTAAGATGGGTAGGAAAAATAAGCGTGATGATTTAAGTCCCAGGCCTGAGGTTTCTATCTTGACAATGTAAACTTTATATATTGGAAATATTAACCCGCACACACATCATTGAAACAACAAAGGAAGAGAAATCACAGATCCCATCAAATGGGTGGCACGGTAGCACAGTGTTTAGCACTGTTGCTTCACAGCTCCAGGGTCCCAGGTTCGGTTCCGGCTTGGGTCACTGGCTGTATGGAGTCTGCACATTCTCCCCGTGTCAGCGTGGGTTTCCTCTGGGTGCTCCGGCTTCCTCCCACAATTCCCAAAAGATGTGCTGTTAGGTAATTTGGGCATTCTGAATTTTCCCTCAGTGTACCCGAACAGGCGCCGGAATGTGGTGACTAGGGGATTTTCACAGTAACTTCATTGCAGTGTTAATGTAGGTCTATATGTGACAATAAAGATTATTATTATTATTATCTCCCAAGAGTACATGTCTGTGTTGTGAGTGAAGTTATTTTTAATCACAGGAGAGCTTTTTCAATTCTATATTTATTGGTGGTTAAGGATAGTTTCTAGTCAAATTGCTCAAAAATGTTTTCTCAATATTTGGTTGCTCAGGACAAACTATTATACAAACAACTTCAGGTTAAAAGTGAAATCATCAAAATCGCGGGAAATATTTGTATGTGGCTGCATTCCACACAGAAGTAACTGTGGGCATTCCGCTGTAATAATAATAATCTTTATTGTCACAAGTAAGCTTACATTAACACTGCAATGAAGTTACAGTGAAAATTCCCTAGTTAACAAAGTCCGGCGCCTATTCGGGTACACTGAGGGAGAATTCAGAATGTCCAATTCATTTAACAAGCATGTCTTTCGGGGCTTGTGGAAGGAAACCAGAGCACTCGGAGCAAACCCACGCAGACAAGGGGAGAACATGCAGACTCCGCACAGACAGTGACCCAAACCGGGAATCAAACCCAGGACTGTGAAGCTGTGAAGCAACTGTACTACTGTGCCACCCAATACTGGTAGCAACCATTTAATGACGACTGCAGCTGCTGGTGATTTAACCAATGGTTTTATTAATCTGTTAAACCTTTGGACCGACCGACCGAGAAAGCTTTGAACATCACTCTTAGCAGCCATCTGATCTGGCCAGATAAAGGAAGAGAATACAAACCTTACTGAAGTATACCCGAATGATGAGAGTGGGTTGTGTTTCCAGGTGCCCACAATCCAGTCAAGAATATCAACAGTAGTATTAGGTATTGAATACACAAAATGCAAGGTGTAAAATTTGAAACTCTCAAAATACTCCGCTTAAAAGAGTGCAATGTGTTGAGCTAGGCTGGTGCATTAGACTTGGCAAAAATGTTTCGTTCAGCGGTGGCACCAGGACTATATCATTGAGAGGCATGAGCAGTATGATGACCTGCCATTTTATCTATTAAAAAACTCGAGCGCTCCAGCTTCAAGTCCAGGCTGTAAGTATAGGGATAATGAAGAAATACAGGTTTGAATATGTGCGGACAAGGTGCTGGATGTTGTCCGATTGCAGCGCTGCTTTTGTGAGCATTAAAGTGCATCACTACTTGGAACGTCCCCAGCAACTCAAGAAATAGAAGTACACCAACGGCCAACCTGCCATTCAATACGGTCATAATTGATCTTTGGCTTGAACTCCTTTCCCAGCACCTCCCCATATTCCTTGATTCCCGAGAGTCCAAAAAGCTGTCTCTCTTAGTCTTATTCAGTGTTGGAGCATCCGCAACCCTCTGGGGTAGAGAATTCCAGAGATCTACAACCCTTGGTGTGAAGAGGGTTCTCCTCCTCTCAATCCTCAAAGATTTGGCCCTTATCCCGAGGCTTTGCACCCATGTTCCAGATTCCCCAACATGGGGGAACAGCCTCCGAGTCTACCCTGGCAAGTTCCTTCAGAATCTTGTAGGTTCCAATGAGATTACCTTTCATTCTTCTAAACTCCAGAAAATAGGTCCAATTTACTCAACCTCTCATCATGGAACCACACTCTTGACCCAGGAATCAAATCTAGTGAAGTTTTGGTGTATCGCTTCCAATGCAAGTATATCCTTCCTTGGATATGGAGACTAGAGACTGTATTCAATACCGCTGTGCTGGTCTTAAAATCCTATACAACTGTAATAAGACTTTGTATTCTTGTACTCCAAACCCTTTTTAATAAAGGCCAATATGCTGTTTGCCTTCTGAATTGCTGTATCTGCATGCTAACTTTGTGTTGAGTACACCCAGGTCTCTCCGAACATCAATATTAAGTTTTACCTCTTTTAAAGAAAATCTTGTTTTTCAATTCTTACGACCAAAGTGAATAACCTCACACTTCACCACATTATACTCTCACTCATTTAACCAGTCTGTATCTTTTTGCAGCCTGTGTCTACCTCACAGTTTAGTGTTTTACACATGACCACCCCCACCTTCCGCTCATATGCTCGACATTATTGAAAGTATTTTTATTCAACAAATTTTCAAGTTTCACAATTCATAACATCCTCACAACCGCACAGGGTGGAGAAGCCTAAACATCTGCCCCGCACCCGCCTGCAGCTCCAGCCGGTCAAACACCCCTAATATGGCTTCTCGGGGACCGGGCTCCACGCCCACATGCAGAACTTCCGACAAGACGCTGAGCACAATCCTCCAAAACCTTTCCAGCTTTGGGCAGGACAAAAACATGATTCGGAGGGCCCCTCTCCCATCGCTCACAGACATCCTCCACCCCTTCGAACAGTTGGCTCATCCTAGACTTTGTAAGGGGCTTCCTGTACACGACCTTCAGCTGTATCAGCCCCAGCCTCATGCACAACGTCGAGGCATTTACCTTCCACAGCATCCCGCACCAATCCCAACTCTTCCACCAACTTTGCTTTGGACACCCCATCCTCCAGAATCCTCCCATAAGTTGCCGAGATGACCCCCCCCCCACCCTGCCTCCAGCAACAAAGAGGCAGGTGCTATTGGGAAGGTCAGGAAGACCTTCCTCGCAAAGTCCTGCATATGCCTGAAGGTTTTGCCCCGTGCCAGCCCAAACGTCTCACCCAACTCCTCCAAACTCGCAGATCGCCCTCCCAGAAACAGATCGTTAATTTCCTTTATCCCCCGCTATTTCTATCCCTGGAACCTTGTGTCCATACTCCCCGGCTCAAACCCATGGTTCCCCCTGATCGGGATTCCCCCGACCTGGCTGCCGACCTAAAACTGCCTCCAGATCATCAATGTGGCCACACCACTGGACTCACTGTACACTTCCCTGGGGCCATCAGGAGCAGCGCTGTTGCCAACGCACCCATACCTGCCGCCACAGCCTCAGAAGTCAGATTGGCCTTCTTGAAATTGAACCCTCAGAAGGCAAAGGGTACACTCAGATCCTGCGTGGACCAACTGGTGGGTATGTTCGTGGACATCTTTAACCTCACCTTACTCCGCTCCGAGGGTCCCCACCTGTTTCAAGAAGACCACAATCATACTGGTGCCAAATAAGAATCCAGCAATGTGCCTCAATATCTACCATCCGGTGGCCTTGACATCTATTATTATGAAGTGCTTTGAGAGGTTGGTGATGAGATACATCAACTCCATACTCTCAGAATGCCTTGATCCACTGCAGTTAGCATACCACCACAACAGACGATATTTCTCTGTCCCTAGATCCCTGGAGCATCTCAGCAACAAGGACTCCTGCGTCAGAATCCTATTCCGCCTTCAACACCATAATCCTAGCCAAGCTTATATCAAAATTCCAAAACCTAGGACTTGACTCCTCCCTCTGCAACTGGATCCACGACTTCCTGACCCATAGACCACAATCAGTAAGGATAAACAACAACACCTCATCCACGATAGTCCTCAATACTGGGGCTCCGCAAGGCTGGGTACTTAGCCCTCTACTATACTTCCTATACACAGACCACTGTCTAAATTTGACTCCAACTCCATCTACAAGTATGCTAATGACATAACCTAGTGGGGTAATGAGTCAGAGTATGGGAGGGAGATATAGAACCTCGTGGCATGGTGTAAATGACAACCGTCTCTCTCACAACATTAGCAAAACTAAGGAGCTGGTCATTAACTTCAGGAAGCAAATTATCGTACAGACTCCTGTCTGCATCAATGGTGCCATGGTGGAGATGGTTGACAGCTTCAAATTCCTAGGTGTGCACATCACCAACAGTCTGTCCTGGTCCACTCACGTCGACATTATGACCAAGAATACACAACAGCGCTTATACAGGAAACTAAGGAAATTCGGCATGTCCACAATGCCAATTTTTACAGATTCACCATAGAAAGCATCCTATCTGGTTGCATCACAGCTTGGTATGGCAACTGCTTGGCCCAAGACTGTAAGAAACTACCTAGATTTGTGAACACAGTCCATCTTGTGAACCCACCTCCCATCCATTGACTCTGTCTATACCTCCTGCTAACTTGGGAAAACGGGCAGCATAATCAAAGACCCCTCCCACCCGGGTTATTCTCTCTTCCAATCTCTCCCATCGGGCAGGAAATACAATAGTCTGAGAACATGCATAACAGATTCAAAATCAGCTTCTTCCCCACTGTTACTAGACTCCTGAATGACCCTCTTATGACTGAATTGATCTCTACTGCGTAGTACTAACCTCCGTGTGCTTCACCCGATATCTAGGTCACTGCTTCCACCACCACCTCCAGCAGCGAGTTCCAGGCACCCACGACCCTTTGTGTAAAAGACCTCTCTCGCACCTTAAACCTATGTCCCCATGTAATTGATTCTTTCACTCTGGAAAAAGCTTCTGACTGTCCGCTCTGTCTATGCCCCTCATAATATTGTAGACTTCTATAAGGTTGCTCTTCGACCTCTGTCGTTCCAGTGAGAACAGACTGAGTTTATCCAACCTCTCGCCATAGCTAAAGCCCTTCATACCAGGCAACATCCTGGTAAACCTTCTCTGCATGCTCTCCAAAGCCTCCGTATCCTTTTGGTGGTGTAGCAATTGTATGTCCTATGTTTTTCACGTATGGAACAATCTGCCTGGACTGTACGCAGAACAGTACGTTTTACTGTACCTTGGTAAACGGGACAATTATCCCAAATCCAATCCAATTTTACCTCCTTCACCCCACCGGCTCCTCCAACCCTGCCTTTTCCACCTCCCCCAACCTCAGGCACTCTAGCCCATCCAAAAACTCCCTCATCTCCCGCTCCTCCGATGGTTCTGACTTATACAGGTCCCTATAGAACTCCTCAAACACCTTATTAATCTGTTCCAGATCCGCCACCAAATCCTACAACGAAAGAGAAAATGCTGGAAAATCTCAGCAGGTCTGGCAGCATCTGTAGGGAGAGAAAAGAGCTAACGTTTTGAGTCCGATAACTCTCAAACCAACTCCCACATCTTGTCCCGCACCCAAACTACCTTCCACACTATGGAGCTGACCTGCCACATACGCCCTGCCTTCTTCCCATCCTCATAAACAGCCTTCCTCACCCTTCTCAACTGACGCACCGCTTTCCCCGTGGACGAAAGGTCAAACTTTACCCACAATTCCTTCCACCCACTAAGCCCTACTATCAAACCCCGAATAAAACACCTGACCTGATCCTTCACTCTCAAATAGGTCTCCTGCAGCATCACCACATTTGCTTTAAAACTCTTCAAATGTGCAAAAACTCTCGCTCTTTTCACTGGTCTCCCTAACTCCCTTATGTTCCGTGTCACCATTCTGACCACGCGCCCCCCCCCCCCCCTTCACACACACACACATACCACATCACTATTCTCCCGGGCCCTGCCCATCCGGCCAGGCTCACCTAATATCTTTGTTACCATCAAACAGCTCCCCACTCCCAGAATCCCCCCATCTACTTCCTCTTGCAAACACCTCACCAGTATTGATCTCCTCCCCCCCCCCCCCCCCAACCATTTACACCTCCCAAGTCGATCAAAACCTGCTCGACCAGGCTCCAACGACAAAAAGCCCCTCCACACTCCCGTTCTCCAGCCAACCTTCGCTAGCTAGTGCAGTGATCCCTGCCAGAGCTCCCCCCTCCTCAGTAACGTGGCCCCATGTGACCAAAACCCACCTCAGTTAAACCATGAAACAATCCAAAACCGCACCCAATAAGAGAAACCCCCCCCCCCCCCCAGAAACATGTAAACAAACGCCCCATTCAAAAGACGGAAAACAAAACCCCAATCAAATAGAAAACCCTGTGTAAGAAAACCACAGTCTTCGTCCCCACCAACCAAGTCCGAATCCCAACTCAGTTCCAGTCCTCCAGCCTTAACGAATGCCTCCGCTGCCTCTACCATCTCTAAATAAAAATCCCTCAAATTGTGAATCACTCTCAGCATCACAGGGTAGACCCCTCCAAATTTCACACCGCTACTACACAATGCCACCTTCACCCACCAGCTCCTACGTCAAATCTTGGTATATTCATATACCAAACCCTCCCACCTCATAGCCTGCCTCTGCTTCGCCCAGCTCAAAATCTTCTCCTTCATGTGGTAACTGTGAAAGCAGATTATAACCGCCCTTGGAGGCTCATTTGCTTTAGGCTTCGACTTGAGTGACCAATGTGCTTTGCCAACTCGCAGCAGGACGGATCTTCCCCCTCCCCCATTAACTTCGCAAACATCTTCGCAAAGTACTCAGTTGGCCTCGGGTCCTCCACGATTCTCAAGTTTAGCCTCCTTAATCTGTTCTCCAAGTCCTCCACCTTAGCTCTGAACCCTTTGTTGACCTCCGCCATCCTCTGCAGCTCCTCGCCCATCGAGGTGAACTGGTCGCTGTGTTAAGACAGTGCCTCCCCCACTCCTTACAATAGCTCTCCTTGCTCCTGCAACCTGACCGTCATCTTCATCACTGCCGCCTTTACCGGGCAATCACCACCTCCACCCATTCTTTCATCGAAGCCATTAACTCCCTCCGAAGTACCTCCAAACAGCCTCTCAAACTCCACCATCACCTCGGACAGAGCATGACGGGCACAGCCTCAATTGATGACCCAGCCCCTCGCTATCTTTCTTCCTGCAGGACTCTCAGCCTCACTTGCCGGCGGACATTCATTCGCCCCCTTCTTTCCAGCACCTTTCTCATGGGGCTTCGACATTTCTCGTCTTCCTTATAACTTCCCACACCAACTCATCCACAAGCTACCCCTGAAATCGGGCATAAGAGTCCACAATACCGAGACTCTAGCAGGAGCCAGCTAACGTGCGACTTCCACCTGCATGTCACCACCAGAAGTCCATATACTCCAGACTTTGACCATTAAAGTGTCTTTTTGACCACATGGTGTATCTGAGCTGGTACCTTCATGGACTTATGTCCAAGGTCCTTTTGCTCCTCTACACTTTGCTGAATACTATTTATTACGTATACCCTTGTCTTGTCTTCCTCATTACATCCTACTCCATTTGCTACTTTTCTGCCTGAAGTAATTTTGTAACTCTGTTGTACATATTCAACTCCATACTAAAATCTGCATGCTGCAGTCCATATACAGCAGCACTGGTATCTGAATGCACCCAGAACCGTGCAGTCAAAAATGACGGGGAATATAAAAAGTCTCACTTACTTGAAAATTGCATCAAAACAAAAAAAGCATTAGGCAACATTTTAAACAGGTCGCTAAGGTTTTAAGAACCGCGCAGGCACTTTATACCTGTGTGCACAAAAATGAAATTTCATTGTACAAAAAGTCCATGAAGGTATCAGCTCAGGTACACCATGTGGTCAAAAAGAGGAAACAACACAATGATTTACATTTTACTCCATCTAGGAACATAGGAAGAGGGCGCCACCATTCACCCGAGGTGAATTCACCTGAGGAAGGAGCAGTGCTCCGAAAGCTCGTGTTTGAAACAAACCTGTTGGATTTTAACCTGGTGTTGTAAGACTTCTTACAGAATAAGTGCAGAAGTGGCCCTTTGCCCATCGAGTCTGCACCAACGCCCTTCAATGAGATCATGGCTGATCTGTGACCAAACTCCATATACCTGCCTTTGGCCCATATCCCTTAATATCTTTGCTTGACAAAAATCCATCTCAGATTTAAAATTAACAACTGTTCTAGCTTCAACAGCTGTTTTTGGGAGAGAGTTCCAAACCACTACCACCCTTTGTGTGAAGAAGTTCTTCCCAACATCTCCCCAATTTCTAGACTATAAGACCATAAGATATAGGAGCAGAATTAGGCCACCCGGCCCATCGAGTCTGCGCCACCATTCAATCATGGCTGATATCTTTCTCATTCACATTCTCCTGCCTTCTCCCCATAACCTCTGATCCCTCATTATGGGCAGCAGGGTCGCACAGTGGTTAGCACAGTTGCTTCACAGCTCCAGTGTACCAGGTTCAATTCCAGGCTTGGGACACTATGGGTGGCACAGTAGCACAGTGGTTAGCACTGTTGCTTCACAGCGCCAAGGTCCCAAGTTCGATTCCTTTTTTAAAATAAATTTAGTGTACCCAATTCATTTTTTTCCAATTAAGGGTCAATTTAGTGTGGCCTATACACCCATCCTGCACATTTTTGGGTTGTGGGGGCGAAACCCACGCAAACATGGGGAGAATGTGCAAACTCCACACGGACAGTGACCAAGAGCCCGAATCGAACCTGGGACCCCGGCGCCGTGAGGCTGCAGGGCTAACCCACTGCGCCACCATGCTGCCCCCCAAGTTCGATTCCTGCTTGCGTCACTGTCTGTGCAGAGCCTGCACATTCTCCCCATGTCGACGTGGGTTTCCTCCAGGCGCTCCTGTTTCTCCCACAAGTCCTGAAAGACGTGCTGTTAGGTGAATTGGACATTCTGAATTCTCCCACTGTGTACCCGAACAGGCGCCAGAGTGTGGCGACTAGGAGATTTTCACAGTAACTTCATTTCAGTGTTAATGTAAGCCTCCTTGTGACACTAATAAAGATTGTTGTTGTTTGTGTGCAGTCTGCACATTTCCCCCGTGTCTGCATGGGTTTCCTCCGGGTGCTCCGGTTTCCTCCCACAGTCCAAAGATGTGCAGGTTAGGTGGACTGGCTAAATTGGCCTTCGTGTCCAAAAATGTTGAGTGGAGGTGTGGGCTGAAGTGGAGTGCTCTTTCAGGGAACAGTGCAGACTCGATGGGCCGAATGGCTGCCTTCTGCACTGTAAATCCTATGATTCTATTAATCCCCCTAGTTTTAGAATCTCCAACCAGTGGAAAGTTTACTTTTATCTGGCATGGAAGCACAGTGGTTAGCACTGTTGTTTCACAGCACCAGGTACCCAGGTTTGATTCCCATCTTGGAGTCTGCACATTCTCCCTGTGCCTGTGCGGGCTTCCTCCCACAAATCCCGAAGGTCTTGTTAGGTGAATTGGACATTCTGAATTCTCCCTCCCTCGAACTAGGGGATTTTCACAGTAACTTCATTGCAGTGTTAATGTAAGCCTACTTGTGATACTAATAAAGATTTATTATTAGGGCGAGGCGGTAGCGTAGTGGTAGTGTCACTGGACTAATAAACCAGAGACCCAGGTTCAAATCCTGCCACTGTGGATGGGTAAATTTGAATTCAGTAAAAATCTGGAATTTTAAAAAGTCCAATGATGACCATGAAACCATTGTCGATTGTTGTAAAAACCCATCTGGTTCACTAATGTCCTTTAGGGAAGGAAATCTGCCATCCGTACCTGGTCCACATGTGTCTCTAGACCCACAGCAATTTTAACTGCCCCATTAGGAATGGGCACAGCCTGCCATGCCCACGTCCCATGAACAAATAAAAAAAATATTATTATTACTATCTTTTCTTGTTATTGTCAGATCACCCATTAAATTTAAATTCTAGCAAAAATAGGTCAATTTGTGTAACAACTCCTAATTTAACCTCTGTCCAAGTATCATTTTGTAAACCTACATTGCACTCCTCCAATATATCCTTCTTAAGCACTGCTCAGAGTACTCCAAGTGGGGTCTAACAAGGGTTATAGCTGCAGCACAACTTCTGTGTCCTTATACTCCAAACCCGTAGATAGAAAGGCTAGCATTCCATTAGCCTTCTTGATTACTTTCTGCACCTGTTCCTGGCATTTTAAAGATCTAGGGACCTGAACCCCCAAGTCTTTGAGCATTCACTGTACTTAACCTCTTCCCATTTAGAAAGTATTCTGCTCTACACTTTTTTTCTTCAAAATGGATAACCTCACACTTGCTTATATTGAATTCCATCTACCACAATTTTGCCTATTCACCTAGTCTGTCAATATCTCCTTGCAATTTATGCTATCATCTAGACTGTCTACCATACAGTAACTTTGTATCATCAACAAATTTGGATGCATGACATTCTATGTTATCATCCAAGTCATTAATGAGTAATTACCCACTATCCCCACTCTGTCACCTGCCACTTATAGCCATCTAAGATGGCCACCTGCAAAGTACCATGGGAATTATGGCCAACCCAGGACTCAGACAGATACAGAGCCTATGTGTATCTGAAACACAAGTAACTAGGCCTGCTCGCATTTCAATGGCCCATTTTCCCAGGACAATAGAACTCCAATCAAGCAACCGGTACAGCCACAGACTGATCGGCGCCACTCCCTTTACTCAGAAAGCCCAACTGCCAAGATCAATGACCGCTAAGGACCCGCCCAGCTACCAAGGCACCCGCCCCTTTATTGGCCGAAATCGAAGACAGTGATCAGAGCCCTGTCGAACTATTGGGTCCAAGATTAAGGACCGCCCCAAACAGCACAAAATCCCAGAGGGGAAAAAAGAGGACACAGCCATGTCTCTTTTGGATCGAGCCTGTGCCAACTCAATTGCAGCAGGAACAGCCAGCTAAGTTCAAGACCAACGATCGCTACCTGATGGATGAGCCCAGCAGAGATAAAGCCACTTTCTTCGAACCAACCAAGTGAAATCCAGATAAAGGCCTTATCCATTTGCACAGTGCCGGTCACCCTGAAGTTAAGTATAGGTTATTGTGGCTGATAGATGTAGTTTAACTCACAGTAGATATTGTGTTTGCATGTCGACATAAGTCTTGTGTATGTAAATAAACCATCTTTTGAACTAACTGGTTGTGTGGTCATTTGATCGATATAAGGGAAGGCTTGTGATTCAACAACATTAATAGAGCAACACACTCAACCAATTTCCTAACCATGTCAATAAATTGTCAACTGGGCTTCCACCTTAGTTAACAGTCTCTTAACAGGCACAGTTGATCCAGGAGGGGACATGAGAAGTCCTTGGCAGGTAGAATCAAGGAGAACCCTAAAGCTTTCTATAGGTATGTCAGGAATAAAAGTATGACTAGGGTAAGAGTAGGGCCAGAGGAGATAGGAGAGGCACTAAATGAATATTTTCCGTCAGTATTCACACAGGAAAAAGACAATGTTGTCGAGGAGAATACTGAGATACAGGCTACTAGACTAGACGGGTTTGTCGTTCATAAGGAGGAGATGTTAGCAATTCTGGTAAGTGTGAAAATAGATAATTCCCCTGGGCTGGATGGGATTTATCCTAGGATTCTCTGGGAAGCTAGGAAGGAGATTGCAGAGCATTTGGCTTTGATCTTTATGTCGTCATTGTCTATAGGAATAGTGCCAGAAGACTGGAGGATAGCAAATGTCCCTTTGTTCAAGGAGAGTAGAGACAACCCCGGTAACTATAGACTAGTAAGCCTTACTTCTGTTGTGGGCAAAGTCTTGGAAAGGATTATAAGAGATAGGATTTATAATCATCTAGAAAGGAATAATTTGATCAAGGACAGTCAACACGGTTTTGTGAAGGGTAGGTCGTGCCTCACAAACCTTATTGAGTTCTTTGAGAAGGTGACAAAACAGGTGGACGAGGGTAAAGCAGTTGATATGGTGTATATCAATTTCAGTAAAGCGTTTGATAAGGTTCCCCACGGTAGGCTATTGCAGAAAATACAGAGTCATGGGATTGAGGGTGATTTAGCGGTTTGGATCAGAAATTGTCTAGCTCTAAGAAGACAGTTGATGGGAAATGTTCAGCCTGGAGTTCAGTTACTAGTGGTGTACCGCAAGGATCTGTTTTGGGGCCACTGCTGTTTGTTATTTTTATAAATGACCTGGAGGAGGGCGTAGAAGGATGGATGATGACACTAAAGTCGGTGGAGTTGTGCACAGTGCGGAAGGATGTTGCAGGTTACAGAGGGACATAGATAAGCTGCAGAGCTGGGCTGACAGGTGGCAAATGGAGTTTAGTGCAGAAAAGTGTGAGGTGGTTCATTTTGGAAGGAGTAACAGGAATACAGAGTACTGGGCTAATGGTAAGATTCTTGGTAGTGTGGATGAGCAGAGTGATCTCGGTGTCCATGTACATAGATCCCTGAAAGTTGCCACCCAGGTTGCGAGGGTTGTTAAGAAGGCGTACGGTGTGTTAGCTTTTATTGGAAGAGGGATTGAGTTTCGGAGCCATGAGGTAATGTTGCAGCTGTAAAAAACTCTGGTGCGGCCGCATTTGGAGTATTGTGTGCAGTTCTGGTCGCCGCATTATAGGAAGGATGTGAAGCATTGGAAAGGGTGCAGAGGAGATTTACCAGGATGTTGCCTGGTATGGAGGGAAGATCTTATGAGGAAAGGCTGAGGGACTTGAGGCTGTTTTCATTAGAGAGAAGGTTAAGAGGTAACTTAATATAGGCATACAAGATGAACAGAGGATTAGATGAGGTGGACAGTGAGAGCCTTTTTCCTCAGATGGTTATGGCTAGCATGAGGGAACATAGCTTTAAATTGACGGGAGATAGATATCGGACAGATGTCAGAGGTTGGTGAAGTGTTGGGCAGTGTAAACTTGTGAAGCTAACATATGCCACCAACACTGAAGAAGGTTCAACTCTATTTTATTAACTACTTATAAAATAATAGACATACGAGAACTGTGGGTTTACACGATGTTAGTTTAACTAGAGACCTGTGCCTGTCCGAACCAGTTGAATCTCTCAGCACGTGGTGTGAGTCTGTACTAAACCTGATGAGCTCTTGTGCTTCTGAGAGGCAGCATCCAGAATGAGCGGGAACCGTGGTGCCCTGTGCCTTTATAGTGTGTGTGTTCTAACTGGTGATTGGCTGCGGTGTTTGTGCATGTTGATTGGTTCTAGTGTATGTCCATCAGTGTGTGTCTGCACCATGATATACTGGTGTATATTATGATATCCCCCCTTTTTAAAAAAATGTTGATGTGAATGTGTGAAGAATGTTCCTAACTACATGTGAGGTGCAAAGACATATGTACAAATCTATATACAGGAAAACAAAGCTATATACAAGGGAAGGTGCCTGGTACAGATAATTAGTATGCAACAAATTGAACAAGAACAGTGCTATTTAAAAAAACCAATAGAAAACGATTTTAACAAGGAAGTAAACATCTCAGAGAGTCCATAAATTTGCAAAGTTCATAAATTCAATCTCTGAGGTGGGTGACAAACTCTGGTTGACCGCCTCAAGGGTGGGTCAATAGCTGGCAGGTCAGGAGCTGGGTGGGTTGCAACACAGTCAGGGGGAGGCAGAGTAATCGGAAGCTCTGCACAGTCCATGGCAGGGTCAGTAGAGGAGCTGCTCGGAGGATCCCGTGACGACTGTGGAACAAGGTGAAGGGCTCACCGATTGCGGCGCCAAATGGATCCGTCCGGTAACCGGAACAGGAAGGAACGGGGGGGCCACCTGCCTGAGGACAACAACAGGTGCAGACAGCCAGATGAATGCGAACCGTGTTGTTTGGCTGGATGTCGGGGAGATCAGCAGCACGTGAGTTGTGTGTCGCTTTTTGCTGCGCCTGAGACGTCTGTATCCTGTGGAGCACGGGGACATGATCGAGATTGGGGGTGTAAATCGATGGCACCATCGTCCTGAGGGTGCGGTTCATCAGTAACTGTGTAGGCAACAGCCTAGTGGAGAGCGGGGCGGAGCGATAGGCCAACAAAGCAAGATGGAAGTCAGAGCCGGCATCGGCAGCCTTGCAGAGTAGCCTCTTGGCTATATGAACCCCCTTTTCCGCCTTGCCATTGGACTGAGGGTACAGGGGACTGGAAGTGAAGTGCGCAAAGTTGTACTGCCGGGCGAAGCTGGCTCATTCCTGGCTTGTGAAACAGGGGCCATTGTCCGACATGACTGAGCGGGATGCCATGCCGGGCAAACGTTTCTTTGCACGCCCGAATGACAGCAGAAGTGAAGTCGTGCAACCTGATGACCTCCGGGTAGTTGGAGAAGTAATCAATGATTAGGACATAGTCCCTGCCCAATGCGTGGAACATATCGATGCCCACCTTAGTCCAGGGCGATATGACCAACTCATAGAACATAGAACAGTACAGCACAGAACAGGCCCTTCGGCCCTCGATGTTGTGCCGAGCCATGATCACCCTACTCAAACCCACGTATCCACCCTATACCTGTAACCCAACAATGCTCCCCCTTAACCTTACTTTTTAGGACACTACGGGCAATTTAGCATAGCCAATCCACCTAACCCGCACATCTTTGGACTGTGGGAGGAAACCGGAGGAAACCCACGCGCACACGGGGAGGACGTGCAGACTCCGCACAGACAGTGACCCAGCCAGGAATCGAACCTGGGACCCTGGAGCTGTGAAGCATTTATGCTAACCACCATGCTACCGTGCTGCCCATAAACTCATGGGGCATCAGGGTCTCCCGTGGTTGGGCAGGCTGAACACGCTGGCAGGTGGGGCAGTTGAGTACCGCATTGGTAATGTCATCGTTAATGCCCGGCCAATAGACAGCTTCCCCGGCCCTGCGGCGACATTTTTCAACTCCTAGATGGCCTTCATGCAGTTGCTCTAAGACCAGCTGGCGCATGCTCTGCGGGATCACGATGCAGTCTAGCTTTAGGAGAACCCCGTCAACAACCGCCAGATTGTCACGAACATTGTAAAATTGTGGGCATTGGCCCTTCAGCCATCCATGCGTCATTAGGCGCATGACACGCTGCAGAAGGTGGTCAGCCGCTGTCTTGTGGCAAATTTGTACCAGGCGTGCATCCGATGCTGGCAAGTGGGAGGCTGCGAACTGAACTTGAGCGTCGACCTGGCAAACGAACCCTTCGTGATCGCGTGGAGTGGTGACCGACCTGGAGAGGGCGTCGGCAACGACAAGGTCTTTGCCAGGGGTATAAACGAGTTGCAAGTCATACCTCCGTAGCTTGAGTAGGATGCGTTGGAGGCGAGGCGTCGTATCATTCAAGTCCTTTTGTATTATGTTGACGAGCGGACGATGGTTGGTTTCAACAGTGAACTGGAGAAGTCCATAAACATAGTCGTGGAACTTCATGACACCGGTCAGAAGGCTGAGGCACTCCTTTCCAATTTGCGCATAGTGCTGTTCCGTGGGGGTCATTACCCGTGACGCATACACAACGGGGGCCCATGACGAGGCCTCATCATGTTGCAGAAGCACGGCTCCAATCCCAGACTGACTGGCATCCGTAGAGATTTTAGTCTCTTTGTTCAGGTCGAAAAAGGCCAGCACCGGGGCCGTGGAAAGCTTGGCCTTCAGTTCCCTCCACTCGAGCTTGTGGGCAGGGAGCCACTGGAAGTCCGTTGTTTTGCGAACCAGGTTTCTAAGGGCCGTGGTGTGCGAGGCGAGATTTGGAATAAACTTCCCGAGGAAATTCACCATGCCCAGGAACCGGAGGACCGCTTTCTTGTCCTCGGGCGTTTTCATGGACGTGATCGCCGCAATCTTGTCCTCATCAGGCCGCACCCCTAAATGGGAGATATGATCACCCAGGAATTTAATGTCCGACTGGCCGAAAGAGCATTTGGCCCTATTGAGGCGGAGGCCATGTTCGTCAGTGCGCTTGAAGACGCGCTTGAGGCGGCTGATGTGTTCCTGCGGGGTGGTGGACCAGATTATAATCTCGTCGACGTATACACGGACGCCTTCGATTCCCTCCATCATCTGTTCCATTATTCGATGGAAAACTTTGGACGCTGAGATGATGCCAAATGGTGTTCGGTTGTAACAGTATCTGCCAAAGGGCGTGTTGAATGTACACAGCTTTCTGCTCGATTCATCCAGCTGGATTTGCCAGAAGCCTTTTGAAGCGTCGAGTTTTGTGAAGATTTTGGCGTGGGCCATTTCACATGTGAGTTCCTCATGTTTGGGAATCGGGTAGTGCTCCCGCATGATGTTCCGATTAAGATCCTTAGGATCTGTGCAGATCCTGAGCTCGCTGGACGGTTTCTTCACACAGACCATGGAACTCACCCAGTCGATCGGTTCCGTGACCCTGGAGATGAACCTTTGGTCCTGGAACTGTTGCTTGAGGCTGTCCTTAAGGGGAGCTGGGATTCTGCGAGGTGCGTGTACCACAGGCCTATGCCCTCGAAGACGTCGTGGTCGTGCTGGATGATGGAGTCAAGTTGTGCCCTGAAATCGGTGTCAGGAGAGGCAGACACGTCGCTGGGAGAGAGAGAGTGAACCCTCTGCACTAAGTTGAGCAGCTTACATGCCTGCGCACCAAGCAAGGAGGCTTTCGAGGCATCAACAATCTCGAAGGATAGGACAGCTGTGTGAGCACGATGTGTCACCTCGAGTTGGCAGGAGCCACTGGCAGCGATGGTATTCCCATTGTAGTCAAGCAGTTGGCATGCAGATGGCAAGATGGCAGGCTGGACAGAGGTTGCGAAGGTCAGACAACGCAATGAGATTGGCGGAGGCGCCAGTGTCCAGGCGGAACCTCACAGGGGACCGGTTGATTGTAAGGGTGGCACACCACTCATCATCCGGATCGATGCTGTGTATTGGAATGAGTTTGGTGCTGCGCTTAGGAGACATCCTGTTCTGGTTATAATGCCAACTTGGAAGGGGGCTTGCAGGTCATCGCTGTCAAAGTTGGAGGACAGGTCTGGAACAGGTTCGTTGATTGTAGGCTTAGTGGCCCGGACATCCCTGCGGGACTGGCTGGATCTCCTGAAACTAGCAGGCTGGGTCGACCTGCATAAAGCAGCATAGTGGTCAAGTTTGCCACACTGCATACAGCGTTGGGTCTTCGCGGGACATTGCCGCTTTAAGTGGGCGGAGCCACAGTTGCCGCACGCCGTTGCGTCGACACGTTCGTTGCGCCACCGCGCATGCACGGGATGATCCAGCGAGGTGCACGCCTGCGCAGAACGGTCCTCGACGTCACCACGTTCGTTGCATGCCCGCGCGGGAGCCCGCGAAAAGCGTGCAAAATGACTGCCATCGTCCAGACTTAGGCCCTGGAGAGTCTATAAACTTGGACCCGTTCTGCCTCGTGGGGATCTTGCCGCGCCGAATATCGCGTCAAGGCGTGTACATGGAACACACAGGTCTCTATGGCAGTGGACAGGGTGAGCTGTTTTACTTTAAGTAGCTGCTGGCGAAGGGGCTCTGACTGCACACCAAAAACAATCTGGTCACGGATCATGGAGCCAGTGGCGGACCCGTAGTTGCAGGACTGCGCAAGGACACGGAGGTGGGTGATAAAGGACTGGAAAGGTTCGTCCTTACCCTGTAAGCACTGCTGAAATACATATCGCTCTAAGCTCTCATTTACCTCGACCTCGCAGTGGCTGTCGAACTTTAAGAGGACTGTCTTGAACTTTGATTTATCCTCCCCATCAGCGAAGGTGAGCGAGTTAAAGGTGTGGAGGGCATGGTCCCGGGCTGAAGAGAGCAATCTTCCGTGCGTCCGAGGCAGCTTCCAGGTCCATGGCCTCGAGGTACAGCTGGAAGCGCTGTTTAAAAATCTTCCAATTGGAGCCCAGGTTCCCGGTAATGCGGAGGGGCAGCGGCAGGCGAACGGTGTCCATACTGCAGGATGGCTGAAGACTGGTGGAAGGCTGATTACTGGTAGGTAGGTGTCGGAAGTACTAACATCCCTCAACTACTGGTACCATGAAGTGTTGGGCAGTGTAGACTTGTGAAGCTAACAAATGCCACCAACACTGAAGAAGGTTCAACTCTATTTTATTAATTACTTATAAAATAATAGACATACGAGAACTGTGGGTTTACACGATGCTAGTTTAACTAGAGACCTGTGCCTGTCCGAACCAGTTGAGTCTCTCAGCACGTGGTGTGAGTCTGTACTAAACTTGATGAGCTCTTGTGCTTCTGAGAGGCAGCATCCAGAATGAGCAGGAAAAGTGATGCCCTCTGTCTTTATAGTGAGTGTGTTCTAACTGGTGATTGGCTGCGGTGTTTGTGCATGTTGATTGGTTCTAGTGTATGTCCATCAGTATGTGTCTGCACCATGATATACTGGTGTATATTATGACAGTTGGTTCTTTACTCATAGTGGGGGCGTGGAATGCCCTGCCTGCAACAATAGTCGACTCACCAACATTAAGGGGATTTAAATGGCCATTGGATAAACATATGGATGATAATGGAATAGTGTAGATGGGCTTTAGATTGGTTTCACAGGTCGGCGCAACATCGAGGGCCGAAGGGCCTGTACTGCGCTGTAATGTCTTATGTGGGACTTTTTAAAATGCCTTCTGGAAGCCATATAAATTACATCCTTTGGCATTTCCCTGTCCACTACCTTAGTCACCTCTTCTAAAAATTCAATGAGATTTGTCAGACATGACCTTCCCTTCACGAATCCATGCTGGGTCTCCATGATCGACAAAAATGTTTTGAGGTGTTCAGTTACCCTCTCCCTGATTACAGACTCCAGCAATTTACCCACCACAGATGTTAGGCTAACAGGTCTGTAATTCCCTAGTTCCCCTATTCAACCTTCTTAGAAAGTGGAGTGACATGTGCAGTTTTACAATCCAGAGGGACTACTGATTCCAGGGAACCTTATAGTTCGGACATTTATAATGTGCTTCCCTACTTCCTTTGGATGGAATCTGTCAGGTTTTGGGGATTTGTCACTCTTTAGTTCCATTAATTTCCTAGCTACTGATGCTGTACTTATGTTAATAAGTCCCTGTTCTCTATCGACTATTAATTCTTTCAGGACTTCTGGCAAGTTATCCTCCTTGGCAAATGTAAATAGAATTGTTTAGCATGTCTGTCATTTACCCATTCTAAATTACAATATCTTAATTTTCAGCGCCCTACATTGTTCTTCCCCATCCTCTGGATGCTTTCCCCTCATTATATCCTCCTTCACCATTGAGGTGATAGTATTTCTAATCAATAAGGGTACTCCACCCCTTATGCCATATTCTCTGTCACTCCTGTAAACTTTATAACCAGTCCCGACCATGCTGCAGCCTTGGCTCCATAATAGCTACATCATAATCGGCAATTTGAATTAGCGCCTGGCAGCTCATCTAGTTTATTCCTAACATTCTGCATAGAACCCTACTTGGGCTATACCTCCAACGTGTCCCTCAGCACTGATACTTTATTCGCTTGTTTATTATTTTTCTCTTCTAGTTTCACCAGTAGTTTGTAGTTTTGCCATTACCTGAAGTTGGGTGTCTATTTCTTTTCTCTCTGCCCTAGGTTTAGACAGGAACTAAGAAAGTCTTCCAGTAATTTTTTTTTTGGGGGGGGGGGGGGGGGGGGGCGTCATCAAGGCTTTTAATTGGCAGTGGCATGCATTCCTCCATAGTCTAAAATATCGATATGCAACACACCATTTAAAAAGAAAAAGTTCAACAGTCTTGGTCTCTCTGACCTCCACTTTCATCCCTGTTACTGACAGCTTGCTGCAAGGGGCAATGCAGAGGCCTTGCTCCCTACCTCAACCCAACCCAGAGGGAAACGGCTTCACCTGGAGGCCCGCTGCTTGTAACCAGCGACACTAGTGTCCAGAAGGGGATGCTGCATTGCTGTGCACTAGATGAGGTCCCTTGAAGCTCTTGGCCCTGGTAGTCTGAAGTAACTGCTGGAGGAGCCAGCAGCCGTTAACTATTAGCAGCTGGATAACGTCTGGTGCGAGGCTGAACACCAGCACTCCTGACCTCAATATTAGCAGAGAGCTTGTCGGCTTTGAAGCTTTCTCATCTGGGTTTGGTTGCAGTGGAAGTGTTGGCAGTTGGTAGTGAAGTGAAGGGAGGCAGAGATCGGCAAGAAAAGGGCAGAATTCTGTCAGATGGCTGGATTTCTCAGTCTGTTGGGCAGAACAGTGATTGATTAGCGCAGTGGCTTCACAGCGCCAGGGACCCAGGTTCGATTCCCGGCTTGGGTGACTGTCTGTGCGGAGTCTACATTCCCCCCCCCGGCGTGGGTTTCCTCCTACAGTCCAAAGATGGTTAGGTGGGTTACTGGTTTACAGTGGAAGTGTGGGGTTTAAATGGGGTTCTCTTTCTAAGGGTCGGTGCAAACTCGATGGGCTGAATGGCCTCCTTTTGCACTGTGAATTCTGTGTTCCATGTGTGCTACATTGAGGAAATACACAGTGGCGATTAAATGAGTCTGTGATGAAATGCACTTGGGCTTTGGAAGGAGCAGTTTTGATTAATTCTATGCTTGTTTTACTTTCTAATCCCACATATTCATCGACTTGCTGCTTGCATCACTGTGACATGGATTACTAATTCCTATGGTGAAATTTACACACTTGAGAAATAAACATCCATTTATTGCATAGGATTACAAATTCAAGCTTGAAATAGATGGATTTTTAATGATTAACTTTGAATCGCCAGTTACAAATGCTGTGGCTTTCTCCATGCGTCCCAATTTGTGTTTCAGGTTTCCCACAGATTACCCTGGACAGGATCCTCTCAGCTACTGACTGGTAAAACTGTTGCAAATAACACAGGCGGAATATTCCATTGTATAGCTGTGGATTTTAATATTTAATAAAGCAACCGGCAGCACGGCGCTGTGGTTAGCACTGCTGCCTCACAGCGCCGAGGTCCCAGGTTTAATCCCAGCCCTGGATCACTGTTCATGTGGAGTTTCCACAATCTCCCCGTGTTTGCGTGGGTTTCGCCCCCGCAACCCAAAGATGTGCAGCGTAGATGGATTGGCCACACTAAATTGCCCCTTAATTGGAAAAAATTAATTGGGTACTCTAAATTTTTTAAAAATCCAAGCAATGTGTTTTCCTATCACCTTGGAGGTAGACTCACAGCAGTTTACAGCCCAACAGCAGTGGCTGGATAGCATGGTAACAGGCCATTTGTCTTCCCAACTAAGCTGTGCATGTTGCAGTCCAGTTCCACTGAGAATTGAGCTGGACCATGGGGCCGGGTGTAGCACCCTACCTCTGCCCCACAAACTCTCAGCTGACTGGTTATCTAAGCTGCAAAGCTTTCTGGCAGCTTAATGCTGAGAACATTTATGCACAAAGCCGGGGGGGGGGGGGGGGGGGGGGGGGGCAGGGCAACAGTCATTTTTAACTCATCTTAACCAGGGGAGTATGTGTGGCTCAGGGACGAACATCAGGTTCTATTAGCCCTGCCTGACATTATGATCCTCGGGGCTGCGTGCATCAATTGCATTTATCCCAGATACATTTCAACCCAAAATGCTTTAAATGGCACTCTCAAACATCTTCTGCAGGCAATAGCAGGCTTTTGAGGTAGTCAGTCCTCATTGTTAAGGCTGTTCATCAGTCAGTAGACTGGTGGATATTCCCAATGGCTTCCTCCAGCCGCTGACTATACCGCTTTTCCTCGACGTGATTCATTTGCTTGATGAGCCACTTTCTCCTGCAGCTGTCGATAGTTAACAAGAGCGTTGCTTCCTGGAAGACATCACTGACAGAAACCTTGAACATCAGAAAACAAAATACTTTTAGATCCTTTAAAGAGAAATCCCAGCAGAATATTAACAGCACGGTCAAGTGACATGGGATGTAGTTGAGCTGCACTGTAGTATGTCAGCTTTCTGCCAACAGTTCACTACAAGCCCATTTGTGGCTTGCTGGTAGACACATTCCTAATAACAAACACCAATCTAAAATTCTCTAACAAGCATTAGAATAAATGTCACTTTTAATTTTGTGCTGTTTATATATCAAAGATCACTGCAACACAGTGAGGGCCAGTGTCTTTGGGAGAGACGGATGGGAAACTGCAGAGAGCTGGAAAATAAAATGCATTCAAACTCTGTGCAACGCTGATTCTTGTCAGCTTTGCTTTATTGAAATTGTGGGCTATTTGACAGGGCATAGGGCCACAGCTGAACCCACCCTTGCCCTCATTCAACACCTGTACATATATCTCCAACTGACTATTCTTTGTACTTTTTCATTGAGGATTTGGGAATTCTTGGCAAGGGCAGCATTTATTATCCATCCCCAAGTTGGATAATTTGGAAAGCTACAGGGGCTCACAGCATAAGTTAGAATCATAGAATTTGCAGTGCAGAAGGAGGCCATTCGGCCCATCGAGTCTGCACCGGTCCTTGGAGAGAGCACCCGACCTAAGCCCACACCTCCACCCTATCCCCATAACCCAGTAACCCCACCCAATCTTTTTGACACTAAGGGAAATTTAGCATGGCCAATCCACCTAACCTGCACATCTTTGGATGTTGAGTCTTTTCTGATCCATTTACACGACTTTCCAGCGGAGTAGTGAACAGGAGCAGGAGCAGAAACTATGGCTAATTATTGTTCCACATCCCCTCACAGCAAGAGTTGTGTTCCAGCTTTGGCTTAAGGTGGAGATCAGCAAACTCATTGAGACCAAGGGCAAACTGCCTGTCCAACCATCCCAGGGCAACCCCAGATCCGTGCTGAACCTGTCCTGGGAACGTTTGATGGGGACAGTGTATAGGGAGCTGTACTCTGTATCTAACCCCGTGCTGTACCTGTCCTGGCAGTGTTTGATGGGGACAGTGTACAAAAGAACAATACAGCACAGAACAGGCCCTTCGGCCCTCCAAGCATGTCCCATCTAGACCAACCGCCTGTCTCCTTCTGTACCCCGTCTGTTCATGTGCCTTTCCAGATAAGTCTTAAAGGTCGCTAACGTATCTGCCTCAACCACCTCACTTGGCAATGCATTCCAGGTCACCACCACCCTCTGCGAAATAAAAAACTTGCCCCGCACATCTCCACTGAACCTTTCCCCCCTCACCTTGAACTTGTTACCCTTTATAATTGTCATTTCCGCCCTGGGAAAAAGGTTCCAACTTTTTATCCTTTCTATACCCCTAATAATTTTATAAGCTTCTATCAGGTCGCCCCTCAGGCTCCGTCTCTCTAGGGACAACAATCCCAGTTTATTCACTCTCTCATAGCTAATACCCTCCATACCAGGCAACATTCTGGTAAACCTTTTCTGTACTCTCTCCAAATCCTCTACATCTTTCTGGTAGTGCAGTGACCAGAATTGGACACAGTATTCCAAATGCGGCCTAATCAATGTTCTATATAATTGTAACATAATTTTCAAGCTTTTATTCTCGATACCCCGTCCTATGAAGGCAAGCATGCCATATACTTGGCTCACCAGGGGAAGGCAGCAGCAGCCAGGTTCATGGCACCGTGGCTGGCTCTGCTGCACAGCAGGGCAGGAAGAAAAATGGCAGGGCTATAGTGATAGGGGACCCGATCGTAAGGGGAATAGACAGGCGGTTCTGTGGACGCAATCGAGACTCCAGGATGGTATGTTGCCTCCCTGGTGCAAGGGTCAAGGATGTCTCGGAGCGGCTGCAGGACATTCTGGGGGGGGGGGGGGTGAACAGCCAGCTGTCGTGGTGCACATAGGCACCAACGATATAGGTAAAAAACGGGATGAGGTCCTACAAGCGGAATTCAGGGAGTTAGGAGTTAAACTAAAAAGTAGGACCTCAAAGGTAGTAATCTCAGGATTGCTACCAGTGCCACGAGCTAGTCAGAGTAGGAATGTCAGGATAGATAGGATGAATGCGTGGCTCGAGAGATGGTGCAAGAGGGAGGGATTCAAATTCCTGGGGCATTGGGACCGGTTCTGGGGGAGGTGGGACCAGTACAAACCGGACGGTCTGCACTTGGGCAGGACTGGAACCGATGTCCTGGGGGGGGGTGTTTTCTAGAGCTGTTGGGGAGGGTTTAAACTAATGTGGCAGGGGGATGGGAACCAATGCAGGAAGTTGGAAGGTAGTAAAACAGGGACAGAAACAAAAGGAAGTAAGGGGAAAAGTGCAAAAGTGCAAGGCAGAGAAGACATAGTCAGAAATCCATAAGGGCGACAGTACAAGGTACAGTGACTGAGGGGAGCACAGTGAATAGGCCCAGTAATAACAAAAGGAATAAAACTGGAGATGTTAAGATTCAAAACAGAGGTAAAAAAACCAACATAAGTGTACTTTACCTGAATGCTCGTAGTATTCGGAATAAAGTAAATGAGTTGATGGCATAAATCATCGTAAATGACTATGATTTAGTGGCCATTACTGAAACATGGTTAAAGGATGGTCACGACTGGGAGTTAAATATCCGAGGGTATCAAACTATTCGGAAGGACAGAGTGGATGGTAAGGGAGGTGGTGTAGCTCTGTTATTTAAGGATGACATCCGGGCAATAGTAAGGGATGACATCGGTGCTATGGAGGATAAGGTTGAATCCATTTGGGTGGAAATCAGGAATAGTAAGGCGAAAAAGTCACTGATAGGAGTAGTCTATCGGCCACCAAATAGTAACGAGATGGTGGGGCAGGCAATAAACAAAGAAATAACTGATGCATGTAGAAATGGTACAGCAGTTATCATGGGGGATTTTAATCTACATGTTGATTGGTTTAACCAGGTCGGTCAAGGCAACCGTGAGGAGGAGTTTATAGAATGTATCCGCGATAGTTTCCTAGAACAGTATGTAATGGAACCTACGAGGGAACAAGCGGTCCTAGATCTTGTCCTGTGTAATGAGACAGGATTGATTCATGATCTCATAGTTAGGGATCCTCTCGGAAGGAGCGATCACAATATGGTGGAATTTAAAATACAGATGGAGGGTGAGAAAGTAAAATCAAATACTAGTGTTTTGTGTTTAAACAAAGGAGATTACAAGGGGATGAGAGAAGAACTAGCTAAGGTAGACTGGGAGCTAAGACTTTATGGTGGAACAGTTGAGGAACAGTGGAGAACCTTCCAAGCGATTTTTCACAGTGCTCAGCAAAGGTTTATACCAACAAAAAGGAAGGACGGAAGAAAGAGGGAAAATCGACCGTGGATATCTAAGGAAATAAGGGAGAGTATCAAATTGAAGGAAAAAGCATATAAAGTGGCAAAGATTGCTGGGAGATTAGAGGACTGGGAAATCTTTAGGGGGCAACAGAAAGCTACTAAAAAAGCTATAAAGAAGAGTAAGATAGAGTATGAGAGTAAACTTGCTCAGAATATAAAAACAGACAGTAAAAGTTTTTACAAATATATAAGACAAAAAAGAGTGGCTAAGGTAAATATTGGTCCTTTAGAGGATGAGAAGGGAGTTTTAATAATGGGAAATGAGGAAATGGCTGAGGAACTGAACAGGTTTTTTGGGTCGGTATTCACAGTGGAAGACACAAATAACATGCCAGCGACTGATAGAAATGAGGCTATGACAGGTGAGGACCTTGAGAGGATTGTTATCACTAAGGAGGGAGTGATGGGCAAGCTAATGGGGCTAAAGGTAGACAAGTCTCCTGGCCCTGATGGAATGCATCCCAGAGTGCTAAAAGAGATGGCTAGGGAAATTGCAGATGCACTAGTGATAATTTACCGAAATTCACTAGACTCTGGGGTGGTCCCGGTGGATTGGAAATTAGCAAACGTGACGCCACTGTTTAAAAAAGGAGGTAGGCAGAAAGCAGGAAATTATAGGCCAGTGAGCTTAACTTCGGTAATAGGGAAGATGCTGGAATCTATCATCAAGGAAGAAATAGCGAGGCATCTGGATAGAAATTGTCCCATTGGGCAGACGCAGCATGGGTTCGTAAAAGGCAGGTCATGCCTAACTAATTTAGTGGAATTTTTTGAGGACATTACCAGTGCAGTAGATAACGGGGAGCCGATGTGGTATATCTGGATTTCCAGAAAGCCTTTGACAAGGTGCCACACAAAAGGTTGCTGCATAAGATAAAGATGCATGGCATTAAGGGTAAAGTAGTAGCATGGATAGAGGATTGGTTAATTAATAGAAAGCAAAGAGTTGGGATAAATGGGTGTTTCTCTGGTTGGCAATCAGTAGCTAGTGGTGTCCCTCAGGGATCCGTGTTGGGCCCACAATTGTTCACAATTTACATTGATGATTTGGAGTTGGGGACCAAGGGCAATGTGTCCAAGTTTGCAGATGACACTAAGATGAGTGGTAAAGCGAAAAGTGCAGAGGATACTGGAAGTCTGCAGAGGGATTTGGATAGGTTAAGTGAATGGGCTCGGGTCTGGCAGATGGAATACAATGTTGACAAATGTGAGGTTATCCATTTTGGTAGGAATAACAGCAAACGGGATTATTATTTAAACAATAAAATATTAAAGCATGCCGCTGTTCAGAGAGACTTGGGTGTGCTAGTACATGAGTCACAGAAGGTTGGTTTACAAGTGCAACAGGTGATTAAGAAGGCAAATGGAATTTTGTCCTTCATTGCTAGAGGGATGGAGTTTAAGACTAGGGAGGTTATGTTCAATTGTACAAGGTGTTAGTGCGACCACACCTGGAGTATTGTGTTCAGTTTTGGTCTCCTTACTTGAGAAAGGACGTACTGGCGCTGGAGGGTGTGCAGAGGAGATTCACTAGGTTAATCCCAGAGCTGAAGGGGTTGGATTATGAGGAGAGGTTGAGTAGACTGGGACTGTACTCGTTGGAATTTAGAAGGATGAGGGGGGATCTTATAGAAACATTTAAAATTATGAAGGGAATAGATAGGATAGATGCGGGCAGGTTGTTTCCACTGGCGGGTGACAGCAGAACTAGGGGACATAGCCTCAAAATAAGGGGAAGTAGATTTAGGACTGAGTTTAGGAGGAACTTCTTCACCCAAAGGGTTGTGAATCTATGGAATTCCTTGCCCAGTGAAGCAGTTGAGGCTCCTTCATTACATGTTTTTAAGGTAAAGATAGATAGTTTTTTGAAGAATAAAGGGATTAAGGGTTATGGTGTTCGGGCCGGAAAGTGGAGCTGAGTCCACAAAAGATCAGCCATGATCTAATTGAATGGCGGAGCAGGCTCGAGGGGCCAGATGGCCTACTCCTGCTCCTAGTTCTTATGTTCTTATGTTATGTTCTTATGTTTACCACCATTTCCACCTGTGCTGCCACTTTTAAGGATCTGTGGATCTGCACTCCCAGATCTCTGTGTCGCTATGCTCCTGATGGTTTTGTCATTTATTTTGTAGCTCCCACCTGAATTGGATCTACCAAAATGCATCACCTCGCATTTGTCCGGGTTAAATTCCATCTGCCATTTCTCTGCCCAAATTTGCAGCCTATCTATACCCTGTTGTATTCTCTGACAATTTTCATCACTATCTGCAACTCCTGCAATCTTAGTGTAATCCGCAAACTTGCTAATCAGACCCGCTACGCTTTCTTCCAAGTCATTTATATATATTAAAAAGAGCAGAGGTGCAAGTACTGATCCTGCGGAACACTAGTTACAGACTCCATTCGGAAAAACACTTTTCTACTGCTACTCTCTGTCTTCTATGGCCAAGCCAGTTCTGAATCCATCCAGCTAGTTCATCCCTGACCCCATGTGATTTAATCTTTTGCACGAGCCTGCCATGCGGGAGCTTTACTCTGTACCTAACCCCATGCTGTTCCTGTCCTGGGAATGCTTGATGGGAAAAATGCAGACCATAAGATATAGGAGCAGAATTAGGCCATTCGACCCATCAAGTCTGCTCTGCCATTCGATCATAACTGATATCTGTCTCATCCCCATTCTACTCCTGTCTCCCCATGACCCCTGATCCCCTTATTAATAAAGAACCTGTCTATCTCTGTCTTAAAGATACTGTGACTTGGCCTCCACAGTCTTCCGTGGCAATTATTTCCACAGATTCACTATCTCTGGCGGAGGAAATTCCTCCTCATCTCAGTTTTAAAGGATCGTCCCTGTGCTCTCGGTTCTAGTTTCTCCTGCTCGTGAAAACATCTTCTCCACGTCCACTCTATCCAGGCCTCTCAGTATCCTGTAAGTTTCAATGAGATCCCCCCCCTCATCCTTGTAAATTCCATTGATTACAGACCCAGAGTCCTCAATCATTCCTCGTATGACAAGCCCTTCATTCCGGGAATCATTCTTGTGAACCTCTTCTGGACCCCTCCAAGGCCAACAAATCCTTCCTTAGATACGGGGCCCAAAACTGCTCACAATATTTCCAATGGGGTTTGACCAGAGCCTTATACAGCCTCTTCAGTACATCCCTGCTCTTGTATTCTAGCTCTCTCGACATGATTACTAACATTTCATTTGCCTTTCTAACTGCTGACCTCGCATTTGTCCGGATTAAACTCCATCTGCCATCTCTCCGCCCAAGTCTCCAAACAATCTAAATCCTGCTGTATCCTCTGACAGTCCTAATTTCTATCCTCAATTCCACCAACCTTTGTGTCGTCTGCAAACTTACTAATCAGACCAGATATATTTTCCTCCAAATCATTTATATATACTACGAACAGCAAAGGTCCCAGAACTGATCCCTGCGGAACACCACTAGTCACAGCCCTCCAATTAGAAAAGCACCCTTCCATTGCTACTCTCTGCCTTCTATGACGTAGCCAGTTCTGTATCCATCTTGCCAGCTCACCCCTGAACCCATGTGATATCACCTTTTGTACCAGTCTACCATGAGGGCCCTTGTCAAAGGCCTTACTGAAGTCCATATAGACAACATCTACTGCTCTACCTGCATCAATCATCTTTGTGACCTCCTCGAAAAACTCTATCAAGTTGGTGAGACACGACCTCCCCTTCACAAAACCGTGCTGCCTCTCGCTGATACAAACCGTGCTGCCTCTCGCTAATACAAACCGTGCTGCCTCTCGCTAATACAAACCATGCTGCCTCTCGCTGATACAAACCGTGCTGTCTCTCGCTAATACAAACCGTGCTGCCTCTCGCTAATACAAACCGTGCTGCCTCTCGCTAATACAAACCGTGCTGCCTCTCGCTAATACAAACCGTGCTGCCTCTCGCTAATACAAGCCGTGCTGCCTCTCGCTGATACAAACCGTGCTGCCTCTCGCTGATACAAACCGTGCTGCCTCTCGCTGATACAAACCGTGCTGCCTCTCGCTGATACAAACCGTGCTGCCTCTCGCTCATACAAACCGTGCTGCCTCTCGCTAATACAAACCGTGCTGCCTCTCGCTGATACAAACCGTGCTGCCTCTCGCTGATACAAACCGTGCTGCCTCTCGCTAATACAAACCGTGCTGCCTCTCGCTAATACAAACCGTGCTGCCTCTCGCTAATACAAACCATGCTGCCTCTCGCTAATACAAACCGTGCTGCCTCTCGCTGATACAAACCGTGCCGCCTCTCACTGATACAAACCGTACTGCCTCTCGCTGATACAAACCGTGCTGCCTCTCGCTGATACAAACCGTGCTGCCTCTCGCTAATACAAACCGTGCTGCCTCTCGCTAATACAAACCATGCTGCCTCTCGCTAATACAAACCGTGCTGCCTCTCGCTGATACAAACCGTGCTGCCTCTCGCTAATACAAACCGTGCTGCCTCTCGCTAATACAAACCGTGCTGCCTCTCGCTAATACAAACCGTGCTGCCTCTCGCTAATACAAACCGTGCTGCCTCTCGCTAATACAAACCGTGCTGCCTCTCGCTAATACAAACCGTGCTGCCTCTCGCTAATACAAACCGTGCTGCCCCTCGCTAATACAAACCGTGCTGCCTCTCGCTGATACAAACCGTGCTGCCTCTCGCTGATACAAACCGTGCTGCCTCTCGCTGATACAAACCGTGCTGCCTCTCGCTAATACAAACCGTGCTGCCTCTCGCTGATACAAACCGTGCTGCCTCTCACTGATACAAACCGTGCTGCCTCTCGCTAATACAAACCGTGCTGCCTCTCGCTGATACAAACCGTGCTGCCTCTCGCTGATACAAACCGTGCTGCCTCTCGCTGATACAAACCGTGCTGCCTCTCACTGATACAAACCGTGCTGCCTCTCGCTAATACAAACCGTGCTGCCTCTCGCTAATACAAACCGTGCTGCCTCTCGCTGATACAAACCGTGCTGCCTCTCGCTGATACAAACCGTGCTACCTCTCGCTAATACAAACCGTGCTGCCTCTCCCTGATACAAACCGTGCTGCCTCTCGCTAATACAAACCGTGCTGCCTCTCGCTAATACAAACCGTGCTGCCTCTCCCTGATACAAACCGTGCTGCCTCTCGCTAATACAAACCGTGCTGCCTCTCGCTAATACAAACCGTGCTGCCTCTCGCTAATACAAACCGTGCTGCCTCTCGCTAATACAAACCGTGCTGCCTCTCGCTAATACAAACCGTGCTGCCTCTCGCTGATACAAACCGTGCTGCCTCTCGCTAATAGAGCGAGGCGGACCCTGAGAATTAAAACAGCAGGAAAAGGGAGAGCAGCTTCAGAGTGGGAAACAGCACAGAGAGGGGCGGACCCTGAGAATTAAAACAGCGGGAAAAGGGAGAGCAGCTTCAGAGTGGAAAACAGCAGAGGGAGAGGCGGACCCGGAGAGTTAAAACAGCGGGAAGTGGGAGGAGCTCACCGTAACAGTGACCTCATAGGAAAGCGGACTTGTCAGTAACTGCTAATTTGCATTACCTATTCTAATTTACTTTCAGTTAGGGATAAAAAAGAGAAATGTTTTACAGGTTAGAAAGACTAAAAACCAGCTGAAAATTTTAAAGAACCAAATTAAAAACTAATTCAATAAAATAAGGATGGTGGGGCCAGGTGATATGTTGTACCTGCGTGATGTGGGAACAGATGGACCCCATTGTGGTTCCTAGCGAACACATCTGTAGTTGAGGAACTTTGGCTCAGAGTTGATGAGCTGAAGTCTGAGCTTTGGACGCTGTATTTCAGGAGGCAGTCACACCCCTTAGCTTAACTACCTTGAGTTCGGCCAGTGGTCAGGGACTGGAGGGTGTGGCTGTGATTGAGGTCAGGAGAGGGATCCAAGAGGTTGGGTTGCAAGAGCCTCAGCCCTTGTCCAACAGGTCCGATATTTTTGCTCTTTTTCCGGATGGGAACGGAGATTGTGGTGTCATGAGCAAACTGACCACAGCAGTGTGGTACAGGGAGCCATTCAAGTGAGGGGAAAGAAATGTTCTAATCGGTGGTAGTATAATTGGGGGCATAGACACTGTTCTCTGTGACCAGGATCAAGAATCCCGAAGATTGTGTTGCCTACCTGGTGCTCGGGTTCGGGATATCTCACCTGGGCTGCAGAGGAACTTGGAGTGGGAGCTTAAAGAGCCAGTTACTGTGGTCCATATAGGTACTAACGACATAGTAGAACAAGAATAGAGGTTCTGCTGAAGGAATATGAGCAGCAGAGTGACAGTGGAACATAGAACAGTACAGCACAGAACAGGCCCTTCGGCCCTCGATGTTGTGCCGAGCAATGATCACCCTACTCAAACCCACGTATCCACCCTGAAAATGAAATTAAAATCGCTTATTGTCACGAGTAGGCTTCAATGAAGTTACTGTGAAAAGCCCCTAGTCGCCACATTCCGGCGCCTGTCCGGGGAGGCTGGTACGGGAATCGAACCGTGCTGCTGGCCTGCTTGGTCTGCATTAAAAGCCAGCGATTTAGCTCAGTGAGCTAAACCAGCCCCTATACCCGTAACCCAACAACCCCCCCCCTTAACCTTACTTTTTAGGACACTACGGGCAATTTAGCATGGCCAATCCACCTAACCCGCACATCTTTGGACTGTGGGAGGAAACCGGAGCACCCGGAGGAAACCGACGCACACACGGGGAGGACGTGCAAGCACTGTTGCCTCACAGCTCCAGGGGCCTGGGTTCAATTCCAGCCTCAGCTAACTGTATGAGTGGAGTTTGCACTTTCTCCCTGTGTCTATGTGGGTTACCTCCGAGTGCTCTGGTTTCCTCCCACAGTCCAAAGATGTGGTTAGGTGGATTGGCCATGCTAAATTGCCCCTTAGTGTCCAAAGGGTTAGGTGGGGTTACAGGGTTATGGGGATAGGCTTGGGCTTGAGTAGGGTGCTCTTTCCAAGGGACTCGATGGGCTGAATGGCCTCCTTCTGCACTGTAAATTCTATGATTAGCCAGGAGCTAAATTGAAAAGCAGAACCAAAAAGGTAATAATCTCTGGATTACTACCTGAGCCATGAGCTAATTGGCACAGGGTCAATGAGATTAAGGAGATAAATGCGTGGCTCAAAAATTGTTGTGGGAGAAATGGGTTTGAATTCATGGCACATTGGCACCAGTACTGGGGAAAGAGGGAGTGTTCCAATAGGACGGTCTTCACCTGAATCAAGCTGGGACCAGAGTCCTGGCGAGTCACACAATTAGGGCTGTAGATAAAGCTTTAAATTAAATAGTGTGGGGGGTGGGGAAATGGAGAATTAGGACATCAAAGTTAAAGGGGCTGAGAGCTCAGGAGAGGTTATCATAGAATTTACAGTGCAGAAGGAGGCCATTCGGCCCATCGAGTCTGCACCGGCTCTTGGAAAGAGCAGCCTACCCAAGGTCAACACCTCCACCTTATCCCCATAACCCAGTAACCCCACCCAACGCTGAGGGCAATTTTGGACACTAAGGGCATTTTATCATGGCCAATCCACCTAACCTGCACATCTTTGGACTGTGGGAGGAAACTGGAGCACCCGGAGGAAACCCACACACACACGGGGAGGATGTGCAGACTCGACACAGACAGTGACCCAAGCCGGAATCGAACCTGGGACCCTGGAGCTGTGAAGCAATTGTGCTATCCACAAGGCTACCGTGCTTACTGAAGTTTCCAGAACACGTAATAGAACAGAAAATCTAGAAAGCGGCAGGAATCTAACTTCAAGCACAACAAAAAAGGGGATAGCTATGAGAAGAGAGGCGGTCAACGCAGGACTGAGGGTGTTGTACCTAAATGCGCGCAGTATACGAAACAAGGTAAATGTTACGCACATTGAAATTGATGGGTAAAATGTTATGGGCATCACAGAGACATGGCTGCAAGGGGTTCAGGGCTGGGATCTTAATATTGCAGGATATTTGTCCTATCAAAAGGACAGGCAGATGAACAGAAGGGGCGGGGTTGCCTTGTTAGTAAGAAATTAATTTAAATCAATAGCAAGAAGCGATAAGGGTCAGTAGGCGTAGAATCTGTTTGGGTAGAGCTGAGGAATCGGAATAAAAAAGATCCCAATGGGAGTTAAGTACAGGCCCCCTAGCAGTTAGGGGCTGGGTTAGCACACTGGGCTAAATCGCTGGCTTTTAAAGCACACCAAGGCACGCCAGCAGCACGGTTCAATTCCCGTACCAGCCTCCCCGAACAGGCGCCGGAATGTGGCGACTAGGGGCTTTTCACAGTAACTTCATTGAAGCCTACTCGTCACAATAAGCGATTTTCATTTCATTTTTCAGTAGCCAGGATGTGGGGCAGAAAATAAATCAGGAGATAGAAAAGGCTTATACGGCAATATTACTTTGAGCAGGAAAGACGGATGCAAGGTTTCAGGGATGGGAAGAAAGGGGGGATTAAGGAAATGAGGATCTGTTTCTGGGAGGGTGATTTGCGAGTTTGGAGGAGTTGCGTGAGAAGTTTGGGTTGGCATGGGGTGAAAGTTTCAGGTATATGCAGGTGTGGGACTTTGCAAGGAAACTCTTCCCAATAGCGCCTGCCTCCTCATTGTTGGAGGGGTGGTGGGGGATGGTTGGAGATGGGAGGGTATTCTCGGTGATTTACGGGAGGATTTTGAGGTGGCCTTGATGGGGGGGGGGCTTAAGACAAGGTGGGAGGATGAGTTTGGGGTAATGCTAGAGCAGGGGTGGGCAAACTGTTCCGTGCAAGGGCCACATTCAGAAATTCACAATTTTAAAGGGCCGCATAGTATATTAAGTAAAATAATTAATATTTTAAATAGCCAAAATAAAAGGTCTTTAAAGAAAAAAAAGCACATTTATTTGAAAAAGAAAGTAACTCAGTAAGTAACAGAACAATGTCAATGAGAATGATGCATCTGACTGCAGTCATTTTCCAGTTTGTTGAAATCCGGTGTCAAGTTGCTTGTGCTGATCCTTAACACTGACAGAAGCACAGCCTAGCCGAGTCAACGATAAAAACGCGCGTAGTGGGGTGGATGAGTGGGGCTGCCTTATTGGTCGGTTTAGTTGGGTGTGCGACCAATAGGAGTCCAGGTTACAAACAATAAGCGCATTTACTTCAGCGGCTTTTCCCCGGCGGCTTTTCAAAAATGCCGGTTATGATTCCGGGCACCTCATTGGCGGGCCGCATAAAAACCTTTGTCGGGCCGTAGTTTGCCCACCCCTGTGCTAGAGGATGGTCTGTGGTGTGAGGTGCTATGGTGGGTAAATGCCTCAACTCCACGTGCGAGGCTGGGGCTGATACAGCTGAAGGTAGTGCACAGGACACACCTCACAAAATCAAAGATTAGCCAGCTGTTCGAGGGGGTGGAGGATGTATGTGAGCGATGCAGGAGGGGCCCTGCGAACAATGTACATATGTTTTGGTTCTGCCCAAAGTTGGAAGGTTTTGGAGGAGGTGTTCAGCACCATCTCAGGGGTTGCATGTGGATAGGGAGCCCGGTCCCCTAGAAGCCATATTTGGGGTGTCAGACTGGCTGGAGCTGCCGGTGGGTGCCGGGGCAGATATTTTAGCCTTCGCCTTGCTGATTGCTCGCAGGCGGGTCTTGTTGTGGTGAAGGTCAGCTTCTCCACCCTGTACCTCGGTGTGGCGGGCAGACCTGTTGGAGTTTGTGACCCTGGAGAAGGTGAAGTTTGCGCTGAGGGGAGTGATGGAGTTTGTTTATCATGCATTTACGGGAGTTGGTTACTGTTGAGGGGTGGGGTCAGGGGGTTTTGTTTGGGGTTGTTTTGTATTGTAAAATAGTTGAAAATTTGCTGAATAAAAATACTTCAAAAAAATAATCATGGAGGACTTCAATATGTAGGTGGACTGGGAAAATCAGGTTGGTAGCGGATCCCAAGGAATTTGTGGAATGTCTACGAGCTGTTTTTTTTGGGGTGCTTGTGACAGAGCCTACTAGGAAACAAGCAGTTCTGGATTTGGTGCTGTGTAATGAGGCAGACTTGATTAGGGAACTTAAGTTGAAGGAACCCTTAGGGGCCAGTGACCACAATATGATAGAATTCACCTTGCAGTTTGAGAGGAAGAAGTTGGAATCAGATGGTAATGGTTTTACAATTGAATAAAGGTAACTGGATAGGCGGAACAGTGGCGCAATGGTTAGCACTGCTGCTACACGTACCGAGCACTCGGCCGGCCCCGGGTCACTGTACATGTGGAGTTTGCACATTCTCCCCATGTCCGAGTGGGTCTCATCCCACAACCCAAAGACGTGCAGGGTAGGTGGATTGGCCACGCTAAATTGCCCCTTAATTGGAAAGAATAATTGAGTACTCCAAATTTATATTAAAAAAAATAAAGGTAACTGGATACTGCAAAGGCTATGGGCCCTGACAATGTTCCGGCAATAGTACTGAAGACTTGTGCTCCAGAACTTGCTGCACCCCTAGCCAAGCTGTTCCAGTACAGCTACAATACTGGCATCTACCCAGCAATGTAGAAAATTGCCCAGGTGTGTCCTGTACACAAGAAACAGGACAAATCCAATCCAGCCAATTACCGCCCTATCAGTCTACTGTCCATCATCAGCAAAGTGATGGAAGGAGTCATAAACAGTGCTATCAAGTACTAATAGGGAACAAAGAAATGGCAGAGGAACTGAATTGGTACTTTGCATTCGTCTTCACAGTGCAAGATACCAGTGGTAGAACTTCAAGAGAGTCAGGGGGCAGAGGCGAGTGTAGTGGCCATTACTAAGGAGAAGGTGCTGGGGAAACTGAAAGGTCTGAAGGTGGATAAATCCCCTGGACTGGATGGACTACACCCCAGACGTCTGAAGCAGATAGCTGAGGAGATTGTAGAGACATTGGTGGTAATCTTTCAAGAATCACTGGAGCCAGGGAGGGTCCCAGAGGATTGGAAAATGGCTAATGCAACACCCTTGTTTAACAAGGGAGGCAGAAGACAGGAAATTATTGGCTGGTTATACTGATCCAACAGTTAAATGCAGAAGACATTTTCCATCGGAGTGTGGAGAGTTGGAATGGAAAGTTAGCACATAAGTAAGGTGCATTACCTCTTTAAAGTGAAAGTTTTGAAACATAGCAATGCTGATTGTATTTTCCAGGTCGATTTTGGCTTGAAATGTTTTTATCCCCAGTTTGGTCATTCCTGAGGAAAAAAGCAACCAAATAAACAAATGTTTATCACACAACCAACAAGTACAAGGAGCACATATACTTTGTCATTATGATTGAGACCATGTACTCAGCTGTCTCTGCACGGTACTATTTTGAAGATGAGCAAGGGACTTAACCTCAGTGTCATAACTAATATTTATCCCAAAATCAACATCACAAAAAAGCAGGTTACCTGATCGTTATCACATTGCTGTCTATGGGAGATTGCTGTCCACAAATTGGCTGCCACGCTTCCCATGTTCCTACAGTTCCAACTACACTTCAAAAAGTAGTTAATTGGCTGTAAATCACATTGTCAAACTGTAACAAACACTGATCCCATGTCACTTCCTCCATCCCTCTCCCAGCCAACTGTCTGAGGCTGAATTACACTATTCATAGAAACATAGAAAATAGGAGTAGCCCATTCGGCCCTTCGAACCTGTACCGCCATTCATTATCAGCATGGCTGATCATCCAACTCAATAGCCTAATCCTGCTTCCCCCCCCCCCCATATCCTAGGATTCCTTTTGCCCAAAAGCCATATCTAACTGCTTCTTGAAAAGATACAATGTTTTGGTCTCATCAACTTCCTGTGGTAACAAATTCCACAGGCCAACCACTCCCTGGGTGAAGAAATGTCTCCTTATCTCTGTTTTAAATGGGCAGCACGGTGGCACAGTGGTCAGCATTGCTGCCTACGGCGCTGAGGACCCGGGTTCGAATCCCGGCTCTGGGTCACTGTCCGTGAGGAGTTTGCACGTTCTCCCCGTGTCTGCGTGGGTTTCACCCCCACAACCCAAAAGATGTGCAGGATAGGTGGATTGGCCACGTTAAATTGCCCCTTAATTGGAAAAAATAATTGGGTACTCTAAATTTATTATTTTTAAAAAAATCTGTTTTAAATAGCCGACCCTGCATCCTCAGGTTGTGACCCCTGGTTCTGGACACAAACACCATCGGGAACAATCTTCCTGCATCTACCCTGTCTAGTCCTGTTAGAATTTTATAGGTTTCTGATATTCTTCTGAACTCCAGTGAATGCAATCCTAACCGATTCAATCTCTCCTCGTACGACAGTCCCACCATCCTGGGAATCGGTCTGGTAAACCTTCACTGCACTCCCTCTACAGCAAGAACATCCTTCCTCAGATAAGGAGACCAAAATTGCACACAGTATTCCAGGTGTGGCCTCAAAATTGCAGCAAGACATCCCTGCTCCTGTACTCGAATCCTGTCGCTTTGAAGGCCAACATACCATTTGCCTTCTTTACCGCCTGCTGTACCTGCATACTTACCTTCAGTGATTGGTGCATGAGAACACCCAGGTCTCATTGCACATTCCACTCTCCTAATTTATGGCCATTCAGATAATAGTCTGCCTTCACATTTGTGCTATCAAAAATGGATAACCTCGCATTTCTCCAAATTATACTGCATCTGCCAGGGCGGCACGGTGGCGCAGTGGTTAGCACTGCTGCCTCACGGTAGTGAAGACCCATGTTCAATCCAAGCCCCGATCACTATCCGTGTGTAGTTTGCACATTCACTCCGTGTCTGTATGAGTCTCACCCCCACAAACCCAAACATTTCGGACAGTGATAAGGAGACATTTCTTCACACAAATAGTGGTGAGCCTGTGGAATTCATTACCACAGGAAGTAGTTGATGCTAAAACTTTGAATATATTCAAGAGGCGGCTGGATCATAGGCTATGGGGAGAAAACAGCATCAGACTATTGAGTTGGATGATCAGCCATGATCGTGACGAATGGCGGAGCAGGCTCGAAGGCCTAAAGTCTACCTCCTTCTCCTATCTTCTACGTATCTATGTGCAGGGTAGGTGGATTGGCCATGCTAAATTGCCTCTTAATTGGAAAAAAAAGAATTGGGTACTCTAAATGTAAAAAAAAATACTGCTTCTGACATTCATTTGCCCACTCACTCAACTTGTCCAAATCGCAATGAAGAATCTCTGCATTCTCCTCACAGCTCACCCTCCCATCATGCTGTCATCTGCAAATTTGAAGATATTACATTTTGTTCCCTCACCTAAATCATTTTTTTTGAAAATGTTTTAAATTTTTCCAATTAAGGGGCAATTTAGCATGACCAATCCACCTACTCTGCACATCTTTGAATTGTAGGGGTGAGACCCACAGACACAGGGAGTGACCCGGAACCGTGATTGAACCCAGGTCCCAGTGCCGTGAGGCAGCAGTGCTAACCCCTCTTCATCTAAATCACTAATATATACTGTGAATAGCTGGGGTCCTAGCACCGATCTCTGCGTACAGTGGAGGGATGACAGTGGATAGACAATGGCAAACATTCAAGGAACACGTGGAGGAACTACAACAACTGTTCATTCCTGTCTGGCACAAAAGCAAAGGGAGTAAGAGGGCCAATCCATAGCTTACAAAGGAAATTAGAAATAGTATCCGATATAAGGAAGAAGCATACCGATTGGCCAAGAAAAATAATAGGTCTGAGGATTGGGAGCAGTTTAGAATTCAGCAAAGAAGGACGAAGGGATTGATTAAGAATGGGAAAGTACAGTACGAAAGGAAGCTTGCAGGGCACAAAAAGACTGACACTAAGAGTTTCCGGAGATATGTGACGAGAAAGAGATTGGTAAAGAGAAATGTAGGCCCCTTACAGACAGAAACAGGGGAATAAGAGACAAAGAAATGGCTGAGCAATTGAATACATACTTTGATTCTGTCTTCACAAATGAGGACACAAATCAGATCCCAGAATGTTGGAGACTGAAAGGTTTAGTGAGAGGGAAGAACTGAGGGAGGTCAACATTAGTAGAAAAATGGTGCTGGGAAAACTGATGGGATTGAAGGTAGATAAATCCCCAGGACCTGAGAATCTGCAGAGTGTAGCTCACGTCACTCCGATATTCAAAAAGGGGGTAGAGAGAAAGCAGGGAATTACAGACCAGTAAGCCTAACATCGGTAGTGGGGAAAATGCTTGAATCCATTATCAAGGACTTTATAGCAGAACATCGAGAAAGCAGTGGCAGGATCAGTCAGAGTCAGCATGGATTTATGAAGGGAAAATCATGCTTGACAAATCTATTGGAATTCTTTGAAGAGGTAGGCAACCAGTACAGTCGACAAGGGGGAGCCAGTCGATGTGGTATATTTGGACTTTCAGAAGGTGTTTGACAAAGTCCCGCATTAGAGATTATTGTGCAGAATTAAAGCGCATGGGATTGTGGGAAATGTATTGAGGTGGATAGATAACTGATTGGCAGAGAGGAAACAAAGAGTAGGGATTAATGGGTCCTTTTCATATTGGCAGACAGTAACTAGTGGGATACCACAGGGATCGGTGCTGGGACCCCAGCTATTCACAATTAATGATTTGGATGAGGGAACAAAATGTAACATCTCAAAGTTTGCAGATGATACCAAATTAGGTGGGAGAGTGAATTGTAACGAGGATGCAGGGATCCTCCAGCAAGATCTGGACAGTTGGGAGAGTGGGCAAACCAATGGCAGATGCAGTATAATTTGGATAAGTGTGAGGTATTCATTTTGGAAGCAAAAACAGGAAGGCAGATTAGTACCTGAATGGTAAATTGGGAGAGGGGAGTGTGCAGCAGGACCTGGGTATCCTTGTTCACCATTCGCTGAAGGTTAGCATGCAGGTACAGCAGGTGGTAATAATGTATGTTGGCCTTCATTGTAAGAGGTTTCGAGTATAGAAGCCGGGATGTGTTGCTGCAATTGTACAGGACCTTGGTGAGGCCAAACTTGGGAGTATTGTATGCAGTTTTGGTCTTCTTCTCTGAAGAAGGATGTTCTTGCTCTCGAGGGAATGCAGTGAAGGTTTACCAGATTGATTCCAGGGATGGCGGGACTGTCATATGAGGAGAGATTGACTGGGTTGGGATAGTTCTCACTGGAGTTCAGAAGAATGAGGGGGGAATCTCATAGAGACTTATAAAATTCTAACAGAACTAGACAGGGTAGATGCAGGGAAGATGTTACCAATGATGGGTGTGTCCAGAACCAGGGGTGAGGATTCAGGTTAAGCCTGTGGAATGCATTACCACAGGAAGTAGTTGATGCTAAAACTTTGAATATATTAAGAGGTGGCTGGATATAGCACCTGGGCAGAATGGGATCAAAGGCTGTGGGTGAAAGCAGAATTAGGCTATTGAGTTGGATGATCAGCCATGATCATGATGAATGGCGGACCAGGCTCGAAGGGTCAAAAGGCCTCCTCCTGCTCCTATCTTCTATGTACCTATGTATCTATGTACCCCACGAGTCGCTGCCTGCCAATTTGAAAAAGACCCGTTAATCCCTACTCTTTGTTTCTATCCATCTCAATACATTACCCCTAATCCCACTGCGCTTTAATTTTACACCCTAATCTCTTATTTGCCAAAAGCCTTCTCAAAGTCTAAATGTACCACATCCACTGGCTCCCCTTTATCAACTCTACTACTTACATCTTCGAAAAATTTCAGTAGATTTGTCAAGCATGATTTCCCCTTCATAAATCCCTGCCGACTCTGTCCATCCTGCCATTATTTTTGAAGTGCTATAAAATGGCCTAAAATGGTTACCCTCATCCATACCTTTGTTACTTCTTTATCAGTATCTTCCATCTCTTACCTCCATAAATTCACCTAAATCGGCCAACCAAATCCTTTATTTTTATTCTTTCACACTGGGCAGTATTTATGTACTAGGGGACATAGGTTTAAAGTGCATGGGGAAAAGTTTAGAACAGATGTGCGAGGCAAGGTTTTTACACATATGCAATGCGCTGCCTGGGGAGGTGGTGGAAGCAGGTACAATAGCGGCATTTAAGGAGCATCTAGACAAATATATGAATAGAGTGGGAATGGAAAGATACGGACTGCGTAAGTGCAGACTGTTTTAGTTTAAGCAGGTACCATGGTTGGCGCAAGCTTGGAGTGCCAAAGGGACTGTTCCTGTGCTGTATCCCCGAGGGTATTTAAGAGTCAACCACATTGCTGTGGATCATGTAGGCCAGACCAGGTAAAGACAACAGATTTCCTTCCCTTGCAAACCATTAGGACATTCGCGAACCAGATGGATTTTTATGACAATTGACAACGGTCTCATGGTCACCTTTAGAATTCCAGATTGTTTTATGCCATGGCGGGATTTGAACTCGGGTCTCCAGAGCATGACTCTGGGTCTCTGGATTACTAGACAGTACAACTACGCCACTGCTTTCCCTCCTAACTCTCACCAAATCCTGTTTAATCATCACCCTTTGTCAAATTCTCATCCTCCTTTTCAAATCCCTCCGTTGCCTTATCCCTCCCTATCTCTGATCTCCCCCGAGATATTGGTGTTCCTCTAATTCTTTGGTAACCTTGATTTTAATTTCTCCAACACTGGCACCTATGTCTTCAGCTACCTAGGCGCTAAACTCTGGAATTATCTCTCGAATCCTTTCCAACTCGTTAAAGAAATGCCTTTAACCCTGCCTCTTTGACCAAGCTTTGGTTTATCTGTCCTGATATCTCTGTGAATCATGTAAATTCTGTTTGGAACCATTCCTATGGGAGCACTTTGGGGTGTTTTACTATGATAAAGGTGCTATATCATTGGCTCACTTTTACTCTTGTATTTGAAGGCAGATAGGAAACATAGTAAAGAGTGGGAGCCGACTCGAACAGGAATCTCAGAATGGACAGACTTCCTATTTAGACTGAAATAATTTGCAGGTGAGAGGTGGAGCGGAATGCAGTTGATGGTCATGTATGTGGAAGGTTGCTTAATGCTGGAGGATCATTAGCTGAAGGATAGAGCAGATAATACATGTTCTCACCATAATACATCATCATCATCGTTGCTTCCTTTCCAAACCCCATTCCTCTGTAACTAGGCTCTAAAAAACACAAGCACGCAATATTTAATATCACCAGGGAATACAAACACTATATGGACCACACAGAGCACAATACACCAGTAGAACCACCATAGATCAGGACTTGTAAGGGGTCTCAATTAATGTTCCAGTAGATCAACATGCGCTTTGGAGACCCCAAGAATACATCAACATGAGCAGAGGAATCCGGGGGGTACATCAAACCTGTTTGGTAGTACATAACTTTAGTAGCTGAAGAAAAAAGACATGCTGTTGAAGCTTTACATTTTGCACTTCTCAGGACAATTCAGAAGAATACCAGTTGTAAAGGGAACAACAATTTATCCTGCAAGAGGAGAGAATGCTGATTGATGGGCAAGTGAACTCTGATTGGTAGAAGTATTGTCATGGAGAATGCATCCGGGAACAGCTAACTGTCAAGCTTTTGTTGAAAATCAAACCAGGCAGGTCGACTAATTGGTCAAGGCATTGCCCTGGGGAATGAACCAGGAAATGACCATCTCCCAAGTTTTTTTTTACTTTACAAAAAAGGCACAAATCATGAACATGCTCCTTATGTCTGCAAAGGACAGCACCCTGTGTGTGAATATATGTGGCTTGGAGCATGCACGCGAGTCACATTGCTAGCCCGGCTGGTAATCTTAAATTGGTTTTCAGTGACAAAAATCTTCAATGGCATGTCTTTCTTTTCAGCAATATTCAAATGTTCATGTTACAGATCTCAAACCTGTACTCCAGGTGCAACCCAAGTTTAGAAGGACACCATCTGGAATTGTATTGGCTGTTTTCATTTTAAGAGGACATAATGTGCTGTCAGAATAACGGCGTGTTTATGTGCAAATGCAATAGCAATTTAAGTGCAAACAGACCATAAGATATAGGCATGATGTGGAGATGCCGGTGTTGGACTGGGGTGAGCACAGTAAGAAGTCTTACAACACCAGGTTAAAGTCCAACAGGTTTGTTTCAAATCACTAGCTTTCAGAGCACTGCTCCTTCCTCAGGTGAATGAAGAGGTATGTTCCAGAAACATATATAGACAAAGTCAAAGATGCAAGACATTGCTTTGAATGCGAGCATTTGCAGGTAATTAAGTCTTTACAGATCCAGAGGTAGGGGTAACCCTAGGTTAAAGAGGTGTGAATTGTCTCAAGCCAGGACAATAGGTAGGATTTCGCAAGCCCAGGCCAGATGGTGGGGGGTGAATGTAATGCGACATGAATCCAAGGTCCCGGTTGAGGCCGTACTCACGTGTGCGGAACTTGGCTATAGGTTTCTGCTCGGTGATTTTGCATTGTCACACGTCCTGAAGGCCGCCTTGGAGAACGCTTACCCAGAGATCAGAGGCTGAATGCCCTTGACTGCTGAAGTCAACTGGAAGGGAACATTCCTGCCTGGCAATTGGCGCGCGATATCTGCATGGTCTCGCCAATGTACCATGCTTTGGTACATCCTTTCCTGCAGCGTATGAGGTAGATAACGTTGGCCGAGTCGCACGAGTATATAGCGCATATGTGGTGGGTGGTGTTCTCACGTGTAATGGTGGTACCCATGTCAATGATCTGGCACATCTTGCAGAGATTGCCATGGCAGGGTTGCGTGGTATGGTGGCTGCTGTTCTGAAGGCTGGGTAGTTTGCTGCAAACAATGGTTTGTTTTGAGGTTGCGCAGTTGTTTGAAGGCAAGTAGTGGGGGTGTGGAGATGGCCTTGGCAAGATGTTCATCTTCATCTGTGATGTTGTACGAAGTAAATAATGGCATGATGGGAAAACTGGTCAACTACTGGGTACAATGTAAGAAAAGCTGACTTCGCATGACCCAAAGCCTGCAGAGAAGGTCAAGGTGATCCGAAATGCATGGGCTCCGCAAATTCTGATAAGACTAACTCGTCATAACCCAAAACAGTCTAAATACAACAAGATAGGGTCAGAGCAAGTCTCCTCCGACTCTTAAACATTCCATCAAAGGACAAAATAATGATCTAAGTGATGGGACAGAGTCCTGAAAGGTCAGCAAGGTAACGCTTGTTTTATGATATTGCTTATGTTTGTACTTCTGATCGAATTCCTGACCAAGTGTAGTCACGTAATCCTGATTCTGATAATTCTCTATGAAAGTGCGGACTTGAGTAGCAATCTTCAGAGACACTCTCTGCTCTCCGACCTCAACTTTCAGCCATGAAGTGCAGTCTGTTTGAAAATAAAATCTTGTTATGTTTTCTTAACGAGCGTTGCTGAATCTTTCTACCACAGTCCAGAAGCGGGAAAAATACTGACTTCTAAATTTGGCGCTGCGAAGGAAAAACCAATATCCTGAGTGAATTCCGTGGGGGACTGAAGAAGTGATCAAGTCATGACCCAGAGGGAAGAGACGGACGCCAGCACAAGGTATGATTCACCTTGGTCTCTTTCTCTCTCTTGGATCTGTGGTGCAACCCCTCGTCCCTGACGGAGGAAACTGACAGGTGACGGTTCTCGAATCTAAATTTGACTGTGAGTAGAGTGTTTAGGGTCAGGGACCCGATTGTGATTAGCCTCAGGTCAGGGACCTCTTGATCTCGTTTTCAATCTGGATCAGGTTTATACAGGCTTAAGTTTGGGTCAGGGACCCTTTGATTAAGTTTAGGTCAGGGACCCTGCAATTTGATATCACTTTTGTTGCCAGGGGCACATTTTACTGACATTATGGGACAGAGTTTAGACAAAACCTGGGGCAATTCCCCTCTATTTTTTTATGTGTTCCGAAAACCCTTCTCAAGAACGTAATTTCCGGAGATTATCTGCCGCGCTGAACAATAAATTGGGTAATGATATTTGGCCACTAGGGGGCACTTGGAACTATGATAATTGCATTGTTGCTGAAAAAATTATCTGGCAGAGAAACGCCGGCTTCAAATGGAAGTCTTTAATTTCACAGTGGAAAAAAGTCCACTAAACGCCATGAACAATCACTATTAATGAGTTGGAGAGATAACGCCCGCAGAAAAAGGATTGATGATTGTGTGGATGGTAAAGCAAAAAATTGGGAGACATTAAAATTGGAATGTGAACTTTGGGATAGAAAGCATAAACAAAGCGAAAGAAAAAAATCTCCAACCGATAGGCAGGTACGGCTAGCCCGTCAGATTAAACAAAAGGAGGATCCTCCCAGTTGCTCTGGCATGCCGATGTTTCCCTATTCAGGCGATACGGAAGAGGAGGAGGAGTTGACCCCTAGACTTCCCCTATGCCCCGCACTCCCCACTCCGTCTGTGCAACCACCCCAAGTCCAGCCTCCCCCTTGTGATGTTGTACTGACACGGGAGAACAGCCCTAGCCACTTTGCCTTCTTGCTGCCAGGCTCATAACACACAGGGAACTGTCATACGTCCGTCCTCCATACATCATAAACCACCCTTCTCTACGGAGGACATGATCATTTACTAAAAGGTGTTGATTAAAAGATCCACAAGAAGGGAATTATGGAAGGGAAGTTAATGAGTTACCAATTTAGAAGCATGCTGGGAATATTGACTATATTTTAACACTGCTTGTGAGCGAAATTTAGTAGGTCAGATAATGTAAACTAAATACTGCTTGGTATGTTGTACTGGCCTTATTATGATTAAAAAGTGGTTCTTCTGAAGGACAACAAAATGCGTACTCGAATTGTTTTTAAACCAAGGGTAAAACATTCATATTTCCTCTTGCAAATGTTCCCAAAAATGTTCATACCGCAGAGACAGTTGAATGGATTTTACGACAAAATCAAACAGGGATCAGGGGAGATAGGGGGGGATATGGAAACATGGAGATCTGGTGGCTATGACATGACTAGATTTTCAGCTTCGTATCAACCTACCTATAATCATGCCTTGACTCCACCCTCCCTCACTGTCCACTCATATAATGTTTAAGGTTCCATATGTTTTAATAAATCAGGGAAAGGAAAGTTAATGGGGCAAAGTAGGTGCAACCTTACAGTTGACTGGCAAAGACCGGTACCAGGCATATCCATCAAGGGCAGGTTTAACTGTGATTGGTCCAGGGTATAGAATATAACCTCTAACAGTTCATGGGGACAGACATCCACAATCCCCTGGATGGCGCTAGCTGATGACTTTACAGCCTATAATGGAACCTATTTCATATGCGGCACTAAAGCATATCCGTGGCTCCCCATTGATTGGACAGGATCCTGCTTTTTGGGATATGTTGTACCTCAAATGCGTCACCTACCCACCCTTAAGCATTCCCCCTCCCGAGCAAAAAGGACTATTTCTAAACAGTTCTTTATGATGGCATTTCCCCTGTACGGAACGGGCAAGGCATCTGACGAATTGATCCACATGGCCTCAGCATTGGAACATCTGGCAAACATAATGGCAGCAGAAGCCAGGGAAACTGGACAGGCACTGGCCGAGGTTTCAGCTGAGCTTGTGGCTGTCCGGACCGTGGCATTACAAAATCGACTGGCTTTGGATTATGTTAGCCTCGCAGGGAGGAACGTGCACTATCGTAGGTTAGGAGTGCTGTACTTATATTCCAGATGGCTCTGAAAATATCACTAACCTGGCCAACCATATTAAGAGACAGACTGCTCAAATTCAAGAGATTGGCAGTGAATTTCACGACTATAACCCGCCGGGTTGGCTAGGGTGGTTGGGTCATGGATTATTTGACTGGATCTTTAAGGCCTTCATTCTACTACTACTACTAATGCTACTAGGGTTAGGATTGCTTGGTTGCTTGTGTAAATGCATTTTCAATCGAGTCATGGATATACCTATTTAACTAGTTGTCATGATATGACAAAAGGAGGGAATGTGATGTTGTACGAAGTAAATAATGGCATGATGGGAAAACTGGTCAACTACTGGGTACAATGTAAGAAAAGCTGACTTCGCATGACCTAAAGCCTGAATAAGATCAGAGAAGGTCAAGTTGATCCGAAATGCCTGGGCTCCGCAAATTCTGATAAGACTAACTTGTCATAACCCAAAACAGTCTAAATACAACAAGATAGGGCCAGAGCAAGTCTCCTCCGACTCTTAAACATTCCATCCAAGGACAAAATAATGATCTGAGTGACGGGACAGAATCCTGAAAGGTCAGCAAGGTGACGCCTGTTTTATGATATTGCTTATGTTTGTACTTCTGATCGAATTCCTGACCAAGCTGTAGTTACGTAATCCTGATTCTGATAATGTATAAATGCTGAGCTGATTCTCTGTGAAAGTGCGGACTTGAGTAGGAATCAGCAGAGACACTCTCTGCTCTCCGACCTCAACTTTCAGCCATAAACTGCAGTCTGTTTGAAAATAAAATCTTGTTATGTTTTCTTAACGAGCGTTGTTGAATCTTTCTACCACAGTCCAGAAGCGGGAAAAATATTGACTTCTACACATCGATGACTTGTTGAAGGCTGCGAAGAAGATGTCAGTTTCTCCGCTCTGGGGAAGTACTGAACGATGAAGGGTACTCTGTCGGTTGTGTCCCGTGTTTGTCTTCGGAGGAGGTCGGTGCGGTTTTTTGCTGTGGTGCGTTGGAACTGTCGATCAATGAGTCAAGCGCCATATCCTGTTCGTCCTAGGGCATCTTTCAACGTCTGTAGATGTCTGTTAAGATCCTCCTCGTCTGAGCAGATCCTGTGCTTGTCCATAGGGGATGTGCATAGATGTGTTTAAGGTGGAAGCTGGAGAAGTGAAGCATCGTGAGGTTATCTGTTGGCTTGCGTTAAAGTGAAGTGCTGAGGTGACCGTCCTTGATGGAGATGAGTGTCCAAGAATGCAACCGATTTTGGAGAGTAGTCCATGATGAGTCTGATGGTGGGATGGAACTTCGTGTAGTTGTTTCAGTGATTCTTCGCCGTGGGTCCAAAGGAAAAAATGTAATCGATTTATCTGGTGTATAACATTGGTTGAAGGTCCTGTGCGGTGAGGTCTTGTTCAAACTTGTGAATGAAGATATTGGCATATTTAGGTGCGAATTTGGTCCCCTTGGGTATTCTGTGCGTCTGGATGAAGAGAAGGTGAAGACGTTGTGATCCAAAATGAAGCGGATGAGTTACAGAATTGCGTCTGGAGATTGGCAGTTGTCGGTGTTGATTACTGAGGCTGTTGCAGCAATGTCACCATCATGGGGGATGTTGGTGTAGAGTGCCGAGACGTCCGTTGTGACAAGGAATGTTCCTGATTCAACTGGTCCATGGGTGCTGAGTTTCTGTAGGTAGTCCGTCGTGTTGCGGCAGAAGCTGGGCATTCCTTGTACGCATGGGTTTCAAGATGCCCTCGATGTAGCCAGAAAGGTTCTCGCACAGGGTCCCATTGCCTGACACGATAGGCCGGCCTGGTGCGTTGGCCTTGTGTATTTTCGGGAGGCAGTAGAGATCTCCAACGCGGGGAGTACGTGGGATGAGAGCACGTAGGGTGCTCTGAAGGTCTGGATCCAAGGTCTTGATCAGTCTTTTGAGTTGGTGAGTGTGTGCCTTGGTCAGATCTGCAGGTAACTGTCTGTAGTGTTGCTGGTTGTTGAGTTGTCAGTACACCTCTTTGCAGTAGACCGTTCTGTTCAGTATGACGGTGGCCCCTCCTTTGCCTGCTGGTTTGATGACGATGTTGTGGTTTGTCTTCAGAGCGTGGATGGCGTTTGCATTGTGCTTGGGTGATGTTCAGGGCTGTCTTGTGAATGCGACTGATGAATCTGGCATTGACGCGACTCCTTACGGCTTGAGCATACATGTCGAGTCTAGGGCAGCGGCCTTCCGGAGTGGTCCAATGCAACTCTTTCCTCTTCGGGTGCCGCACCGCAGATCTCTCGGTCTGCCGTTCCGGTTCATTGGTTGACTCACTGGGTTCGCTGTCGGCCTCTTGTGGTCTGTGGAAGAACTCCCGGAGCCTCATTCGCCTGATGAAGAAGATATAGGAGCAGAATTCGGCCGTTTGGCCTATCTAGTCTGGCGTCCTAGGGAGGCAGTGACGTGGTAGTATTTTCACTGGACTAGTAATCCAGAGACCTAGGTTAGTGCTCTGGTACCCATGTACCGTGTTCAAATCCCATCACGGCAGATGATGAAATTTCAATTTAAAAAAAGATCTGGGTTTAAAGGTCTAATGATGACCATGAAACCATTGTCGATTGTCGTAAAAAAACCATCTGTTGACTCATGTCCTTTGGGGAAGGAAATCTGTTGGCCTTACCTGGTCTGACCTACATGTGACTCCAGTGTGGCCTACATGTGAATCCAGAGCCACGGCATTGTGGTTGACTTTTATCTACCCTCTGGGATGGGCAATAAATGCTGGCCCAGCTAGCACTGCCCTTAACCCATGAACAAATAATTTAAAAAAATCAAGTACAGCAGGTATCCCCGTGTCCCGGACAGTATTTATCCCTCAGTTAATATCACAAACAGATTATCTGGTCACATTGCTGTTTCTGAAAGTTTTCTGCGGGTAAATTGGCTGCCGCGGACCTGCATTACAGCGGTGACTTTATTGGCTGTGAAGCGCTTTGAGACATCAGGTAGTCATGAGAAGTGCTAAATATATGCAAGATCGCCAGAGAAAGTCAAGCTGCTCTGAAGTGATGCACGGGGTGTGTTTTGGAGCAATTTAAGGGCTGTGCACACTTTTCTTTATTTATTTACAGGATGTGGGGGTCAGTAGTTAGGCCAACATTTATTGCCCATCCCTAGTTGTGTTTAAAAAAGAGGTGGTGATGAGTTACCTTCTTGAATTGCTGCAGTCCTCGAGGTATAGGTACACCCAATGTGCTGTTAGGAAGTTCCAGGGTATTGCCGCAGCGAAAGTGAAGGAACAGTGATTTATTTCCAAGTCAGGGTGGTGAGTGACTTGGAGGGGAACCTCCAGGTGTGGGATTCCCAGGTATCTGCGGCCCTTGTCCTTGATGGTAGTGATCATGAGTTTGGAAGGTGCTGTCTAAGGAACCTTGGTGAATTACTGCGGTGCAACTTGTAGAGGTACAAACGGCTCCAACTGTTCATCAGTGATGGAGGGTTTGAATGTTTGTGGAAAGGGGAGTAATCAAGCGGGCGGCTTTGTCTTGAAAGGTGTCAAGCTTCTTTATTGTTGCTGGAGCTGCACTCATCCTGGCGAGACTATTTCATTTTGTAGATGGTGGAGAGGGTTCTTTTGGGGGGGGGTGTTCAGGAGGTGAGTTACTCGCTGTAGGATTCCTAGCCTTTGAGTTGCCCTGGTACCTACGGTATTAATATAGCTAGTCCAGTTCAGTTTCTGATCAGTAGTAACCACCAGGATGCTGATGGTAATGCCATTGAATGTCATGGGGCAATGGTTAGATCCTCTCTTGTAGATAGATAGAATTTACAGTGCAGAAGGAGGCCATTCGGCCCATCGAGTCTGCACCAGCTCTTGGAAAGAGCACCCTACCCAAGGTCAACATCTCCACCCTATCCCCATAACCCAGTAACCCCACCCAACACTAAGGACAATCTTGGGCATTAAGGGCAATTTAGCATGGCCAATCCACCTAACCCGCACATCTTTGGACTGTGGGAGGAAACCGGAGCACCCGGAGGAAACCCACACACACACGGGGAGGATGTGCAGATTCCGCACAGTGACCCAAGCCGGAATCGAACCTGGGACCCTGGAGCTGTGAAGCAATTGCGCTATCCACAATGCTACCGTGCTGGCACGAATGTAACTTGCCACTTGTCAGCCCAACCTGAATATTGTCCAGGTCTTGCTGCATTTGGAGCTACATTATCTGAGGAGTCGCAAATGAAGCTGAACATTATGCAGTCATCTGCAAACATCCCCACTTCTGACCTTATGATGGAAGGGAGGTCATTGATGAAGCAGCAGAAGATGGTTGAGCCTAGGACATGACCTTGAGGAACACCTGCAGTGATGTCCTGGAGCTGAGATGATTGACCTCCAACCACCACAACCATTTTCCTTTGATCAGGTTATTACTCCTGTCAGCGAAGAGTTTTCTCCCTGATTCCCCTTGACTGTAGTTTAGCTAGGCCTCCTTGATGCCATACTTGGTCAAATGCTGCCTTGATGTCAAGGGCAGTCTCTCTTTAGTGAGCTGAGTAAGTGCTGCTCGATACTTCCTTCCACACTTTGCTGATGATGGAGTGGACTGATAGGGTGGTAATTGACTCGGTTGGATTTGTTTTTTTTCTTTATTATCACATGTAGGCTTACATCAACACTGCAATTAAGTTACTGTGAAAATCCCCTAGTCGCCACATTCCAGCGCCTGTTCGGGTACACAGAGGGAGAATTCAGAATGTCCAAATTACCAAACTAGCACGTCTTTCAGGACTTGTGGGAGGAAACCGAACACCCGGAGGAATCCCACGCCGACACAGGGAGAATGTATAGACTCCGCACAGACAGTGACCCAAGCAGGAATGCAACCCGGGACCCCGACGCTGTGAAGCAACAGTACTAACCACTGTGCTACCATGCTAATTGTTAATTACTGCCAATAAAGTTCTATGGTATCAAACATTAACTACTTAAAGTGCGTAGCTCTCTTCCCTTCAGGTTTTTGTTGTTGGATATTTTTAAAATGAGAAATTCAATTTTAATTGTTATCTTTTGCATCAGTCTTTGCTCTATCCCAACACAATCTTCCTTTCCCCCTCTACTTCTCTTTCTGTACCTGATTTGATCTCAAATTCACCCGTTGTAATTTACACTTCCTTCTCAGTCCTTTCTGTTAATTTCACAACGCTCCAATCTGATTGGTTAAAGAGATACATAGCTGCCTGCCATCCCAGTTGCCCAGTTTGCCTCAACTCCGTTTGCACTTCCAACTACTTGCAGTGCCAAATATCATGAATATTAAACAGTCAGGCCATGTTTAACTAATGGTAGATGCTGCTACTCTCTACAACAGCAGATTACGGCCCAATAGGAGTACTGTATATTTAACTGAAATCGCAGTGACAGTGCTGTAACTGGTAGCTAACCTGCAATCATGATTTCAATTTCAGCCATTGTGGAGTCTTCAGCATCCGTGAGGAACAGATTCACATCTCCAACCATGCAGTCCTCTTCTGTGTATGAACCACTCACCCATCTCAGCTTGTCCAACACAATGAAGGTACATTCTGTCAAAATACAAAGATCATCAATGTTCAGATCTTTAAATCTAGACTCCATCCCATATTTGGGTGATGGGGTGTTTGTGTCAATACAGTTTGCCTGTTATGTACATGGCAAAACCATAGTAGGCTGCAGTAATGATATAACACACCTAATTGTTACCAGCGTGAACAGCAGACTTTGACTGAAATCAGCATAGCTTTTAAATTGATACGAACGGAACTCTTTAAACCAGGCGGTGCATTAAACAATGCCTTTGTTATTCACTCCTAAGGTAATGGCAAATAGTTAGAACTATTTATCTGATCTAGATTGAGTGGTGGGGACTGTATTGGAGAACTATTTATGGTTACGTCTGGTTAATATAGACCTTACCAATTGTGATTCAACAAAAAAATAAGTTAGTGATACAATTCATAACTTGGGACCTTCTACACAAACCACCAAAAGCACGATATAAAAACAAGTTGTATTTGTGCAGGGGTTTATAGACTAGCCTTTTATCTCTGGAACCAGGGTTCATATTAAGTCTGGACTGAGGGGATTCAGGTTGGCTGTATGCATCTATGTGGATCCCAATACATTTGGGTACATCTCAGTGGAAAAAGCACGCCAAAATTGGGCAATGAGAGAGACATAAAAATATGACCCTGGTTTAGGGTTGAGGCCTATCCAACAACAGAATAGCATCTAATCTGAGCTGGCATTGTTGACACGGATGTTAGGCTCCCGAAATGGAATGATTTACATTTCAGCTTGATGGACACAAATAAAACACAGCCTGTACAAATTCAGTCTTGTTCTCGTCATTGCAGAGAAAACGGACATCCGGCTCTCTGCTGCTGGCCTGCTCAATGACAGCCCAAGAAAACCTTTAGTATTATTAACAAGTCCTTACTGTCAGCATCCTCCCGCCAGCTTCTCTGCATCTGGTATTCCTGCTCCAAGGTAAGTGGCTCCGAGGCTGTGAGCTTCTGTAACTCCTCTGATTGCATCCATTGGTGATACCTGCAAACAATTAAATATAAATCATCAACCAAATATATTGTCTGTGGTTATAACTGACAGGAGAAAAATAATTGATTGGACGACTATTTTTAGAATAAAGCACTGTGTTCACAATCTATGGATTCAAAAATATGAACTTTTTTATATTAATGCTCATGACATAATGTCACTGGCAAGAATTTATGTACAATATTATTGTCCTTGAGAAGGTAGTGGTGAGATGTCTTCTTGGATGCTACAGTGCAGGAGGCTTTTTGACCCATCCTGTCTGCACCGGCCTTCTGAAAGAGGACCCCACCTGGGCCCACTTCCCTGCCCTAATCCGTAATCTCACCTAACTGTTGGACCTTAAGGGCCATTTTGGCATAGCAATTCCACCCAACCTGCACAGCTTTGGACTGTGGGAGGAAACTGTTGCACCCAGGGAAAACGTGCAAACTCCACATAGACAAGGTTGGAATCAAACCCAGGTCCCTGGCTACGTGAGGTGGCAGTGCTAAGGTTACAATGGAATAACTTGCTCATCTAGTCAGAGGTCAAAGAGTCAATCATATTCATGCGGGTCTGGAGCCCACCTAGTTGTATTGAAGTCAATAAAAATATAAATCGGAAGATGTCAACTGGGCTGATTTGCGTTTTACTCCTTCTTTTGCACAAAGTCAAGCTTTGTCAAGTCATCCAGACTCGAAACATTAGCACCCTTTTCTCTCTCCAGATGCTGTCAGACCTGCTGAGATGGTCCAGTATTTTCTCTTTATGTTCAAGATTGCACCATGTGTGTGAGGTAAGTGGGATGTCTGTGTGATCAGGTTCTCCTGTTAGTGAGTACCACAGGAAACTGCAGACATTTCAGCCCAATTCTTCAGCAGCTTGGGTATAAGGGGCTGTGGGAATTCCCACATCCGCTAGTAAGAACTTTACAGGATTAGGCTATTCAGCCCCCCGAGCCTGCTGTGCCATTCAATCCAATCATGGCTGATTTAATTTTGACCTCATCTCCTTTCCAGCCAGTTCTCCGTAAGCACCACTCCCTGTGAAGAGCTTCTGACAGTATAGATTTGAGTTTGTTCAAAGGCACACCGTTCCCCATCTCTGGACTATTCTTCAGTCCTGCAACCCCAAGTGTTAAAGTCAATCTTGAGTCATTGAGGAAAGGATGAATCTGAAGCCAGTCTTTTTCTTAATCCAGGTTTATTCACAAGATTTACAGAGTAAAGATACAAACTCTCTTGTTCCTCCAACATGCAGTGTAAAGTGTTTTTTATACACTTGCAATAATTCTCTAACCTTTCCCCAATTGTTCACACCAACTCCCGATGACAACCTGAAATGATGCATTTCATTCCAGCATGATTTTAACACGGAGATCCCTGATTTTCATTGCTTCAGAATAGCATCCATGCATTTAGCTGCCGTGCTGCTAAGCTCTGGAATTCCTTCCCTAAAATACTGCCCCTTGGGAGGCGGGGGGGCAAGGTGTGGAGGTAGATGGGAGTGTTTTGCTGGGGGGGGGGGGGGGGGGGGGGAGGATTTGCTGTGGGCAGCACGGTAGCACTGTGGCTTCACAGCACCACGATCCCAGGTTCGATTCCCCGGTGAGTCACTGTCTATGCGGAGCCTGCACTGTGTGGGTTTCTTCCGGGTGCTCCGGTTTCCTCCCACAGCCCAAAGACATGCAGGTTAGGTGGATTAGCCATGATAAAGCGCCCTATTGACCAAAAAGGTTAGGAGGGGTTATTGGGTTACAGGGATAAGGTGGAACTGAGGGCTTAAGTGGGTTGGTACAGACTCGATGGGCTGAATGGCCTGCTTCTGCACTGTATGTTCTATGATATTGGATTGGGGGGGGGGTGTTTTGGGGAGAGTGGACAGAGATGTTCTGGACAGGCGGGTGGACGGAGATGTTTTGGGGAGTGGACGGAGATGTTTTGGGGAGTGGACAGAGAGGTTTTGGGAGAGTGGACGGAGATGTTTTGGGGAGGCGGCTGACCGGAGATGTTTCGGGGAAGGGGTGGGCGGAGATGTTTCAGGGAGGGGGTGGACGGAGATGTTTCGGGGAGGGGGTGGACGGAGATGTTTCGGGGAGGGGGTGGACGGAGATGTTCTGGGGAGGGGGTGGATGGAGGTGTTTGTCGGGGGGTGTTTGGGGAGAGGGTGGGCAGGGGGTATTTTTCAGGCAGGGGTGCTTGTGGGGGGTGGCGGGGGTGTTTGTGGGGACAGTGGATGTGGATGTTTTGGGGAGGGGGTGGACGAAGATGTTTGTCGGGGGTGGACGAGGGTGTTTGTGAGGGGGGTGTTGTGGGGGAGTGGACAGGTGGTTTTCAGGCGGGGGTGTTTGTGGGGGGTGGCGGGCGAGTTTGTGGGGGCAGTGGATGGGGATGTTTTGGGGAGGGGCTGGACGGGGGTGTTTTTGTGAGGGGGTGGGGAGGTGTTTGTAAGGGGTGGAGGAAGGTGTTTGTGAGGGAGGAGGGGGTGTTTTTTTAGGTGGGGAGCTGAATGGGGGTGTTTGTGGGGAGGATGACAGGGGTGTTTTTGGGGGGTTGGATAGTGATGTTTTGGGGAAGGGGTGGACGGACTGGACAGCGGTGTTTGTGGGGGGAAGTGTTTTGGTGACGGTGGACAGGGGTGTTTGTGGGGGAGGTGTTCTGGTGGGGGTGGATGGGGATGTTTTGTGGGGGGGAACAGAGGTGTTTGTGGGGAAGTGTTTTGATGGGGGTGGACAGGGGTGTTTTTGGGAGTGTTTGTGCGTGAGGGGGATGTTTTGGTGGGGGTGGATGTTTTGGGTAGTGGATGTTTTGGGTAGTGGGTGGGGTGTTTGTGGGGGAGGTGTTTTGGGGGGTGTTAGTGGGGGAGGTGTTTTGGTGTGGACGGGAGTGTTAATGAGGGGGTGGACGGCCCAGGAAATTGGGGGAGGGGGCCACCTGCAGGATCTTCCCCCGCGGGGCCAGTGCCTTTTGGGGAGGAAAGATTTTAATGTCACCGTTAAAACCACAACCCCCCCAAGATTTTAATGTCACCGTTAAAACCACAACCCCGCCCCCCGCGCGCCGCCGCCGCCGCCTCCGCCTCGGAATGGATCCTCTCGCCACCGCAACCATTCTCCCACCTGGGGACGTGTGTCGCTCTGTAGGGGACCAGAACCACCACTCGGCCCCGCAACTCCACCTCAGCGTTCAGCCGCATCCTCCCAGTCCGCATGCGCGGGCCAGCCAGTTTCCCCTCTCATTGCGCGTGCGTGGCCACAAGACGAATCACGTGGGATGGGTGGTGCATGCGCGCTTCGGACGGCCGGGGGGGGGGGGGCGTCAGATAATGTCCTCCCTCCCGGCGATGAATCTCACCTGAATACGTAGTGTACCAAATGCTTCATTTCACCTGATGATTTTAGTCTTGGTTCTCATTATTGTGTTGTGAGCAGACGTTGAATCCATTTTGAGGTATTGTCATAAACCCGAGCTCAGGCCTACAATCAGACCAAGAAACTCACTGACCGAGGCCTACAGGGCTTTTAAAGCAGACCAAGGCAGGCCAGCAGCACGGTTCAATTCCCGTACCAGCCTCCCGAACAGGCGCTGGAATATGGCGACTAGGGGCTTTTCACAGTAATTTCATGGAAGCCTATTCGTGACAAGCGATTTTCATTTCATTTGGACAGTCTGTCTGGCACTATAATCTCAGAGAGCTCAGTGCAAAGTTTGTTATAGGCCCAAGTTGCAACCCAATTGAAGCTTGAAAATGTAGCCTGAACTCCACATCTTCACTCCTGATCAGAAATGGGTAAGAACCTTGGTGAAGATGTTTACTTGCCTGCATTGAACAGCCCCAGCAGCATACAGAGAAGGCTGATGCCAGTGCTGCCATTTTTAATACTATACTTAAGCAAACACACAGTTTTAAACTCACAGCTGAACAGATTTAAATAAATAAATGTCCTTCCCACCAGCATTACTTAACAGGTCATGAGTTCCAGCCCCACTTAATCCAAAGTCGTAACAATTGAAATTAACTCTTAATTTTAAAAATACCTGTACACTTTGGATGTTTGGTTACCCCACAACTACACTCACCGGCTTTGTAAATTTAAACACAATTATCTTATTAACAGTAACTATAAATAGGCAACAAATACAACTGGTTAACTATTATTGAATTTTACTCTTTCCCCCCCCCCCCCCCATAACTCCCCACCCTCCATGCAAAACATAAACGCAGAGCGTGTAAAAATAATACTAAAAGTAAAAGGATAAGAGACCCTGATTCAAGTGGACATCTTCCAGTTCGATCTTTCTTCAGTCCAGGCCTCCAATTGGATATCTTTGTTTTCACTTTGTAATGGTTTTCATTGTAGATTCATCAGGGTCTCGTGACTTCTCGGCAGACTCAGAAACAGCAGACAGGAAACATTCGGGAGGGAGAGCAACACACAGTCTCTTCTCAGCATCCAGGAGCTTTCTCTGCTGGGTCCTCGGAAAGCCCCCATCTGCCACCACCCAATCGCTGTTGGTTGGGGGAAAGGGGTGGTGCGAGTCATTGATTACACACACACACACAATTCCTTCATTCTGAGCCATTCCTCTTTGTCACCAATATTTGGTCCAACATGTAAAGTTCAAAGTAGGCTACTGGGTGACCAGGGTTATCGACTCATGACAAGGCTCATGACTCTGATCTGGAACTCCTGCAGGTATAAAGTGAGAGCAATGCTATCACAGAGCACAGCATCGGCAACCTCAAACCAGCCTGAGGTGTTCGGCTGAGAGGGTGTCAAGATTTATGGTAGTATGCTACATGGGGATTGGAGAGTGGTGAATGTTGTGCCCCTGTTCAAAAAAGGGAATAGGGATAACCCTGGGAATTACAGGCCAGTTAGTCTTACTTCAGTGGTCGGCAAAGTAATGGAAAGGGAACTGAGGGATAGGATTTCTGAGCATCTGGAAAGACACGGCTTGATTAGGGATAGTCAGCACGGATTTGTGAGGGGTAGGTCTTGCCTCACAAGTCTTATCGAATTCTTTGAGGAGGTGACCAAGCACATGGATGAAGGTAAAGCAGTGGATGTAGGTAGTATGGATTTTAGTAAGGCATTTGATAAGGTTCCCCATGGTAGGCTTATGCAGAAAGTAAGGAGGCATGGGATAATGGGAAATTTGGCCCGTTGGATAACAAACTGGCTAACTGATAGAAGCCAGAGAGTGGTGGTGGATGGCAAATATTCAGCCTGGAGCCCAGTTACCAGTGACGTACCGCAGGGATCAGTTCTGGGTCCTCTGCTGTTTGTGATTTTCATTAATGACTTGGATGAGGGAGTTGAAGGGTGGGTCAGTAAATTTGCAGATGATACGGAGATTGGTGGAATTGTGGATAGTGAGGAGAGCTGTTGTCGGCTGCAAAGAGACATAGATCGGATGCAGGGCTGAGCTGAGCAGTGGCAGATGGAATTTAACCCTGAAAAGTGTGAGATTGTCCATTTTGGAAAGACAAATATGAATGCGAATACAGGGTTAACGGTAGGGTTCTTGGCAATGTGGAGGAGCAGGGAGATCTTCGGGTCTATGTTCATAGATCTTTGAAAGTTGCCACTCAAGTGGATAGAGCTGTGAAGAAGGTGTGCTGTTCATTAGCAGAGGGATTGAATTTAGAGCCGTGAGGTGATGATGCAGCTGTACAAAACCTTGGTAAGGCCACATTTGGAGTACTGTGTGCAGTTCTGGTCACCTCATATTAGGAAGGATGTGGAAGCTTTGGAAAAGGTGCAAAAGAGATTTATCAGGATATTGCCTGGAATGGAGGAAATGGTCTTACGAGGAAAGGTTGAGGGTGCTAGGCCTTTTCTCATTAGAACGGAGAAGGATGAGAGGCGACTTGATAGAGGTTTATAAGATGATCAGGGAAATGATAGAGTAGACAGTCAGAGACTTTTTCCCCGGGTAAAACAAACCATTACAAGGGGACATAAATTCAAGATGAATGGTGGAAGATATAGGGGGATGTCAGAGGCAGGTTCTTTACCCAGAGAGTAGTGGGGGCATGGAATGCAATGCCTGTGGAAGTAGTTGAGTTGGAAACATTAGGGACCTTAAAGCGACTATTGGATAGGTACATGGATTATGGTAGAATGATGGGGTGTAAATTAATTTGTTCTTAATCTAGGACAAAAGTTCGGCACAACATTGTGGACCGAGGGGCCTGTTTTGTGCTGCATTTTTCTATGTTCTATGCCGCACAAAATCACCATTATGAGGGAACAGCCCTTTCCACCACCTTTCAAATGAAAAGTTGAGTAGCAGGAGGATGAGAAACAGCAGGAGGGAGTGAAGGAAGACCAAGAAGGAGGAAGGGTGGTCCAGATTCCATGTAATCAAATAATTATTGAACAAAACCAACTATACCTCCTCAACTATCTCACACTTTCTTTTTGTTTATCACTGAAGATTACATCATTCTCTTTCTGACAAGCCAATAATTAAAACCACCAGAAAATGCAAATTATAATCCAATTTACAAACTCAATAATTACAAAAGCCAAACCCTTATTGTCTGTCTTCCACGTGCCCTCGCTTATTCTAAAGCTCGCACGAGTTGCTTTCCCAGTGGCTGCAATATGGGTATTGAAAGGCTGTTGACCTTCAACAAAGGGGACACCCATTAGAAAGAATGTTAGATGGTTAGGGGCGGGGTCGAAGGTGATGCCGATCCGAGGGTACCATGGATTTAAGCCGGCGAGGTTGAATGCTAGGTTCCGGGGATGAGAGGAGCGGGGATCTATTTCTAGAAGGGCGGTTTGGCAAGCTTGGAGGAGTTGGAGAAGTTTTGGATCCTGTCCGGGGGGGGGGGGGGGGGGGGGGGGTGGCGGCTTTCCGGTATGTACAGGTTTTCACGATAAAGGTTTTTCTGACTTTTCTGGTGGCACCATCCTCCTTGTTTTTGGAGGGGTGCTGTCGGTGATGGGGCTGGGGGTGTCATCACGGCGATCTATGGGAGGATTTTGGAGGATATAGTGTCTCTGAGGAGGTTAAGGCCAAGTGGGAGGGGGAGCTTGGGATGGCACTGGAGGAGGGATTGTGGTGTGAGTTGCTCCAGAGGGTGAATCACAGAATACGACAGTGCAGAAGAGGTCCTTCGGCCCATCGAGTCTGCACCGACCATGGAAGTCCCTGACCTGCCCACCTAATTCCACTTACCAGCGCTTGGCCCATAGCCTTGAATGTTATGGCGTGCCAACTGCTCATCCATGTACTTTTGAAAGGATGTGAGGCATCCCGCCTCTACCATCCTCCCAGGCACTGCATTCCAGACCGTCGCCACTCTCTGGATCAAAAAGTATTTCCTCAAATCCCTCCTAAACCTCCCAACCATCACTTTGAACTTTTGCCCCTCGTAACTGACCCTTCAACTAAGGAGAACAGCTGCTTTCTATCCACCCTATCCATTCCCTCATAATTTTGTGCACCTAATCAGGTCATCCCTCAGTTTTTTCTGCTCCAGACAAAACAACCCAAGCCTCTCTTTATAACTTAAATGTTCCATCCCAGGCAAAATTCTGGTGAATCCTCTCGGCACCCCTCCTGTATCCTTCCTATAATGTGGTGACCAGAATTGCACACAGTACTTCAGCTGTGGCCTCACCAAAGTTCTGTACAGCTCCATCATGACCTCCCTGCTTTTATAATCTATGCCCCGATTGATAAAAGTAAGTGTCCCATCTGACTTTTCCACCATCCTATTAACCTGCCTTCAGAGATTAATGGACAAACACGCCAAGGTCCCTGTGGTGATCCACCACTGTATATATATATGTGTGTGCCTCTATTAGGGGATGTACAATAGTACCTGCCAATACAGGTTTGCCGGTAAGCCCCTGTCGGCTAGCTCCGCCCACAGGGAGCAGTATAAATATTTATGAGCTCTCCTGAGCTGCCATTCTACAGCTGCAGTTGAGGGAATAACATCTCACGGTAATAAAGCCTCTCTTGTACCGTTTTGTGTCTTTGTGTGCAATTGTTTGCGCATCAATATATTACCTTGAGATTTCCCACATCATGGACATCAGAATTAAACCCGACAACCTGCAGCTGGATCCGCAATCGCCGAACGCCAGGAAAGACTTTAACAACTGGCTGGCTGTCTTCGAGGCCTACATCACCTCAATGGACCCTTCACCATCGGAAGCTCAGAAAGTGCAACTACTTTACTCAAGGTTGAGCTCCAGCGTGTTCTCGCTGATACAGGACGCGCCGACCTACGCCCGTGCTATGGAACTGCTCAAAGAAAATTATGTCCAGTCGACGAACACTCTGTTTACGAGGCATGTACTCTCCACTCGCGTCCAGCAACCAGGTGAGTCGATTGAGGACTTCTGGCGGGCCCTTATCCCTCTAGTACAGAACTGTGAGTGCCAGGCCGTCACGGCCACGGAACATTCCAACCTTCTCATTCGAGATGCTTTTGTGACGGGTATTGCATCGGATCCCATCCGGCAACGACTGCTGGAAGGGGCCGTGCTCGATCTAGCGGCGACAAAGACTTTAGCGCTCTCTATGACGGCCGCTTCCCGTAAACTGCAATCCTATCCCGCCCACTCATACTACCGCGCGGCCCACCCATCCTACCCCTCCTGGACCCCGCAACCGACCCCCCCCCCCGACTGGGGCCGCTCCCGCACAGTATGCCTGCGCTACTCGCCACCCTGGGGGTCCCCGCTGCTACTTCTGCGGCCAGCAGAAGCAACCCCGCCAGCGCTGCCTGGCCCGTGCCGCGACCTGCAAATCTTGTGGCAAGAAAGGCCACTTTGCAGCGGTGTGTCAGGCCCGCGCAGTTGCCGCTATTGCGCCTGACCTCTCCCCCTCTCCCCAGCCGATCGCACAATGGGCCCCGCCATCCGCAGCTCCCGGGGCCACGTGCGATCAGTGGGCGCCACCATCTTTCGCCGCCCCCGCAATGAGCGCACCATGGACGCCACCATCTTCCTCCCCCGACTTCACGTGCGATCAGTGGGCGCCACCATCTTGCCCCGCCCCCGCAACGTGCGCTCTATGGTTGCCGCCATCTTGCCCCACCCCCGCAACATGCGCTCCATGGTCGCCGCCATCTGGCCCCGCCCCCACAACATGCGCTGCATGGGCGCCGCCATCTTCTTCTCCGCAGGTACTTCGGATGTCGCCATTTTGTCCTCCCCTCGGGACTGGACCACGGGAACCGGGTCGCTGCCACTACTCGTCGGAATCTTCGGACAATCGCCCGCTACTCGCCTCCATGACGCTCGACCAATCCCGTCCTCACAACCTGGCTACCGCTTCAACGACGGTGCTCATCAACGGCCACGCGACCTACTGCCTAGTCGACTCTGGTAGCACCGATAGCTTCATTCATCCGGACACGGTAAGGCATTGCTCCCTCGCGGTCCATCCTGCCAACCAGCGGATCTCCCTGGCCTCCGGATCCCACTCTGTCCCGATCCGGGGCTTCTGTCTGGTCAAACTCACCGTACAAGGCGTGGAATTCAGCCGTTTCCGCCTGTACGTTCTCCCCAACCTCTGTGCGACACTTGTACTGGGCCTGGACTTCCAATGTAACCCCCAGAGCCTCACCCTCAAATTCGGCGGACCCCTACCCCCACTCACCATTTGCAGCCTCACGACCCTCAAGGTTGACCCTCCTCTTTGCCAATCTGACTGCAGATTGCAAACCCGTCGCCACCAGGAGCAGACGGTACAGCACCCAGGACAAGACCTTCATCAGGTCCAAAGTCCAGCGGCTGCTTCGGGAGGGTATTATCGAGGCCAGCAACAGTCCCTGGAGAGCCCAAGTGATGGTGATTAAAACTGGGGAGAAACACAGGATGGTTGTGGACTACAGCCAGACCATCAACCGGTACATGCAGCTCGATGCGTACCCCCTCCCTCGCATATCTGATATGGTCAATCAGATTGCACAGTACCGGGTCTTCTCAACAATTGACCTGAAATCCGCCTACCACCAGCTCCCCATCCGTAAATCGGACCGTCCCTACACTGCCTTTGAGGCGGACGGTCGCCTCTATCAATTCCTTAGGATTCCCTTTGGCGTCACTAACGGGGTCTCGGTATTTCAACGAGAAATGGACCGAATGGTTGACCGGTACGGACTGCGGGCCACGTTTCCGTACTTAGATAATGTCACCATCTGCGGCCACGACCAGCAGGACCATGACGCCAACCTTGCCAAATTTCACCACACCGCATCTATCCTCAACCTCACTTATAACAAGGAGAAGTGCGTATTCAGCACAGACCGCTTAGCCATCCTCGGCTACGTAGTCCAAAACAGACTACTGGGGCCCGATCCCGACCGCATGCGCCCCCTCATGGAGCTTCCCCTCCCCCACTGCCCCAAGGCTCTCAAACAATGCCTAGGGTTCTTTTCTTACTACGCCCAGTGGGTCCCACAATACACGAACAAGGCCCGCCCACTGATCGGGTCCACGCAATTTCCCCTCACGGCCGAGGCACAACACCAATGGGCAGTCAAGAAACCCACAAGGGGGCATTTACACAACCCATATAAAAGGACAGGGCACACATGCTCTTTCTCTTTACACAGGCGACATTTAGAGAGAAGGACAGGGGCAGATCAGAAGCATCACGCCCACCACGTGGCTTGGAGCAGACTGGTTAGTTAAACTGAGTTAGCAGGAGAGTCGAACTGAAGTAGGAGTATTGTCAACTGTTCAATAAATGTGTTAAACCTATCTCCAAGTCTGAACCTTCCTTTGTCAGAGCATACGTCAAGGAAGCAGCTTATGCTATGTGAAGAAGCATAACACAACACCCTGGACCTTTTCCAAGGCCAGCACATCCTTCAAACGGGATTATTATTTAAACGATAAAATATTAAAGCATGCCGCTGTGCAGAGATACCTGGGTGTGCTAGTGCACGAGTCACAGAAAGTTGGTTTACAGGTGCAACAGGTGATTAAGGCAAATGGAATTTTGTCCTTCATTGCTAGAGGGATGGAGTTTAAGACTAGGGAGGTTATGTTGCAATTGTATAAGGTGTTAGTGAGGCCACACCTGGAGTATTGTGTTCAGTTTTGGTCTCCTTACTTGAGAAAGGACATACTGGCACTGGAGGGTGTGCAGAGGAGATTCACTAGGTTAATCCCAGAGCTGAAGGGGTTGGATTATGAGGAGAGGTTGAGTAGACTGGGACTGTACTCGTTGGAATTTAGAAGGATGAGGGGGGATCTTATAGAAACATTTAAAATTATGAAGGGAATAGATAGGATAGATGCGGGCAGGTTGTTTCCACTGGCGGGTGAAAGCAGAACAAGGGGACATAGCCTCAAAATAAGGGGAAGTAGATTTAGGACTGAGTTTAGGAGAACTTCTTCACCCAAAGTGTTGTGAATCTATGGAATTCCTTGCCCAGTGAAGCAGTTGAGGCTCCTTCATTAAATGTTTTTAAGGTAAAGATAGATAGTTTTTTGAAGAGTAAAGGGATTAAGGGTTATGGTGTTCGGACCGGAAAGTGGAGCTGAGTCCACAAAAGATCAGCCATGATCTCATTGAATGGTGGAGCAGGCTCAAGGGGCCAGATGGCCTACTCCTGCTCTTAGTTCTTATGTTCCTTAGATACGGTGCCCAAAACTGCTCACAGTACTCCAAATGGGGTCTGACCAGAGCCTTATACAGCCTCAGAAGTACATCCTGGTCTTGTATTCTAGTCCTCTTGTCATGAATGCTAACATTGCATTTCCCTTCTTAACAGTCGACTGAACCTGCACATTAACCTTAAGAGAATCGTGAACAAGGACTCCCAAGTCCCTTTGTGCTTCTGATTTCCTAAGAATTTCCTCATTTAGAAATTAGTCTATGCCTAAATTCTTCCTTCCAAAGTGCATAACCTCACACTTTTCCACATTGTATTTCATTTGCCACTTCATTGCCTACTCTCCTAGCTAGTCCAAATTCTTCTGCAGCCCCCTTGCTTCCTCAATACTACCTGTCTCTCTACAGATCTTTGTATCATCTGCAAACTTAGCAACAGTGCCTTCAGGTCCTTCTTCCAGAGCATTAATGTATGTTGTAAAAAGTTGTGGACCCAGCACAGACCCCTGAGGCACATCACTAGTCACCAGCTGCCATCATGAAAAAAAACCCTTTACCCCCGCTCTCTGCCTTCTGCCAGTCAGCCAATCTTCTATCCATGCCAGGATCTTACTCTTAACAACATGGGCTTATAACTTATTTAACAGTCTCCTATGCGGCACCTTGTCAAAGGCCTTCTGGAAATCTAAATAAATCACGTCCACTGGTTCTCCTTTGTCTAACTTCCTTGTTACCTCATCAAAGAACTCTTTAACAGATTTGTCAGACATGGCCTCCCTTTGACAAAACCGTGCTGACTCAGTCCTATTTTACCATGCACTTCCAAGTACTTTGTGATCTCATCTTTAATAACAGACTCTAAAATCTTACCAATGACCAAAGTCAGGCTAACTTCCCGTCTTCTGCCTCCCTCCCTTCTTAAACAGCAGTGTTACAGTAGCCACTTTGCAGTCCTCTGGGACCCTTTCTGCCTCCAGTGATTCCTGAAAGATCACCACCAATGCCTCCACAGTCAAGTCTGCCTCATTACACATCACCAAATCCAGAATTGCCTGTTCCCTAGTGGGCTCTACCACAAGCTGCTCCAAAAAATATCTCTTAAACATTCCACAAATTCCTTTTCTTTGGGATCCACTACCAATCTGATTTTCCCAGTCCACGTGCATATTGAAGTCGCCCATGATTAATGAGAGATTGCCTTTTTTACATGCTTTCTCTATCTCCTGATTTATTTTCTGCCCAACATCCTGACTACTGCTAGGGGGCCTGTACATAACTCCCATCAGCGTCATTTTACCTTTGCGATTCCTCAACTCTACCCACATAGATTCTATGCCTTCTGATCCCATATCGTTCCTTGCTATCTATTTAACTTCATTCCTTACGAACAATGCAACTCTGCCCCCCTTTGCCCATCTCCCTGTCCTTTCGATAGGACACATACCCTTGTATATTCAGATTGCAGCCCTGATCCCCTTGCAGCCACATCTCTGTGATACCCACAACATCGTACCGGCCAATTTCAATGTGCGCAACAAGCTCATTTATCTTTTTCCGTATACTGAGTACATTAAGGTACCACTTCCTTACTCAAACTTGACCTTTTTTGCTCTGCCTGAGGATGATGTTCTATTATTTTTGTTCTCTATTTCCCCTTCAGTAATGATACCTTCAAAGCTAACGCTCTGGCTCCCACCCCCCTGCCATATTAGTTTAAATCCTCCCGAGTGACACTAGCAAACCTCTCAGCCAGGATATTGGTGACTCTCGAGTTTAGATGCAACCCTTCTTGTACAGGTCACACCTGCCCCAGAAGAGATCCCAGTGATCCAGAAATCTGAAACTCTCCCTCCTAACCACTGGTTTAGCCACGTGTTTAGCTGCAGTATTCTTCTATTTCTAGCCTCACGGGCACGTGGCACAGGGAGTAATCCTGCGATTACAACCCTAGAGAGGTCTGTACGACATTTCAAGGATCTATTTACCGTCAGCAGCTAAAGGTTGGGGGGGGGGGGGGGGGGAGGGTGCAAAGTGGGGTGTTTGGTTGAGGTTGTTTGTGTTGTTTTTCTTTGCTGTGTTGTGTGTATTCAAATGTAAAAATATCAAAAACTTGATTTTTTTAAATTTCCAACAAAAAAGAAAGGATATTAGGTTATCATAGATTATCATAGAATTTACAGTGCAGAAGGAGGCCATTCGGCCCATCGAGTCTGCACCGGCTCTTGGAAAGAGCACCCTACCCAAGGTCTGCACCTCCACCCCATCCCCATAACCCAGTAACCCCACCCAACACTAAGGGCAATTTTGGACACTAAGGGCAATTTATCATGGCCAATCCACCTAACCTGCACATCTTTGGACTGTAGGAGGAAATCGGAGCACCCGGAGGAAACCCACACACACACGGGGAGGACGTGCAGACTCCGCACAGACAGTGACCCAAGCCGGAATCGAACCTGGGATCCTGCAGTTGTGAAGCAATTGTGCTAACCACCATGCTACCGTGCATTGAACATTCCTGTGATGCCCCCATGATGAATAACCCATCTGCTGTCAACCCATTTAAGGAGAATTTAAGTTGTTGCTAATTTGGCTTGTAAAGAATGTAATCCACAAAACACTCAGATTGTAGGGGTACAAAAAGTTTGAATTAAATCATCTACCCAGAATTTATCTACCACTCAGTTTGAGACAACACACCAACATATTCCACAGAGGTAATTGTTGCCTCTCCCATAGCAATCCAGGGTTAAAGATATTCTCTCATTTCTCTTAATTATATTAAGCAATCAAAGCATATTTATGCAGAACCTTTTTATTTATGAGATTAAATCAAGACATAATCTTTAACAAGAAAGATTTTTCCTGGTTTGGGAAAGGAGTAAACTCGATGAACGAAATAGCCCTGTTATAAATTTTCTTTGAGAGTGTTTCCTGCTTTCAATAGAATGCCAGAGCGATAGACAGTGATTGGAGACCAAGAGATATCTCCAACCAAATATCTGCTGTGAACTTCGATGGAATATAAACTCTTGTCAGCCATACCTGAGTACAGGAGGTCGGTGAGCTCAGTTGGCTGGAGAGCTGGTTTGTGTTTTGGAATGATGCTGACAATGTGGGTTCAATTTCCGGACCGGCTGAGGTTCTTGAAGAAGGCTCCACCTACTCAATCGTTCCCCTCGCCTGTGGTGCGGTGACTCCAAGCAGTCGCAAAGGAGCTCTTCCTTGATGTGGGTTGAATTTTAATTTTAAAATTCATTTACGGGATGTGGGCGTCGCTGGTTAGGCCAGCATTTATTGTCCATCCCTAGTTTCCCTTCAGATGGTGGTGATGAGTTGCCTTCTTGAACCGCTGCAGTCCTTAAGGTGTAGGCATACCCACTGTGCTATTAGAGAGGGAGTTCCAGGATGTTGTCTCAGCGACAGTTAGGGAGCAGAGATATATTTCCAAGTCAGGATGGTGATGAGTGTCTTGGAGCAGAACCTCCAGGTGGTGGGGTTCCCAGGTATCTGCTGCTCTTCCCGTGTCTGCGTGGATTTTCTCCGGGTGCTCTGGTTTCCTCCCACAAGTCCCGAAAGACGTGCTGTTAGGTGAATTGGACATTCTGAATTCTCCCTCTGTGTACCCGAACAGGTGCTGGAATGTGGCAACCAAGGGCTTTTCACAGTAACTTCATTGCAGTGTTAATGTAAGCCTACTTGTGACAATAAAAATTGTTATTATTATTTATTAGTATGGTAGTGGTCATGGGTTTGGAAGGTGTTGTCTAAATCACCACCAGTCAGCTCTGTCTCAAAGGGGAGAGCAGCCCTGGGACTGTGTGACATTTATTTGAGTATAACAACTGGTTGGTTCAGTGCATTCTGTGTCTGTCCCAGCAATGACAGCCAACAGAGGGCACCCTTTACTTAAAGTATACTAGACCGAAAGAACTAGCTGGATTCATGCGACATATATTCAATAATATTCTTTGTGCAGCTGACTGGATATTAGTGTTGAAGTTAAATTGCTTTTTCACAAATTTTCCTAGTTATTACCCTTGATGTGGATTATTACGGATTAGAATGAGAAGCAAAGTTAGCGCACTCTTTAATAGGATAAAGATTTGGGTTGTATCTATCTGAATGTACAGTTAGACCAGCAGTTGCGCGGCTCTGCCCATAGGGGGAGATGAGGCGTTTGTACTGGGCTCCACCCTTGGCTCCGCCCATGGTTCCGCCCATGGCACCTCCCACTAACTGAAATTATAAAGATCTGCAGTTGTGAGCCTGCTGCCAGTTCATCTCGTCGCAGGCAGGCTCAGTTGTAAGACTATTAAAACTACTGTTCACTTCCAACCACGTGTCTTGTGAATTGATGATCACATCAATTTAATAGTCTTAGGAAACTTGAAGAAAACGACTATGGAATCAGCCCTCAAACCTGATCGACTAGAACTCGACCCGCAGGATGCAGAGGCGAAAGAAATCTTTCAACACTGGCTCAGATGTTTCAAGGCCTACCTGGCTAAATCAAGCACATCAGAAACTACAAAGGAGCAGAAACTCAGTCTACTGTACGCAAGGGTGAGCCACCGTATCTCTACTCAACTTAACAGTATTACCTCGTACACGGAGGCCCTAGCCATGCTAGATCGAATGTACGTGAGGCCGATCAACGAGATCTACGCGCGCCACATTTTAACAACCCGCCACCAGCGCCCCTCGGAGTCGTTGGATGAATTCCTGCGGGATTTAAAAGCTTTAGCTCGGGACTGTAATTGTCAAGCTGTATCAGCCGAACAGCATATGGAGCTCGCTGTCAGAAATGTGTACGTGGCAGGGCTCAGGTCAAACTATGTGCGCCAGCGGTTGCTTGAAAAAGGGGCCCAGAACTTGGAGGACACTGTAGAATTGGCTACTACCATGGAGGTCTCGTTCCACAGCCTCACCTCGTTCCCCGCGGACCAAGCGACCCCATCCTGGGCCCCTGACCAGCGACTGCCCCAGGCCTGCGCCGCGCGGCCACCCACCCACCACGCAGCCCCATTGTGCCATTTTTGTGGACAGCCCCAGCACCCACGGCAGTACTGCCCGGCCCGCAACGCGACCTGCAGCAGCTGCGGTTGCAAAGGACACTATGCCCGGGTCTGCCTGGCGAAGAAATTCCCCTCTCCAAACTCTCCCGCAGCCCAGAGCACTCGTTTCCACAAAACTCACAGGCCCGCAGGCCCCGAAATGCTGCGGCCTGTACTCCGACTCCACCCCCACCCGATACGTGCGACTCATGGGGGCCGCCATCTTGGCAACCCCCCTCCACGCGGCCGGCCACGTGTGACTCATGGGGGCCGCCATCTTCCTCGCCACCCACCACGTGCGATCCACGGGGGCGGCCATCTTGGGATCCATCCTCTTCAAACTCTGAAACTCACCTCGAAGACTACGAACTTAGAGGGCAGTCATCACGGGGCAACTCCAGCACAGCTGATTGAGCCGCTGACTACCGCAACTCAGCGCGGTCACATTGGACCAGTCGCTTCCGAAACACCTCCGCAACTCAATGATGACCATTAAAATCAACGGGTACAGGACACCGTGCCTCTTTGACTCCAGGAGCACCGAGAGCTTCGTACACCCAGATCTGGTAAGACGCTGTTCGCTCCCTATTTTCCCTGCACGGCAAACTATCTCCCTCGCTTCGGGCTCACACTCCGTTCACCTCCAAGGGCGCACCGCCACGACCCTAACGATCCAGGGCATTAGCTACTCGAACTTCCAGCTATACGTACTCCCCGAACTCTACGCCCCACTCTTACTGGGACTCGACTTCCAGTGCAACCTCAAAAGCCTCACACTCAGCTTCGGCAGGCCCTTGCCCCCACTCACTATCTGCAGCCTCGCTACGCTAAAATTCGACCCCCCTCCACTCTTTGCCAATCTCACGCCGGACTGCAAACCCGTAGCGACTCGCAGGAGGCGATACAGCCTGCAGGACAGGGTGTTTATCAGAACCGAGGTCCATAGGCTTCTACGTGTGGGGATCATAGAGGCCAGTAATAGCCCCTGGGGAGTTCAGGTGGTGGTCGTCAAGACCGGGGGGAAATTCCGAATGGTAGTGGACTATAGCCAAACCATTAATCGGTTCACGCTCCTCGATGCGTACCCCCTCCCCAGGATTGCAGACATGGTGAATCAGATCGCTCATTATCGCATCTTCTCCACGGTGGATCTGAAGTCTGCATACCACCAGCTCCCAATCCGCCCGAAGGACCGCCACTACACGGCGTTCGAGGCCGACGGCCGCCTCTTCCACTTCCTCCGGGTTCCCATTGGCGTCACGAATGGGGTCTCGGTGTTCCAACGAGCAATGGACCGAATGGTGGACCAGTACGGGCTGCGGGCCACGTTTCCGTACTTGGACAACGTCACCATCTGCGGCCATAATCAGCATGACCACGACGCTAACCTCCATTGATTTCTCCAGACTGCCCAGAAACTCACCCTCACATATAACACGGAGAAATGCGTTTTCTGCACGACCAGGCTAGCCATCCTCGGCTATGTCGTGGAAAACGGAGGCCTGGGCCCCGACCCGGACAACTCCCTTTCCCTCACTGTCCCAGGGCCCTCAAAAGGTGCCTGGGGTTTTCTCATATTATGCCCAGTGGGTCCCTCAGTATGCGGACAAAGCCAGCCCACTATTTAAGGCCACACTCTTTCCTCTATCAGATGAGGCTCGCCAGGCCTTCAACTGCATCAAGGAGAACATCGCCAAAGCGGCCATGCGGGCGGTGGATGAATCCGTCTATTTCCAGGTAGAGAGCGATGCCTCAGAGGTCGCTCTCGCAGCCACCCTAAATCAGGCAGGGAGACCAGTCGCCTTTTTCTCACGAACCCTCTCCGCTTCGGAACTTCGACACTCCTCGGTCGAAAAGGAAGCACAAGCCACCGTGGAAGCTATACGTCTCTGGAGGCACTACCTCGCAGGTAGGAGGTTCACCCTCATCACCGACCAAAGATCGGTTGCCTTTATGTTTGACAACTCACAAAGGGGCAAAATTAAAAACGTTAAGATCCTACGGTGGAGGATCGAACTCTCCACCTACAAATACGATATCATGTACCGACCGGGGAATCTCAACGAGCCCCCAGATGCCCTGTCCCGCGGCACGTGTGCCAGCGCGCAAGACAACCGTCTGAAAGCTATCCACAATGACCTCTGCCACCCGGGGTTCACCCGGCTCGCCCACTATGGCAAAACCCGAAATCTGCCTATCTCCACCGAGGAGGTAAAATCCATCACCAGGGATTGCCCGATGTGTGCGGAGTGCAAACCGCACTTCTGTAGACCAGACAGGGCCCACCTGGTAAAGGCCTCCCAGCCCTTTGAACGCCTGAGCATCAATTTCAAAGGGCCACTTCCCTCGACCAATCAGAATGTGTACTTCCTAAATGTCATAGACGGGTTCTCCCGCTTCCCCTTTGCTATCCCTTGCCCCGATATGACCTCCCACACAGTCATTAGGGCCCTGCACAGCATCTTCACCCTGTTTGGTTTCCCCAGCTATGTACACAGCAACAGGGGTTCATCCTTTATGAGCGACGAGCTGCGTCAGTATCTGCTCGACAAGGGCATTGCCTCGAGCAGGACTACCAGCTACAACCCCAGGGGGAACGGGCAGGTGGAGAGGGAGACCGCGACTGTCTGGAAGACCATCCTACTGACCCTCCGGTCCAGGAAGCTCCCGACCTCCCATTAGCAGGAGGTCCTCCCCGACGCGCTCCATGCTATTAGGTCCCTCCTATGTACTGCCACCAATCAGACCCCTCACGAGCGGCTATTTGTTTTTCCCAGGGGCACTACCACGGGGGTTTCGCTCCCAGCATGGTTGAAGACACCGGGCCCGGTTCTCCTCCGGAAGCATGTCCGGACCCACAAAACTGACCCACTCGTGGAGAGAGTGCTCCTACTCCACTTGAACCCCCAATACGCGTTCATTGAATACCCTGACGGCCATCAGGACACTGTTTCCCTCCGGGACCTGGTGCCTGCAAGATGCAACTCCGACACCACTACCGCCGAGGCGCCCCTCACACTACACCCCACCCAACCCCCCGTGCCCGGTGCCCCACGCCTGCAGGTTCACTGCCTGTGCTCCGCGCCCCTGCACCTATGGGTTTCCGGCGCTCCCCGCCACCGGTCGAACCAGTCGGGTACGAAGCTCAGACCGAATCACTCCTGGAGTCCTCCATGGTACCCTCGCCGACCGCCACCACCAGAAGAGGCTACAACCCCGGTGCTTCGTAGATCGCAGAGGACGACTCGACCGCCGGACCGACTCAATTTGTAAACCAATCACCCCCGCTGGACTTGATTTTTTTTACAGGGGGTGAATGTGGTGAATCACAATCCTAGTAATTCACACTGTGTTATATTGTATGTGTTGTGTCTTTGTAAGCTCGGTATACGAGCAGTTGCGCGGCTCTGCCCATAGGGGGAGATGAGGAGTTTGTACTGGGCTCCACCCTTGGCTCCACCCATGGTTCCGCCCATAGCTCCTCCCACTAACTGGAAGTATAAAGATCTGCAGTTGTGAGCCTGCTGCCAGTTCATCTCGTCGCAGGCAGGCTCAGTTATAAGACTATTAAAACCACTGTTCACTTCCAACCACGTGTCTTGTGAATTGATGGTCACATCAGCACCCAAGAAGAGTATTTGCACAGAGCAACTTCAGCTGATTACAGATTTCACCAGAGTGGAAAGTAATTTCGGGAATGGTGAGGTAGGGTTAAAATGTGCTTCTTGATATTTAAAAAGCAAATTAAAAAAAACTAGGATTAAATTTACACATAGGCTAAGTTACAATAAAGACCTAAAACATAGGGGCTTTTCACAGTAACTTCATTTGAAGCCTACTTGTGACAATAAGAGAGTTTCATTTCATTTTTTTCATAATTAAAGAATTACTTTGATTAAAAAACTTTTAAATAGACAATTGAGTTACATTTCAAAACTTGAAAAACTTATTAGTTAAACAAAATAAGGTAGAGATAGATAGATAAATACAGCACAGAACAGGCCCTTCGGCCCACGATGTTGTGCCGACTTTTGTCCCAGGCTAATCATAGATCATAGAATTTTGGACACTAAGGGCAATTTATCATGGCCAATCCACCCAACCTGCACATCTTTGGACTGTGGGAGGAAACCGGAGCACCCAGAGGAAACCCACGCACACACGGGGAGGATGTGCAGACTCTACACAGACAGTGACACAGCCGGGAATCGAACCTGGGACCCTGGAGCTGTGAAGCAATTGTGCTATCCACAATGCTACCGTGCTGCCCTTAAGAACAAATTAATCTACACTCCATTATTCTACCATAATCCATGTACCTATCCAATAGCCGCTCTAAGGTCCCTAACATTTCCGACTCAACTACTTCCACAGGCAGTGCATTCCATGCCCCCCACTGCCCTCTGGGTAAAGAACCTACCTCTGACATCCCCCCTATATCTTCCAACATTTACCTTAAATTTATGTCCCCTTGTAATGGTTTGTTCCACCCGGGGAAAAAGTCTCTGACTGTCTACTCTATCTATTCCCCTGATCATCTTATAAACCTCTATCAAGTTGCCCCTCATCCTTCTCCGTTCTAATGAGAAAAGGCCTAGCACCCTCAACCTTTCCTCGTAAGACCTACTCTCCATTCCAGGCAACATCCTGGTAAATCTCCTTTGCACCTTTTCCAAAGCTTCCACATCCTTCCTAAAATGAGGTGACCAGAACTGCACACAGTACTCCAAATGTGGCCTTACCAAGGTTTTGTACAGCTGCATCATCACCTCACGGTTCTTAAATTCAATCCCTCTGCTAATGAACGCTAGCACAGATGGCAGGGCACCATAGCATGTGAGAGGTAGTTGACACCAGTGTTATCCACAACAACCACAGTTACAATAAGCAAGCTTGAGGAACTTTATTAGAGTTTCAGAGCAGGGAGGTTATGCTGGAACTGTATAAAATGTTGGTTAGGCCACAGCTACAGTATTGAGTGCAGTTCTGGAATCCATATTATAGGAGGGATGTGATAGTACTACAAAGTGTGCAGCGGAGGTTTACCAGGATGTTGCCTAGGCTGGAGAGGTTTAGCTATAAAGAGAGATAAGATAGACTGTGGTTGTTTTCTTTGGAGCAGAGGAGACTGAGGGGGACATGATTCAGATGTAAAGATTGCTGCAGGCTGAAACTTTACTCAATGTAAGCAGGTTATAAACCAGGACATGCCACCTTTATCATTGGGCGATGAAACATCCAACAAACTAAATTGGACAATAGCAGCTTGTTTAAAAAACGATGTGAAAGATGTATGAAGCTAATTTTAGTCGGAACATGGGCTCCTTGATAGAGCTATCATGGAAGACTTTGGAAAGGCAGTTACTCACATAGAACATAGAACAGTACAGCACAGAACAGGCCCTTCGGCCCTCGATGTTGTGCCGAGCAATGATCACCCTACCCAAACTCACGTATCCACCCTATACCCGTAACCCAACAACCCCCCTCCCCAACCCAACCTTACTTTTTAGGACACTACGGGCAATTTATCATGGCCAATCCACCTAACCTGCACATCTTTGGACTGTGGGAGGAAACCGGAGCACCCGGAGGAAACCCACGCACACACGGGGAGGACGTGCAGACTCCGCACAGACAGTGACCCAGCCGGGAATCGAACCTGGGACCCTGGAGCTGTGAAGCATTTATGCTAACCACCATGCTACCGTGCTGCCCCTAAGTGCTTGCATTTGGTGGGATTAGCAGGTAGAACTTCACAGTGACTTTAGATTCCAGCAGGAAACAGCATATTCCTGATGCTCAATAAGACACTCATGTAATTTTAATGAGGAATTAAATATAGCTCTTGGGGCTAAAGGGGTAAAGTTTATAGGGGAAGGAGGGGTCAGGGTATTGAACTTTGTGGAAGGGAAATTAATGAGTTGCCAATTTAGAAGCATGCTGGGAAATGCTTGACACTGCTTTTTAGCGAAAATGCTGAAATATTCTGGTCTTGGCCTTATTATGGAAACACATTGTCCTCCGAGAGATAACAAAATGTGTACGAGTTGTTTTTAGCCAAGGGCAAGAACAGACGTCCTACGTATTTCATCTTACGTACTTTCCAAGGTCTATTTAAAATAAACATGGCTGTTTACTTCAAACCGTTAGTTCAGACTATAAAATATGCTTCCTTCAATCGAATCTCAGAGTGCAGTGGAATGGCTTTGCAGCGAGAACACTCTCTCTCCACAAATATATTTGTGTAAATAAATTTCCTTAAATCCAACCTCGAGGAATTTGTCTTTATTATGATTATCATGCAATGATCATAATGAATGGCAAAGCAGGCTTGATGGGTTGAAGGGCCGAATGGCCTCCTCCTGCTATTTTCTCTGTATATTTCTATGTACTTGGCTGTAAGGATACGGGGTTGAGGACTGCTACATGGTCTTACATTGAAACCCCAGAATACAAGTGAGGGTAAGGGGTGAGGAAATTGCACACAGTGTATTCTTGAAGCTGTGGGTAATTTCTGTTGCCCTATCTCTGTCAGGTCATTAAACTTAATTTTGCCCTATGCAACTGAATCAAGATTGCACAACCCATACATATCACAAGTGACACCGAGTTTCCGCCAGGCTCCAGCGAACAAGTTGAACCTAAATTGACCTGAAAAATAGCAAGGCCCTAAAGAGGTCGTTCTACCACTGCTTTATTTCTCCCTATAATACTTTGATTTGATTTGATTTATTATTGTCACATAATGAAAATTATTGTTTCTTGCATGCTATACATTCAATGCATACCGTACATAGGGAAGGAAGGAGAGACTGCAGAATGTAATGTTACAGTCATAACAAGGTGTAGAGAAAAGATCAACTTAATACGAGGTAGGTCCATTCAAATGTCTGATGGCAGCAGGGAAAAAGTCGGTTGGTATGTGATCTCAAACTTTTGTATCTTTTTCCTGACGGAAGGAGGTGGAAGAGAGTATGTCCTGGGTGCGTGGGGTCCTTAATTATGCTGGCTGCCTTTCTGAGGCAGCCGGGAATTGTAGACTGAGTCAATGGATGGGAGGCTGGTTTGAATGATGGATCATTGCTCGGCACAACATCGAGGGCCGAAGGGCCTGTTCTGTGCTGTACTGTTCTATGTTCTATGTTCTATTGGGCTAAATTCACGATCTTTTGTAGTTTCCTGCAGTCTTGGGCACAGCAGGATCCATACCAAGCTCTGATACAACCAGAAAGAATGCCTTTTATAGTGCATCTGTAAAAGTTGGTGAGAGTCGAAGCTGACATGCCAAATATCCTTAGTCTTCTGAGAAAGTAGAGTCCTTGGTGTAAGAAACAGAGACAGGTTCCCAGCTGTGAACTCCTACGACAAATATTTTTTTTTAAGGAAATTATTTTCGTAGTCGATTATTTTTTTGGTTCCCAGTTCAATTTTTTTAACTATAGTGTCGGCATGGGGGGACCAGGACAGGTTGTTGGTGATCTGTACACTTGAAAACTTGAAGCTCTCGATCCTTTCTACTTCGTTCCCATTGATGTAGACAGAGGCATGTTCTCAACTACGCTGCCTGAACTCGATTACAATCTCCTTTGTTTTCTTGACATTGAGGGAGAGATTATTGTAGTCGCACCAGTTCACCAGAGTCTCTATCTCATTCCTGTACTCTGTCTTGTCATTGTTTGAAATCCGACCCACTACGGTGGTGTCATCAGCAAATTTGAAAATCGAGTTGGAGGGGAATTTGGCCACACAGTCATAGGTGTATAAGTATAGTAGGGGGCTGAGGACACAGCCTTGTGGGGCACCGGTGTTGAGGATGATCGTAGAGGAGGTGTTGTTGCTTATCGTTACTGATTGTGGCCTGTGGGTGAGGAAGTTCAGGATCCAGTCGCAGAGGGTGGAGCCGAGGCCCAGGCTATGGAGTTTGGAGATCAGTTTCGCAGGAATAATGGTGTTGAAGGCTGAGCTGTAGTCGATAAATAGGAGATGGCATCTGCTGTGGACCTGTTGCAGCAGTAGGCGAAATGTGGTGGATCAAGGCAACCCAGGAGGCAGGTGTTGATTTGTGCCATGACTAACCTTTTGAAGCACTTCATAACGATGGATGTGAGAGCCACTGGACGATAGTCATTAAGGCATGCTGCTTGGCTTTTCTTTGGTACAGGGATGATGGTCGTCTTCTTAAAGCAGATAGGGACCTCAGATTGTTGTGAAGAGAGGTTGAAGATGTCTGCGAATACGCCCTCCAGCTGATCTGCGCAAGCCCTGACTGCTCGTCTGGGTACCCCATCCGGGCCAATGGCTTTCTGTGGGTTGACCTTCGAGAAGGCTGCTCTGACATCTGCAATGGTGACGTCATATACAAGTTCATCCGAGGCTTCTGGGGTGGAGAGCGTGCACTCGCTGACCTTTTGCTCAAAGCGTGCATAGAATGCGTTGAGCTCATCAGGGAGGGGTGCGTTGGAGCCGCTTCCAGCTCATGGCTCTTCAAATTGGGTGTTCACCCCCTCGAAGAAAGCCCTCTGCATTTTCTGGCCTCTGACAACCAGCTGAGAGGAACTTCACACTTGAATGTATTCTTATCTATACAGTCGGAACCACAGAATTTCATGCAACGGCTCAGCTTCTCACTCCTGCACCGTTACCTCCAATGTCCCTCAAGGATCTATCTTTGGCCGTTTCCTATTTCTCATCCACATGTTACCCATTTGTGATCAGACAGTGCATCAGATTCCATATGTATGCTGGTGACACACAGCTGTACCTCACCACTGTATCTCTTGACCCTTCTGTTGCATCTTATTTAGCACACAACTTCCCTGACATCCAGTATTTGATGAGCAGAAATTTCAGTACGGTAATTAAATATTAAGGAGACTGAAGCCATTGTCCACGACCCCTTTTGCAAACTGCATTCCTGAGCCAGACTTTGCCCCTGAGCCGATCTTCCAACCCCATTGCTGTATAACATCCTGCAGGTAGTACACACTGCTGCCACGCTTCACTGGTAGCGGAGGGAGTGAGTATTCTCTGTGAAAATGCATTGATACACACACCAGTCTCTGAGTGTTGTCACGATAAACAGAGACAATAGGGCTGTTCTGAGAGTGGTAGGTGTGTAGCCACTTGGTCTATTGCCATCTTGGCAGAAGGATAAGAGCCCTTGGACGAATTCATCGTCATTTCTTTGAAAAATGAAAATGTGATATATTTCTGACGCACACAATGCATTATTCAACTCCCTCTTATTTCAATTCATGAGATTTTAAAAATTTGCATGTATTTCCTGAAACAATTGTGGCAGAAAGCCTTAACCTTCATCATATCTCTCTTATCCACAGATTAGTAACTATAGCTTGTGCACAGAATATTTTTGCATCATTGGTAAAAGATACCTTTGAAGAAAGATATATACTGTGTAAATTTACTCAGTGACATGTTTACTTTGATACACAATTTTATCTGGTTCTACAACAGCCAATTTCACTGAGCGAGGCAGTGAAAGAAAAGATTTCTCCTTTAAAAGAACTGGTTTTGCCGAGTGAAGAGATGCAGTGAGCAGTATGACTGAACTGGCTGGCAGCCCAGCAACTGACCAAACGCAGACTTAGAGCGAAGATTGACCAAAAGAAGCCCAGGAGCATCCAACAAGGACTGGAATTGGGACTGATTGACGGAACCCCAGAAGTGGTCAACAAGCAGGGATGCACACTTTTCTAAAACTACTCCCTCCTTACATTTGCAAAGCTGCCTCCATGCGACTGATAAGTATCCACCCGAGCCGTGCCTTGATCTTGCGTTGAGTTTCACTGAAGCAGTGTAGGAGGCCAAGAACAGAGAATTCAGATGGAGAAGTGACAAAAAAGCAAAAGCTCAGTATCATGATTGCTGACTAAACAGAAATGTACAAAAAAGCAGATGGCTGGATTCTCCATTCCTTCGGCTAAGTATTGATGCCAGTGCAGGATCCGTGGATTTCCACGACAGAAAAAGTGGCACTGCACCTGGACCAAATCAGCGATTGTTTTAGGGCGAGCACCGACACCACGTGGAACACAATCGATTCCAATGAGAAATGGTGCCTCATTTGCCAGATTTGTGATTGACACTCAGGAGGCTGACAAGGTGCAGACTCATGTACACATTCCACCCCGCATACACCATCCCAGCCAACAACATGGCAGCAAGATACGCGGCCCCAGGATTTACGGACACCAAGTTGGAGACCCTGCTGGTCACAGTGATGGAGAGGCGGGCCACCCTGTACCCCGGATCAGAAACAGGCTCCCACCCGCCGCCATTCGATGTGCCTGGGCTCAGGTGGTAAGTGACACCAACAACACCATCCGGAACAGCCAGCAGTGCCGTATAAAACTGCACGGCCTCCTCAGGGCGGCCATGGTAAGTAGGCAGCACTGAGCCCTTGGCACTAACCCCTGTCCCACACACCAGTAACCCCACCTCACCCCCCGAACCGGAGGGTGGCCGAACCCCCACCCTGCACCACATGTCGGCACCTATACCGGCCACCATGGCCGAGTGACCTGGCCACTGAGGCCACCAGCGACCCATCATCTGGGCTGCAAGTGTCGGACTGTCTAACACGTCATTTTCTGTTTCCCCGTCCCCCGCCGGCCATAACCGACAGGAGCGGGACAAGACAGGAGGGGGACCACTGGACCTGTGGCCCCTCACCGTGGCTGAGCAGAGGGCCCTGGAAGTGGTTGATGGCCTAGAGAAAAGGGAGGCGCGGGGGTGGAGATCGGCCGCCGGCGAGGAAGTGAGACCCCACTGAGTTGCGGTTCCCCATGTCACGTATGTCAATACCCCCCAACACCAACTCCATACCACCCTCACCCCCACTGTCACCCCCACCCTCATCCCCAACCTCGCCCTCACCCCCACACTCAGCAGCACCCTCACCACCCCCATCCCCTCCCACCCCCAGGCATGCAGTCTAATCATACTTCCTGTCTATCATCTTGCAGGACCTGCTGATGATGGGGCAGATCCATATGGTGTCCCCCTGCCCCCAGCCTGTTCCACAGATGGAGGCCCCCCCCACCCCACCCCGTGAGCTGAGCAGTGACGAAGACAGCAGCCCAGACGGCAGCCCTCGACCTGAGACTGAGGAAACCCCGGAGCTGGGGTCCGATGTTGTCACTGATTTCCCATCACAGCTGTCTCCAACACCACTATCCCAGAGACATTCACTTCAGTTGGGCACCTTAGTGAAGAGGCTCCTGGGATACTCTCTGGTGAGCAGCACACAGCTGATCGGGTACATCAGGTGGAGGTAGGCACTCCCGAGGGGGGGGGAGGGGGAGGGGGGGGGGGCGGTTGGAGGGCAAGCTGACCCCAGGAACTAGCTGTTGTCAGACGGGTTTCTGGCTTCTGGAATGGACGGTCCCGTCAATTGTGGAGATGCAGTTGCAGGGCCAGGACTACTTACCTTCCGGGTGCAGAGAGGAGTCGGACCTGCATTGGACACTCCTGTCGGGTAAGACAGCTGTTTGTCTGCTTCAAAAAAAATTTTAAACGGTAAAGTGACGTCACGGGAGACTGTGACCTGATTGGCTGAAAGGCAGACTAGGCTAAATTTGAATATCTGTAGAGTTACTTATTTAAATACTAGTTTTTATTCGATTTAAATTACTATTTTTAAGTTAATTTGAATTAATTTTTAAAATTTGACTTAAATAACTATTTTGGGTTCATTTAAATTACTATTTTAAAGTTTATTTAAATAACTATTTTAATTTCAATTAAATAACTATTTTAAATTTGTTGTCAGATCAAGAGAGATAAATACTCAGTTTTTTTTTAGAAAAGCTAATTAAATAGTATACGGGAGATTGGATAATCTGACACAAAAACATCTTTCTAAGGTCTAATTTCAAAAGTTTAATTTAAAGGGATAAATCATGGCAGGACAGCTCCAAGGCGTGTTCTGCCCCTCTTGCTTTATGTGGCAGACTGGGGACAGTTCCAATCCCCAGGGTCAGCATGTGTGGAGGAAGTGTCTCCAACAACTCCTGGAAGCTCAGGTTTCAGAGCTGGAACGGCGGCTGGAGCATCCACGAGTCAGAGAGCATTGTGGATAGCACGTATAGAGAGGTGGACACACCGCAGGTTCAGTCTCCGCAGACAGGAAGTGAATGGGTGACCACCAGACAGAGAAAGAGAGTGAGGCAGGTAGTGCAGGAATCTCCTGTGGCCATTCCCCTGCAGAACAGATATACCATTTTTGATACTGTTGAGGGGAATAGCCTCTCAGGGGAAAACAGCAACAGCCAAAATCATGGCACCACGGTTGGTTCTGCTGCAGAGGGGAGGGGTAATAAGTGTGCCAGTGCAATAGTTATAGGGGATTCAATTGTAAGAGGAATAGACAGGGGTTTCTGTGGCCGCAAACGAGACTCCAGGATGGTATGTTGCCTCCCTGGTGCTAGGGTCAAGGATGTCTCAGAGCGGGTACAGGACATCCTGGAGGGGGAGGGTGAACAGCCAGTGGTCGTGTACACATTGGTACAAACGACATAGGTAAAAAAAGGGATGAGGTCCTAAAAGCAGAATACAGGGAGCTAGGAACATAGAACAGTACAGCACAGAACAGGCCCTTTGGCCGTCAATGCTGTGCCGAGCCATGATCACCCTACTCAAACCCACCTATCCACCCTATACCCGTAACCCAACAACACCCCCCTTAACCTTACTTTCATTAGGACACTACGGGCAATTTAGCATGGCCAATCCACCTAACCCGCACATCTTTGGACTGTGGGAGGAAACCGGAGCACCCAGAGGAAACCCACGCACACAGGGGGAGGACGTGCAGACTCCACACAGACAGTGACCCAGCCGGGAATCGAACCTGGGACCCTGGAGCTGTGAAGCATTTATGCTAACCACCATGCTACCCTGCTGCCCCAAGGAAGGAAGTTAAGAAATCGGACCTCAAAAGTAATGATTTCAGGATTACTACGGGTGCCACATACTAGTCAGAGTAGAAATGACAGGATATATACGATGAATATGTGGCTGAAGAGATGGTGTCGGGGGAGGGTTTCAGATTCCTGGCGCATTGGGACTAGTTCTGGGGGAGGTGGGACCTGTACAAACCGGACGGGTTACACCTGGGCAGGACTGGAACTGATGATATTTGCTAGACCGGTTGGGGGGGTTTAAACTAATTTGCCAGGGGGATGGGAACCTACATAAGGAGTCAGAGAAAGAGGGAGAAAGGACCAAAGCAAAAGGTAGAAAAGTGAATAAGAAAAGTTGTAGGTGGAGAAACCAAAGGCAAAATTCAAACAGAGCCGTAGAGAAAAATATTGAGAGCAAGACAAGCATTGTGAAAAAGACAAACTTAAAGGCTCTGTACTTAAATGCACGGAGCATTTGCAATAAACTGGATGAACTAATCGCACAGATAGATATAATGGGTATGATATTATTGGGATTACGGAGACATGGCTGCAGGGTGAACAGGGATGGGAACTGAATGTCCCAGGGTTCTCAGTATTTAGGAAGGACAGGCATAAAAGAAAAGGTGGTGGCAAGGCACTGCTGGTTAAAGAGGAAATTAAGAAAGTAGTGAGGAAGGATATTAGCTCTGAAAATGTGGAATCTCTATGGGTCGAGTTGAGAAATACCAAGGGACAAAATACATTAGTGGGTGCCATATATAGACCCCCAAACTGCACTGGTGTTAAACAAGAAATTAGAGATGCATGTAACAAGGGAATATCGGTGATCATGGGTGATTTTAATCTTCACATGGATTGGGCAAATCAAATTAGCCACAATGCCGTAGAGGAGGAATTCCTGGAGTGTATACGGGATGATTTTCTTGACCAATATGAGGAGGAACCAACTAGAGAACAGACCATATCAGACTGGGTACTGTGTAATAAGAAGAGAAACATTGCCAATCTGGCTGTACGAGACCCCTTGGGGATGAGCGACCGTAACATGATAGAATTTTTTTATCAAGGTGGAGAGTGAAGTAGTTGATTCGGAGACTAGGGTGCTGAATCTTAATAAAGGGAACTATGAGGAATATGAGGCGTGAGTTGGTCTTGATAGATTGGGCAGAGTTACTTAAAGAGATGACAGTGGATAGACAATGGCAAACATTCAAGGAACGCATGGAGGAACTACAACGTTCCTGTCTGGCACAAAAGCAAAGTGGGTAAGAGGGCCAATCCATGGCTTACAAGGGAAATTAGAAATAGTATCCGATCCAAGAAAGAAGCATACAGATTGGCCAAGCAAAAAAAATAGGTCTGAGGATTGGGAGCAGTTTAGAATTCAGTAAAGAAGGACGAAGGGATTGATTAAGCACGGAAAAGTACAGTAAGAAAGGAAGCTTGCAGGGAACATAAAGACTGACACTAAGAGTTTCGGTAGCTATGCGAAAAGAAAGAGATTGGTAAAGAGAAATGTAGGCCCCCTACAGACAGAAAACAGGGGAATGAAAATGAAGGGACAAAGAAATGGCGGAGCAATTGAATACATACTTTGGTTCTGCCTTCACAAATGAGGACACAAATCAGATCCCAGAAATGTTGGAAAATGAAAGGTTTAGTGAGAGGGAAGAACTGAGGGAGGTCAACATTAGTAGAAAAATGGTGCTAGGAAAACTGATGGGATTGAACGCGGATAAATCCCCAGGGCCTGAGAATATGCATCCCAGAGTGCTTAAGGAGGTGGCTCTGGAAATAGTGGATGCATTGGTGGTCATCTTCCGGGATTCTATAGACTCTGGAACTGTCCCTGCAGATTGAAGGGTAGCTCACATCACTCCGATATTCAAAAAGGGAGGTAGAGAGAAAGCAGGGAATTATAGACCCGTAAGCCTAATATCGGTAGTGGGGAAAATGCTTCAATCCATTATCAAGGACTTCATAGCGGAACATTTATAAAGCAGTGGCAGGATAAGTCAGAGTCAGCATGGATTTATGAAGGGAAAATCATGCTTGACAAATCTGTTGGAATTCTTTGAAGAGGTAACCAGTACAGTTGACAAGGGGGAGCCAGTCAATGTGATACATTTGGACTTTCAGAAGGCATTTGACAAAGTCCCGCATAAGAGATTATTGTGCAAAGTTAAAGCGCATGGGATTGGGGGAAATGTATTGAGGTGGATAGAAAACTGGTTGGCAAAGAGGAAACAAAGAGTAGGGAATAATGGGTCATTTTCATATTGGTAGGCAGTAACTAGTGGGGTACCACAGGGATTGGTGCTGGAACCCCAGCTATTCACAACATATATGAATGATTTGGATGAGGGAACAAAATGTAACATCTCAAAGTTTGCAGATGATACCAAATTTGGATTTGGATTTGTTTATTGTCACATGTACCAAGGTACAGTGAAAAGTATTTTTCTGCAAGCAGCTCAACAGATCATTCAGTACATGGAAGAAAAGGGAATTAAACAAAATTCAAAAAAATACATGATAATACATTGATAATAAATTAGGTGGGAGGATGAATTGTGACGAGGATGCAGGGGCAGCACGGTAGCATGGTGGTTAGCATAAATGCTTCACAGCTCCAGGGTCCCAGGTTCGATTCCCGGCTGGGTCACTGTCTGTGCGGAGTCTGCACGTCCTCCCCATGTGTGCGTGGGTTTCCTCCGGGTGCTCCGGTTTCCTCCCACAGTCCAAAGATGTGCGGGTTAGGTGGATTGGCTATGCTAAATTGCCCTTAGTGTCCTAAAAAATAAGGTTAATGGGGGGGGGGGGGTTGTTGGGTTACTGGTATAGGGTGGATACGTTGACTTGAGTAGGGTGATCATTGCTCGGCACAACATCGAGGGCTGAAGGGCCTGTTCTGTGCTGTACTGTTCTATATTCTATAAGATCTGGACAGGTTGGGTAAGTGGGCAAATCAATGGCAGATGCAGTATAGTTTAGATAAGTTTGAGGTTATTCACTTTGGAAGCAAAAATAGGAAGGCAGATTACTACCTGAATGGTTGTAAATTGGGAGAGGGGAGTGTACAGTGGAACCTGGGTGTCCTTGTGCACCATTCACTCAAGGTAAGCATGCAGGTACAACAGGCGGTAAAGAAAGCTAATGGTATGTTGGCCTTCATTGCGAGAGGTTTCAAGCAGAGAAGCAGGGACGTGTTGCTGCAATTGTACAGGGCCTTGGTGAGGCCACACTTGGAGTATTGTATGCAGTTTTGGTCTCCAGAAGGATGTTCTTACTCTCGAGGGAGTACAGCAAAGTTTTACCAGACTGATTCCAGAGATAGCGGGACTGTCATATGAGGAGAGATTGACTAGGTTGGGATTGTTCTTGCTGGAGTTCAGAAGAATGAGGGGGGATCTCATAGAGACTTATAAAATTCTAACAGGACTAGACAGGGTAGATGCAGGGAAGATGTTACCAGTGATGGATGGTGTCCAGAACCAGGGGTCACAGCCTGAGGATTCAGGGTAAACCATTTCAGACAGATATAAGGAGACATTTATTCACACAAAGAGTGGTGAGCCTGTGGAATTCATTACCACAGGAAGTAGTTGATGCTAAAACTTTGAATATATTCAAGAGGCGGCTGGATATAGCACTTGGGGAGAATGGGATCAAAGGCTATGGGGAGAAAGCAGGATTAGGCTATTGAGTTGGATGATCAGCCATGATCGTGATGAATGGCGGAGCAGGCTTGAAGGGCCAAAAGGCTTCCTCCTATCTTCTATGTATCTATATATGTATGAAGGGTGTCGGCGAGCATCCAGCACCTGCAGGTGCAGGTGGAGGAGTCCATCCGACTGTCGAGGCAGGAGGTAGTGCTGACCATGCGTGCCACCCAGGCCAACACCGCATGGGTGGCATCCGCGATGGAGGCATTGAGGGGCGAGAGTTCGTTTATATGGATTACCATGTCCAAGTCCTGGAGCATACTGTGCCGGCTGAGGACAGGGTTGCTGTCATGAGGCAGCCATGTGTGACAGCCACCTAGAAATTGCAGCGGTGCTTCTGAGCATGGCCTAGTCACAGCATGCCATGCCTGAGAATGTTGGCAGCAATACACAGGCTTTGGCTCACATGGTGCAGACATAGAGGGAGATGGTCCAATCCCACCGGAGATGGCGCAGTCACTGATGGATGCAACACAGACCCAGAAGGTGGTGGCACAGTCAATGGGTAATGTGATGTAGTCCCAGATGGCGATAGTCCATTCCCTGTTCTCCATGGCTGCGAGCATGCAGACTCTGATTGAGACCAGGATTGACAGCACAAAGTGGTGGGGAATCCTCAGGGGATAGCTCTGCTTGCAACTCCGTCCCAGGGAGTAGCCCGGGTGCCATCGGGCACCCCAAAGGAGGAGGAGGTGCTGGGGCCCATGCCGGTGACTCCCGCAGGGGAGGTGCCAAAACACCGCAGATGTTTGGCCTCACCCCCCCCTCCCGTCCCTGGCGCATCTGGTGGGCAGTGGGCAGGACAGGGCAGCAACATGCCACCTCAGACACCCGAGCATCAGCCAGGTCGATCCAGGCTCGGTCGTACCAGAAGACGGCCGCCAACAGGGACCCAGGTCACAGGGCGGGCATCAGAGCAGGCCGGCTCCACTCCTGATGTACCATCTGGGGATCCACCTAGATGTAGCGTTAGAGACTCCACGGTGCCAAGTGCGCCAAGATCTGGCAGATATGTTGCACTGTCTCCCTGCTCAGCAAGAATCTTCGATGGCATGCCTGGCCCGCAGGTCCTCGAACAACAAGCGCTGCCGGTACACACAAGGCTTCATGAGGCGCCTCCTTGGCATCTCCTCCTCCTCGTCTGGTAGGGCGGCTGGCTCTCCCTCCTGGATGGCTGCCACCTGTTTCTCTGAGGCACACTCCACAACTGAATGCTTGTTGCTGCAGCTTCCTTCTCCTTGAGCAGCGCCAGCTCATACAACCGCAGTGCATCCCCCTGGGCTGCTGCGACTAGCATTGCTGGTTAAATTCCAAGAGCCATTGTCTGCTGCGGCTGAAAGACTGCCGCAACGTGTCAGCATAGTGCATATTCCCCCCATGCCCAACCAAGTCCAATGGGTTACATGGTGGCCCGGTTGGATCTGCGGGCTCTGCCCCCGCATGCCCCCCCCATCTCCGCACCCCTGGAGTACTGTGGGCTCTCTGGCCCTGGTGCCCGTCCCTGCTGCCAGGGGTACCATGAGCTGGCGCTGACCTTGCCAGTGGTTTGTTCCATGGCCCCCGCCTGGTGCCACCGGAGGGGCTACGGTGGCCGTTGCCCTGGCTGGGCCGCCCGTGCCTCCATGGCAGATGGTGGCTGGTTGAGTTGTGGAGGGTATGGCGGTTGGGATGCAGGGATAGGAGCTGGGGTACGGGGCTAGTGGGCTCGGGGTACCCATATGGCCGGTGTCACTCTGCAGAACCAGGGGCCAAGGTGATGCAGGGTGTCAGCAAGGTCAGTGGGTTTGCAGCAAGGTGGCTGCATTGCAGGCCACGGCAATGGTGGTCCGTGGCTGGGCACTGCCCCAGCCACTTAGCCCATTGCCCCGTCACCCCCCCCCCCCTCCCCTACCCCCGGCCTTGGCGGCCCCCCATCCAGCCAGCCCGTCCAGTGTGGGTCCGGCAGCCCACTGTCGCTCCTCTCTGTGTACTATCTCCTCTCTCTCCCTCAACAGCCACGATTTTTAAAACATAAGTGAACCTTGCCGTCGGGAATGCGGCCCATCGGACGCGTAAAATCAAGGAGGCCCCGGAGAATACTGGGTCGGGCCCGCTACTGATATGAACAAATAGAAGAACAAAGAAAGAACAAAGAAAATTACAGCACAGGAACAAGCCCTTCGGCCCTCCCAGCCTGCGCCGATCCAGATCCTTTATCTAAACCTGTTGTCTATTTTCCAAGGTTCCCTGTTCTCTCTGTTCTCCACCCGTTCATATATCTTCCAGATGCATCTTAAATGATGCTATCGTACCCACCTCTACCACCTCCGCTGGCAAAGTATTCCAGGCACCCACCTGGAAATGACATTTACTGTATGCGCGTTCCAGAACACATTGATTCTGCTGTCGAGGTGACGGAGAATATCAATTTGCCGTCAAATTGGGACCGCTGTGATTTCGGCGTCGGAACCAATTCTCTGCCCAATCGCATTTCTGCTATCGGCCAACGGAAAATCCTGCCCATTATCTCTTATAAGAAACAGAAAACTCTTTTCAAATAATGGAATTCTTAAAAAGGGAACATGGCACAGACCAGTCATATTAGTTAACAAATTCAAATTTACACAGCCGTAGTCAACTCTACTTGGTATATCCGAAGGGGAGGTAGAGAGCACAGAGTCTCACTCTATGCGGATGATCTGCTCCTCTATATCTCGGACCCACAAAGCAGCATGGACGGAATCATAGCGCTCCTGAAAGAGTTTGGAGCCTTCTCGGGCTACAAACTCAACATGAGCAAAAGTGAGATCTTCCCAGTACACCCGCAAGGGGGGGGGGGGGGGCAGCACTAAAGGGGCTGCCGTTCAAACAAGCCCGAAATAAATTCCGCTACCTGGGGATCCAAATAGCCCATGACTGGAAAGGGATCCACAAATGGAACCTCACCAGCCTGACGGAGGAAGTTAAAAAGGACCTGCAAAGATGGAACACACTCCCGCTCTCCCTCGCGGGGAGAGTCCAGACGATCAAAATGAACGTACTGCCCAGGTTCCTTTTCCTGTTTAGATCCATTCCGATCTACATCCCCAAGGCCTTTTTCAAAGCGCTGGACAAACATATCATGGCGTTCGTATGGGGGGGTAAAAATGCTAGGATCCCAAAGAAGGTCATACAAAAAACAAAATCCAGGGGGGGGGGCCAGCCCTCCCGAATCTACAATTCTACCACTGGGCGGCAACAGCCGAGCGAGTAAGGGGATGGATCCAGGAGCCAGAAACCGAGTGGGTGCGTGCGGAGGAGGCCTCCTGCATGGGAACCTCCCTCCGGGCCCTCGCCACGGCAGCACTCCCATCCCCACCCAAAAAACACTCCACCATCCCAGTGGTGACAGCCACCCTCCAATCCTGGAACCAACTGCGGCAGCAATTTGGCCTGTACAAAATGTCGGACAAGGCTCCCATCTGCAACAACCATAGGTTCAAACCAGCACTGACCGACGCCACCTTCAAAAGGTGGAGGCAGGACGGGGGGACACTGACAGTCAGGGACCTATACACGGACGACAGGATCGCAACACTGGACGAACTGACAGAGAAATTTCAGCTAGCTGGGGGGAACGAGCTACGGTACCTGCAGCTCAAAAACTTCCTACGAAAGGAGACAAGGACGTACCCACAACCGCCACGACAGACACTATTGGAAGACCTACTGGACGCAAGTATCCTAGAGAAAGGGAACTGTAGTGACATGTATGACCGACTGGTAGATAGGGACGACACCGTACTGGACGCAACAAGAAGGAAATGGGAGGACGACCTGGGGATGGAGATAGGGTGGGGACTCTGGAGCGAAGCACTGCATAGGGTCAACTCCACCTCCACGTGCGCAAGGCTCAGCCTGACGCAACTAAAAGTGGTACATAGAGCCCACTTAACGAGAAACCGTATGAGTAGGTTCTTCCCGGAGGTGGAGGACAAATGTGAGCGGTGCCAGAGAGGCCCGGCCAACCACGCCCACATGTTCTGGTCTTGCCCCAGACTTGTGGAGTACTGGACAGCCTTCTTCGAGGCTATGTCCAAAGTGGTGGGGGTGAGGGTGGAGCCATGCCCGATAGTGGCGGTCTTCGGGGTTTCAGACCAGCCAGATCTATTCCTGGGGAGGAGGGCGGACGCCCTTGCCTTTGCCTCCCTGATTGCCCGCCGTAGAATCCTGTTTGGCTGGCGGTCAGCAGCACCACCCAGAGCTGCAGACTGGCTGTCCGACCTCTCGGAATCTCTCCAAATGGAGAAAATCAAATTCGCCATCCGAGGGTCGGACGACGGCTTCCACAGAACGTGGGAGCCATTCATGCAACTGTTCCGGGACCTGTTTTTGGCCAACGTACATGAGGAAGAATAGTCGGGTGGCCAAGAACCAGGGGAAAATGGACGGGAATCGGGGGAAGGTAGCCGGGGGGAGGGGGGGGGGGGGCTACGGGCTCGGTATGGGGGTTTGATGGCAAGCCAAGGCCCAAAACCAAACTATAAATAAATGCCTATAAACATGTGCCTCGGCCATATTGGGGAATGTAAAATATGTATGCTGGCTAAAGGGGGCGGCCACAATTATTGTTATGAAGATGCTTACCTGTAAATATTCATGTTAAGTTTTTGTGTTTTCCTTTTTTTTTTCTCTCTCTCTAATAACTTGTAATTTGTCATATATAAAATATGAAAACTCAATAAAAAAACATTTATAAAAAACTCTACTTGGTATGATTTTAATGGAGGTTAACCCGTTTATTTTAATCATGATAATAGTCTGATAATATCCTCTGCCAGACTCACTATCGAAAAATTGCCATTTAAGTGGAAATCTGCTCCTTCCTGGTGCCTTTAGAATGACAGCTCTTGGTGGGCATCTTCCTGGAGGCGCCATTACATGGCTTTCTGCTTCCAAACTAAATGAAACAAAAATTTAACACCCAGCCACACACGAAGATATGACGAGATAATCAAAAGCTCAGTCAAAGAATGAGGTTCTAAGGAACGTCTTAAAGGAGGAAAAGGAGGCAGAGAAGTTTAGGTAGAAAATGTTAGCGTTTCTTGAGCCCAGCTGAAGTCATGGCTGCCATGTGCAGCGATTAATATTATGGATGTTCAAGAGGCCAGAATTGGGGCAGCACGGTGGCACAGTGGTTAGCATTGCTGCCTACGGCGCTGAGGACACGGGTTCGAATCCCGGCCCTGGGTCACTGTCCGTGTGGAGTTTGCACATTCTCCCCGTGTTTGCGTGGGTTTCACCCCCACAACCCAAAAGATGTGCAGGAAAGGTGGATTGGCCACGCTAAATTTCTCCTTAATTGGAAAAAATGAATTGGGCACTCTAAATTTTTTTTTAAAAGAGGCCAGAATTGTAGGAGCGCAGCGGTTGCTGACATTTGTGTACTGACAGCCTCATATTGTATACTGAAAGCTTCATATTAAAGCGTCAGTACAATGATACATAATTTGTACTGAAAGAATACAGGCTGATTATATGTCCTTGATTATAAATAGGGACGGTAAATGCAACTGCTTCAATTCCATCATATGCTTTGTTCTGTTTGAACTAACACTAGAATGATGCAATGTCAATTAATTAGAAACCATTGTTATTGATAATTTTTCTCATTTACAATGGGATTGTCAATATACTTCACTTTGCTCTCCACTAAACAAGCTGCAAAGCTTGATGCTCACTAAATGATATGAAAAAAGGCTGCTGCTAATGAGTTTTCCAAGGCCGCATGATACCTTTGTGTTATGGGCACTCGAAAATGTGACACTGTTCGCAGTAGTAAACTACTTTGTGCATGGGTGGACTGTGGTGTGTAAAGCTCCAATTATGAACATGAAGATATCAGCCTGGATTCAAAGCAAATTAAATTGAAAAAACAGTTTAGTTCCTGCACTGCGTATAGACAAATACCATGCTCTCTTATGGCAAATTTTTTCTGGTAACTGACAAGTATTTCACAATTACACATGCAGATCTACCAACGTTGAAGGCATAGTGTAGTGAGACTGAGGAATCAATAATAATAATAATCTTTATTGTCACAAGTAGGCGTACATTAACACTGCAATGAAGTTACTGTGAAAAGCCCCTAGTCGCCACATTCCGATGTCTATTCGGGTACACTGAGGGAGAATTCAGAATGTCCAAATTACCTCAGAGCAATGCCAAAGGAAGCTAAATTCAGATAGGGATTGCTTTAGATCCGGAGAGGACTTCAGAGTTGCTAGAGTCTCTTCTCTTGTTCTGTTTAATAAGACAAATGTGCATTACATGTACCAAAAATTCTGCAAGATCTGTGTTACACTTTTGGTCCTATTTGTATTTCCACACCTCGGGCGCAATTCTCCAGAATGATTTCCTAATGTGGTAGCAAGTGGGAAATACCGTGAGCTTTCTGGCGCGAGGTCAGCAACGCTATTGAACGTTAATTGGGCCACTTAACGAGGCTTTAGGGGCTTCCCGCCGCAAATGAAAGCTCGCCAGCTGATTCACCGTAACCGCGCTCGTCAGGCTCCCTGGTAACAATGTCGAGCAGCACTTAAGCTGCATTTGCTCAGTCAACCCCAGCCAGCTCGCAACAATGGCACCGAGGAGACCAGCCACAAGATTCGGGCATGGCGACCAGGGAGTCTCCTCAATGCAGTGGAAGCCAGGAGGGATGTCCTGTTCCCCAAGGGTCCCGAAGGGTGAGCCATAGAGCAGCCAGTGCTGCCTGGGATGAGGTGGCAGCAGCAGTCAGTTCGGGGAGTGTGACCAGAAGAACTGGCCTCCAGTGTTGGAAGAAGTTTAACAACCTCGTGGTGAATGTATTCACCGAAGTATGAACTATCTGTATAGTGCTGTGACCTATGACCTGGAAATGATAATACGGTCTACTTCCAGATATTGTACTGGAACCTCGGTGGGCTCCGCCTCTGGCTCCGCCCTCACCGGGGCGATATATAGACCGACCCCCTGTGGGTGGCACTCATTTGTACAGCAGACACTGGCAGGCGGGTTCCTGGATAATAAAGCCTTATATTCACTTGTTCTCACAGTCTCGCAGTGAATTGACGGTGTCACAATTTATTATCCAGAGACAGCACCATGGAAGCCGCTCTGAAGCCAGATAAACTCGAACTCGACGGGCGAGCAACAGAGGCCAAGGAGATGTTCTGACACTGGCTTTGCTGTTTTGAGGCCTACTTCAGCTCCTCCGCAACGCCTCCCTCTGAAACCCTCAAGCTGCGACTCCTCCAAGCTCGGGTGAGCCATCGGATCTCCGTAATGAGAGAGAAAGCTGCCATGTACGAGGCGGCGGTCGTGACCCTCGAGGCGCATTTCGTGAAGCCTGTAAATGAGGTGTTCACGCGACACCTCCTCACTACCCGCTGTCAACGCGCTGGGGAATCGCTGGACGAGTATCTGGAAACCCTGACCCTACTTGCAAGGAACTGCAACTATCGGATGTGACCGCGGAGGAACACATGAACCTACAGATCTGGGACACCTACGTGTCTGGGATCCGATCGAACTACATCAGGCAGCGCCTGCTGGAAAACGGGACCACTGACCTGCAGGACACGGTAAAACTAGCCACCTCGTTAGAGGTGGCCTACCAGAGCCTCAGTGCATTCCTTGCGGACCCGGCGAATCCCTCGTGGACACCATCGTCGCGGCCCCCACCGGACCCGACTACGTCACAGGCCTGTGCCGCGCGGCTGCCCGTCCAGCCCCGGGAACCGCAGTGCTACTTCTGCAGTCAGGGTCAACACCCCCGGCAGTGTTGCCCAGCCCGCACAGCGACGTGCAGCGACTGTGGGAAAAAGGGACACTTCGCCAGAGCCTGTCTGGGCCAACCTAAAGCCCAGAAATCGAACACTCGCCAGGCCCGACCAATGGATTCACAGGCCTGCAGACCCTGCAATGTGGCTACGTGCCTGCCGGGAACGCCCCCTTCAGACGCGTCATCAGCCTCGTGCGAGTCGTGGGGGCTGCCATCTTGGCCGCCGGCTCCAACACCGACCGACACGTGCGACCGATGGGGGCGGCCATCTTGGTCGCCATCTTCGACCCAGCCCGTCACGTGCGACTCACGGGGGCTGCCATTTTGTGACCCCGATACCGCCGACCACGCCAGGCTACCCGCAGCTTGGCGCAGTCACCCTCGACCAGTTGCAGCCAAACCTGAAAAGTTCTATGATGGTCGTCCGGGTCAACGGGCACGAAACCCCCTGTCTTTTCGACTCCAGGAGCACAGAGAGCTTTGTTTACCCTGACACGGTAAGGCGCTGCTCCCTTCACATCTACCCGCATCCCAAACAATCTCCCTTTTCTCCAGATCCCATTCGGTTCAGATCCGGGGGTACTGTATCACGAACCTCGCGATGCAGGGCGCCGAGTACGCTCGTTTTAAGCTGTGCGTCTTCCCTCACCTCTGCACCCCCCTATTGCTTGGATTAGGCTTCCAATGCAGTCACCGAAGCCTGACCCTACAGTTCGGCAGACCCTTACCCCCCCCCCCTCACAGTATGCAGCCTCGCAACCCTTAAAGTCCCCCCCCCTTCGCTCTTTGCGAACCTCATTCCTGACTGTAAGCCCGTCGCCGCAGGAGCAGGTGGTACAGTTCCCAGGACATGATTTTTATCAAGTCGGAGGTCCAGCGACTCTTAAGGGAGGAGATCATCGAGGCCAGCAACAGCCCCTGGAGAGCGCAGGTGGTGGTCATCTGGACCGGGGAAAAGAGTCGGATGGTTGTGAACTACAGCCAGACCATTAACCAGTTCACGCAACTGGATGCGACCCCCTCCCCCGCATAGCGGAGATGGTCAACCAGATTGCTCAGTACCGGGTGTTCTGAAGTCGGCCTACCACCAGCTCCCGATCCGCCCGGAAGAGTGCCACTGCACGGCCTTTGAAGCAGCCAGCCAACTCTTCCATTTCCTTGGAGTCCCTTTCGGCGTCACTAATGGGGTCTCGGTCTTTCAGAGAACGATGGACCGAATGGAGGACCAGTACGGGTTGCGGGCTACATACCCGTACTTGGACAGTGTTACCATCTGAGGCATGATCAGCAGGACCATGACGCCAACCTCCAGAAGTTCCTCCAGGCCGCCCAATCCCTCAACCTCACATACAACAAAGAAAAGTGCGTATTCCCGACTAGCCACCCTCGGCTACGTCATGGAGAACGGAGTCCTAGGGCCCGACCCCGACCGTATGCACTCCCTCACGGAACTCCCCCCTCCCCACAGCCTCAAGGCCCTCAAACGATGCCTGGGGCTGTTCTCCTACTACGCCCAGTGGGTCCCCAACTATGCGGACAAAGCCCGACCACTTATTAAAACCACCACATTTCCCCTGACGGCTGAGGCCCGCTCGGCCTTCAGCTGCATCAAGGCCGATATCACTAAGGCTGAAATGCACGCGGTGGACGAGTCCATCCCCTTCCAGGTAGAGAGCAATGCGTCAGACATCGCACTGACTGCCACACTCAACCAGACGGGCAGGCCAGTAGCATTCTTCTCTAGAACCCTCCACGCTTCCGAGATCCGAATCTCCTCGGTCGAAAAGGAAGCACAAGGCATAGTGAAAGCCGTGCAGCACTGGAGGCACTACCTAGCCGGTAGGAGGTTCACCCTCGTCACCGACCAACGGTCGGTTGCCTTGTTTGACAACGCACAACGGGGCAAAATCAAAAATGACCAAATCTTGAGGTGGAGGTTCGAACTCTCCATCAAGTACCATCCTGGGAAGCTCAATGAACTCCCAGATGCCCTGTCCCGCGGCACATGCGCCAGCGCACAAGATAACCGACTTCGGGCTATCCACGATGACCTCTGCACCCAGGGTTCACCCAGCTTACTTTATTAAGACCCGGAACCTGCCCTACTCCACCGAGGAGGTCAAGGCCATGACCAGGGTCTGCCAAGTCTGCGCGGAGTGCAAACCGCACTTCTACTGGCCAGACAAGGCCCATCTGGTAAAGGCCTCCCGGCCCTTTGAGCGCCTCAGTATTGACTTCAAAGGGCCCCACCCCTCCACCAATCGTAATATATACTTCCTAACCGTCGTTGACGAGTACTCCCGCTTCCCCTTCGCCGTCCCCTGCCTCGACGTGACCTCGGCCACTGTAATAAAGGTACTGCACAGCATCTTCACACTGTTCGATTTCCCTGCGTACGTCCACAGCGACCAGGGCACATCATTTATGAGTGATGAGCTGCGTCAGTACCTGCTCAGTAAAGGCATCGCCTTGAGCAGGACTATGAGCTATAATTCGCAGGGAATCGGGCAGGTGGAGAGGGAGAACGCGACAGTGTGGAAGGCTGTCCTTCTGGCCCTCCAGTTTAGAAGTCTCCCGACCCCCCACTGGCAGGAGGTCCTCCCCGACGCCCTCCACTCCATTAGATCACTCCTCTGCACAGCCACGAACGAGACCCCTCACAACCGTTTGTTTATCTTCCCCAGGTTGTCCATCTCCGGGGTCTCGCTTCCATCCTGGCTGACAACTTCGGGACCTGTCCTTCTCCGGAAACACCATAAGACCAACCCCCTGGTCGAGAGAGTCCATCTGCTGCACGCCAATCCCCAGTACGCCTACGTTGTGCACCAGGATGGACAGCAAGATACTGTCTCCCTACGGGACCTGGCTCCAGCTGGTTCCCCTGCCAACGAGACCCCCACCCTGCTGCCTACTGCCACCCCCAGCGTTCCTTACGCCCCCTGGGTATCCTGTATTGTCCCGTGCCTGCACTGCCGCCACCCACCACCCCTCTGCCTACCCCCACCCCTCAACCGTCTCCGACACGCCGGACTGAAGCTCAAGCTCCAGACAACATGCCCCCGGAGTCACCACCTGCAACAACCGTGCCCACCGCATCGCCAGAGCTGAGGAGGTCTAAAGAACTATACGGCCTCCAGACAGACAGAATATTTGATGACCCCCACGTCAGCCCCGCTGGACTTGATTTTTTTAACAGGGGGTGAATGTGGTGAATGTATTCACCTAAGTATGAACTGTCTACTTCCAGGTATTGTACTGGAACCCCGGTGGGCTCTGCCTCTGACCTCACCGGGGCGATATATAGACCGGCCACCTGTGGGTGGCACTCATTTGTACAGCAAACACTGGCAGGCAGGTTCCTGGATAATAAAGCCTTATATTCACTTGTTCTCACAGTCTCCCAGTGAATTGGCGGTATAACAGACCTACACTGGGCAGCACATGTGAGTAGACACCAACGCACCCCCAACCGCCCCTCAAGGGAGCATCCACCCCCCTAATGCCCCAGGTGACCCCAACCCTCTCCCCACCCCCTCACCCTTCAACTCTCCTCCCACCCATCCCTTAAACCGTCTCTCCCCCCCAACCCTCCCTTCACACCCGCCTTCCCCCTCCCCACAATTGTGAACCATGTGTGCGGCTAATGATGTCCTCTCTGTGTCTCCTCAAAAAGCTCTCCCATAATTGGCGAGAGAGGGGCCTGACTGGTGGTGGGGTGCCAAACTTCAGAATCCTCACCTCCTTCAAGCAGCTTGCCCTGGAGGTGACTGGTGTGGCCGAGGACAGAGCGGTCACCAAGCGGAGGCTGGCAGATGCCGCAGAGGTACAGAACTCCCGGGTTCCACCAGGAGGACCCGTCAAATGTGAGTTGTTATTGCCTTACTGACTGACCCATCCCTCTCACATGTCCATTCTCCTGCAGGTCCTTCGGCAGATGCGCCGGCCCATCCCGGGGGGCCCCCTCTCCTGACTCCGAGGGCAACACCTCAGAGGAGAGCTCCGAGGATGCAACCATTGTGGTCGCGATACAGCTGTTATCCCCACCCTCCACCAGCGCAGATACTTACACCTTGATGTGAAATGTTAGTGGTCAGGCTTGTGGGCAGAATGTGGTGAGCACCACACTGACGATCATGCACACCGAGTACACAGAGGGAAAATTCAGAATTCTCAGCTGTACGGGAATTGAACCTGCGCTGTTGGCCTTGTTTTCAATTACAAACCCAGCTGTCTAGCCCACTGAACTAAACCAGCCCCAGTAGAATGCCTCTGTCACTTTCTTCCGCAATGCATCACCACGGTTAGGTGATGCCTGTGAGCTAGCACTCAGCAGACAGGCAGGGGTCAGACAGACTATGGTATAGATTGAGGAGCAGCAGTGCCCAGTTCTCTGAGGGTTATCATCACCCCCCCCCCCCCCCCCCCCCCGCCTTCGACAGTGACCCGCTGACAGTTCCGACAGTCCCAGCAACCTGGGAGAGTGGGAGATGGGGGTGTTGGATGGGTACGGTTGCAATGATGGACCAGGCCACGTCCTACGTGAAGCGGGCGGGTATGAGGGCTTCAGGCTTGCCGGACCCTCATCTCTGCCGCCTGTCCTGCATCCTCAGGCTGAGCCTCAGGTTCCTCCCTGCCCTTATCCTCTAGGACCGGTGCCTCATAATCATCCTCGCCCCCCTCCTTCTCGGAGGTGGCTACATGTTCCTTGTCACCAACCTTCAGTTCATTTCCCCATTGGGATTCGAGGTTGTGGAGAACACAGCAGACCACAACAAAATGGGCCACCCTCCGGGCGGTGCACTGCAAGGGACCTCCAGAACGGTCGAGGCATCGGAACCGCATCTTGAGAAGGCCGATGCACCACTCAATGACAGTCCGGGAGGCTGAATGGGCTTCGTTGTACCGGGTCTCCACTTTGGATTCTGTCCTCCATACTGGCGTCATTAGCCAGGTCATCAGTGAACACCCCTTATTCCCTGATGCACTGTCAATTACGATGAGACGAGAGTAGAATGTAATCAAGGCTTTATTACACAGAGATGGGTGGCCTCGTACAGCAGCTGACAAAATGGCTGCTGTACAGGGAGTACACATATTTATACTCCGCCTACTGGGCGGAGCCAGCAGGCAGGGATCTACCCCCGTACCTGTAGTATAGGGGCCTTACCGTAAAACACATATATATACAGTATATACATCAGTGGTGACTACCACATTCACCCCTTGTTAAAAAATGAGTCCAGCGGAAGTGGTGGAGAACTATATACAGGCCAGTTGTGTTTAAAATCACAGAGAATATTACAAATTCAGGCAGTCCGGTGCCTTGATCTGCCGCCGAGAGCGCCGCAGTGCTGGTGGCGACTCAGGCGGCGGCTTGGTCTTCGGTGACTCCGTGAGCGTGTCGAAATCCTCTTCATCCCTGGGTGGGAGCAAGGGGAGGATGGATTGTCCTGGAGGGCGGGGGGGGGGGGGGGGGGGGGGGGGGTGGCTGCGGTGGGATGTGCAGGGGGAAGGCAGGGTGGCTCCAGGGCAGAGGGGGAGGCGGTTTGTGTAGAACCAGCTGGCGCCAGGTCCCTGAGGGAGACTGTGTCTTGGCGGCCGTCGGGGTATGCTACATAAGGGTACTGCGGGTTGGCGTGGAGCAGCTGTACCCTCTCAACCAGCGACCACCTTGTGGAGTCGCTCGTGTCTACGGAGGTGAACGGGTCCTGGAGCTGCCAGCCACGTTGGGAGCGAAACCCCCGAGGTGGACTTCCTGGGGAAGGCAAAGAGACGTTCATGGGGGCTTTCGTTAGTCGCGGTGCACAGGAGCAACCGAATGGAGTAGAGTGCGTCGGGAGGATCTCCTGTCAGTGGGAGGCCGGGAGATTTCTGGACCCTAGGGCCAGCTGGGCGGCCCTCCAGACTGTCCCATTCTCCCGCTCTACCTGCCCATTTCCCCTGGGGTTGTAGCTGGTCGTCCTGCTCGATGTAATGCCCCTGTTAAGCAGGAACTGGCGCAGCTCATCGTTCATGAATGAGGATCCCCGGTCTCTGTGGACGTAGGCAGGGAAACCGAACAGAGCGAAGATGGTGTTGAGGGCTTTGATGACGGTGGCAGACGGGACGGCAAAGGGGAATCGGGAATATTCATCGACCACACTGAGGAAGTACGTGTTACGGTCGGTGGAGGGGAGGGGCCCTTTGAAGTCCATGCTGAGGCGTTTAAAGGGGCGGGAGGCCTTCACCAGGCGCGCACGGTCTGGCCGGTAGAAGTGCAGTTTACACTCTGCGCAGACCTGGCAGTCTCTGGTGATAGCCCTGACTTCCTCGATGGAGATGGGCAGGTTGCGGGCCTTGATGAAGTGATAAAAACAGGTGACCCCTGGGTGACAGAGATTGTCGTGCAGTGTCCGGCGTCGGTCCACTTGCGCGCTGGCACATGTACCTCGGGATAGGGCATCGGGGGGCTCGTTCTTACCGGGGCGATACAAAATGTTGTAATTGTAGGTGGAGAGCCCGATACTCCACCTCAAGATTTTATCGTTTTGATCTTGATTATTAAACATGAAGGCAACCAACCGTTGGTCAGTGAGGTGAGTGAATCTCCTGCCAGCCAGGTAATGCCTCCAATGCCGCATAGCTTCAACGATGGCTTGGGCCTCCTTTTCGACGGAGGAGTGCCGAATTTCTGAGGCATGGAGGGTGCGGGAAAAGAATGCCACGGCCCTGCCTGCCTGGTTGAGGGTGGCGGCCAGAGCGACGTCTGATGCATCGTTCTCGACCTGGAAGGGGAGGGTCTCGTTGACCGCGTGTATCGCGGCCTTGGCGATGTTGGCGTTGATACGGCTGAAGGCCTGGTGAGCCTCAGCCATTAGGGGAAAAATGGTGGATTGAATGAGTGGGCGGGCCTTGTCCACATAGTTTGAGACCCACAGGGCGTAATATGAAAAGAACCCCAGGCATTGTTTGAGGGCCATGGGGCAGTGGGGGAGGGGGAGTTCCATGAGGGGGCGCATGCGATCGGGGTCGGGCCCCAGAACTCCGTTCTGGACCACATAGCCGAGGATGGTTCATCAGTTCGTGCTGAACACACACTTTTCCTTGTTATACGTGAGGTTGAGGAGAGTGGCGATGTGGAGAAATTTGGAAAGGTTGGCGCCATGGTCCTGCTGCTCGTGGGCGCAGATGATGACGTTGTCTAGGTACGGGAAAGTGGCCCACAGTCCGTTCCGGTCAACCATTCGGACCACCTCCCGATGGAAGACCGAGACCACGTTGGTGACGCCGAAAGGAACCGTAAGAAAGTGGTAAAGGTGGCCATCTGCTTCGAACGCCGTGTATGGGTGGTCCGCCTTACGGATGGGGAGCTGGTGGTAGGCAGATTTCAGGTCCACTGTCGGTACTGGGCAATCTGATTGACTATAACAGATATGCGTGGGAGGGGGTACGCGTCGAGCTGCTGTACCGATTGATGGTCTGACTGTAGTCAACAACCATCCTCCCCGGTTTTCACCACTACCACTTCGGCTCTCCAGGGGCTGTTGCTGGCCTCAATGATACCTTCCCGAAGTAGCCTCTGGACTTCAGACCTGATAAAGGTCCTGTCCTGGGCGCTGTACCGTCTCCTGCTGGTGGCGAAGGGTTGCAATCCGGGGTTAGGTTTACAAAAAAGGGAAGGTGTGTCGAGGCCACAAACAGTAAGGGGTGGTAAAGGCCCGCCAAATTTCAGGGTTAGGCTCTGGAGGTTGCACTGGAAGTCCAGGCCGAGTAGCAAGGCAGCGCAGAGGTTGGGGAGGACGTAGAGGCAAGAGCCGCTGATCTCCATGCCCTGGACAATGAGGGTGGCGATGCAGTACCCCCGGATCGCCACAGAGTGGGACCTGGAGGCCAGGGAGATTCTCTGGTTAGCGGGGTGTACCGTGAGGGAACAGCGCCTTACCGCATCGGGGTAAATGAAGCTCTCAGTGCTCCCGGAGTCCAGTAGGCAGGAGACCTCATGACCGTCGACCTGCACCTTTGTTGAAGCTGTCGCGAGGTTGTGTGGTCGAAACTGGTCGTCGGCGGTTGCAGGCCTTGTGCGGCTTGATGACGGGCAATGGCCCTGAGGCGGGTAAGATGGTGGTGCCCATGGGCTGCACATGTCCTGGGGGAGGCAAGATGGCGGCGCCCACAGGCCACACGTGTTGTGAGTAGAGCAAGATGGTGCCCACGGGCCGCACGTGGGTCCGAGGAGGGGAAGATGGTGGCGCCCACTGGCTGCACGTGGGGGTGCTGGGACAATAGCGACGATTGAGCGAGCCTGGCACACTGCAGCGAAATGTCCCTTCTTGCCATAGGCCATGTAGAGGGCGCTCCGCGCCAGCCAGCGCTGTCAGGGTGTTTTGACTGTCTACAGAAGTAGCATTTGGGTCCCCTGGGATTGGTTGGCTGCTGCGTGGCGCAGGCGTGCGGTTGGCTGGGGACTGTCGCTGATGGGGTCCATGATGGCGTGGCCGTCGGCAGGGTCCACGATGCACTGGGGGGTGGACCGCACGGTCGGGGGCATAGGCCTGAATGTTGCATGAGGCGACCATAAGCGAGAGCGCTAGTTTTTTGGTCGCCGCGAGGTCAAGCGTGGCCCCTTCTAAGAGGCGCTGGCGAATGTAGTCAGACCCTATGCTCGTAATGTATGCGTCTCTCATCAGCAGGTTCGAGTGTTCAGTGGCCGAAACGGCCTGGCAGTCACAGTCTCTCACAGTCCGGGTCCTCATTACATGGCCGCATCATGTAATGCCAGCACTATTAGGGCACGTTCTGCTGGGTCCAAAATTCCTGCCATAGCATTCAATATCTGCAAGGAATTGGGAGAGGTTGTGAGACTGACAATGGTGGCTCCCACCCCGGGACCCTCCATTCATCCATTGATCCCCCACCCCCCCACCCGGAATCCCCTGTCCATGCACACCTGGACACCCGCTCACAACGTCAACTGGACCGGGCATTGGCCCCCTCCACGTGGAACTCACCTTCCGGCCGTGGACACGTCCCCCAGACCTGTGTCCCATCCCCTGGGTGTTTGGATGTTGATGCTGTGTTTGTGGTGTTGTCTCCCTCAGTGTTCCAGTGTCCAGGCATCACGGTCTGATTGGGATGCTGGTCAATGACTCCCACATGCGACATGGGAATCCATTTGGCATGTGTGAAGTGTTCAATTAACCACGATTGCCAATTCTCTATTAACGATAGCCTTCAGCTGCACGGCCAGAGGCCTCAGCAGCCACCATGGGTGGCCGGTGGGGCAGGGACAGGGTTGCCCCCAGAACTGGTGCACATGATCCAGGGGTTGGCATGGTGGTGCCGTGAGCGGTTGCCCCCTTAGCGCCCCCACCACCCTCCCATGGTGACCCACCCCTGCAGAGGGTCCCCCACCCTCAGCCAAGGATCTCCCTCCCCCTGCCGAGCACTGGGGTGGCAATCCAGGTGCTCCCGGACTCTTTGCCCGTGAGCAAAGATGGCTACCCCCCTCCTCGGCTTCCCACAGAAGCCCTTCCGCTTGGTTCACGTTTTTAAAAGGGGTACTAATTGGTGCCAGCGAATGACGGAAAGTCGCTTCCGGTTAATTGTATGGAAATGGGGCTTAAGTGGTGATAAGTGGTTTCTCGCCACGCTACGGCGAGATCCCGATTTCGTTTATGGGAATGGACTGGTTGCATCGCATATTGTTTGGCGCCTAGCTCGGATCTTGTTTTTGGCCACTCCCGCTATTGACCGGCCTCCGTAATGAGGCCGGAAGATTGCGCCCCTCATTCTAGAATTTTTATATAGCCCGGAATTATCCAGCCGTTGGGATTCTCTTTTCCCGCTGTCAGTGCCTCCCCCATCTGCCTGCAGGTTTCCAGGCTGCTTGGGTTGGCTTCAGTGGGAAATCTCATTGAAAAGCAGCAGGAGGAGAGATTCCACCACCAGCGAACGGCGTGACGCCAAGAAGCACGTTGTTGGGTTAACAAAGAATCCCGTCTATAATGTATTTAGATTACTCTCATTGGTAAGCCTCCACTTGCTAAAACCATGCAGCCTCTTCATTGACCTTGATAAACTCTCAGTAACACTCCTGAGACAGCATCAATGGCTGGGGTGGGGTGTGTGTGTGTGTGGGGGGGGGGGGGGCGGGGGGGGGGGGTTACAGGAGTGGACTACATATTAATTGCCTTTCCAACCAGAATCTACTCAGGATTTTCTGAGTTTTTATTTTAATTTTACTCCTGTAATATCCATTATGGACCTACAGGGTGGGAATGCTGGTCTTCCCCGTGCTCCTTGAGTCAGTACGAGCTGCCTGTTACGGGAGGGGTATCTCAATTACCCAATGTATATAAGGTCGGCCAGTAAGGCACAACCAGGAGGAAACTGGTAGAGATCTACCGGGTATTCTATGTATATTGTTTGTAAATAAGCCTTTGTTCTTATTTTTACTTGGGTGAGAACTCCCTGTGTCCTTATTAAAACTTAATTTGCAGTTCTTACCTGAATTTTCCCTGTTTTTCTTTCCACATCTTCACACCTTTTTTCTGTTTGATTACCTTTATATCATTTCACCAGTTGCTAACAACAAGAAACATTTTAGACATTGATTGAATGGAGTAATTTTAATAGGTCAGATGGAAAAAACTCAGGAGTGGGTAGAATGTTAATTTTACTCCCCATCAGGGAGGGGGTGGCGGAATGGTATTGTCACTGGACGAGTAAATCAGAGACCCAGAGTAATGCTCTGGGGACCCCGTTTCAAATCCTGCTATGGCAGATGGTGAAATTTGAATTCAAGAAAAATCTGGAATTAAAAGACTAATGATGACCACAAAACCATTGTGGGTTGTTGTAAAAACCCATAGGTTCCCTAATGTCCTTCAGGGAAGGTAATCTGTTGTCCTTACCTGGTCTGGCCTACATGTGACTCTGGACCTACAGCAACATGGTTGACTCTTATCTGCCACTTCAGGAGGCAGTTAGGGAAGGTCAATAAATGCTGACCCAGCCTGCGACACCCATGTCCCATGAACAAATAAAAAATCCTTATTACTCTTCACTTAACACCTCTTCCAGAATTATTATCTTATTTAGAACTCCGCTAATATTACTCTTCAGTTACATCAAACGGAATATTAATCTTTGTTTACACCTCGTGCAATATTACTCTCCAATCAAAACCTGTCCAATATTATTCTTCATTTACACCCTACAAAATCTTACTTTTCATTTATACCCCATCCATATTTTATCTGTACCTCATCCAATATTACTCACCCTTCTTTGGTCCCACCACAAACTTTGCTTCCAAGTCACTGACATGTTCCCTCTCCCTGGCTGTTGTTTGAGGCTGAACCAATTCCCCACCAAGACAAAGGCCGGATTCTCCAATCCCGCGGCAGGGGCCCTGCGCTGAGGAACATAGGTCCCCTACGGAACTAGCCCGCCGTCGATCGGTAGGCCCCGATCGCGGGCCAGGTCATCGTGGAGCCCCGCCCATTCCCACCAAGACGGACCCAGCAGCCAGATCTCTGAGGTCCCGCCGGATGGGACCATACGTAACCCACGCCAGTGGGACCCGGCCGAACTTGGCGGGCACGAGGCTCGTCGAACCAAGAAACCAAAGGTAATTCAAATGAACCAGAACTATCTCCAGAAGAGGATCACAAAGAAATCAATGATGATTCAAGTGAACCAGAAATGACTCTAGAAGAGGAGTATCAAGGAATGAAATCCACCACAAATGACTTATGTCACCAACATCAATGCAACATCAGATCGTTCTCACAATTCTCAAGAAGAGATGCTCAATGTAACAGATACCACAATGGACACTGACACTAATAACTGTGACAATGACTCAAATCATCCACACGGAACACTCAATGAGCGCAACAAGAACGACAAACACCTCAAGACACACAGCAGAAACAAGAACAACAGCAACAAAAACAACATGCAACGCAACAAGAACAACAAAGACAACAAGAAGCATAACAGAAACAAGCACGATAAGAACAGCGACAAAACAACAAAAACAGAAATAACAAGCATGGTAAGAAAAACAACAAGAACAACAGCGAAAACAACAAAAACAAACAACAAACACGACAAAAACAACAACAAGAATGACAATGAAAGCAACAAACACAGAAACGACAGAAACAACAGCAATGAAACAACGACCTGTACAACATCGTACAACTCTGCACATGAAGGACAATGCCACAGCACACAGCCAAACAATGACAAGACTGCAAACATGCCAAGGAATGACAAAGAATCTCACAAATTCACATATGCTCCAGAACAAGCAAGCACGCCAGTTTTCAAGGTAGATGACACACTAGATCAATACCCCAAGCACAGGAAAAAGTCCAGGTCAGACAACAAAGATGACATACAGAATCAATACTGCAAGCACAGAAAAAAGTCCAGGTCAGAGAATGGAGTAACACAGAATCGCTACCACAAGTATAGAAAAAAAAGAAAGTCTAAATCAGATAACAAAGTGATTTGACCATTCGAACACCTCATGATGACTTGATGGTCACTTAAACACAAGAACACTGACGACATTCATAAAGAAATAACAACATCAGCACATCAACAAGAGAAGACGAAAACAACTCAACCGAACAAATTCATAAAATTTAGACTCACAATTTTTTTTATTAAGATTGGACTCATAAATATTAATTGGCTTTGTATAATCATCAAAATCATCACAACTTGTACATAACATCATTTGTCTACCTATTTCACGCAAGCGAAAAAAACCTTAGAGACTAAATGTATTCACATGTGGCAGACTAACTCATTGATTTTATGTAATGCATTTGCAAACTGCATCCATTATGTTTGTTCAATTTTCTTTACTAAATACAGAAAATATGTAACACGAGAAAAAGGGGGATGTAGTGATCTCTATATGTGCATGTACACAAGGGGTTAATGTGTAATCAGTAGCACCACATGATTTCTAGAGGGTCGGACTAACCGGGGTATAAAAGGCAGCCAGATTGGGTCTCTGGCTCTCTCGGGAGTGCACTGTGACCGGGGCAATAGCAGAGTAGTTCAGATGGCTAGTGGAGTTACGTAGAGTTATTGTAGTTAGATCTTGTTCACCTTATCACTAGTATCAAAGTTAAAGGAAAGAACTCATGCAATTATTGTTATATTTACTCAATAAACCTTTTGTTACTACTGGATGAGTCTTCATCGAGATTCAGAAGACCTCTTCATTAGCCAAGGATTGAATAGCACATGTTACCTACCACACAGGTAACAAAATATTTCTCACTGGCTTTTTGGGTGGGGTGCACATAGCTATTCAATCACACTTGGGGCACAATCTAACTGGAAAAAAGTTTGTTCTGGGCTGAATTAGAGGAAGGGTCAGGAACAATCCCGCTATCTAACTTGTGTTTTTTTGCCCGGTGAGGAATGCCCCCACGGCTGCACTTAGCGTCATTTCCTGCATTGAGGCGGTCCAACGCGCAGAGCTCCTCGGTGCAGGCAGAAACGAAACGCCACCCTGATCTCTTGATCCCCTGACACGCCCTCCGGACCCACCCCTCCCAACTCACCCCTTGGGCCCGCCAGCACCCCACTACTTATTGATAGGGCCTGTTGACTGGCATGGGCAAAATGGCAGCTTGGAACCCTGGCACTGCCAGCCTGGCACTCTGGCAGTGCCACCTGAGCATCCTGGCAGTGTCAGGCTGGCACCCGAGTGACACTGTTAGGGTGCCCGGGAAGCACTACTAGGGTGATAGGCTGTTAATGTTTTAATTGTGAACATTTTAATGTGACAGATTTCCATACCCCCTAACTACAGATAGTGACCTCACCAATGTCCACACAGTGCTTTTCACTCTTCTTGCAGCACGGTAGCACTATGTCTACACAGCTCCAGTGTCCTAGGTTCGATTCCCGGCTTGGGTCACTGTGTGGAGTCTGCATGTTTACCCTGTGTCTGCGTGCGTTTCCACCGGGTGCCCCGGTTTCCTCCCACAAGTCCTGAAAACGTGCTGTTAGGTAATTTGGACATTCTAAATTCTCCCTCTGTGTACCCAAACAGGTGCCAAAGTGTGGCAACTAGGGGCTTTTCACAGTAACTTCATTGCAGTGTTAATATAAGCCTACTTGTGACAATAAAGATTATCATACATTATATTGATCTCCCATGGTCTACTGCTATGTCTAGGTGTGTCCCCAACAATGCACATCAGAGGTGGAGGCAGCCTGCTGCTTTCTGAGCCCTGTGGCCTTTGATGCCCTTGGCATATGTCTTCTGGGCGGCCTGGAGCAGGAGGACCCCGGCAAATTTACCAATGTCATAGGGATCGTCACACAACCTGTTTTGCCTGCTGCCTTTGAGATGCGCTGGTGTCAAGGTGGGAGATTCACAAGAACTGGAGATTGCCATAACTTCCTTGATGACAGATCCTGGATTGGGCATTCATGAGGGTGTCCATAGGGCCCAGGGAGACTCCATGGGATGGAGGGGCAGCTGGATTGATGTCCAGAAGCCTCTAAGTCATCTGGCTCTGCCAGTCCTGGAGGCTCCCCATTGTCTGCACCGTGGTGGCAATGCTCTCGGCGATGGTCCTCGGTGACTTGGCAACTGCAGTGCTTCAGGAATATCCACTACATCTGGGACACATCTATCATAGGCTGGGATATGATGTTTTGATTTTCAGCCTTGGTTGTCACAGACTGAATCATGTATTGACACACCACTCAAGGCACAGATTTTGTGCTCTAGGTTTTTCACTGCGGTCAGCCACACTAGCCATGCTGGCCTGGGTGCCACACATTGTCGGCATTGTCTCTTGCTTCTGAAGGCTTTGGGACTCCTCCAAATGGCCTTGCAGTCGCCCTGAAGCCTGTCCACTAATGTCGCCCACCAAGGTGTATGTCTCTGCGCTGGTGGAAGCTGGGGGTGACATCTGTGACGCCTCGATGGTGGTCTCCTCGGAGCTCTCCTCTGAGGTGGTCTCTTGGGGGGGGGGGGGGGGGTGAATGACCCTGGATGACCTGACCTCATCAGATGGAGATCCTGCAAGACATTGGACATGTGGTCAGTGATTTGGATTTGGATTTTGTTTATTGTCACGTGTACCAAGTTACAATGAAAAGTATTTTTCTGCGAGAAGCTCAACAGATCATTAAGTACTTGGAAAGAAAATACATAATAGGGCAACACAAGGTACACAATGAGGACAAAGGCATTACATCGGCATCGGGTGAAGCATACAGGGGTGCAGTGCTAATCAGGTCAGTCCATAAGAGGGTCATTTAGGAGTCTGGTAACAGCGGGGGAGAAGCTGTTTTTGAGTCTGTTCGTGCGTGTTCTCAGACTTTTTTATCTCCTGCCCGATGGAAGAAGTTGGAAGAGTGAGTAAGCCGGGTGGGAGGGGTCTTTGATTATGCTGCCCGCTTTCCCCAGGCAGTGGGAGGTGTCGATTGAGTCAATGGATGGGAGTTAAGTTTGTGTGATGGACTGGACTGTGTTCACAACTCTGAAGTTTCTTGCGGTCTTGGGCCAAGCAGTTGCCATACCAGGCTGTGATGAAGCCAGATAGGATGCTTTCAATGGCATCTGTAAAAGTTGTAAGAGTCAGTGTGGACATGCTGAATTTTCTTAGTTTCCTGAGGAGGTATAGGCGCTGTTACGCTTTCTTGGTGGTAGCGTCAACGTGGGTGGACCTGGACAGATTTTTGGAGATGTGTACCCCTAGGAATTTGAAGCTGCTAGCCATCTCCACCTCGGCCCCGTTGATGCTAACAGGGGTGTGTACAGTACTTTGCTTCCTGAAATCAATATATAAAAGTTAAGAGAGAGGCAAAAATTTACATTGGAGCACTGGAAAATCTGGCTGGAAAAGTAATAATAAAGAGCAAAGAAATGGCAGACGAACGGAATGGCTACTTTGTATCAAGTCTCTGGCACACCAGTGGGATGCCAGAGCTCCAGGAGAACCAGGGGGCAAAGGTGAGTGCAGTGACCATCACTAAGGAGAAGGTTCTGGGGAAACTGAAAGGTCTGAAGGTGGATAAATCACCTGGACCGGATAGACTACACCCCAGGGTTCCAAAAGAGATAGGAGATCTCCAGGAGATTGTGGAGGCATTGGTGATGATCTTTCAGGAATCATTGGAGGCAGGAAGGGTCCCAGAGGACTGGAAAGTGGCTAATGTAACACCCGTGTTTAAGAAGGGAGGGAACCAGAAGACGGGAAATTGCAGGGCGGTTATCCTGACTTCGGTCATTGGTAAGACTTTAGAGTCCATTAATATAGATGAGATCACGGAGTACTTGGAAGTGCATGGTAAAATAGGACTGAGTCAGCACGGCTTTGTCAAGGGGAGGTCATGTCTGACAAATCTGTTAGAGTTCTTTGAGGAAGTAACAAGGAAGTGAGGCAAAGGAGAACCAGTGGACGTGATTCATTTAGATTTCCAGAAGGCCTTTGACAAGGTGCCGCATAGGACACTCTTAAATAAGTTAGGAGCCCATGGTGTTCAGGGTAAGATCCTGGCATGGATAGAGGATTGGCTGACTAGCAGAAGGCAGAGAGTGGGCATGAAGGGTCTATTTCAGGATGGAAGCCAGTGACTAGTGGTGTGACTCAGGGGTTGGTGCTGGGACCACAACTTTTCAAACATACATTAATGATCTGGAGGAAGGAACTGAAGGCACTGTTGCGAAGTTTGCAGATGATACAAAGATCTGTAGAGGGACAGGTAGTATTGAGGAACCAGGCGGGCTGCAGAAGGATTTGGACAGGCTAGGAGAGTGGGCAAAGAAGTGGCAGATGGAATACAATGTGGAAAAAAGTGTGAGGTTATGCACTTTGGAAGGAGAAATGGAGGCATAGACTATTTTCTAAATGGGAAGATGCTTAGGAAATCAGAAGCACAAAGGGACTTGGGAGTCCTTGTTCCCGATTCTCTTAAGGTTAACGTGCAGGTTCAGTCAGCAGTTAGGAAGGCAAATACAATGTTAGCATTCATGTCAAGAGGGCTAGAATACAAGACCAGGGAGGTACCTATGAGGCTGTATAAGGCTCTGGTCAGACCCCATTTGGAGTATCGTATCTAAGAAAGGATGTGCTTCCCTTGGAAAGGGTCCAGAAGGAGTTCACAAGAATGATCCCTGGAATGAAGAGCTTGTTGTATGAGGAACGGTTGAGGACTCTGGGGCTGTACTTGATCTTATTGAAACTTACAGGATACTGTGAGGCCTGGATAGAGTAGATGTGGAGAGGATGTTTCCACTAGTAGGAAAACTAGAACCAGAGGACCCAATCTCAGACTAAAGGGATGATCCTTTTAAACAGAGATAAGGAGGAATTTCTTCAGTCGGAGGGTGGTGAACCTGTGGAACTCTTTGCCACAGAAGGCCGTGGAGGCCAAATCACTGAGTGTCTTTGAGACATAGGTTTTGATCAATAAGGGATGAGGTGTTATGGGGAGAAGGCAGTAGAGTGGGGATGAGAAAAATATCAGCCATGATTGAATGGTGGAGCAGACTTGATGGGCCGAGTGGCCTAATTCTGTGCCTTTGTCTTATGGTCTTATGGACCATAATGGTCAATGACCAGCTCTTCAGTTTTGCTGGCATTGAGGGATAGATTGTTGTTACCGCACCACTCCACTAGGTTCTCTGTCTCCCTCCTGTATTCTGACTCGTCGTTATTCAAGGTCCAGCCCACTATGGTCGTTTCGTCAGCAAATTTGTGGATAGAGTTGGAACCAAATTTTGCCACGCCAGTCATGTGTGTACAGGGAGTAGAGTAGGGGCTCAGTACGCAGCCCTGCGGGGCCCCGATATTGATGACTGATTGTGGTCTGTGGGTCAGAAAGTCGAGGATCCAGTTGCAGAGTGAGGAGCCAAGTCCTAGGTAATGGAGCTTTGAGATGAACTTGACAGTGAGAGGGAAGGATAATTTTGTGGAACATCAACAACTCACTTGAGACAGATCATCTGGGTGAAGGGACAGTGAATCCTCACCTCTTGGGAGCAGACCAATCTCACCATCGGTGACTGCTCTCTACTCGGGCAACCCCATGATTTCCAGGGCCCGTTCTTCATAGGAGGTGAGGACTCAAATTTCTCGGTCTCCTCCCCCTATCTTCTCCCTTTCTCGCTTATTATGAGCTATCTTCTCCTGTGGGGACAAAGCGAGGGCATTGTGAACTGCATACTTGATGGGTCAAGGGGGCTACAGCAAATGGTATGTGTGGGCACCGCACCTGGACATAAAGGGAGCTGGTTAGTGCCGGGGGGTTCTGAGGAACAGTTTGAAGGTCAGATGTTGGGAAGGTGCAAAGTGTCAGCCTGTGAATTCGGGGGGAGGAGCGGGGGTTGAGAATTTGAGGAGTGACAGGCGGAACTGATGCCAGGAGAGAGGTGGTAACTTATCCTTGCAGCTCAGTGGAGGTCATCCATCTTCTTATATTGAACGCTGGTCCTCCAGGTCATGCTGCCCACACTGCTGCCACTGCCTACCAGGTGGCATTGCTGACCCTGCTGCTGGTTCTCCGATCCCCTTAGGGGAACTGGAAGCCTTGCCTCTCATCGACGATGTCTAGAAGCCTCATCACCAAAGCGAGGAGCAGATCTGTGCGCTGCCGTGCTTGTGTGTTGACTGGGAGTGAGTGGTGAGGGGCTCCCGTTGTTAGCGGCAAGCAGCTGAGCCAGTAGTCAGGCGAATCAGACGGCGAGGGAGGCGGTAATGTCGGGAATTTCGTGGGGGATCATTTTTGGCGCGCAGTGCCGTTGAATACAAGTTGTGATCTCATGCTTGACGAGGCTCACAGGGAGATTAATCGTGTTGATCCACCTCACTGTAGCAGCCCTCGGCCAGCGTGCCGGAGCCCGATGGTGTTTGGGTCAGGACGGGGTCCCGGGGGGTCCCAGTCCTAGGGGCACTGTTCGTCAAATGGGGAATGTTCTATGGTGTTTACCTCCATGCCTGACAGCCCCAGGAGTTCCAGGACTCTCCCTGTGCTCTCCTGTGAGAGGGAAATCTCGACGTCCTTTTTTAGGTCCAGCAATTTCCACTGGGTCACCATATTATTTAGATACAAGACGATCCTGCAGCATCTCAGTAGACATGCCTCTGTATAATAATTGACAGTTTTTGATCATAATTATTTGTCACGAGCATCACTAGCTCTTTGGGTCTAGGGCAACGGGGTACGACCGGCTCCACATAACGCTGAAAGTGGGAGCCCCACAGGTGGTCAGAAGAATTACTGTCTGGCGATCATCCCCAACGATAGCGTTCACCTTTAAAAAATGGAGCATACGCTCCACATGCTGGGCGCAGTCCTCTACACCTGCATCTTTGAGACTGCCAAAAAGCAGCATTTTCAAAATGGTGCAAACCTTATCCCATCATGAAGAAAGGTGGCTGTGCTCCAAATCTGGCACCACCAATAGTAGTTCCGCTTGATCCTCATCAGTAATTTAGTAGTCATGGAGGACTCTGGAAAGGAGAGTCAAAAAATGGTTTATTTCCAAAAGGAATGTTCTTTACAAGTAACATTCCCAGTCCCAGTCGGGTCTGCTCTGCATCTCAGCTCCTACCTTGGCCGGCTTTTAAGGCTATGAATTAATGAGCCCATTGATGGACCTACGCCCTTCAGCAGGTGATTTGTACTCCATGAGGCTCACAGCGAGATTAATCGGGTCGTTCCTATGAGTCTCGTGGACGTTATAACACTGGTGCAAAAGAACATTTAGTGCAAATTTATGTTTCTTTTAAAATTCCACATTCATAGTCACTGTCTGTGTGGAGTCTGCACGTCCTCCCCGTGTGTGCGTGGGTTTCCTCCAGGTGCTCCGGTTTCCTCCCACAGTCCAAAGATGTGCGGGTTAGGTGGATTGGCCATGCTAAATTGCCCATAGTGTAAGGTTAATGGGGGGATTGTTGGGTTACGGGTATACGGGTTATGTGGGTTTAAGTAGGGTGATCATTGCTCGGCACAACATCGAGGGCCGAAGGGCCTGTTCTGTGCTGTACTGTTCTATAGCACTTATTTCTGTGACTGAATTTCTTGACATTGAGTGCACCAATGGACTGTAAGTATTGAGTGTGATTTATGTACACTGCAGAAGTGGTTCATGCAATGTTGAATTGCCTTCAAATGAACTCTCCAGGAACCATTAAGAAAATATATTACTGTCTATCTTCTATTTTGCTAAGTAGCACTCTCCTGGATTTCTGTCAGTACTTAATGTGCACTTGTTGCAATGATTTGCTGTCCCTACAAATTGTTTGCTGATTCCTAGCAACAAGGGTTCTTAGTGGCCATAGAATTAGATTGCTTTTTCCCCCCCTTGTGATCAGGCCAGATGAAGATGCAGATGCTAATTATCGGGAGCATGTTATAGTGGCAGGAAGTCTTAACCCTGGAAGTGTGCATTGGAAAGTTGGCCACTTGTGAGGTAATGCATTTTGGTAGGTCAAACATAGAGGGGCAATATACCGTAAATGGTAAAACTCTGAGGAATATAGAAAGCCAGAGAGATCTGGGTGTGCAGGTCCACAGATCTTTGAAAGTGGCAAAATAAGTGGACAAGGTAGCCAAGAAAACATCCGGAATTCTTAATTGGACGGGGCATCGAATATAAAAACTGGCACGTCATGCTGCAGTTGTATAGAACCTTGGTAAGGCCGCACTTGGAATAGTGCGCACAATTCTGGTCGCCACACTACCAGAAAGATGTGGAGGCTTGGGAGAGGGTGCAGAGGAGATTTACCAGGATATTGCCTGGTCTGAAGGGTGTTAGTTATGCGGAAATAAACCTGAATAGACTGTTTTCATTTAAATGATGGAGGTTGAGGGGTGACCTGACAGAGGTCTACAAGATTTTGAGGTGCATGGATAGGGTGGATGGGCAGGCACTCTTTCCCAGAATAGAGGGGTCAGTCACCAGGGGTCATAGGTTTAACGTCCGTGGGACAAAGTTCAAAGGAGATGTGCGAGGCAGGTTTTTTATACAAAGGGTGATGAGTGCCTGATAGGCGTTGCCAGGGGAGGTGTGGAAGCAGATACATTAATAACATTCAAAAGGCATCTTGACAAATTCATGGGAAGGGTGGGCACAAGGAAGTGCTGAGGGTTTTGGCCAAGGTTATTATCATGACCGGTACAGGCTTGGAGGGCCGAAGGGCCTGTTCCTGCGCTGTACTGTTCTTTGTTCTTTGTACTTGCTGCACAGGAAGAAATAGTAACGAGCAAAGCAGATTCAGCCAGCATCCTAATTTCCAAGTTCCACGAGCAATGAGCGATGGAATGCCTGCCATTAATTGAATATTTGTTTTACTGGAAAATGGCCTTCCCCACACCACTAAATTCTGGAAAGTGCAAAGTGTTAATCCTGGAACTCAGAGGTAGCTGACAAGTCTCACAAGAAACCTGACACAGACAAATGATCCACACAGAGAGCTAAGCAGAACCAGTTGCTTACTAAGCCTGAATTAAGCCTGTCAAGAATTAGGCAAAGCAATAAACGTGGAGCACTCTAAGAATGCATGAATTTTGGACTATATCCTATTGTAATCGTAATTTCATTCATAAGATGGTTAAGAAGGATGTAATAGAAAGATTCCACCTTATTGGGGCTGGTTTAGCACAGTGGGCTAAACAGCTGGCTTGTGATGCAGAACAAGGCCAGCAGCGCGGGTTCAATTCTCGTACCAGCCTCCCCGAACAGGCGCCAGAATATGGCAACTTGGGGCTTTTCACAATAACTTCATTGAAGCCTACTTGTGACAATAAACAATTATTATTATTATTCAAGAAATTTGAGATCTAGCCGTTATAACTTCTGACAGGTCTGTCCACTTGAATGATGCCTTGGAAAAATCCACCTAACAGATGGGTCATTTTAGCAAAATACTGAAAATTATGTGCCTCAAAATAAGATAGTAAGAAGTCTTACAACACCAGGTTAAAGTCCAACAGGTTTGTTTCAAACACGAGCTTTCGGAGCGCAGCTCCTTCTTCAGGGACATCAAAATAAGATGTACATGTTGAATATAAGATAAAATCAGATAGCTTTGGAAGATTGTGAGGAGGCGAACCGGGAGATTCTTGCAAGGAGTTATTTGAAAGAGGAAAGTTGAATGGTTAATAAAAGCTTCTGACCACAGTATGAACAAAACTGTATTGTAATCACATAAGGAAACACAACTATTTATGTTTATTTAAAGTCCTTAAATAGAAAAACATCCCAGTGTGCTTCAAGGAAGCCCAGGAAAAATAGACAAGACAGCTTGGTCAACGAGGTGGGTACTAAAAAGGGTCTTAAAAGGGGAAACGGATGTACGTGACGGGGCATGGGGTATTAGGGGGAAAACTACAGAATGTGGGGAACAGTCAGCTGCTAACTGAGTGGCCAGTGGCAGAGTAAAGGTGGGGAATGCACAAGCTACCAGAGTTAAGGGGAAAAGAGAGTTTAAAGGAGGGAGGAGTGTAACATTGGATGAAGTTACAGAGAAGGAGAGTTTAAACATGATGTACCGTCAATTACCACAAAGACGAGAATAGTGGAACAATCAAGGCTTTATTGAACAAGATGTGCCTCTTGTAGCTGGAACCAGAACGGCTGCAGCACAGCAGAGCACACACTTTTATACGCCACCTACTGGGCGGAGCCAGCAGGCAGAGATTTACCATTGTACCTCTAATATACGGGCAGTGCCGTAATACATATAATATACCACGAGTGGTGTTCAGCACAAAACACGGTAATGAAAATATTAAATTTGAACCATTTGGGTACTAGGAATCAGTGTGGGGAGCATAGATAAAGTTTATGGAGGTTGAAAGGCAAGGGGCCAGCCAGATAAGATTTGAGATAATCGTGACTGGATGTCAGACAAGCAAACTCTAAGAACACACAAGAACACAAAGAGAAGCAGGAGTAGGCCAACAGGTCCTTCAAACCTGCCCCTCCATTCAATACCATCATGGCTGATCTATGCCGGCCTCAACTCCTTTTCTATGCCATTTCCCCATAGCCCTCTGTTCCTCGATAGAACATAGCACAAAGAACATACAGTGCAGAAGGAGGCCATACGGCCCATCGAGTCTGCACCGACCCACTTAAGCCTTCACTTCCACCCTATCCCTGTAACCCAATAACCCCTCCTAACCTTTTTGGTCACTAAAGGCAATTTTATCATGGCCAATCCACCTAACCTGCACGTCTTTGGACTGTGGGAGGAAACCGGAGCACCCGGAGGAAACCCACGCAGACACGGGGAGAACGTGTAGTGACCCGACGGGGAATCGAACCTGGGACCCTGGCGCTGTGAAGCCACAGTGCTGTCCACCTGTGTTACCGTGCTGCCCAAATATCAAATATTTATCCACCTCCACTTCAAATACTTCCAATGATCCAGCCTCCACCACCCTCCGGGGGAGAGAATTCCAGAGATAACCATCCTCTGTGAGAGGAAATTTCTACGCACCCCAGTTTTTGTAGCTATGTCCTCTTGTTAGAGACTGTCCCACTAGTGAAAACATCTCACCACCTACCCTGTCAAGCCCCTCACTCTTGTAAACTTCAAGGAATACAGGCCCAGACAATTTAGTTTCTCTTGATGGGCCTGTGGTGATGTGCATCACTGTAAATACACAAGGGGTTAATGCATGTGGACTAGCTAGACACTAGAGGGAGCACCTGAGACATGACACACAGACACTCAATCAATAGAACAGTTATTTAGGACACGACCAGTGGGCATTCACGATACACACAGAGGTGACACGACCACAGGAGGACATTACACCAACCCATATATAAAGGACACAGCACACATGATCTTCCTCTTTCCAGTGGAGACAGTCAGTGAGTAGAGACACAGGGTTGATTCAATATCACTCCCATGACGTGGATTGTAGCAGTCTGGTTAGTCAGTCTGAGTAGCTATAGAAGGATTAACAGTAGTGGCGAACCCGAGTAATAGAAGTGTAAATAGATTAATAAACATGTTGAAGTTATCTCCACGTCTGAACCTTCCCTTGTCAAGTGCACCACAAGAAAGCCGCTTATGCTACGCTTAGAGCATAACAAGATAAGGCCAACACTCTCATCCCAGGAATTAACCTGGTGAATCTCCTTTGGACTGTCTCCAATGTTACTATATCCTTTTTAGGTAAGGGACCAAAACTGTATACAGCATTCCACATGAGGCCTCACCAACGCCCTGTACAATTGCAACAAAACCTCCCTATTTTGAAATTCCAACCCCTTTGCAATGAAGGATAAAATGCTGTTTGCCTTCTTAATTACTTGTTGGGCCTGCCTGCTAGCTTTTTGTGATTCATGACACTAGAACACCTGGATCCCTCTGTACTTCACTCACCTGCAGTCTCTCTCCATTTAGATAATAATCTGCCTTTTGATTCCTACTACCGAAGTGCATGACCTCACACTTCCCCACATTAAACTCCATTTGCCAGATTTTCGCCCAGTCGCACAATCTATCTCTATCCCATTGCAGAATCACGATGTCCTAGAACATAGAACATTACAGCGCTGTACGGGCCCTTCGGCCCTCGATGTTGCGCTGACCTGTGAAACCATCTGAAGCCTATCTGACCTACCTATTCCATTTTCATCCATATGTCTATCCAGTGACCCTTAAATGCCCTTAAAGTTGGCGAGTCTGCTACTGTTGCAGGCAGGGCGTTCCACACCCCTACTACTCACTGAGTAAAGAAACTGCCTCTGACATCTGTCCTATATCTACCACCCCTCAATTTAAAGCTATGTCCCCTCGTGTTGGTCATCACCATCCGAGGAAAGAGACTCTCACTGTCCACCCTATCTAACCCTCTGACTATCTTATATGTCTCTATTAAGTCACCTCTCAGCCTTCCCCTCTCTAATGAAAACAACCTCAAGTCCCTGAGCCTTTCCTCGTAAGACCTTCCCTCCATACCAGGCAACATCCTAGTAAATCTCCTCTGAACCCTTTCCAAAGCTTCCACATCTTTCCTATAATGTGGTGACCAGAACTGCACGCAGTACTCCAGGAGCGGCCACACCAGAGTTATGTACAGCTGCAGCATGACCTTGTGGCTCCGAAACTCCATCCCCCTACTGATAAAGGCTAGCACACCATATGCCTTCTTAACAGCCCTATTAACCTGGGTGGCAACTTTCAGGGATTTATGTACCTGGATGCCGAGATCTCTCTGTTCATCTACACCACCAAGAATCTTGCCATTAGCCCAGTACTCTGCATTCCTGTTACTCCTTCCAAAGTGAACCACCTCACACTTTTCTGCATTAAACTCCATCTGCCACCTCTCAGCCCAGCTCTGCAGCTTATCTATGTCCCTCTGTATCCTATAACATCCTTCAGCACTACCCCCAACTCCACCGACCTTCGTGTCATCTGCAAATTTACTAACCCATCCTTCTTCACCCTCTTCCAGGTCATTTATAAAAATGACAAACAGCAGTAGCCCCAAAACAGATCCTTGCGGTACACCACTAGTAACTGAACTCCAGGATGAACATTTGCCATCAACCACCACCCTTTATCTTCTTTCAGCTAGCCAATTACTGATCCAAACCGCTAAATCACCTTCAATCCCATACGTCCTTATTTTCTGCAATAGCCTACCGTGGGGAACCTTATCAAACGCCTTACTGAAATCCATATACACCACATCAACCGCTTTACCCTCATCCACCTGTTTGGTCACCTTCTCAAAAAACTCAATAAGGTTTGTGAGGCATGACCTACCTTTCACAAAACCGTGTTGACTATCGCTAATCAACTTGTTCTTTTCAAGATGATTATAAACCCTATCTCTTATAACCTTTTCCAACATTTTACCCACAACCGAAGTAAGGCTCACAGGTCTATAATTACAAGGGTTGTCTCTACTCTCCTTCTTGAACAAGGGGACAACATTTGCTATCCTCCAGTCTTCCGGCACTATTCCTGTCGACAAAGACGACATAAAGATCAAGGACAAAGGCTCTGCAATCTCCTCCCTGGCTTCCCAGAGAATCCTAGGATAAATCCCATCTGGCCCAGGGGACTTATCTATTTTTACATTTTCCAAAATTGCTAACACCTCCTCCTTGTGAACCTCAATTCCATCTAGCCTGGGCGACTGAACCTGAGTATTCTCCTCGACAACATTGGCTTTCTCCAGTGTAAACACTGACAAAAAATATCCATTTAACGCTTCCCTTATCTCCTCTGATTCCACACACAACTTTCCACTACTATCCTTGATTGGCCCTAATCTTACTCTAGTCATTCTTTTGTTCCTGATATACCTATAGAAAGCCTTAGGGTTTTCCTTGATCCTATCCGCCAACGCCTTTCGTGTCCTCTCCTCGCTCTTCTTAACTCTCCCTTTAGGTCCTTCCTGGCTAACTTGTAACTCTCAAGTGCCCTAACTGAGCCTTCATGTCTCATCATAACATAAGCCTTCTTCTTCCTCTTGACAAGTGCTTCAACTTCCTTAGTAAACCACGGTTCCCTTGCTCGACAACTTCCTCCCTGCCTGACAGGTACATACGTATCAAGGACACGCAGTAGCTGTTCCTTGAAAAAGCTCCACATTTCGATTGTACCCATCCCCTGCAGTTTCCTTCCCCATCCTATACATCCTAAATCTTGCCGAATAGCATCATAATTGCCTTTCCCCCAGCTATAATTCTTGCCTTGCGGTATATACCTATCCCTGCCCATTGCTAAAGTAAACATAACCGAATTGTGATCACTATCACCGAAGTTCTCACCTACATCTAAATCTAACACCTGGCCGGGTTCATTACCCAGTACCAAATCCAATGTGGCCTCGCCGCTTGTTAGCCTGTCTACATACTGTGTCAGAAAACCCTCCTGCACACACTGCACAAAAACTGACCCATCTATAGTACTCGAACTATAGTATTTCCAGTCAATATTTGGAAAGTTAAAGTCCCCATAACAACTACCCTGTTACTCGCGCTCCAGTCGAGAATCATCTTTGCAATCCTTTCCTCTACATCTCTGGAACTATTCGGAGGTCTATAGACAACTCCCAACAGGGTGACCTCTCCTCTCCTGTTCCTAACCTCGGCCCATACTACCTCAGTAGACGAGTCCTCAAACGTCCTTTCTACCGCCGTAATACTTTCCTTGATTCATAATGCCACACCCCCCCCCCCCCCCCTCTTTTACCATCTTCTCTGATCTTACATAAACATCTAAATCCTGGAACCTGCAACAACCATTCCTGTCCCTGCTCTACCCATGTCTCCGAAATCACCACAACATCGAGATCCCAGGTACCAACCCATGCTGCAAGCTCACCCACCTTTTTCCGGATGCTCCTGGCGTTGAAGTAGACACACTTCAAACCAGCGTCTTGCTTGCCGGTGCCCTCTTTCGAACTTTTAACCCTATACCTGACCTCACTACTCTCAACATCCTGTACACTGGGACTACAATTTAGGTTCCCATCCCCCTGCTGAATTAGTTTAAACCCCCCCGAAGAGCACTAGCAAATCTCTCCCCCCCCCCCCCCCCCCCCCCCCCCGCCCCCAGGATATTGGTACCCCTCTGGTTCAGGTGAAGACCATCCTGTTTGTTGAGGTCCCACCTACCCCAGAATGAGCCCCAATTATCCAGGAAACCAAAACCCTCCCTCCTGCACCATCCCTGTAGCCACGTGTTCAACTCCTCTCTCTCCTTATTTCTCACTTCGCTAGCACGTGGCACGGGTAACAACCCAGAGATAACAACTCTGTTTGTTCTAGATCTCAGCTTCCACCCTAGCTCCCTGAATTTCTGTCTCAAATCCCCATCTCTCTTTCTACCTATGTCGTTGGTACCTATGTGGACCACGACTTGGGGCTGCTCCCCCTCCCCCTTAAGGATCCCAAAAACATGATCAGAGACATCACGAACCCTGGCACCTGGGAGGCAACACACCAACCGTGAGTCTCTTTCGTTCCCACAGAGCCTCCTGTCTGTTCCTCTAACTATAGAGTCCCCAATGACAGTGCTCTGTTCCTCTTCTCCCTTCCCTTCTGAGCAACTGGGACAGACTCTGTGCCAGAGACATGTGCCCCATTGCTTACCCCTGGTAAGTCGTCCCCCGCAACAGTATCGAAAACGGTATACTTGTTATAGAGGGGAACGACCACAGGGGATCCCTGCACTGCCTGCCGGTTCCCTATCCCTCCCCTGACGGTAACCCATCTACTTTTTCTTTTACCTGAGGTGTGACTACCTCCCTATAACTCCGCTCAATAACCCCCTCCGCCTCCCGAATGATCCGAAGTTCATCCAGCTCCAGCTCCAGGTCCCTAACGCGGTTCTCGAGGAGCTGGAGTTGGGTGCACTTCCCACAGATGTAGTCAGCAGGGACACTCGAGGTGACCCTTTCCTCCCACATTCTGCAGGAGGAACATTCAACTACCCTTGCCTCCATTCCCACTGAACTAACTTCCCAACTACTGAAAACTAAAAAAAAAACTTGTTAGTTTAGCAATCCGACGGACAGAACTTTTTTTTTGGTTAGAGGAGGAGGATGGGTGGGAGACACTACGTAAGTAGTGTTTCGGGTAAGCTGTCACTCGAGAACAGCCCCTTCACAAACCACCTTCAACTTACGCTGACCGTACTGCAAGTATGCAAATCTCCCCGGAACAGCCAATCAGAAGCTCTGCTGCCCTCTGCTGGATGCTTGCCTTCACTCGAACTCCACGGGTCACTTACGCAGGTACACCTTCAACTTACGCTGACCGCACTGCACGTATGCAAATCTCTCCAGAACAGCCAATCAGAAGCTCTGCTGCCCTCTGCTGGATGCTTTCCTTCACTCGAGCTCCTCGGGTCACTTGCGCAGGTACACCTTCAACTTACGCTGACCGCACTGCACGTATGCAAATCTCCCCGGAACAGCCAATCAGAAGCACTGCTGCCCTCTGCTGGATGCTTGCCTTCACTCGTACTCCTCGGGTCACTTGCGCAGGTACACCTTCAACTTACGCTGACCGCACTGCACGTATGCAAATCTCCCCGGAACAGCCAATCAGAAGCTCTGCTGCCCTCTGCTGGATGCTTTCCTTCACTCGAACTCCTCGGGACACTTGCGCAGGTACACCTTCAACTTACGCTGACCGCACTGCACGTATGCAAATCCTCATCACAACGTGCCATTCCACCTCTTTTTGTTTTGTCGGAAAACTTGGAAACCTTATATTCTGTTCCTTCCTTCAGGTCATTAATGTAAATAGTGAACAATTGCAGGCCAGCAACTGATCCCTGTGGTATTCCACAAATTACATCTTTCCACTCTGAAAACGACCCATTTATCCCAACTCTCTGTTTTCTATGCATGAGCCAGTTTTCAATCCATGCCAACACACTTCCCACAAACAGGCAAACAGTCAGATTCAACCTGAAACAATGATCGGTGAAGAGGTGGGAGATCCTCCCCACGTCCAAACTTCCCCATTGTCATGTTCAACATGCCACCCCACCTTGCTGGGACCTGTCAGTATGGCTCCAGAGGGATCACGGACTTACCTCGATGGCAGGATCCATTGCTGAATGCCACCTGCTGTCCGGCCCACAACACCAGCAGTGGCCACTGCTTCTGCTTTGTGCTGTGAGTGTGCAGAGCTGCTGGCCTTTGATTAGCCAGCAGTTACCATAGAGCTACCATAGAATCCCTACAGTGCAGACGGCCATTCAGCCCATCGAGTCTGCACCGACCCTCTGAAAGAGCATCCCACCTAGGCCCAGTGCCCCACCCCATGCCTGCAACTTGTAACCCCACCTAACTTGCACATTTGTTGGACACTAAGGGACAATTTGGCATGGTCAATCCACCTAACCGGCATATCTTTGGACATATCATTTACTTTGGAGTAAACCAGAACACCCGGAGGAAACTCATGGGTTTTAGTTAAAACAGAAGTGTTTCAGTTATGAAAATTAGGCTACGATCCAGCAAAATATCTTTTTCTGGAAAATTGATTATACAGGGCTTTGAATAATGGAAATGAAATGAAAATCGCTTATTGTCACAAGTAGGCTTCAAATGAAGTTACTGTGAAAAGCCCCTAGTCACCAGATACCGGTGTCTGTTCGAGGAGGTTGGTACGGGAATTGAAACCGCGCTGCTGGCCTGCCTTGGTCTACTTTAAAAGCCAGCTATTGAGCCCTGTGCTAAACAGGAGGAAGCAAAAGAAACATGCACATATTTCAAATCATGGTTTAAGCAAAGGTTGCAGTATATAATTAGATACTTTGCTTTAACAAGACGCTTCAGAGGACAGTATAGCTTGGCAATATAGTAAACTAACCCCATCCCCTGAAAATAGGTATCAAAGATTGAACACATCTGAGACCTGTGCTGCAGTCAAAGGAAGGTGACCCCATTAATTGCTGGAAGGAGATTTCAGAGAGAGAGGGAGAGAGAAAGAGAGAGAGAGTCCGAGCCCGACAGTCTTAGGGAGAAGAATCTAAACCCACAGGAACAGACCACTTCTGGTGATTGTAAGACTGTAGCATATTTGAGCTACTTTTTGGTGAAGTGTTTACTTGCTGGAAGTAACATATTGGGCTTTCTGATACTCAATAACAGTGATGAGTTGTATTTGCAAGGGTCCTTCCTGCATGTTCCCCTTTATTCCTTTATTTCCCGTACTTTTATTTTTGCTTGCTACTTTTTGATCCATGACTGATTTATGGACATCTGTCTGTAAGGTAGCCTGCCATTTTAATTCAAGCAGAAGGAAACAATGGGCAGCATGGTAGCATGGTGGTTAGCATCAATGCTTCACAGCTCCAGGGTCCCAGGTTCGATTCCCGGCTGGGTCACTGTCTGTGTGGAGTCTGCACGTCCTCCCTGTGTGTGCGTGGGTTTCCTCCGGGTGCTCCGGTTTCCTCCCACAGTCCAAAGATGTGCGGGTTAGGTGGATTGGCCATGCTAAATTGCCCGTAGTGTCCTAATAGTAAGGTTAAGGGTATAGGGTGGATACGTGGATTTGAGTAGGGTGATCATTGCTCGGCACAACATTGAGGGCCGAAGGGCCTGTTCTGTGCTGTACTGTTCTATGGTCTATGGCCCTGTGCCTTTAATTCAAACAGCAGATTCCAGAGGGCTGTGCTGTTTCAAGCTGGTGATTGCAGACTGGCCAATGCCAGTGATGGCTCAGTTTGATTGATTTGACTGGTGGCAAATGAATGGGCCCAAAAGGCTGTGCTCTACCTAGTAACAGGTGGCTGGATATTATCCCACTGGAATGTTTTCAGAATCATGGGCGTCCAACTTGGTTTCATTTTTGATTCTGCAGCCTGGATGAAGAGCTCTAACCAACTCTTTACAAAAAAGGCCATACTAATTCTGTTCTGAAGACCACAGTGAGGGCTGACTCTCTCTCCAGCAAGTCTGTCTGCCATTTTGTTGAGGCTGCAGAGGCCTGAAGTCATATCACAAGCTGAAAGCAAGGTTTGATATGAAATGAAGTGTCTCTTCAGAAACATATAAGCCTGAATGCCAACCTTGAGCCCTGTTTGATAAGAAATAAAGATAAAGTGTATCTCCAGCCTGCTGTCTGTTAGTGCCGTATTTTCTGCGTGAACCCTGAATGAATGACTGCAAGGAAGACCATTACCAATTGCTAACCAGGGATGTTCTCCCGTGTCTGCGTGAGTTTACTCCGGGTGCTCTGGTTTCCTCCCACAAGTACCGACAAACATACTGTTAGGTGAATTGGACATTTTGAATTCTCCCCCTTGTACCCGAACTGGCACTGGAATGTGACGACTAGGGGATTTTCACAGTAACTTCACTGCAGTGTAATCCAAGCCTACTTGTGACAATAATGATTATTTTATTTTAAATGATTTTGTTTCACGCCCTTTTCATTTTGTGCCCCCTTCTTTAATTGCAAGGCCAGCATTATTATATAAGCCTAATTGCCCTTAAAATGGCAGTGTGCCATCTTCTTGGACTGCTACGCATGTAGTGTAGGCATATCCTCAGTGCTGTTAGGGAGTTCCAGGAGTCTGACCTGATCATAATGAAGGTACGGTGATATATTTCCAAGTCAGGATGGTGTGTGGCTTGCAGGGGAACGTGAAGGTGCTGGTGTTCCTCTATTTCTGCTGCTCTTGTTCTTCATAGAGGATGTAATGTTCTTGTCGGATGGCCTGATTTATATTACAAGAAAACTTGTAGCTAAAGCTATAAACACTAAAACAATAAATGGTAGTGCACTAAAATCAGTGAACACATTGTTGAATTTGCTGATAAGGTTCTCAGAATTGTTGAAGCGTTGATGCAATCCTTTGTGGATGCTATATACCAACTACACTAGACCTAATTCTTCACAGGAACGATCACTTAATAATGAATCCAAGCCCTCGGATACAATATAGAATGAGACGAAATAAACTGTGTTCCTCACCACGACATTTAATGCTTGAACCATTATAATCTTGGTGATTTCTTATAATTGGCTGAATTTTTAAAGTTTCTAAATCAGTCGCGCTTTGGTACCAGTGTCTAACCAGTGGTCCAACACCAGTGTTGGGCCACTGTGCCGTTCACTTCAAGTGGTAGCAGCCATTGTTCCTCATCAACCGCATTTATTTTAAATGGAGTATCAGTTTGCATTTTTTTAAGTGCTGGAGAATTTTTTGATGTCGGCAAAAAATTATTCTTCTGTGTTATTACTCCAACGGATAATGATGTTTCATCACTGGAGATTGTGTCTTCCACTGTGTTGACTGATCTGGGGTTGAGCTTAGAGTAACAATTCTGAGCAAAGTGATTTTTTGCATCTGGAACAAAACTTACCAAGTGCTGGACACTTCCTTAATTTGTGCCTTTCACCACAGTCCAGCTAAGATGGATTAGCCATGATAAATTGCCCTTAGTGACCAAAAAGGTTGGGAGGGGTTATTGGGTTACGGGGATAGGGTGGAAGTGAGGGCTTAAGTGGGTCGGTGCAGACTCGATGGGTTGAATGGCTTCCTTCTGCACTGTATGTTCTATCTTTTACACAAAAATACTTTGTCCTGATCTTTGACCTGTTTGTTGGTGTGTGAGGAGCTGCAGGAAACCTCCTGCCTTTTTGGGCAAGTTTCCCACCTTTTTGGAAAAAGGACGCAACTGGAGTACTTTCCTCCAAGAAAACGCCGCCATGACTGAGAAACATTTTAGAATGCTGTGCTGCTGGCTCGTGAGCCTGACAAATCTAACTGTTTGTTCCAAAGACAGCTCCGATTCCCTCAGCAACCGTTCCCTCGGCTTATTTTCATCCACACCAAACACAATCTGGTTCCAAATCCTGGAAGATTCCACCGCAGAACAATTACAGGTTTTAGCTTTTAACTTTAAATCAGTGATGAAATGATATATGGACTCTTCTGTCTTCTGTAAACGTGATCTAAATACAGCGTTCATAAATTTCATTCTTTCTGGGTTCATCAAATCTTCGAATTACTTCGTTTAAATTTTTACTATCTTCATCGTTTGCAAATTTAAACATATTAAATAGAACAATTGCTTCAGGCCCTGCCGCTGTTAGGGGCATTGCTACCTTACGCAAATCTGACTGATCTCCTAAATTGTAGTAAGAAACAGATTAAATTGTTGTTTAAATTGTTGCTGTCCACATTACCTAGAAATCTGAGACTCATTGGTTGCTTCAGCGACTCCATGTATTTAATTCATGCAAAATCTTCAAATCTCTGTGAACCTCGTGGCAGGCTTCACTCGATGCTGTGATAGTATTTTTCTCAGTGTTAATACCATACCATGTAATGTATGAATTCTTGTTGGATGCATGATTTACATTCCAAGAACACTTGTAGCTAAAGCTATAAATGATTTATTAACATTAACTGTGGGTCAAATATATACAGACAACAGATGAATAATAGTACAATCATGTACAAGCAACCTCTCTCCCAGCACCTTAGTCAGTCTGAGATCACCTGACTCCAACACCACTTATATAGAACATAGAACAGTACAGCACAGAACAGGCCCTTCGGCCCTCGATGTTGGGGATATCTTAATGGGGCTCCTAGTTGTCAGCCAGTGAATTGCAACACAATCATGATATCACTGCAGAGGGCACTGATTTGGAAGGTGCTGTCGAAGGAACCTTGGTGAGTTGCTGCGGTGCATCTTGCAGAGGGTGTGAATGTTGAAGGTGGTGAATGGGATGCCAATCAAACATACTGCTTTGCCCTGGATGATGTCAAACTTCTTGGGTGAGATTCTCTGTAAAGGCTGCCGTGGGACAGGCTGTGGCCCACGGCAGCCTTCACACCCGCGCACGTTGGACAACGCCAACCCGCGCATGCGCAGATGCCGTCTTTTCCCTTAGCCGCCCCGCAAGACGTGGCGGCTTTATCTTGCGGGGCGGCGGAGGGAAAAGAGTGCGTCCGTTCACGGCCCGCGATCGGTGGGCACCGATCGCCGGCCTATGCCCCCCTAGGCACGGCCGTGGTACTGCCGTGCCAATCGGGCCCCCAGATGCCCCAAACGGGCATCTGGCGCCCGTTTCACGATGGCAGCGAGGTGTGTTTGCTGCCGTGTTGAAACGGGCGTGAAGGCACGACTGCTTGGCCCATCGGCCTCGGAGAATCGCCGCTCGCCGTAAAAAATGGCGAGCGGCGATTCGTGGCGTGGGGGGGTGGAGAATAGCGGGAGGGCGTGAAAAATGTCAGGGAGGCCCTCCCGCTATTCTCCCACCACAAGTATTGTTGGAGTTGCACTCATCTAGGCAAATAGAGAGTATTCCATCACACTCCTGACTTGTGTCTTGTAGATATTAGACAGACTTTAGGGAATCAGAGTTGAGTTACTCATCACAGAATTCCCAGCCTCTGACCTGTCTTGTAGCCACAGTATTTATGTGGCTTCTTATGTTTGGTTTCTGGTCAATGGCAATCCCAGGATGTTGATAGTGGGGAGGTTAGCAATAGTAATGCCATTAAATGTAAGGGATAGGGTTATGTCCTCTCTTGTTGGAGATGGTCATTGTCTGGCATTTCTGTGTGGTGAAAATGTTCCTTGTCGTTTTTCAGCCCAAGCCTGAATATTTGGCTTGGGGTGCAGCAACGTCTGGAACAAAAGTCTTCAGGACTATAGCTGGATGTTCTCACGGAGAATGGCATTTGCCAAATTTAGCCTGCTCAACTTTTCCTCATTATCACGTGGAACAAATTAGCTGAAGACAGGCATCTGTGATTATGGGGAGCTCAGGAGGAGGTCGAGATGACACAAGACACTTCTGGCTAAAGATTGTTGCGAAGACTTGACTTTTGAATGGTCTGGTGTACTCGGCAATCATCAAGGGTGGGGCTGTTCATTGAATTTATGCTTCCCTTCAGATATTTATTTGTCCATCACCTGACACGACAGAATGTGGCAGGACTGCAGAGCCTTTATCCGATCTGTTAGTCGTGGGATTGCTTAGCTGTCTATAACTTGCTGCTTCTGCAATCGCGCGGCAGTTTCCTGATACAAGAAGCAAGAATACTGCTGATCAAACCAAACTGATGCTTAGCTATCCTTGTCCTCACATCCCTCTGGAGATCTAACAACATGAAAAATGAAAATGAAAATTGTTTATTGTCATGAGTAGGCTTCAATGAAGTTACTGTGAAAAGCCCCTAGTCGCCACATTCCAGCACCTGTTCGGGGAGGCTGGTACTGGAATTGAACCGTGCTGCTGGCCTGCCTTGGTCTGCTTTAAAAGTCAGCGATTTAGCCCATTGTGCTAAACCAGCCCCGTTGGCGTTCCTCCTGTCAGAGTGAACAGAACATGAGATTATGTTCATTTTATAGAATCATAGAATCCTACAGCGCAGAAGGAAGCCATTCGGCCCATCGAGTCTGCACAGGCCCTCTATTTTAATATTGCTTGACCTCTGTTCAACCTGATATTGGGACACCTCTTCACCCCGATGAGGGCCTGTTGCTGCACTGTCTTCACTCTCTGCAAGTCCTTCATACTGAAGGCGTTTCACTCTGCTGTCTCTTGTGTTCTGCTGCTGAATGCCTTTTCCGCATGCGGAACGTTGTGGATTTCACGATTGGATTCAGGAACCATCAATTACCTCTCTTACCTGATTGATGCTCACTAAGTGGCTCAGCAGCATCAGTTGCCGTTACATTCTAATTGCCTTGTCAGTCAGGGTCCCTCAGGAATGATTCTCCCGTAATAGCCAGGCTTTGTGAGTGTCTGATGCCAAGAAAGCGAAGAGTGCATTTGTTGGAAATGAGAAAGAATTGCCACCCTTAATCTCTTGGCTTTTAAAACTAATTGAAAGCTCAAGCACTGCCTGTCAGTGCGTGATCGCTGTGTGACAGACCATGTTCCTTCAGTAATGAAAGCTACATTTCAGCTGTGAAGTAATTGAGGAGCTGGCTGCGATCAGCAGGGGTGGGTGATTGCTCATTTTGGCGAAATAGAAGTTGACGTGCTCCTTCTCAATCCATCTCACACAGGCTGAACTCAGATAGCATGCAACAAACTAAACAGGGTCCATTAGCAATTGATCTTTCACAATCAGCATTTCCAAGACGACATGGGCCACTTTCCTCTCCTGACTGATTTAATCACAGATGGTCCCTTTGCTTTAAGGCCTCATGCTTCACACAATGGTGACAACTTGCATTGGTGACTCTCACTTGTTAAACTGCATGTTCACCCATTGAGGACCAAGGAACAGTCACATCGCACTGAATACCTCATTCAAAATTGATGTGATGTCATATATATATAAATATAAAGAGAGAGAGTGGGGTGAGTTGGAAAGGGGGGAGGTTGGGAAAGGGGAATTAGGTATTCAGATACATTTTGTCAGTTTAATTATATTACTGATTTTTTATTAAAATGTATTTTATTACAAATGTGTATCAAAGCAGGTTACAGCAAATAAACACCGTGGAAAACATACTTCCCAACAATCAACTATGCAGTCTGTACAGATTTTTCCCCTTTTACACCCTCGCCACATCACCCACCCCCTAACCCCCCTGCGACGGACAGCTCCTCAAACACGGTCACAAAAATCCCCCACCTTTTCTCAACCCCCACCCCCCGAGCCCCTTAATTCATACTTTATCTTCTCTAACCGCAGGAAGTCATACAGGTCACCCAACCAAACCGCTACCCCCGGTGGCGATGCCGACCGCCACTCCAGCAAAATTCAATGCCGTGCAATCAGCGAGACGAAGGACATGACATCGGTCTTCCTCCTCTCCATGAGCTCCGGCTTCTCTGAAACCCCAAATATCGCACCAAAAGGTCCGGGTCCACCTCCTCCTCCTCCATTATCCTGGCTAAGACCACGACACTTCCACCCAGAATCTTCCCAATTTTTTGTAACTCCAAAACATGTGCATGTAATTCGCTGGCCCCTACCCACATCTCTCACACTCATCTGCTATCCCCTGAAAGAACCCACTCATTCTCGCCCGAGTCATATGCACCCTGTACACCACCTTAAACTGTATCAGGCTCATCCTTGCACAAGAGGAGGTCCCGTTTACCCTTTGCAGAGCCTCACTCCATACTCCTCTATTGATCTCCCCTCCCAACTCCACTTCCCATTTCTCCTTGATCATCATCACCTTCTCGCATCCCTGCTCCCCCAGCCACTTGTATATATCCCCAATTCTTCCCTCCCCTTCCACATCCGGAAGCAGCAGTCGCTCCAGCAGGGTGTATCCCGGCAACCGAGGGAACCCCCTCCAAACCTTTCGCGCAAATTCCCTAGCCTGCAGATACCTGAACTCACCCCCCCTCGGCAGCTCTACCCTCTCCCTTAGCTCCTCCAGACTGGGGAACGCTTCCTCCAAATACAATCCCTCACCTTGACCAGCCCCACTTCCCTCCACCTCCTGTATACACTATCCATCACCCACCCCCCGGTCAAACCCATGATTCTCACACAGCGGCGTTAGCACCGACATCCCTTCCACCCTAAAATGCCTCTTCAGCTGATTCCATATCTTCACCTTGGACTGCACCACTGGGCTCCGTGAATACCTCGGAGCCATTGACAACGCTGCCGTCACCGCAGCCCTCAAACTGGACCTCTTTCAAGATTCTCCCTCCATCCTTACCCATTCTACCCCTTCTCCTTGCCACCACCGCCGCACCTTGTCCACATTCACCGCCCAATAATAATGAAGTAGGTTTGGCAATGCCAAACCCCCCCACCCCCCCGCTGCTTCTGCCTCTGTAGCAGGGTCCTCCCCACCCTCGGCACCTTCCCCGCCCATACAAAGTCCGAGATGATCGTGTCCACTTTCAGAGAAAAGGCCTTTGGTATAAAGATCGGGAGAGTCTGAAAGATAAGCCCACTTAGGGTCCCACTTGGAACCTCCCCGCCAACGTTAAGCGCGGTGTATCCCACCTCTTAAGATCCTCCCTGGCCTCCTCCACCAGCTTTGTTAAGTTCCACTTATGGAGCTCCATCCATTCCCTCGCTACCTGAATCTCCAAATACCTAAACCTATCCCTCGCTATCGTAAATGGCATCCCCCCTAAATTAGCCTGATGTCCTAGTTCAATCCCCAGGAATACTTTGCTTTTCCCTACATTCGGTTAGTACCCTGAGAACCCTCCAACCTCCCCAACAGGCCCATAATCTCTCCCATTCTCTCCAACGTATACTCTCCGAAACATACAGCAAGAGGTCATCAGCATAGTGCGATACCCGATGCTCCCCTCATAATCCCCCGCCACTCTGCCGACTCCCTGAGAGCCATCGGCAATGGCTCTCTGGCCAGCACAAACAGCAGCGGCGACAATGGGCACCCCTGCCTCATACCCCTGTGTAAGTCAAAGCTCATATCATTCGTCCTCACCCTTGGTGCCACATACAGCAACATACATGCAACAAATCTAGGCCCAAACCCAAATCTTCTCAAACCTTCGAACAAGTACCGGCACTATACCTGATCAAATGCTTTCTCCGCGTCCATGGACACCACCACCTCCGGTACCAGAGCCCCCGACGGATTCATCACCACATTCAACACCCGTTTTACCCTGCCTTCCCTTCACGAAGCCTGTTTGATCTTCTGCAGCCTCCCCATCCTCCATCCTCCCCGCCAACAATTTAGCCAATACTTACATATCCGTGTTCATTAATGATATGGGTCGATACGACCCACATTCCACCGGATCCTTCCCTTTTTTGGGGATTAATGTGATCACTGCCTGTGTCACTGTTTCCAGCAACTCCCCCTTCTCCAATTCTTCATTAAGCGCCCCAACAGATGTGGTGCCAGGTCCGCCACAAATTCCTTATAGAATTCTGTCGGGTACCCATCCGGCCCAGGGGCCATCCCCGACTTCATACACCTCTAATATTATCCAGCACCTCCCTCAGTCCCAGGGGCTCCTCCAATGCCTGCCTCTTTGCTTCCTCCACCTAGGGAAATTCCAGCTCATCCAGAAACCGCCCCATGTCCCCCTCCTCTCCCCCCTGGGTCCGCCTCATAAAGTCCCTCATTTATCTTCCCTGGCTCCGACACCACATCCCCAGCCCCAGTCAGTATCTTCAATATTTCCTTGGATGCAGCCTGCTTCTGCAGCTGGTGTGCCAGCATGCGGCTCGCCTTCTCCCCATACTCATATTGCGCTCCTCTTGCCCTACGCAGTTGCCCTACCACCCTCCCTGTTTTGAGCCTGTAAAACTGGCCCTACAATGTTTTCCTCCTCACCAATCCCTCCACGGTGGGCATCCTCGAATATTCCTTGTCCACCTCCACTATCTCGCTCACTAGACGGTCATGTTCCGCCCTCCTTTCCTTAACCGCATGAGCAGTAATTAAAATAGTCTCTCCCCGGACCACTGCCTCACTGCTCCCAAAAAATGGCTGCTGACACCTCCCCATTCTGATTCAATTCCACATACTCCTTAATCACAAACCGCACCTTATCACTAAAACCTCCATCCGCCAACAATCCCGAATCAAACCTCCACCCCGGCCTCTGCTCTCGTCCCGTTGTAAACCGAATCTCCAGCCAGTGGGGTGCATGGTCCGAGATAACTATTCCCTCATACTCTGACCCCTACACCCCAACTAAAATCTCCCGACTCACTACAAAGTAGTCAATCCTCGAATACACGTTATGGACGTGTGAAAAGAAGGAATACTCCCTTCCCCCGGGTTCTGAAAACGCCATGAGACTACCATACTCATCCCCTCCATAAACCCCCCCAGCTCCCTCGCCTTTCGTACCTTACCCATCTACCTGGGGCTCGACCTATCCACCCTCGGCTCCAGGACACAGTTAAAATCTCCTCCCATGATCAACTGGTGCATGGTTAAATCTAGGATTTCTGCCAGCAACCCCCTGATAAAACCCATGATAAAACCCACATCATCCTAATTTGGGGCATACACATTTACCAACACTACCGGTGCCCCTTCCAAGAGCCCACTCACAGTCACATATCTCCCACCCGGATCCTTCACTTCCTTCGCATTCCCATTTTTTTGTTCATTACAATTGCCTCTCCCCTCGATTTCAAATAAAACCCCGAGTGAAAAACGTACCTGACCCACCCCTTCCTTAACCTAACTTGGTCCTTCACACTCCTGCAGAAAGACCACCCCCGTTTTCAAGCTCCTGAGGTGCGCGAACACCCGTGACCTTTTAACCGGCTCATTCAGTCCCCGGACATTCCACGTTACCAACCTTACCAGCGACTTCCGCTTCCAATCCCCTCTACCGTCCGTCACCTTCCCTACTTAACTTCCGCTCCCTTAATTCCACCCTATACCCAGCCCATCCCAGTTGGCCCCTTTCTCCGCCCCTGACCATGTAATCTCTCACCCCCTGCCACGTCGCTGCAACCTCACCCTCCTTTCAATTATTACTGTTAAATAATAAAAAGTTATATTTGTTTAAAATTTACCTAGTGACTGCAGTTTATTGGGTTCAGTCAAGGTCCTTGGGTATTTTAAAAGAACATCTAATTTCACTTGTGTTGCAACTTCGGGTCAACTGAGGCTGGAATTGACAACACACTAGCCTAGGGGGTTGTGACGCAAGTCAGAATGTGCTGTTACCTTGGAAGCTCTCTAATGTGTCTGCTCTTCTGTAATAAAGGCATAATGGATTGGGGTAAATCAAGAGTTTGGTGTTGTGTTTCATAGAACATAGAACAGTACAACACAGAACAGGCCCTTCGGCCCTCGATGTTGTGCCGAGCAATGATCACCCCACTCAAACCCACGTATCCACCCTATACCCGTAACCCAACAACCCCCCCTTAACCTTACTTTTTTTTAGGACACTACGGGCAATTTAGCATGGCCAATCCACCTAACCCGCACATCTTTGGACTGTGGGAGGAAACCGGAGCACCCGGAGGAAACCCACGCACACACGGGGAGGACGTCCAGACTCCGCACAGACAGTGACCCAGCTGGGAATCGAACCTGGGACCCTGGAGCTGTGAAGCATTTATGCTAACCACCATGCTACCGTGCTGCCCTCTAACTGAAGGGGTGGGTCAGTCATGTTATGACTCTGAAGCAAACACGGTTATTAGAGTAATGAATTCACTCAAATGTAATTTTTATCTTAATAGCTTGTTAACCCTAAGCGACTAAAATGTCCCAGTAAAAGCTGCTCTCACTCTGCCAGCTTTTTTGGAAATGTGATGGCACAACCTTGTTTGACCTCACTGTGCAGCATTTTTGGTGGTTCCGTTGATGAGGATCACGGCCTGCATGTCTTCATGGATTAGGCAGAAGAACATGACAAATTCCTGAAGGCGGGCAAATTTGAGGAGGATAGACCAAAAGCATTCACAGTTCATAAAGTCAAAGGCTCTCATGAGGTGGAGAAAAGGCTGTGTACAGCAGTTGGTGCTGTTTATTGCACTGCGCTTGAATTTGCTGTGCAGTCAACATGATGTCTGTGCTGCCGCTTAATGGGCAGTCAAGAGATAACTTATGCTACTCTACTTGACACAGTACAGACAATCCTCATCAGCTCCACATCAGGCAGTGCATTCACCCATTGAGCACTGATCAACTAGCTCATGATTGACATGCAATGTAGGGGAGTGAACATACAGAATACAGGCCCTTCGGCCCACGATGTTGTGCCGACCACTTATCGTAATCCAAGATCAACCAAACTATACCCCTTCAATTTACTGCTGTCCATGTGCCTGTCCAAGAGTCGCTTAAATGTCCCTAATGACTCTGACTCCATCACCTCTGCTGACAGTGCATTCGACACACCCACCACTCTCTGTGTAAAGAACCAACCTCTAACATCTCCCCTATACCTTCCTCCAATCACCTTAAAATTATGTCCCCTCGTGACAGCCATTTCCGCCCTGGGGAAAAGTCTCCGGCTATCCACTCTATCCATGCCTCTCATCACCTTGTACACCTCTATCAAGTCACCTCTCTGCCTTCTCTCCAGTGAGAAATTCCTCAACCTTTCTTCGTACAACATGCCCACCAGTCCAGGCAGCATCCTGGCAAATCTCCTCTGCACTCTCCAAAGCATCCACATCCTTCCTATAATGAGGTGACCAGAACTGGACACAATATTTTAAGTGTGGTCTAACTCGGATTTTATAAAGCTGCAGCAAAACCTTGCCGCTCTGTTAATGAAAGCCAACACACCATGCGCTTTTGTAAAAACCCTATCAACCTGGGCGGCAACTTTGAGGGAACTATGTATGTGGACCCCAAGATCCCTCTGTTCCTCCACACTTCCAAGAATCCTGTCTTTTACCCTGTAGTCAGCATTCAAATTCGACCTTCCAAAATGAATCACTTCACATTTATCGAGGTTGAATTCTGTCTGCCACTTCTCAGCACTGCTCTGCATCCTGTCAATGTCCTGTTATAACCTGCAACAACCCTCAATGCTATATAAAAACCACAAAGAGCAGAGGTCCCAGAACAGATCCCTGTAGTACACCACTAGTCACCACAATCCAGGCGGAATACTTTCCATCCACTACCACTCGCTGTCTTCTTTCGGCCAGCCAATTCTGTATCCAGGCAGCCAAATTTCCCTGTATCCCATGCCCCCTATCTAAGGATGGAGGGGTTCTACAATTCATGGGCATTACACATATTGCATTTTCAAGAACTGGATAACATTGAACATTGGGGCCTCACGGTAGCATGGTGGTTAGCATCAATGCTTCACAGCTCCAGGGTCCCAGGTTCGATTCCCGGCTGGGTCACTGTCTGTGTGGAGTCTGCACGTCCTCCCCGTGTGTGCGTGGGTTTCCTCCGGGTGCTCCGGTTTCCTCCCACAGTCCAAAGATGTGCGGGTTAGGTGGATTGGCCATGCTAAAATTGCCCGTAGTGTAAGGTTAATGGGGGGATTGTTGGGTTACGGGTATACGGGTTACGTGGGTTTAAGTAGGGTGATCATTGCTCGGCACAACATTGAGGGCCGAAGGGCCTGTTCTGTGCTGTACTGTTCTATAATCTATTAGTTGGGGCGTGTCGGTGGGAGGGTTGGGGGGAGGGGGGCTGTGTATGGTTTTTTTTTAAAATATTTTTATTGAAAAATTTTGATTTATACAACATTGACGCACCTTAGTAAAATACCGAAAATAACAATAATATTAACAATCATATACATTCGCCCCATCCCCATGAACAACCCAGCATTTTAACAACAACGCAAATTAACACACTATAACGTTACAGAATAAACACTACAATAATGCCCCCCCCCCCCCCCCCCCCCCCCACCCCAGATTGCTGCTGCTATTGACCAAGTTACCTATCTCTGAGCCAGGAAGTCCAGAAAAGGCTGCCATCGTTTATAGAACGCTTGTATTGATCCTCTCAGGGCAAATTTGACCTTTTCCAATTTTATAAATCCCGCCATGTCACTGATCCAGGTCTCCACGCTTGGGGGCCTTGCATCCTTCCATTGTAACAGAATCCTTCGACGGGCTACTAGGGACACAAAGGCCAGGACACCGGCCTCTTTCGCCTCCTGCACTCCCGGCTCTACCGCAACTCCAAAAATCGCGAGTCCCCACCCTGGTTTGACCCTGGATCCAACCACCCTCGACACCGTCCCCGCCACCCCCTTCCAGAATTCTTCCAGTGATGGGCATGCCCAGAACATATGGGCATGGTTCGCTGGACTCCCCGAACATCTGGTGCACCTATCCTCACCCCCAAAGAACTTACTCATCCTGGTCCCGGACATGTGGGCCCGGTGCAGCACCTTAAATTGGATGAGACTAAGCCTCGCACATGAGGAGGAAGAGTTGACTCTCTCCAAGGCCTCCGCCCAAGTCCCGTCCTCTATCTGCTCCCCGAGTTCCTCCTCCCATTTAGCCTTCAGCTCCTCCATTGACGACTCCTCCACCTCCTGCATTACCTTATAGTTGTCAGACACCTTCCCCTCTCCTACCCACACCCCCGAAAGCACTCTGTCCATCGTCCCCTGCGAGGGCAGCAAAGGGAATCCCTCTGCCTATCGTCTAGCAAACGCCTTTACCTGCAGGTATCTGAACATGTTCCCTTGGGGAAGGCCAAATTTATCTTCCAGTTCCCCAAGGCCCGCAAACCTCCCGCCAATAAACAGGTCCCTCAATTTGCTGATGCCCGTCCTTTGCCACCCCCTGAATCCCCCATCCGTGTTCCCCGGGATGAACCGATGGTTGCCACCCAGTGGAGCCTCCATCGAGCCCCCTGTTTCCCCCCGATGCCGTCTCCACTGTCCCCAGATTCTTAGGGTCGCCGCCACCACCGGGCTCGTGGTAAACCTCTTAGGGGAGAGCGGCAACGATGCCGTTACCATGGCACCCAGGCTCGTACCTCTACATGACGCCATCTCCATTCTTTTTAACGCTGCCCCTCCCCCCTCCATCACCCATTTACGCACCATTGACACATTGGCTGTCCAATAGTACCGCAGAAGGTTGGGCAGCGCCAGCCCGCCTCTATCCCTTCCTCGCTCCAGGAACACCCTCCTCACTCTCGGAGTCCCATGTGCCCACACAAAGCTCAGAATACTGCTGGTCACTCTCCTAAAGAAGGCCCTGGGGATAAATATGGGCAGGCACTGAAAAAGGAACAAGAACCTCGGAAGCACCGTTATTTTGACGGACTGTACCCTCCCCACCAACAACAATGGCAGCATGTCCCACCTCCTGAACTCCTCCTCCATCTGATCTACCAGTCTGGTGAAGTTATGCTTGTGAAGAGTCCCCCAGTCCCTGGCCACCTGCACCCCCAGGTACCTAAAGCTCTCCCCTGCCCGCCTAAGCGGGAGCCTACCAATTCCTTCCTCCTGGTCTCCAGGGTGCACCACAAACACCTCGCTCTTGCCTAAGTTTAATTTATAACCTGAAAAGGTTCCAAACTCGGCTAGCAACTCCATCACTCCTGGCATCCCTCCCACCGGGTCCGCCACATACAGTAACAGGTCGTCAGCATACAACGACACCCTATGTTCCTCTCCACCTCGCACCAAGCCTCTCCACCTCTCTGAATCTCTCAACGCCATCGCCAGCGGCTCGATTGCCAGTGCAAACAACAAGGGGGACAGGGGGCAACCCTGCCTGGTCCCTCGGTAAAGCCGGAAGTACTCCGACCTCCTCCTATTCGTGGCCTCGCGCTCTTTTACTCTGTGTTGTTGCCACTCTCCTCGCGCTCTTTTACCCTGTGTCTCTGCCGCTCTCCTTGCGCTCTTTTACCCTGTGTCTCTGCCGCTCTCCTTGCACTCTTTACCCCGTGTCTCCTCTGCTCTCCTTGCGCTCTTTTACTCTCTCTGCCGCTCTCCTTGCGCTCTTTTACTCTGTGTCTCTGCTACTCTCCTCGCGCTCTTTTACTCTGTGTCTCTGCTACTCTCCTCACGCTCTTTTACTCTGTGTCTCCTCCGCTCTCCTTGCGCTCTTTTACCCTGTGTCTCTGCCGCTCTCCTTGCGCTCTTTTACCCTGTTTATCAGCCGCTCTCCTCGCGCACTTTTACCCTGTGTCTCCTCCGCTCTCCTTGCGCTCTTTTACCCCGTGTCTCTGCCACTCCCGTCGCGCTCTTTTACCCCGTGTCTCTGCCGCTCTCCTTGCGCTCTTTTACCCTGTGTCTCCTCCGCTCTGCTTGTGCTCTTTTACTCTGTGTCTCTGCCACTCTCCTCGCCCTCTTTTACCCAGTGTCTCTGCCGCTCTCCTTGCGCTCTTTTACTCTGTGTCTCCACCGCTCTCCTCGCGCTCTTTTACCCTGTGTCTCCTCCGCTCTGCTTGTGCTCTTTTACTCTGTGTCTCTGCCACTCTCCTCGCCCTCTTTTACCCTGTGTCTCTGCCGCTCTCCTTGCGCTCTTTTACCCTGTGCCTCCTCCGCTCTCCTCGCGCTCTTTTACTCTGTCTCTGCCGCTCTCCTTGCGCTTTTTTACTCTGTGTCTCTGCCACTCTCCTCACGCTCTTTTACTCTGTGTCTCTGCCACTCTCCTCACGCTCTTTTACTCTGTGTCTCTGCTACTCTCCTCGCGCTCTTTTACCCTGTTTCTCCTCCGCTGTCCTCGCGCTCTTTTACCCTGTGTCTCTGCCGCTCCCCTCGCGCTCTTTTACTCTGTGTCTCTGCCACTCTCCTCGCGCTCTTTTACCCTGTGTCTCCTCCGCTCTCCTCGCCCTCTTTTACTCTGTGTCTCTGCCGCTCTCCTTGCGCTCTTTTGCCCTGTGTCTCTGCCGCTCTCCTTGCGCTCTTTTACCCTGTGTCTCTGCCACTCTCCTTGCGCTCTTTTACTCTGTGTCTCCTCCGCTCTCCTTGCGCTCTTTTACTCTGTCTCTGCCGCTCTCCTTGCGCTCTTTTACTCTGTGTCTCTGCTACTCTCCTCGCGCTCTTTTACTCTGTGTCTCTGCCGCTCTCCTCGCGCTCTTTTACCTTGTGTCTCTGCCGCTCTCCTTGCGCTCTTTTACTCTGTGTCTCTGACGCTCTCCTTGCGCTCTTTTACCCCATGTCTCCTCCGCTCTCTTCGCGCTCTTTTACCCTGTGTCTCCTCCGGCTCTCCTCGCGCTCTTTTACCCCGTGTCTCTGCCGCTCTCCTCGCGCTCTTTTACTCTGTGTCTCCTCCGCTCTCCTCGCGCTCTTTTACTCTGTGTCTCTGCTGCTCCCCTCGCGCTCTTTTACTCTGTGTCTCTGTCGCCCCCCTACTGCATCCCCGAAATGCTCCCCTACTGAAACTTCTACCACCTGGCCGGGCTCATTCCCCAATACCTGGTCCAGTACAGCCCCTTCCCTATTTGGACTATCTACATGTTGTTTTAAGAAACCCTCCTGGATGCTCCTTACAAACTCTGTCCCATTTAAGCCCCTAGCACTAAGTGAGTCCCGGTCAATATTGGGGAAGTTGAAGTCTCCCATCACAACAACCCTGTTGTTTTTACGCTTTTCCAAAATCTGTCTACCTATCTGCTCCTCTATCTCCCGCTCGTAGTTGGGAGGCCTGTAGTAAACCCTCAACATTGTGACTGCACCCTTCTTATTCCTGATCTCTACCCATATAGCCTCACTGCCCTCTGAGGTGTTCTCCCGTAGTACAGCTGTGATATTCTCCCTAACCAGTAGCGCAACTCCGCCACCCCTTTTACACCCCCCTCTATCCCACCTGAAACATCTAAATCCTGGAATGTTTAGCTGCCAATCCTGTACTTCCCTCAACCAGGTCTTTCTAATGGCAACAACATCATAGTTCCAAGTACTAATCCAAGCTCTACGTTCATCTGCCTTACCCGTAATACTTCTTGCATTAAAACATATGCATTTCAGGCCACCAGACCCGCTATGTTCAGCAACATCTCCCTGTCTGCTCTGCCTCAGAGCCATACTGACCCTATTCCCTAGTTCTCCCTCAATGCTTTCACCTTCTGACCTATTGCTCCAGTGCCCACCCCCCCTGCCATACTAGTTTAAACCCTCCCGTATGACACTAGTAAACCTCGCTGCCAGGATATTTATGCCTCTCCAGTTTAGCTGCAACCCGTCCTTCTTATACAGGTCACACCTGCCCCGGAAGAGCTCCCAGTGGTCCAGGTAACGGAAACCCTCCCTCCTACACCAGCAGTTTAGCCACGTGTTAACTGCTCTATTTTCCTACTTCTAGCCTCACTGGCACGTGGCACAGGGAGTAATCCTGAGATCACAACCTTAGAGGTCCTGTCTTTTAACTTTCTGCCTAGCTCCCTGAACTCCTGCTGCAGGACCTCATGCCCCTTCCTGCCTATGTCGTTCGTACCAATATGTACAACGACCTCTACCTGTTTGCCCTCCCCCTTCAGGATGCCCGCTACCCGTTCTGAGACATCCTGGACCCTATAACCAGGGAGGCAACATACCATCCTGGAGTCTCTTTCACGTCCACAGAGGCGCCTATCTGTGCCCCTGACTATAGAGTCCCCAATCACTATCGCTCTTCTGCGCTTTGACCCTCCCTTCTGAACATCAGAGCCAGCCGTGGTGCCACTGCTCTGGCTGCTGCTGTTTTCCCCTGATAGGCTATCCCCCTGACAGTATCCAAAGGGGTATACCTCTTCAATATGGGGACAACCACAGGCGATTCCTGCACTGACTGCCTGCCCCTTCTGGTGGTCATCATTTCTCTGCCTGCACCTTGGGTGTGACCACATTTATATAACTGCTATCTATGACGCTTTCCGCCACCTGCATGCTCCTAAGTGCATCCAACTACTGCTCCAACTGAACCACGCGGTCTGTGAGGAGCTCTGGTTGGGTGCACTTTCTGCAGATGAAGCCATCCTGGACGCTGGAAGCCTCCCGGACCTGCCACATCTCACAGTCAGAGCACTGCACCCCTCTAATTGGCATTGCGTCAATTAATTAGTAAATTACATTTAAAAGTTAAAAATAAGTTACTGTTAACTATATGTTTCCTAGCACTAGATTTCTACTATAAATGTGAAAGCTGAATACAGTACTCTCCGATCTCTGGCTTAGATACCCCTCTAAATTATAATGAAGTGATTATGTTTAATTAGTTTAACAATGCTTAATTTTTTAATTTAGTGTAGCTTCCCAACCAGCCAATCAGGTCACAGCTTTACTGTGATGTCACTTCAGTTTCCCCCCCCCCCCCCACACAATTTGAAAAGGTAATAAAAATAAAAATGAATAAAAATCACTTACTTACTTTTCCAGGGTCTCAGATGCTCTCTGGTTCTCTCCCTGCAGATTAAAAGTTACAGGCCAGAGGAAAGCAGTAGGGAAAAAGCACCTTCTCCCACTCTGCACCGAATTACCTCACTGCACCGAATTACCAAGCTCCAAATTCCCACTCTGGATGTGTCTCACTCCGGCTGTGTCTCCTCGACTTGCACAAAGCTATCAATGAACATGTCTTTGATTCTGAGATTTCTTGGTTTAGAATGTGACGAATATACGAGAGTCAAATTCTGAAAATGTAAATACATCAATTTTTTCCTGCCTTTCTTGCATCACTTGACACCTCATTCTCACACACCAGTTAAGCTATATTCTCTCGGTGTCAGGAATTGTGCCAATGAGGATGTGACATTCAGTGATATGTGGGAGACAAGGAAGGACAATTGAAGAGTGGGGAATGGGTGAGGAAGTGCATCTTAATATTGTGAAAACCTCTCTTGTTCCCTATCTCCCCCCCCACCCCCCGTGGGTCACATTTCTTTGCTCAGGTTTAGCTGCCTCCCCCCCCCCCCCCCCTTCCCGGTCTATCTCCCTTTCATGCCTTGGCTACTTTCTCCTGATTCTTGACTACTCAGCGAGGGAGGAGATGGTGGGGGGGGGGGGGGGGGGGGCAGGGAAATGAGGGCTGGAAGGAAGGCACGGGATACAAAAACGAGCATGACATCTCCAGGAGCAGGGAACGAGGAAAATAAAGACGGAAGACGGGAGGAGCGGCAGAAGGAGGCGAGCGCGAGACGGCAGCGATATCCGTCCGGGAGAAGGAAGCGTCAACAACACGAAACTCAGCCAAGTATCGGCCACTGTAATTATCTCCCCGGCACCTGAATGTATATGTGCCTCCCCAATGCCCCCCCCCCCCCCCCCCCCCCCCCCCCCCCCCCGGCCCCGCAAGCAGTCGCCTACTTATGTGTTGTAAATAATTTTGCCAGGTGTGCAGAGCTGCTGCTGTTGAGCTGGTGCACAATACCCGACCAGTATTCTATTTTATTTTTTATTGTATTTTTTTTTTACTATGTACTATTTACTTCTCTTTGGTATGTTTGGGTGTGCTCTTCTCTTCTATATATGTGTGTATATATATATATATATATATGTTTCTTATCCTGTGTACATATCGGTAATTATACCTTGTTCAAAAATGCAATAAAAATCATTTATAAAAAAAAAATTATATTAAATTGAAGGATGACTGGGGAAGAGAAGTTTAGTGTCTTGGATGTGGTTAAAGTTTGATGGAAAGGAAAAAAGTGCAGTAAGATCCTGAACTGTAAATGTATACCATTAATAAAGACTTTTTGTTATCTTTAAAAAAAAATATTGTGAAAACTTTGATCAAATCATTCTTGAACCTTCTGAATTCCAGAGAATATAACCCTAACCTTGTGCAATCTCTCCTCATAAATTAACTTTCAGGACTCCATGTACCATTATGGTAATCCTGTGCTACCCTCTCTCCATGGTCAGTTTATCTTTCCCAGTAGTTCCCAGCAGTGCTGAAAGTATTTCAGGTGTGGTCTAACCAGGACATTTTTATAGCTGTATTCTAGTCCTCTAGCTATAAAGACCAGCATTTCAGTCACCTTTTTCATTATTTTCTGTACTTGTTCATGACATGATCTATGTACCTGGACCATCAAGTCCCTTTGGTTCGCCAGTCTTTCTAGCTTTTCATCATTTAGAAAGAGCACTGCTCTATTATTTTTAGATTCAAAGTGGATGACCTCACATTTGCTTGTATTGAAATCTATTTGGCACAGCTTTGCATTCACTCCAAGTCCAACTACATTGCCCGTCTTTCTATCATTCAAAAACTTAGATGATAGGATGGAAAGTTATTAATAAACACAGTGAATATTTCAGGCCACAACACAGATCCTTGTGGGACACCACCTGCCACATCCTCCCAATTGAAGGACCTGTGCATTATCCCTGCTCTCTTTCTCTGCCACTCAGTCAGTTTCCACACCAGATCAATAATTTGTCAGTTCCAAGATCGTCAACTTTCGATAATTCTCTCTTGTGAAGGATGTTATCAAATATCTTCTGTGAGTCCATGCAAGTAACATCCATAGATGTTCCCCTGTCCAATATTTTAGACACTGCTTCAAAAGTTCAATAAGGTTGATCAGGCATAGCCTATTCTTTACAAATCCATGCTGGCTTTCTCTGTTTTGCTATCTATTTCTCAGTCTCACATCCATTCTGCAGTTTGGGAAACCAAACATTAAATTAAATGTCCCTATCTTATTTGGATGAATTCTCAAAATTTCCTGAAATGCCCATCAGTTACCTGATAAAGGATACTGAAATGGCACAGGTTCCTTCTGAAATTAATCAGTGGCATAAAGTTGAGTGCAGTCATTGTATTCATAGCCACAGGCAGATCTTACAGAGCAGATGATGGTGGTTGTGGATCTTAAAATAGTAGCAGGTTCTGTGACACAGAACATCTTACCAACGTCTTCTTAGGAACCGCAATGACCTACAAATTCTTTGAAGTGAGCTATATCATAAAGGGAAATATGTCCCCATGCTTTCCCACATTCAGCACTGTTGTTACTCCTGTGTCTATTAAAATTGCAAACTAAGGAATTTCCATTGGAAAGCCTATGCTTGGGCCAGGATTCTCTGTTTGTGAATTAAGTGCTCCAACCAGTGGAGAATCGGGACTGGTCCCTGCTGATGCTCGAAGCATGCAAGGTGTAGGTACACTCCCAACATTTTCTGCCAGGATGCCGAGGGGGGGGGGGGGGGTTCTTCATGGGAGTTAGGGGTGAGGGGGTCACTCATTATCACATCCCTAATAATAAAGTGAACATTTTCTCATCTGCACCCCTAAACCTTTTAACAGTAAGTCAGTCTGAGATAATGAGTGACCATCTAAGTGGTTTAGGGCTACAGATGAGCACATTTTCACTTTATTATGGGACAACTTTTACAAACTGAGTGACTGTTTAAAGGATGCAGGTAAAAAGTGGGAGTAGGGTAAGGGGGAGTTAGGCTATTTTCCTTTCAGGGTAGGTGGGATTAGCGGGGATGGAGATATTTTTATGCACTATGTTTACATTTGTATTTGTACTGTTTATTGTTATTATTGTAAAATTATAAATACCTTAATAAAATGTTTTACAAAAAAAATAAAGGGTACAGGTAGGGAGACCAGTTAAAGGAGCCCCATTCCAGGGCAGACCTGAGCCCCTCCAGCCTAGCACAAGCTCCCTGATCTCCATCTCCCATGAAAGCCCTCTTGGCTCCCTGACCGCATAAATTGAGAGGGTACATATCACCTTGCAACCCGTTGGGCTACAAGGTGCCAGCTTGGCACTGCCAAGGGGCAGGATATGAAGGGGGTGGAATGAGGGGAGGCTGATTGGGGGGTTGGGGTGAGGTAGTCTGAATAGGGGGCCTGTGGGGCTGAAGAGTGATTCTGAGGGGGGCCTTGCCAGTGATTAGGGTTAGGTGGTGCCCTGCCTGCCTCTTCAAATATTAATGATGTCAAAGGAACATAGGAATTGCTGGATGAGAAAAGACTAAGGTCCATCTCAGTCAACTTCGACCTAAGAGTGCTGTGCCAGTAACTTCATCACATGGACTGTGCGGATTCAAAAAGGTGGCTGGCCACTGCCTTCTCATCCTTCTGGCCTTGTGAATGATGCCCACATCCTGTGAATGAATATAAAAATGTAAAAAGCCTTCATGATAGAGTGATGATGGATTTGTTGATTAATTGTCACAAACAATCTTTCGCAATTCACAATCTCTATCCATTTGCAAGAATGTTCGAAGGATGAGGAACTTCAATTATGATGGTAGATTGGGCAAGTTAGGACTCTTTTACTTGGAGAAAAGAAGGCTGAGAGGAGATTTTATTGAGCTGTTCAACATCATGAGGTGTCTGGACAGAGTAGATAGAGAGAAACTGTTCCCCTCATGGACGGATTGAAAACTAAATGGCACAGATTTAAGGTAATTGGTAAAAGAAGTAAAAGTGAGATGAGAAAAAACTTTTTCATGAAGAGACTGTCTGAGAGTGTGGTGGAGGTAGGTTTAATTGAAGCATCAACAGCGAACTAGAGTGTTATTTAAAAGAAAGGATGTACAGGGCTTTGGGGAAAAGGCAGGAGGTTCATTCAGAGAGTCGATGCAGTCACAATGGACTGAATGGCCTCCTCCATTCTAACAATTCTGTCAATTAATTACCTCTTTGCACCATTAGGAAGTACAAATATGGAAGGTCTCAGATCACAATGAAGCTAGAGTGAAGCTGTTATTAGGAGTGAACCGAACTAATAAACTAGGGGCGATTTCTTGTCTAGAAAGATCCAGTGGTCAACTTCAAATAAAATCATGACAGTAACACAAGGGGTCACAGGCTCAAACTGGTGAAAGGCTATCCGTGTATATATATATAAGGGGTCAATGTAAATGCACTACAACTAAGCAACCACGAGAGGGAGCACGGGAGATGTATAAATACAGACAGACAGGAAGTCAGAGGCACTTTTCACAGGAACGGTAGCTGGTGAGCAGGATACAAAAAGCAGCTCAGATGTAACATAGTATAAGCGCTGGAGAGAGAACAAATTCACACAAGAAAGCATCTACTTCAACTGTATGACTACGAGCTTTATTCAGATCCAAGGAATAATACATGGTACCAGGAGACTTCAGAACGCTTACTAGAAAATTCACAAGCTGCAGACAAAGAAAGATTGAAATGACAAGAAAACTTGTACTGGACCCTCGACGTGGGGAGACTTCACTGATTCAATTAAACTAGTTGGAACTCCACCACAGCTGAAAACAACCGGTAATTTAAGTCATAGATGGAAAGGTTTTAAACAAATGTTCGATATATATATATCATAGTTAATGATTTGAGAACGGCTTCTGAATAAATGAAAATAGCACTGATCCTAGCAGGACATGAAGCTAGAGAAATCTATAATGGCTTTAAATACTTGAAAGGTGAAGACAACACCAAATTAGAAGTAATATGCAAAAAATTTGAAGATCACTGTAACACCAGTAACAATGCTGCTTTAAGACATTCAGGGCAGGATTCTCCAATCCCGGAGCAGAGTGTCCACGCCGTCGTAAACAGGCCGCTCCCAGACTAATTCTGGCCCCTACAGGGGACCAGCACAGCGCTGGAGCAGTTCACGCCACTCCACCTGCTGATCCTGGCTCGAACTGAGCGCCACGGGATCCGCGCATGCGTAGTTGTGCCGGCACAATGGCCTCCTTCATCGCGCCAGCTCCGACGCAACATGGTGCAGGACTACAGGGGCCGGCATGCAGGAAAGGAGGCCCCCCTGACACAGAGGCCGGCCCGCCGATCGGTGCGTCCCGATCGCAGGCCAGGCCACATCGGAGGCCCCCCCGGGGTTGGACCCCCCTCCACCCCCCCACAGGCCACCACCCGACCCTTCAATGCTGAGATCCCGCCGGCGCAGAGCAGGTTAGATCGGCGCCGGCAGGACTCTGTTCTTTTCTTACGCCCGCTCGGCCCATCCAGGCTAGAGAATCGGTGGGCCAGTCGCGTAGAGCTGCTCATGACTGGTGCTGCGCCAACCATGCCAGAGCCAATGGCGCCGATTCTCCGCTCTGCAGAGAATTGCAGGCCAGCGTTGGGCGGCGTCGCCTGTTCGCGGGCATTCATAGAATTTACAGTGCAGAAAAAGGCCATTCGGCCCATCGAGTCTGCACCGGCTCTTGGAAAGAGCATCCTATCCAAGGTCAACATCTCCACCCTATCCCCATAACCCAGTAACCCCACCCAACACAAAAAGCAATTTTGGACAGTAAGGTCAATTTATCATGGCCAATCCACCTAACCTGCACATCTTTGGACTGTGGGAGGAAACCGGAGCACCCGGAGGAAACCCACGCACACACGGGGAGGATGTGAAGACTCCGCACAGACAATGACCCAAGCCGGAATCGAACCTGGGACCCCGGAGCTGCGAAGCGATTGTGCTATCCACAATGCTACCGGCCTGGCCCCGGGCTGGGAGAATCCTACCCTCAATGCTTGGAGACCAAATTGTACAGGGAATGAGTGATGCGAAACTCAAACAATCATTATCAGAACAGAAAGGTTTAACGCTGGAAATCGCAATTGAAAAGTGCAGATCGCAAGAAAGTTTTCAACAAGAATAAACACCGATAAAGTTCTTTTCCACGGGTCTGAAGAAGTTAAAATGGTGTCTGAGCACATTTTAAACTGCCCAGGATTCAAAAGACGCAAATATGGGTCTGTGCATGCGCAGGAAACCGCAGCCACACGTGCGCAGTTAAAAACAGCCATTTTGGATTCAGATCGTTCTGTGCATGCACAAGCTGTGCATGCGTAGTTGATCAAAAAGAGCGCACAATTCGAAGATGGATCTGTGCATATGCAATTTAAGAAAAAACGCACAGTAAAGGAAAATCGATTTGTGCATGCGCAAACGATTCTTACGCTTTACATCACGAGCGTCATGGCGTCAGACGGCTCAGACCACGCCCACTTAAAGGGAAAATGCCCAAAAATTGCAAACAAGTCTTAAAGGTACAAAACCAAAAAGTTCAACCTCAAAAGGCACAACATTGCCTGAGCTTCGACCAGCAGTTGAAAATAACCTCCGCGGCACCCTGGAACAAGCAGATTGCACCACCCAAAGTGAAGAGCACAATGTCAAATCCGAAACCAAAGAAAATGATTTGTTCATTGAATATGAAGAGCACAATAACAAATCTGAAACAAAAAAAACAATGATTTGTTTATTGAAAAATACTACTTAGACATGGCTGAGTTATTCGGATATGCTGATTACAGCATCAGCAACACAGTTGAAAAGCTCAACAGGACTATACTCATGGTAGATGAATCCAATATCATGATGCAATGGCAGATCGTCAATACACTGGATGACAGCAACCTGTCAAATACCCAAGAAGAAAACGATGCCACACAGAGAGTACTGACCGACTCCGTTGAGAGAGCACAGATCGACTCCACAGAGAGAACACTGCCGACTCCACACAGAGAGCGATGAAAGACTCCACAGAGAGAGTGACGCAAGCCTCCACAGAGAGCTGGTTGACAGACTCCAAAATGGAAGCAATTAAATACTCCATAGTGAACGCCATGCATGATCAAGACCATGAAGGTCTATCCACCATATCTAAGCAACCAGAAGCAGACTATGAAAGTCTACCCAGTACACATAATCAACAAGATGACAATGCAAGTCGACCCACTGTATGTGAGACAAGTGACAATGTGATTACAATCGACATATAAAATGTGCAAGATCACAGCGAGACTTGTACAGAAGCACTCAACAATCAGAGTAGGGCTATTCATAAGTCCAGTGAGACCATGCCAATTGAAACCTCATCTACTCTAAACTATCCACAAGAAAATGAAATCTTGAAGATTTTGACTCCAGAAGAGGAACACCAAGAAACCAAAGATGATTCAAATGAACCAGAAATGACTTCAGAAGTGGAGCACCAAGGAAGCAAAGAAGAGGAATCAAATCCACCACAAATGACTGATGTCACCAAGATCAATGCAACATCAGATCATTCTCACAATCCTCAAGAAGAAACGCGCAATGAAACATCAGATACCACAAAGGATACTGAACACCAATAACTTTGTGAATGACTCAAATTATCCACACGGAACAGTCATTGAGCGCAACAAGGACAACAAAAACCACAAGAAGCACAACAGAAAAAACAACAACAGAAACAACAAGAAGCACAACAAGAACAACAAAAACTACAAGCACAACAAAAACTACAAGAACAACAAAAACAACAACAAGAAGCATAACAAAGACAACAACAGCAACAACAAGCACGACAAAAACAACAAGAACTACAATGAAAACAACAAAAACAGAAACACCAAGCATTTCAAAAACAACAAGAATGACAACGAAAACAACAAAGATGGAAATGACAGAAACAACAACAATGAAACAAAGACCTGTACAACATGGTGCAACTCTGCACATGAAGGATAATGCAACAGCACATTCCAAAACAATGACAAGAGTACAAACATACAATGGCATGACAACGAATCTCACAAATTCACATTTGCTCCAGAACAAACAAGCACACCAGCTTTCAAGCAAGATTTCACACTAAAAATCGATACCACAAGCACAGAAAAAAGTCCACGTCAGTCAATATCAGTGGTTCGACCGTTCGAACACCTTGTGATGAATTGTTGGTTACTTAAAAACAAGAACACTGACGACATTCACAAAGAAATCACAATATCAACATTACCACGTCAACAACAACAAAAAATCTCAACCGAATAAATTCATAAAGTTGGACTCATAATTTTTTTAAATTAAGATTGGTCTCATAAATATTAATTGGCTTTGTATAATATCCAATATCATCACCACTTGTACAGATATACATATCATAATTAATCTAACTGTTTTGTACAATTTTCTTTAATACTGTAACGAAAAGGGTTTCCTTTACTCCACAACAGGCTGGTATTGGGTGTCACAGATAACTGCGGGTGTCTCTCTCCTGCAGGTGTTGAAACCACGACCCAGAAGTGTCGCATTGGGACAGCTTCGCAAGAGAGAGGGAGCAAATCTCACTGTTTATACCTAACCAGTGAGGCTTTCCTTATGCCACACCAGTTACCTTGACTGCCACCTCTCTCCTGTGTTGGTGAAATGTCACCCGGAAGTGCCCCACTAGTGCAACTTCTCAAGAGAGAGAGAAAGAGGGACCACTGTTTATTACTGACCAGTAGCCTCTCTTGAGTGAGCGTGTTCGAAGCACTCAGATTCCGTTTTCTGGTCCTTGACTATGGGATTATGACCTGGCAATTATTGTGACTTGACCAGAGCGGACAGTGAAAGGAAGGTGAGACCACAATAATGGTAGTTTTTAAATAATTGATTTATTCAAGAAAAATTAAGTCTTCTGCAACTTGGATTAACCCACACACACAAACACTGATTATGAAATACTACGTGTAAAACAAGAGACTAAACGGCACATCGAAAATTCTTACAGCTTACACAGATTTACTTTAGCGACGCAAACACAGACACACAGATATATTTACTCACCCACCCCAAACCTCAACAAGCTATACTAATTGGGAGTTTTCTGTGAGCTGGAGGAATATACTCACCGCTCCAGGGACGGGGTAGTTAAAATAATCGTTGACACAGATTTCTTTAGATCTTCTTCCAAGCTGGCCGGTCCTTGCGGCTGTTGTTCCTCCGGTTCTCAGCAAGGCAAAGCATGTGTCAGGCAAGAGAATAGAGTCTTTTCACAGTTCCTCAGACTTGACATTTTAAGGGCAAAACCCTGAATGGGTCAAACACTGACCCTCCCACAGGTGAGTTCCAGGACAAAGGAAGCCTTTCTGATTGTTGACAGGATAGAAGTGATTAAGTTCCCCAGTCAAAAGGTGTCATAATGTAATTTGATTTTAATCAGTGCCCTTACAAAAGCTTGCAATGTCTCTGGTTTCTGCTGGTCTCTTGACAATGGTCGCCGGAGACAACTTTAATTGTTATCTCATTAAGGTATTGTGAGTCCGTCTGGCCAGGGCAGCAAGTGATTTGCATTTCAACTGCCCCTGGTTTCTGAATCAGATTGGGCCGTTTCATGACTCAGGGCCTGTTTGTCTTGATTCAGTTGTCTGCCTGAAGACATGGTTTGTACAGCAATCTGTCCACTTAAAATGGAATGTCCCTTTTCCAACATGTCCAGTTCATTTAGGTCCTTTGATGAGTTTGCTACAACTTACAACTGTACAGAAAATATGTAAAAGAAAAAAGGGGGGATTTATTGATCTGCTTATCTGTGTATATATACAAGGGGTCAATGTAAATGCAGTACAACTAAGCAATCACTAGAGGGAGCATGGGAGATGTGTAAATACAGACAGACAGGAAGTCAGAGGCACTCTTCACAGGAATGGCAGCTGGTGAGCAGGACACAGACAGGCAGCTCAGATGTAACATAGTATAAGTGCTGGAGAGAGAACGAATTCACACAATAAAGCATCTACTTCAACTGTATTACCATGAGCTTTATTCAGACACAAGGAATAATACAAGACAAACTTAGGTGAGGACATTCTTCTTCACTTAAAGAATAATCAATATCAAGAATGCAACTAAAGGTGAGGGAACAACCCTTTCAGCTTCATTATGCAAACATATGAAAACAAAACAAACAGTAAAAGTGCCTTAGATCCATGTAGGCTTTGTACCTTGCCAGTGATACTCACAATATAAACGCTCCCCACCACATCTAAAACAACAACATGCATTCAAACAACAACCTTAATGTAATCTCTTTTGTTGTGTCGATATACCTTTCCTCGCCACTGTTCCAGGCAGGCTCTAGCTAAAGAACCGAGAACCTTCAAATCTTCAGCACTGCATACCTTTGGAAGAAGAGGGCATTCTACAAGATTGGGATTCCTCTCCATAGTTAGACACAGCCTACATCAGTCCTGAGCCAGCTCAGTCACAGCCAAGTAGGTCATGTTTCAGTGCCTCACAATGGAAAGGATTCCTCTGGAACATTACCCAACACACCTGCCTTTGTTTGTAATATGTTGACCAGTCACAAAGGTGACAACTGCAAGGGTTGTGGCCAAAGGACTGGACAATATGTATGATTCTGCCCCTTGACCTCAGTTGATATCATATCACATGAAACTGGAACCTAAGGGAAGAGGGTTCTAATGGGGCTCTGCCAAAGTCTGTCTTTGTACTGTAAATAGTCAATAAATGTTCACTAGTTTGCAACAGTACGGTAGCATTGTGGTTAGCACAATTGCTTCACAGCTCCAAGGTCCCCGGTTCGATTCCCGGCTTGGGTCACTGTCTATGCGGAGTCTGCACGTTCTCCCCGTGTGTGTGTGGGTTTCCTCCGGGTGCTCCGGTTTCCTCCCACAGTTCAAAGATGTGCAGGTTAGGTGGATTGGTCATGCAAAATTGCCCTTAGTGTCCAAAATTGCCCTTAGCGTTGGTGGGGTTACTGGGTTATGGGGATAGGGTGGAGGTGTGGGTTTGGGTAGGGTGCTCTTTCAAAGAGTCGGTGCAGACTCGATGGGCTGAATGGCCTCCTTCTGCACTGTAAATTCCATGAAATTCTATGAAATAGCATGGTTTAAAGACACCCAGAGCCTAGTTGTGATAATAATACATCAATAATAACTCTGCACTGAGGACAATATCTAACTTCTCGGCATGTGTAAAATGGTCCCAAACTGTGCAGGTTTATTAATTGTTCATAAAGTTCTCGTGTCAGTTCCACATTTCAAGCTGGCCAATTCTGTCCGTGTGGTGAGTTGAAAATCACATCGCAGTGTAAAATCGCTGTCTATTGACTTGTTAATGGTTTACGGCCCTTTAATTGTCATTGGGTGCGCACACAAATTGGATATGCGCCCCCCAACCTCAAAATTGGGCATGTGGTGATGACGTTTGGAAGTTCTCCCATCATCGTTGGACGATATTGTACGATCAGTTGGGTCTTGCATGCACCTGCCACCCCCCACCCCCCGAACATAAAATGTTGACTTTAAACAAAAGCTGCTGTTCCTATTATCCAGACAGACCATTGACGTATCAATGTTGGAGCCTCAAAGTACTTCACACCTCTTAATCTTGTGCAAATGAGTATTGAAGCATTGACAAAAGAGATCACAGACAGAACTACTTATATCTACTTAAATACTTTAATCAAATGGTAGCACAGAGGTTAGCCTAGTTGCTTCACAGCACAAGGGTTCCAGGTTTGATTCCTGGCTTGGGTCACTGTGTGTGCGGAGTCTGCCCGTTTTCCCTGTGTTTGCGTGGGTTTCCTCCGGGTTCCTCCCACAGTCCAAAGATGTGCAGGTTCAGTGGATTAGGCTATGCCAAATTACCCTTAGTGTTCAAACAAAAAGGTTACGTGGGGTTACGGAGATAGGGTGGGGTTACAGGGATAGGATGGAGGTGTAACCTTACAGGGATAGGGCGCTATTTTCAAGGGCCGGTGCAGATTCAATGGGCCAAATAGCCTCCTTCTGCACTGTAAATTCTAAAACAAGCCAGGTTCTCTCCAACTGTCAAAACAGAACCCTACTGAGATCATTCTTTTTTTGAGCCTGGGCTCACTGGTAATGGTGTGAAGAATGTGAGGATGAGGGCTAGAGAGCCAAAAAAATCAGTGAGATCCTAGAGGAATGGAGAATAGCTAATCTGGTTGCGCTGTTTAAGAAAGGTAGCTGGGATAATCCTGGAAACTTTAGGTTGGTGATCCTCACGTCGGTAGGAGCTAAATTATTGGGGAGAATTCTCAGGGACAGGATTTATACCCATTTGGAAACAAATGGACTCATAAGCGATAGACAACGTGGTTTTGTGAAGGGAGGTCGTGCCTCACTAATTTGATCGCGATTTTTGAGGAGGTGACAAAGATGATTGATGAGGGGGGGGCAGTGGATGTTATTTACGTGGACTTCAGTAAAGCCTTTGACAAGGTGCCTCACGGCAGACTGGTACAAAAGGTGAAGTCACATGGGATCAGAGGTGAAGTGGTAAGATGGATACAGAACTGGCTGGGTCACAGAAGGCAAAGGGTAGCAGTAGAAGGGTGTATTTCTGAATGGAAGGTTGTGACTAGTGTTTCACAGGGATCTGTGCTGGGCCTCTGTTGTTTGTGGTGTACATAAACGATTTGGAGGAAAATATAGTTGGTCTGATTAGTAAGTTTGTGGAAGACACCAAGGTTGGTGGAGTGGGAGGTAGTGTTGAGGATTGTCAGAAGACACAGCAGGACACAGATAGGTTGGAAACATGGGCAGAGAAATGGCAAATGGAGTTTAATCTGGACAAATGTGAGGTAATGCATTTTGATAGGTCTAACATGGAGGGGAAATATACTGTAAATGGTAAAACTCTTTGGAATATAGAAAGTCAGAGAGATCTGGGCGTGCAGATCCGCAGATCTTTGAAGGTAGCAACACAAGTGGACAAGGTAGTGAAGAAAGCATACAGAATGCTTGCCTTCATTGGACTGGACATCAAGTATAAAAACTGGCAAATCATGCTACAGTTATATAGAACCTTGGTAAGGCCGCACTTGGAATATTGCGCACAGTTCTGGTTACCGTACGACCAGCAGGATGTGGAGGCTTTGGAGAGGGTACTGTGGTGATATGCATCACTGTAGATACACAAGGGGTTAATGTAAGTACACGTAGACTAGCATGTCCAATCGCTTCCTACGACCTATGTCACATGCGTCATGACATCAGAGGCACCAGACAACGCCCACTTAAAGGGAACATGTCCCAAAACGCGAAAAAAAAAATTTAAAGCTGTAAAACCTGATTCTTTCACCTGGAACGACAGCACAATGACTGAAATTCAACCAGTAGCTGAAAGTAACCTCCACAGAACCCTGCAACAAGCAGTTAGCACCACCCAAAGAGATGATACAGTCCTTGAATACTACGACTCCGACCTTTATTTCTTCTTTGGACATCACAAGCCCAATGCCAGCTCCGACACAAAAAGTGATGATATGGTCCTAGAAGACTATGACTCAGACGAAGGTTTCATCATTCGAGATGGCGACCCCAGTACCAAATCTGAACCTCAACGAGATGTGTTCTACAGTGAAGACTCCGACACAGACGCGGATGTGTTCTTCTGATTTGAGGATCTTCAGCCCAGCATATAGAACATAGAATAGTACAGCACAGAACAGGCCCTTCGTCCCTCGATGTTGTGCCGAGCCATGATCACCCTACTCAAACCCACGCATTCACCCCATACCCGTAACCCAACAACCCCCCACCCCTTAACCCTACCTTTTAGGACACTACGGTCAATTTATCACGGCCAATCCACCTAACCCGCACATCTTTGGACTGTGGGAGGAAACCGGAGCACCCGGAGGAAACCCACGCACACACGGGGAGGACGTGCAGACTCCGCACAGACAGTGACCCAGCCGGGAATCGAACCTGGGACCCTGGAGCTGTGAAGCATTTATGCTAACCACCATGCTACCGTGCTGCCCTATTTTTTTTTTTTACTGCCTCGGCAACTAGTTGAATTGTAGCAGCTAAAACCACACCACTGTTTAGTACTGGGCCCTTAGAAAGGACCAATTCCTACAAGTTACCAAACCATAAATATGCTGGCTACGGTTAACAATGCAAATACTGATACTTTCTGTGCAGTTTCAAAATATAGGCCAAACATTCACAAGTTTGAAGATATAGTTTACATTCAGCACAAGCAGCAAAGTTGCAGTTTAAGAACAATCTAATCAAATTCCAAATTATCTACATGTTTTGTTTAAAAAAGCTTTTGAGTAACTGGTTTTAATCTCGACATATATGACATCCCGACTTGTAAGTGCAGGATTATGCTGCAGCCTGACACCAAGAGACAGAGAGTGGTACAAGCCCACAGAGAGTGGCCTGCTGTCACACAGAGTGGTCCACCCATCGCTAAGGGTTCCCGACTCCACACAGAGTGGTTCACGCACCACAAAGGGTACCAGCCTCCACACAGAAAGCAATGAAAGACTCAACAGTGCGTCAAATGTATGTCTGAACATAATAAGTGGCTCCAGTGACACAAGCCTCCACAGCGAGTTCGTGGACAGACTCCATGATAGACGAAACGCATGACTCCACACCGCAATCCATGCATGAACAAGAAGTGACTCGAGTGACACAAGCCTCCACAGCGAGCTCGTGGACAGCCTCCACGATAGAAGCAACACAAGACTCCAAAGCGCAGTCCTTGCATGAACAAGACCATGAGGGTCTAGCAACCTCCTGTGAGCAACCAGCAGCAGACGATGCAAGTCTGCCATGCTCAAGTGAACAGCAGAAAGACTATGACAGTCTGCCATGCTCAAGTGCACAGCAAGAAGACTATGACAGTCTACCACGTTCCAGTGAAAAACAAAGTGACTATGACAGTTCACCCACATTGTTTGAGCCACCAGAAGAAGACTCTGACAGTCTACCCAGCCCAAGTGAACAACAAGAAGCTACTGAGGCTCTACCCACTGTATGTGAGGTAAGTGATGACAGCATCTCACTTCCCATACCAGATGTGCAATGGGACAGACCTCAGCTAGTGTGTACAGAGGCACTCGACGGTCACATAGGGGCTGGTTTAGCACACTGGGCTAAATCGCTGGATTTTAAAGCAGACCAAGGCAGGCCAGTAGCACGGTTCAATTCTTGTATCAGCCTTCCCGAACAGGCGCCTGCATGTGGCGACTAGGGGCTTTTCACAGTAACTTCATTGTAGCCTACTCGTGACAATAAGCGATTTTCATTTTTCATTTTCAGTGAGACCACTGGTGACTCTGGTGACACCATGTTACTTCAAACCTCATTCACTCGAGCCTCTCCACAAGCAAATGCATTCCTAAATGTTTTGACTCCTGACATGGAGCATCAAGAAACCTCAGCTGACTCAAGTGAACCTGAAATGACTCCGGACGTGGAGCAACGACAAACCAAAACTGACTCAGGTGACACAGACCAGACTCCGGACGGGGAGCATTGACAAACCAACATTCACTCAGGTGAAACAGACCAGACTCCAGATGGGGAGCAACTACAAGCCAAAGCTGATTCAAGTAAGCCGGACATGACTCCAGATGGGGAGCGCCGCAAACTCAGTGACGGCACGCTCAAGAAAACAGCAGATGCCACAAAGCACGCTGACACGAGTAACTGTGTGAAGGACTCGTATTATCCACAGAGTGTGGTCCTTGAGCGCAGCGAACACAACAACAGAACCATCCAACACAGCATCACAACCTATGAAAACCATATCAAAGACAACGACACGACACGTACCAAAGGCGAAATCATCAACAGCAAGCACGACAAAGACTACACCAATGGAACTACGACTGATACGACATGGTCCAACTCTGCCCATGAGGGACTCTGTTACTGCTCAGCTCAGTACAATGACATACCATGGCAGGACGATGCATCTTCCCAATTCACGTGTGCTGCACTACCAACAGGCAACCTGGCTTTCAGGACAGATGCCATCCAACATCACTCCCAATCGCTATCACAAGCATCGAAAAAATCCAAATCAGACAACGAAGTGATTTGACCACTTCTTGGTTCCTTATGTACAGGGACACTGATGGCGTTCACAAGGACATGCCACCATCAACATCACCAACTCACCAACCCAACAAGAAAGACATTTGACCATGATAATTGATGGGTTTTGGACTCATACATATAAGTTGGACTTATTGTTTAATGACTGTTCTCATAACTTGTACAGAGCATCGCTTATCTACCTGTTTTTTGTTCAATTTTCTTTAACAGTGTACAGAAAATAGGTAACACGAAAAAAGGGGGGATGTGGTGATATGCATCACTGTAGATATACAAGGGGTTAATGTAAGTACACGTAGACTAGCTAGACACTAGAGGGAGCACCAGAGACATGACACACAGACACTCAACCAATAGGTCAGTAAGATAGGACACGACCAATGGGCATTCACGATACACACAGAGGTGACACTACCACAGGGGGCATTACACCAACCCATATATAAAGGACACAGCACACATGATCTTCCTCTTTCCAGTGGAGACACTCAGTGAGTACAGACACAGGGTTGATTAAACATCACACCCACCACGTGGATTGTAGCAGACTGGTTCGTCAGTCTGAGTAGCTATAGAAGGATTAATAGTAGAGGCAAATCCGAGTAGGAGAATTGTAAGTAGTTTAATAAACGTGTTGAAGTTATCTCCACGTCTGAACTTTCCTTTGTCAGAGTGCACATCAAGGAAGCAGCTTATGCTACGCCAAGAGTATAACAAGACAGGTACAGAGGAGGTTTACCAGGATGTTGCCTGGTCTGGAGGGTGTTAGCTATGTGGAGAGATTGAATAGACTCAGACTGTTTTCATTAGAAAGACAGAGGTTGAGTGGTGACCTGTTAGAGATCTACAAGATTATGAGCGGCATGGATAGAGGGGATTGGCAGGCACTCTTTCCCAGGGTGGAGGGGTCAGTCACCACGGGGCATAGGTTTAAGGCCCGTGGGGCAAAGTTTAGAGTAGATGTGTGAGGCAGGTTTTTTATGTAGAGGGTGGTGAGTGCCTGGAACGGGTTGCCAGTGGAGGTTGTGGGAGCAGATACATTAACGGTGTTCAAAAGGCATCTTGACAAACACATTGATAGGATCGGTAAAGCGGGATACGGCACAAGGAAGTGCACAGGGTTTTGGCAAAGGTTTGTATCATGACCAGTACCTCCTTGGAAAAATGTAAATCGCTTTATTGTCACGAGTAGGCTTCAATGAAGTTACTGTTAAAAGCCCCTAGTCGCCACATTCCGGCGCCTGTCCGGGGAGGCTGGTATGGCTGAAGGGCCTGTTCCTGTGCTGTATTGTTCTTTGTTATCACAATACAATACAACTTTGACAACTTTGACAAAATCCCAGAGCACTGAGGCAGGCCTTCTAAGCCATGCAGCCTCCCGGCTAACCACGTATGCTCTGCTTTCAGGGGTGGCCAGCTCAATTCCACACCCCCACCCCTGAAGTGAAGATCACACCTTTTGGGGGCCTTTCTACTGAGGTGGGTCCAGGCTATCCGCCTTGGTAAAGAAAATTTGGGCTCCATCTTGCCAACAAGCATAAACCTCTTCAACCTCAGAAAAATCTTTAGTCAAATAAAAATGGAATTTAAGCTATTCAGTAACATTAAACTAATAACCATAGAACATAGAACAGTACAGCACAGAACAGGCCCTTCGGCCCTCGATGTTGTGCCGAGCAATGATCACCCTACTTAACCCACGTAACCGGTATACCCGTAACCCAACAATCCCCCCATTAACCTTACACTATGGGCAATTTAGCCTGGCCAATCCACCTAACCCGCACATCTTTGGACTGTGGGAGGAAACCGGAGCACCCGGAGGAAACCCACGCGCACACGGGGAGGACATGCAGACTCCGCACAGACAGTGACCCAGCCGGGAATCGAACCTGGGATCCTGGAGCTGTGAAGCATTGATGCTAACCACCATGCTACCGTGAGGCCACATCTTTGGACTGTGGGAGGAAACCGGAGCACCCGGAGGAAACCCTTGTACTAATAAATCAAGAGTTCTATCACTGCAGCTGCCATGCTCTCTGAGCTGGATGACAAGTGCAGAATGTTTTGAGTTTCTCAGTGAGGGGTCTGGTAGTCTGCTCTCTGACAATATTTCCTTCATGGCAATGGTTTTAATGGGTTGTTCTTTGTTGATTTAGAGAGCATGTCCATGAAGATGAGTCAGAGGAAGTCAAATGATACGTAACTATGGTAACGGCCAGGGGTTTGGCTGTGGTTTACCTAACTTCATTTTCATTCTGTGGCCACTAATTGAGTTGGATTTGAACTCAGCCGAACTCCCAGTGTTAGGTCTTGTGTTATCTTTGATCGAATGAAACACAGAGCAAGCTAATTAGATCAATGCTCTCAATGCCATAAGCCCCTTTACTTTCTGTCTGTGGCTCTTTGTTGTTACAGCTCATTTCGATCAATCTAATTAAGAGTTGTTCTTCCGGAAATAGGCACTGATGACATCTAGAAATCTGTAATGCACTAATAAACCACTACAGAATCAGACACGGTTAGTTGAAGTTACCAGTTAAAGTTCAAATGCAGAAGTGAAGCAGATTCAGTCTGTTTTTTAAGTAATGAAGTCGGCTCAAAGATTCACTGTCAATAAGATGTTCCTCACTGCCCTAATAGGCTGTTGAGATCGTTTAAAGTTGCTTTGCTCAGAAACTGTGGTGTGAACCATAACACTTCTAACACTCTCACCTCTCAAATCTCTCCATGGCTTTGTCCCTCCTTGGATCTGTAACTTCCATGCACCCTCCAAAGATATCTGCACTCCTCCAATTCTGACTTCTGTGAATCGGGGCACAGTAGCACAGTGGTTAGCACAGTTACTTCACAGCTCCAGGGTCCTAGGTTCGATTCCCGGCTGGGTCACTGCCTGGGCGGAGTTTGCACGTTCTCTCCGTGTGTGCGTGGGTTTCCTCCGGGTGCTCCGGTTTCCTCCCACAGTCCAAAGATGTGCAGGTGAGGTGGATTGGCCATGATAAATTGCCCTTAGGTTCGGTGGGGTTACTGGTTTATGGGGATAGGCTGGGCTTAAGTGGGTGCTCTTTCCAAGAGCCGGTGCAGACTCGATGGGCCGAATGGCCTCCTTCGGCACGTAAAATCTAAGATTATGAAAAGAATCCCTTTGTTTTAATTGCCCCAATGTTGTAGCCGAACCTTCAGTTGCCTATCAGCCCTAAGCTCTGGAATCCCCTCTCTGAGCCACTCCATCTCACTTTCTCTCTCATTTCCTCGGAGACATTCCTCTTTCACAAGCTTTTGACCACCTTTCCAACATCTTTTCATGTATTGGGTGATGGTTTGTGTCTGACCATGCTCCTGTGAAATGCCTGGGCATGTTTTACTATATTTTAAATGTGCCATACAGATGTGCGTTATCTGTTATGGGTTCTCCTGGTTTATTAAATTATTGGAGGAGTTGCAAATAGCTTTGAGCACAGGCACCATCAGCAAACAACCCCATCGCTGATGCTTTGATGCAAATTCTATGAGCGATCAAAAAAAGGGCGGTTGGACCCATGGATGAGCAACATGTTACACATTGTTAAATTGGCCAGGTTTCACTTAAAAACATTAAACTTATTTGAGCCATTCATCTATAGGATACGTTCCCAGATTATTGTCTTGGAGTTAGAATCAAGGATAGAATTGCAACTTCAATAAGAAAGTCTAGGTTGTATGCATTATGCATGACGTTAATCAAGGCTTGAAAATAGACTTCCTTCAGTGAGCCTGTGGGAATCTAGCCAGTGAACAAAGAACATAGAACAGTACAGCACAGAACAGGCCCTTCAGGCCTGATTTTGTGCCGACCACTTATCCTAATCTCAGATCAACCTATCCTACACCCCTTCAATTTACTGCTGTCCATGTGACTGTCCAAGAGTTGCTTAAATGTCCCTAATGACTCTGACTCCATCACCTCTGATGACAGTGCATTCCACACACCCACCACTCTCTGTGTAAAGAACCAACCTCTAACATCTCCCCTATACCTTCCTCCAATCACCTTAAAATTATGTCCCCTCGTGACAGCCATTTCCGCCCTGGGGAAAAATCTCCGGCTATCCACTCTATCCATGCCTCTCATCACCTTGTACACCTCTATCAACCCCTCTCTCTTCCTTCTTCTCTCCAGTGAGAAAAGCGACCCCGGGGTGGGCCCCCACCCCCACGGTGGCCTGGCCTGTGATCGGGCCCACCGATCTGCGGGCGGGCTTGGACTGTGGGAGCACTTCTTTCTTCCAAGCCGGGCCCCTGTGGGGCTCCACCATATTGCCTCCGGGGCGGCGCAGGGAAGAGAACCCCCGCGCTATGCATGCGCGGAATCACACAGGCCATTCCGAGCATGCGCTAACGTGCACCGGCCCTTCGGCGCCAGCTGGAGCGGCGCCAACCTCCCCGGCGCCAACCTACCCCTCTAGAAAGGTGAGAATTCCTCACCTTGGGGGGCCGTTGGCGCCAGTTTTCCTGCCGGTGTGGGGACTTAGGCCCCAGAATGGAGAATTCCGGACCTGGTGCCTGCGATGGAGGTTGTGACCTAAATCCCACCCCAGAATTTCAGTGCAGAATTAAAGGTTTACTGAAACACTGTTGATTAAATTTGTTCCAGTGCATCTTTAAGATTCTATGGCAATCTCCAACAATAATCCTTGTGAACAAGCCTCTCTCATCTGACACAATCCAAACAGAATAATCATAGAATCATAGAATTTACAGTGCAGAAAGAGGCCATTCGGCCCATCGAGTCTGCACCGGCCCTTACAAAGAGCACCCTACTAAAACCCACGTATCTACCCTATCACCGTAACCCGGTAACCCCCACTTAACATTTTTTGGACACTAAGGGCAATTTAGCAAGGTCAATCCACCTAACCCGCATATCTTTGGACTGTGGGAGGAAACTGGAGCACCTGGAGGAAAGCCACGCAGACACAAGGAGAACGTGCAGACTCCGCACAGGCAGTGACCCAGGCAGGAATCAAACCTGGGACCCTGGAGCTGTGAAGCAACTGTGCTAACCACTATGCTACCGTGTTGCCCCATGTTCTTCGATGTTTGTATCTCCTGACTGATGGAAGAAGTTGGAAGAGAGAATAACCAAGGTGGGAGGGGTCTTTGATTATGCTGCCTGCTTTCCCAAGGCAGCAGGAGGCGTAGATAGAGTCAATGGATGTGAGGCGAACCTGTATGATGGACTGGGCTATATTCACGACTCTCTGTAATTTCTTATGGTCTTTGGCCAAGCAGTTGCCACACCAGGCTGTGATGCAGCCAGATAGGAAGCTTTCTATGGTGCATCTGTAAAAATTGGTAAGTGTCGATGTGGACGTGCTGAATTTCCTTAGTTTTCTGAGGAAGTATAGGGGCTGTTGTGCTTTCTTGGTCGTAGCTTCGACGTGGTGGACCAGGACAGATTGTTGATGATGTTCACACCTAGGAGCAGAACGGAAACATGCCAACACTTCATCAGAGCCAGACCTGGTCAACAGTGAAGCTAAAAGAGTTCGGCTCAAGTTAAGACAAGTGGAAATAAGTTTCAATTTGTGAATTGCATATATTTCAGAAGAAAGCAGAAACTTAAAGACCTCAAAAGAAATGAGGAATTATTGAACATAAAGAGGAATTAGCAAAAATAATTAAAACTCTGGAGAAGACATTAAAACAACAAGATTAAATGGCTGAAAACAGAAAACCTGGAGAAAAGGATGCAAAAATGTACAAATTGAGGTTAAGAAGAAAGCGATCTTAATGAGGTAATGGAGAACTAGCTGAAATCCATGAAAATACAACCAGAAAAGTCCAATCAAGAACTAAATCAGGAGAATAAGAACATGAAGAAGGAAGTTTTACAATGAAAAATTATCTGAAGAGGTAAGAACTTTGAAATTGTCAGCAGAGTCAGCAATTCAGGCACAGTAAGAACCTGAGATGACATGCCAGAACAAGACTGGTGAAATGGTCACACTAATGGAAAAGCACAAGCACCAATAGGATAAAATCATCGATGAAAAAGATTGAATTACAATGCTGAACAGAGAAGAAGCTTTATCACATAACCTTACCAGAGACAGAGTACTGCAACAATTCCATCACATGTGGCCGGCCGAGATTGTGAAAGAACTGTCAAGGCATAAGGCTGTGTTGTATTGTGGTGGGTAATAAATGTTGATAGATGAGGGAAAGGCAGTAGATGTTGTATACATGGATTTCAGCCTTTGACAAGGTACTTCATGGTAGACTGGTACAAAGGGTGAAGCCACATGGGATCAGAGGAGAGCTGGCAAGTTGGACACAGAACTGGCTTGGGCACAGAAGACAGAGGGTAGCAGTAGAAGGGTGCTTTTCTGATTGGAGGACTAGCAGCGTTCCACAGGGATCAGTTCTGGGGCCTTTGTTGTTCATAGTGTGTATAAATGGCTTGGAGGGCTGAAGGGCCTGTTCCTGTGCTGTAATTTTTCTTTGTTCTTTTGTTTCTTTGAATACTTTGCCTCAGTATTCACCAAAGAGAAGGACTCGGTGGATGAGGAGTGTGTAGATATTCTGAGTCATGTTGATATTAATATCAGATCGGATCAGAGGAGAGCTGGCAAGTTGGATACAGAACTGGCTTGGACACAAACAGAGGGTAGTAGTAGAAGGGTGCTTTTCTGAATGGAAGGCTGTGACTAGCGGTGTTCCACAGGGATCAGCTCTGGAACCTTTGTTGCTCACAGTGCGTATAAATGATTTGGAAGAAAATGTAGCTGGTCTGATTAGTAAGTTCACAGACGAAACAAAAATTGGTGGAGTTGCGGATAGTGCAGATGATTGTCAGAAGATACTGCAGGATATAAACTGGTTGGAGTCTTGGGAGCAGAAATGGCAGATGGAGTTTAATTTGGACAAATGTGAGGTAATGTACTTTGGAAGGTCCAATGCATGTAGGAATTACACAATAAATAGTAGAATTCTTGCGAGTACTGACAGGCAGAGAGATCTGGGCATGCATGTCCACCGATCACTGAAAGTGGCAATGCATGTGGATAAGGTGGTCAAGAAGGCATACAGCATCTGACTTCCGGTGGCGGCCATGAAGGAGTAGGTTGCACATTTGGTGGCTCCCGCAAGAGTCGGATCTTTGGACCTTTCCCCTGATTCTTTCTAGGCTTTTACTCGGAAAATTGATGGTGGACGTAATTGTGAGGAGGAGTCCCACACCAGTGCATGGAGAGGCAGACCAGGAGTGCTCGCAAAGGAAGAAATAGGCAAACAGAGAAGGCCTGGGTTGAAGCTGCAGCGGGAGAAAGCATGGCGGATGACCGGAGTCCTCGTTTGACGATGCAGCGGGGCTTCTAAGGGAACGACGGAGACTACAGGCGGACTTTGGCTCGATAACTACAGGGAAGGCGGTAGAGCAGCTGAGGAAAACGAGGGGGGGCAATCTATGAATATGGGGAGAAGGCCAGTAGAATGCTTGCGCAGCAGCTCAGAAAGAGGGAGGCAGCCAGGGAGATTGGGAAAGTAAGGGACTGGGATGGGAACCTGGTCAGAGATTCAGCAGGGGTTACTAGGACGTTCAAGGAGTTTTATAGCAGGCTGTATGAGTCGGAACCCCCAGCTGAGCCAGAGGGGATGGGGCAATTCTTAGGGAGGCTGAGGTTCCCGAATGTTGACGAAGAGTTGGTAGAAGGGCTTGGGGCCCCGATCGGGTTGGAAGAAATAGCAGAAGGGCTGAAGGCCATGTAGTTGTGTAAAGCCCCTGGACCGGACGGGTACCCAGTGGAGTTTTATAAAAAGTTCTCTGGGATGCTGGGGTCGCTGCTGATGAGGACATTTAATGAGGCAAGGGCGAGAGGGGGGGCTTCCCCCGATGATGTCACAGGCCACTATTCATTGATCCTGAAGCGGATAAGGACCCGGAGCTATTTGTGTCCGACAGACCGATCTCCTTATTAAATGTGGACACCAAACTGCTGGCCAAAATCTTGCCATCTAGGATTGAAGCCTGCGTTCTGGGAGTGATTGGGGAGGACCAAACGGGATTTGTTAAGGGGAGGCAGTTGGTGGCTAATGTTAGAAGGCTGCTGAATGTGATCATGATGCCCCAGAGGGTAGGGATGTAGAGGTAGTGGACGCAGAGAAGGCATTTGATTGGGTGGAATGGACCTATCTGTGGGAGGTGTTGGGACGATTTGGGTTTGGACAGGGCTTCAGTGACTGGGTCAGGCTGCTGTATTAGGTGTCCATGGCGAGAGTGCAGATGGACAGGTTGACATCGGGTTATTTTAGGCTGCACCGGGAGACGAGGCAGGGATGCCCCCTCTCTCCACTGCTGTTTGTGCTGGCCATAGAGCTCCTTGCAATTGTGCTGAGAGCCTCAAGGGGCTGGAAGGGGTTGGTCGGGGGGGGCGGGGGGGGGGGGGGGGGAGTGGAATGCAGAGTCTCGCTATATGCAGATGACCTGCTCTCTTGTATGTGTCGGACCCACTAGAAGGGATGGGAGAAATTATGAGGATTCTGGGGGAATTTGGCCGGTTTTCGGGTTATAAATTGAACATGGGGAAAAGTGAGATGTTCGTGATCCAGGCAAGGGGGCAGGAGAGGAGGCTGGGGGAGCTGGGGGAGTGGTAGGGGGAACCTTTCGGTACCTAGGCATCCAGGTGGCACAGGAATGGGAACGGCTCCATAAGTTAAATTTGACCCGACTAGTAGACCAAATGAAGGAAGACTACCGAAGGTGGGACATGATCCCGCTGTCACTGGCTGGGAGGGTACAGACAGTGAAAATGACGGTACTCCCGAGATTCATGTTTGTTTCAGTGTCTCCCCATCTTTATTCCATGGTCCTTTTAAAAACAGGTCAACAAGGTGATCTCGGGCTTTGTATGGGTGGGTAAGACCCTGTGAGTTGGAGTGCAGCCGGGAGGAGGGCGGGCTGGCACTCCCAAACTTTAGTAAATATTACTGGGCGGCAAATATAACCATGATTGGGGGAAGGGGGGGGGGTGAGGGGGTCGATATGGGAGCGCGTAGAGATGGCATCGTGTAAGGGCACGAGTTTGGGGGCATTGGTAACGGCGCCTCTGCCGTTCCCGCTGGCACGGTACTCCACCAGCCCAGTGGTGGCCCTGAGAGTCTGGGGGCAATGGAGGAAACATGTGGGAGCAGAGGGAGCATTGGTCTGGTCTCCAATCTGCAATAATCACTGGTTTGCCCCAGGGAGGCTGGATGGAGGGTTTCGGAGATGGCACAGAGCAGGGATCAAGAGGGTGGGAGATCTGTTTTTTAAAATAAATTTAGAGTACCTCATTTATTCTTTCCAATTAAGGCGCAATTTAGCTTGGCCAATCCACCTACCCTGCACATCTTTGGGTTGTGGGGGCAAAACTCACGCAAATATGTGGAGAATGTGCAAGCTCCACACGGACAGTCACCCAGAGCCGGGATCAAACCTGGGACCTCGGCACCGTGAGGCAACAGGGCTAACCCACTGCGCCACCGTGCTGCCCTGGGAGATCTGTTTATAGAGAGGAGCTTTCCCAGCCTGAGGGAGTTGGAGGAGAAATTTGAATTGACGGGAGGGAATGAGTTTAGATACCTGCAGGTGCGGGACTTCTTACACAGGCGGTTCTCTACCCTTCCTGCTTCTACCACCAAGGGGGATAAAGGACAGGGTAGTTTCCAGAGTGTGGGTGAGAGAAGGGACAGTTTCGGACATTTATAAAGAACTCATGTGGTCAGAGGAAATGCAGACTGAGGAGCTGAAACACAAATGGGAAGAGGAGTTAGGAGAGATAGAGGATGGTCTCTGGGCAGATGAGCTGTTTGTCCGGAGTTGGCAGCCGTTCGTCGAATTCTTTGGGGAAAATTAACCGTCAACAGGGGGGGGGGTTGGGGTTTAGTTTAGATTAGTGTGTAAGAAAGGTGGGACCTGTGAGGGAGGAAGATGGCCTTTGCACTATGTTTATATTTGTATGTACACTGTTTCTTCTGTTATTGTTATAAAATCATAAATACCTCCATAAAATGTTTATTAAAGAAAAGAAGGCTTATGGCATGCTCGCCTTCCCTCGGGGCATTGAATAGAAAAATTGGCAAGTCATGTTGCAGCCGTACAGGACCTTAGTCAGGCCTCATTTGGAATATTGTGTACAATTCTGGTAGCCACACTACCAGAAGGATGTGGATGATTTGTAGAGGTTGCAGAAGCGGTTTACTATGATGTTGCCTGGTATGGAGGGCTTAGCTATGAGGAGAGGTTAGATAAACTCGATCTGTTCTCACTGGAGGTTGAGAGGCAACCTGATAGAGGTCTACAAGATTATAAGTGGCATGGACAGAGTGTAGTCAGATGCTCTTTCCTAGTATAGGAGAGGAAAGTATTAGGGGTGTGGGGGAAAGTTTAGAACAGATGTGCAAGACATGTTTTTTAAACAGGTGATAAATATTTGGAACGCGCTGCCTGGGGAGGTGATGGGAGCAGGTACAATAGCGGCATTTAGGGGCATCTAGACAAATATATGAATAGGGTGGGAATGGAAGAATACGGACTCTGTAAGTACATACAGTTTTAATTTAGGCAGATACCATGGTTGGCGCAGGCTTGGAGGGCTGAAGGACCTGTTCCTGTGCTATAGTGTTCTTTGTTGAGTTGTATTCTCTGTGAGAAGAGAGGTGTGTTTTTGAGAAAAAAGAAGAGGGAATGTGATATATACCTGCATGCATTATACTGTCACGTGCTCGGTAGAACAAGGGCCAACTTGGGACTGGACAGCGGTACTGCCCAGAGTGTGATGTATGTAGCCACATGGTCAGAGAACTCAGTAGGCAGCATGCCTGCTGGAACAGCTCCATGCAAGACTAGACATGGAGCTGTACATAGTTGAAGTCTACCAATACAAGTGTTTATGATTAAACAGGGTAGCACGGTGGTGCAGTGGCTAGCACTGCTGCCTCACAGCTCCAGGGTCCCAGATTCAATTCTGGCCTCGAGTGACTGTCTATGTGGAGTTTGCACATCCTCCCCGTGTCTGCGGGGTTTCCTCCGGGTTGTCTGGTTTCCTCCCGCAGTCCAAAGATGTGCAGGCCTGGTAAATTGGCTATGCGGAATTGCCCCTTCATGTCCAAAGGTTGGGAGGGGTTACCGAGATGCGAGTGGAGGTGCGGCTTAAGTAGGCAGCTCTTTCCAAGGCTGGTGCAGACTTGATGGGCTGAATGGCCTCCTTCTGCACTGTAAGTTCAATGATTATCTATGAAAACACACATGTCTCACGATCTCATCAATGAGCCATCACCACTGCAACATAAAGAACCCACATTAAGTTAATGTGAAACTTTGGTAGTGGATTAAGTTGGATCCCCAAAATTATTGTCTCTAAAACTGGACCCCTGTTGTACCAAGTGGAGTTGGAGGGACGGATCGTTCATAAACTTGTGACCAATTAAGGAGCTCCAGAAGTCATTGTTGCCATCAGGAAATATTTTCAAACCCGCAAGCACAGAAGTACCTGGTCGACCTGTTATTCACATAACTGATGTCTACGTGCAAGCAAATAGTAATAAACTGCCTATGCCAGGTGGGGTACCCGTTATTGCAGTTCCTATTAACGCGATCCTGTGGAAGCATCTCAGACAACAGAACTTCGCCACTCTACATGAAGCAGAAAAACCCTTAAACCTCGATTTATAATTATCCAACTCATTTTTATAATGTTTAGTTAGAATTTGGGACTGAGTAAGTTAGTTATTTGAGAGTGTCAAAGAGAGTTAAAGGTGAGGGATATGGTGATGTCCCTTTAACACAGCAGAGTAAGGGTCACTTGGGGTCTGGGTGACCAAATGGGACTCAGAGTGGGCAATCACCCAAGGGGAAGAGTTCCCTTCGGCAGAGGCATTCCAGAACTCTCAGCAGGCGTACTGCTGCTCTTGCAGATCCTCGCAAATAGAACATAGAACATAGAACACTACAGCGCAGTACGGGCCCTTCGGCCCTCGATGTTGCGCCGACCTGTGAAACCATCTGAAGCCTATCTGACCTACACTATTCCATTTTCATCCATATGTCTATCCAGTGACCACTTAAATGCCCTTAAAGTTGGCGAGTCTACTACTGTTGCAGGCAGGGCGTTCCACACCCCTACTACTTTCTGAGTAAAGAAACTGCCTCTGACATCTGTCCTATATCTATCACCCCTCAATTTAAAGCTATGTCCCCTCGTGTTGGTCATCACCATCCGAGGAAAAAGACTCTCACTGTCCACCCTATCTAACCCTCTGACTATCTTATATGTCTCTATTAAGTCACCTCTCAGCCTTCTCCTCTCTAACGAAAACAACCTCAATTCCCTGAGCCTTTCCTCGTAAGACCTTCCCTCCATACCAGGCAACATCCTAGTATGGAGGGAAGGTCTTACGAGGAAATAAATCATTTATTTTTCACTAATGCAGTCTCCAAAAGTGCATCATTACAGTTATATAAATGCAATTCCCTCATAATGTTAATTAATTACTCCTCTCCCTCTTCTTCTCCCCCCTCCCCTCATTTACAGAAAGACAACAGAACCACTGTGTCCAAGTAACAAAATCTATTTATTGATCGTTGTCTTAAAGTTAAAAGATATATTTTATTGCAAAATGATTGGGAAAGTTTTGGTAATTCTCAAAGGAAATGTCATCCAGCAGCTGCGAATGTTTTGTTAACATGGTATTAAAATTTTGCGTTTATAAAATTATGTTTCTTAATAAATGTTTTCCATTGGGCAGCACAGTTAGCATTACTCTCACAGCGCCGAGGTCCCAGGTTCGAACCCAGCTCTGGGTCATTGTCTGTGTGGAATTTGCACATTCACCCTGTGTCTACGTTGGTTTCACCCCCTCAACCCAAAAGATGTGCGGGGAAGGTGGATTGGCCACGCTAAATTGGAAAAAAATGAATCGGGTACTCTGAATTTATTTTTTTTTAATGTTTTCCATTAAACTTCACAAGCTTCTATAAATGTCTTACTGAAACATCAAAACACAACATTTGATTATGAGATAATTAGAAATGAATAAGATAATTGAAGTAAACAAGACATAATAACACGGGTAACACAGTGGCACAGTGGTTAGCACTGCTGCCTTCACAACACCGGGGACATGTGTTCAATTCGGACCTTGGGTGACTGTGTGGAGTTTGTACATTCTCCACATGTCTGCGTGGGTTCCCTCCGGGTGCTTCGGTTTCGTCCCACAGTCCAAATATGTGCATGTGGATTGGTCATATTAAATTGCCCTTTGTGTCCAAAGGTTAGGTGGGGTTACGGGGATAGGGCGGGTGGTTGGGCCTAAGTATGGTGCTCTTTCAGAGGATAGGTACAGAATTAATGGGCCAAATGGCTTTCTTCTGCACAGAAGGAATTTTATGGTTCTATAAATACAAATCTAAAAAACACAGGGTCAGTGACAGCAAAACGCCCTGCGATGCTTTTAAAATCTTATGACCATAATCTAAATTAAAACATATGAACACTTAAGCATGCCACACGTAAAGTTATATAATAATGCAATGTAGATGTAAAGAGTTTCACAGATTTCAAACAAATAACAAAATCTATGCTCACTTATAATTACATACTTGTTAAACTTGTTGCCTTTTGTCTTCAATATAAACCTGCAGTTTAAATGCCCGACCTCAATGGGTATTCCCGTAGCTGCTGCATCACAAAGGGCCATGGCTACATCAAAACTGCGGTCACCCTGGAGCCTGCGCAGACTGTGGCATTGCAGGCCCAAGACTGTCGCTGCAACCAGAAGGTTTGCTGCGATTTCTGAGCGCAGGCAAGTGCGCACATTTCTCTTCCAGTATTGGTGGGCTGTGGCTTTCTGCTGATACTCGGAAGTTATGGGTTTTTATTATGGGCCACATGCCAAGTGCCCTCAGTCATCATGGAATCCATGTGACATTCAGTACATTTTCAGTTTGACCTTGAAGACACTTGTGTTTTATCATTTAATTAAATATGTTTTAACAGAAATATTTCAGTTTTCTACCTGGTGCAAACTGCAGATAAATTGTGGTACTTTTTACTTATACATTAAAGAGATATAGGGAGCAATGTTAAGTGATTGTTCTGCCAGTCACTTTACCCTGATGTGTCCCTGTTGATTTCCTTTTAAATCACATTAATAATAGCAGATCAGGCAATATCACTTCCAGCACCAATTTATTACAATTACAGGCTGCAAAAGAAACTGAAAGTCTGCTCACAAAAGGAATCAGGAATCCAAGAAGTAAGATGTGGGTTGTGAGGTTAATAGGAGGGTCTTGGGCAGTGATGGGGGTGGGGGCGTTGGAAGCTGGTCTCGAAGGAGCTTTGGAGGAGCAGCATCTCGACAGTTGATCTACTGACAGAGTTGAAAGACAACCTTGGGAAAATGTTGCCAGGGGAGGGGTCCAAGGACTTGTGGGAGGGGTCGACTACTGCTTCAGGACATGGAGAGCAAGCCTCAGCTGAGACACGTGAGGAAAACTCAAATTCCAGTTGAAGGATTTGGGCACCTTACCTCATGGTACACATTCTGGTGAGGATCTATTTGGGCTGAGACATGGTGCGATTGATCATTTGACCTTCACAGAGGAATTTGGAAAGGTCAGAAGGATCAAACTATTAAGGGTACAGTACATGTGCAACATGCTCCAGACAACCTGACACATTGCAGTTGCGAGGTTCAGTGTTTAGACAGCTCAACAATTTCAGCCATTAAATGAGTACAAGGCTGCATTCTAGTCTACTCCAAAAGGAGGCAGCCTGGCAGTGTCCTGACTGAGGATGATGGTGCCAGGCTCCACCCTCTTTGTGTCTGGAACAGTAGGAGTGCTGGTTTGCTCAGGAAGCTCAGCTATTTGCTTCAGCTGCAAAGCAGGACCTGGGGATGGAATATCTGCAAGGAGGGCAGCCCCAGGGCTTCACACTGACCTACGAGCTTGGAGATGGAAAGTGATCAGGTGCATTCATGACTCTCTATATCTCTCTATTTTTCCACAGGGGCAATAAGGAGTGCAGAATGCAGGCAACAGGCAACACTGCCTTCTTCATTGCTTTGAAGCAACTAAGGCAGAGAAGAAGGGCCGATCACTGTCGCACCTTCTGGCCTTGTTGGCATTCTTGGCACCGACCTATCAATGCCGCTATGTCTGTGTCCAGGCCCGGCCACCAGACATAGCTTCTGGCCAGCATCTTCATTTTTGAGACTCCAGGGTGCCCATGATGTAGTTCAGCCAGTATGGCTCGACGGCCTTGACTTGGAACTATTACTCGAGCTCCCCCATAGCAGGATCCCATCTTCCTCGGTGATCTGCTTCCTTCTGCTCCAGTAAGGGCGGAATTCCACCTGGACCGGTCTTTCCATCTCCCCAGTTAGCACCATGTGATTTATTTTTGATAAAACCAGGTCCCTTTGGGTCCATAAACCAATATTTTGTGCAGCCACTGGAAGGGTGTGCAGGAAATGTAACGTCATTACCGTTTCCTCTATTTTGGGTACTAATGACGGGACATCCGGTAATGGCAGCCTCTTAGTGGATCGGCGTTTGCCACCTGGGTTCCTGGCCGATGCTCCAGTTAATACTGGTACGCCGCCAGTAGTAGGGCCCAGCGTTGGATCGGGGCCGAAGCTATTGGTGGTATTACTTTGTCTTCTTTCAACGAACGCAGCAATGACTTATGGTCTGTAATTATAGTGAATTTCCGCCCGTACAAGTACTGGTGAAATTTCTTCACCACGACGATCACAGCCAGTCCTTCCTTTTCGATTTGGGTGTACTTTCGTTCTGCTGCTGCCAGCTTCCTGGAAGCAAACGCTATAGGTCATTCCTGTCCGTTTTGCCCTCTGTTTGCCAAAATTGCACCAACACCATATGGAGATGCATCACACGTGAGCACCAACTCTTTCCTGGAGTCATAGTATGCCAAGACATTCTCTGAGGAAAGCTGTTCTTTAATCTTTCTGAAAGCCCTGCCTTGGCAGGTGGACCACTCCCAGGCTTGCCCCTTTTTTAGTAATTGGCGTAGGGGGTCGAAGATGGAAATTCTGTTCTGTATGAACTTTCCATAATATGTCGCCAGTCCTAAAAAAGACCTTTAATCGCCCTCACCCGATCCTCCAAAGGGTGTATCCCTGATTTGTCAACCTTGTACCCCAGAGAGGTTACTTGAGGTGCTAGGAAAACACACTTCTCTCTTTTTAGGCGCACGCCTGCTGCTGAAACCTCCTAAGGACTTCTTCCAGGTTTTGCAGGTGTTCTGCCTTTGTTTTTCCTGTAATGAGGATGTCGTCCAGGTAAATGGCGACTTGTGGTAGCCCTTGCAATATATTTTCCATTGTCCTCTGGAATATTGCACAAGCTGATGATACCCCGAACGGTAATCTTGTATACTGAAAAAGGTCCTTCAGGGTGTTTACCATTGAGAATTTTTGAGACTCTTCGCCCAGCTTCAGCTGTCGATACGTCCTGAAGTCGATGACAATCTCCTTCATTTTGTTGACATTGAGGGAGAGATTATTGTCGTCGCACCAGTTCACCAGATTCTCCATCTCATTCCTGTATTCTCTCTCGTCATTGTTTGAAATCCGACCCACTACGGTGGTGTCATCAGTAAATTTGAAAATCGAGTTGGAGGGGAATTTGGCCACACAGTCATAGGCGTATAAGGAGAGTAGTAGGGGGCTGAGGACACAGCCTTGTGGGGCACCGGTGTTGAGGATGATTGTGGAGGAGGTGTTGTTGCATATCTTTACTGATTGTGGTCTGTGGGTTAGAAAGTTCAGGATCCAGTCGCAGAGAGAGGAGCCGAGGCCAAGGCCACGGAGTTTGGAGATGAGGTTTGTGGGAACGATGGTGTTGAAGGCTGAGCTGTAGTCGATAAATAGGAGTCTGACATAGGTGTCTTTGTTATCTAGGTGTTCCAGGGTAGAGTGCAGGGCCATGGAGATGGCGTCTGCTGTGGACCTGTTGCAGCGGTAGGTGAACTGTAGTGGATCAAGGCAATTCGGGACGCTGGAGTTGATTCGTACCATGACTAACCTTTTGAAGCACTTCATGATGATGGATGTCAGAACCACTGGACGATAGTCATTAAGGCACGCTGCTTGACTTTATTTTGGTACAGGGATGATGGTTGTCTTCTTGAAGCAGATAGGGACCTCAGATTGTTGTAAAGAGAGGTTGAAGATGTCTGTGAATACCCCTGCCAGCTGATCCAGGCAAGACCTGAGTGCTCGTCCAGGTACCCCAACTGGGCCAGTGGCTTTCCGTAGGTAGACCTTCGAGAAGGCTGCTCTGACATCTGCAGTGGTGATCTCAGATGCAAGTTCATCCGCGGCTTCTGGGGTGGAGGGCTCGCTCTCGCTGACCTCTTGCTGAAAGCGTGCACAGAATGCGTTGAGCTCATCAGGGAGGGGTGCGTTGGAGCCGACGATTTTACATGCCTTCATCTTGTAGCCCGTTATGTCTTGCCGACCTTGCATTAGATGGCGGGGATCCATGTGGCTAGCCTTGGACTTGAGCTTGGTCCGGTGCTGTCTTTTGGCATCTTTGATCGATTTCTTTCGATCATATCTGGCTTTCATGTCGAGGTCAGGGTCATCTGACTTGAACGCCTCAGACCTAGACTTCAGCAAGCAGTGGATATCCCTGTTCATACAGGGTTTCCTGTTGGGAAACACATGGATTTGCTTCTTTGGCACACAGTCTTCTACACACTTACTAATGAAGTCAGTTACTGCAGTGGCGTACTCATTCAGGCTGGTCGCAGAGTTTTTAAATACTGACCAGTCCACTGACTCTAAGCAGCCCTGTAGGAGATCATCCGATTCCTCAGACCAACAATGCACGATTTTCTTTGACGGATTCTCCCGCTTCAGTTTTTGCTTATAGGCCGGGAGCAGGAGCACAGCCTTGTGGTCAGATTTGCCAAAGTGTGGGCGGGCGATCGAGCGGTCGGCAGGTTTGATATTTGTGTGGCAGTGGTCCAGGATGTTTGGGCCTTTGGTGCAACAGGTGACGTGTTGGTGGTAACTTGGTAGTACGCTCTTGAGCTTGGCCTGATTGAAGTCCCCAGCTACAATGAACAAGGCCTCGGGATGTTTCATTTCACGGCTATTTCTGGTGGTGAATATTTCGTCCAGTGCGATTTTCACATTTGCATGGGGTGGGATGTAACTGCGGTCGGATAATGGAACTGAACTCCTGCGGAAGGTAGAAGGGGCAGCATTTTTGCGTCAGATATTCTAGGTCCGGGGATTCACTCTCCATCTTTATAAAGAATTCTGCAATATAATGGTCACTCTTCCCTAAATGACCACACACTGTGGTCAAGAAAAACATCCCTTATACATTTCAGGAAATTCTTCTCCATCGCATTCCTACCAGTTTGATTAGCCCAATCAAAATGCAGATTGAAATCACCCCTAATAACTGCTGTACCCTTATGCACCTCTAATTTTCTGTTTGATGCCTTCCCCAACCTCACACTACTGTTTGATGGTCTGTACATAACTCTCACTAACATTTTCTGCCCTTCGGTGTTCTGCATCTCCACCCATACAGATTCCACAGCGTCCAGGCTGATGTCCTTCCTTAATCTCCTCTTTAACCTGCAATGCTGCCCACCTCCCTTTCCTTCCCCTTTATCTTTCCTGAATATGGAACACCCTGGATGTTGAGTTCCCATCCTTGGTCACCCTGGAGCCAGTTCTCCATGATCCCAATTACATCATATCTGGTAATGATTGTCAGCACAGTTGATTCATAAACCTTATTATAAATACTCCTTGCATTGAGACACAGAGTCTTCAGGCTTTTCCTTACATTTATTGCCCTTATAGAATTATGATGTAATGTGCCCCTTTTTGTTTGCTGTCTTTGGTTTCTCTACCTTCCACTTTTCCCTTTACTGCCTTTTGTTTCAGTCCCCACCTTACTTCCTTCCGCCTTCCTGCATCAGTTCCCACCCCCTGTCATATTAGTTTAAACCCTCCCCAACAGCACTAGCAAACACTCCCAGTGGGCCTCATTCACACTTGGCAGGAATCAATGTGACAAGCATTGGAACATTCTGCACCTTAAATGTTGCAATTTACACAATGGTTAATTTAACACCCAGGCTCACAAAGATCAATGGATTTCATGGCACCATTTGCTGATGGAATAAGAATTAATAGATACAGATTTAACATTTTGGACAAGAGATGCAGGGGGAATGGGGTGGGAGGGAATATGTGGAATAGCTTTTTGTGCAGCAAAAGCAGTGATGACCTGGAACTCACTGTCTCTGAGGCGGTGGAAGTGAAGGCAATCAATGATTTAAAAAGGAAACTGGGTGCGCACTTGAGGGAAATAAACTTGGAAGGCTACCAGGATAGGTCAGGGGAATTAGCTTGATTGAATTTCTCAAAAGAAATGTCATTAAGAACTTGATGGGCAAAATAACCTCTTTCAAGGCAATAATACTCTGTGACCTCAATCACAGTATATCAGTCTTTGCAGCCACACCAGGAGTCTTTACTACCTATACCTGCCACGGTGCCACTAATCATTTCTTCAGGCTTTTAATAAACCATCCTGGGGGCGATGTGGGAATTAGCCTTCTCGAGATTTTGGGTCACCAAAAAGGTAAATGACAAGTTGTGCCACCTATTGCTGTATGACCATACAACAAAAGGCTAGCTCATACAGACCCTGAACTTGGCTGCATCTTCTTGCAGACATGCTGTTGCACCAGTCTATGAGATAGTACTTTGGAGGGACACAGAGGGTTGGTTTGCCCTGTCACTTCTCAACAGATTCATTGAGGGAGCCTTTCCATTTGAGGTTGGGCAGCATGGCAGCACAGTGGTTAGCACTGCTGTCTCACAGTGCCAGGGACCCGGGTTCAATTCCGGCCTTGGGTGACTGACTGTGGAGTTTGTACGTTCTCCCTTTGTGACGAGTGGTGTCCCAGAGGGATCTGTGCTAGGGCCTCTGATGTTTGCAGTATACATAAACATTTTGGAGGAAAATGTAACTGGTCAGATGAGTAAGTTTGCAGATGACACCAAGGTTGCTGGAGTGGCAGATAGTGTTGAGGATTGTCAGAGAATACAGCAGGACATAGATAGGTTGGAGACTTGGGCAGAGAAATGGCAAATGGAGTTTAATCCAGACAAATATGAGGTAATGTATTTTGGTAGGTCTTACATCGAGGGGAAATATAAATGGCAAAATTCTTAGGAATATAGAAAGTCAGAGCGATCTGGGCATGCAAGTCCACAGATCTTTGAAGGTGGCAACACAAGTGGACAAGGTAGTGTTATGGGCCAGGGTTCAGAGAACCCCAAAATGTATCATGGAGTTCACCTGACCCACAACTTTTAATAGAGTGGGGTATGGGAAGCACACAGCCCACTGTACAGGTGTGGTACAGCAGAAATGGAAACGTATTTTTTAAAGAAAAACAATGTTTATTCTATGAACTCAAGTTAACCTTTTTAATACATACAGTGAACATCTTAGCAACCATTAATTCAAATACAACCCCTGTTATGGGAGCGGCGTTTCAGAACCCCAAAATGTAGTGTACCCCAAAATTCAGGTAGTGTACTTTACCTGAATGCTCGTAGTATTCGGAATAAAGTAAATGAGTTGATGGCACAAATCATCGTAAATGACTATGGTTTAGTGGCCATTACTGAAACATGGTTAAAGGATGGTCACGACTGGGAGTTAAATATCCGAGGGTATCAAACTATTCAGAAGGACAGAGTGGATGGTAAGGGAGGTGGTGTTGCTCTGTTATTTAAGGATGACATCCGAGCAATAGTAAGGGATGACATCGGTGCTATGGAGGATAAGGTAGAATCCATTTGGGTGGAAATCAGGAATAGTAAGGCGAAAAAGTCACTGATAGGAGTAGTCTATCGGCCACCAAATAGTAACGATATGGTGGGGCAGACAATAAACAAAGAAATAACTGATGCATGTAGAAATGGTACAGCAGTTATCATGGGGGATTTTAATCTACATGTCGATTGATTTAACCAGGTCAGTCAAGGCAACCTTGAGGAGGAGTTTATAGAATGTATCCGCGATAGTTTCCTAGAACAGTATGTAATGGAACCTACACGGGAACAAGCGGTCCTAGATCTTGTCCTGTGTAATGAGACAGGATTGATTCATGATCTCATAGTTAGGGATCCTCTCGGAAGGAGCGATCACAATATGGTGGAATTTAAAATAAAGATGGATGGTGAGACAGTAAAATCAAATACTAGTGTTTTGTGTTTAAACAAAGGAGATTACAAGGGGATGAGAGAAGAACTAGCTAAGGTAGACTGGGAGCTAAGACTTTATGGTGGAACAGTTGAGGAACAGTGGAGAACCTTCCAAGCGATTTTTCACAGTGCTCAGCAAAGGTTTATAACAACAAAAAGGAAAGACGGAAGAAAGAGGGAAAATCGACCGTGGATATCTAAGGAAATAAGGGAGAGTATCAAATTGAAGGAAAAGCATATAATGTGGCAAAGATTGCTGGGAGATTAGAGGACTGGGAAATCTTTATGGGGCAACAGAAAGCTACTAAAAAAGCTATAAAGAAGAGTAAGATAGAGTATGAGAGTAAACTTGCTCAGAATATAAAAACAGACAGTAAAAGTTTTTACAAATATATAAGACAAAAAAGAGTGGCTAAGGTAAATATTGGTCCTTTAGAGGATGAGAAGGGAGTTTTAATAATGGGAAATGAGGAAATGGCTGAGGAACTGAACAGGTTTTTTGGGTCGGTATTCACAGTGGAAGACACAAATAACATGCCAGCGACTGATAGAAATGAGGCTATGACAGGTGAGGACCTTGAGAGGATTGTTATCACTAAGGAGGGAGTGATGGGCAAGCTAATGGGGCTAAAGGTAGACAAATCTCCTGGCCCTGATGGAATGCATCCCAGAGTGCTAAAAGAGATGGCTAGGGAAATTGCAGATGCACGAGTGATCATTTACCGAAATTCACTAGACTCTGGGGTGGTCCCGGTGGATTAGAAATTAGCAAACGTGACGCCACTGTTTAAAAAAGGAGGTAGGCAGAAAGCAGGAAATTATAGGCCAGTGAGCTTAACTTCGGTAGTAGGGAAGATGCTGGAATCTATCATCAAGGAAGAAATTGCAAGGCATCTGGATAGAAATTGTCCCATTGGGCAGACGCAGCATGGGTTCGTAAAGGGCAGGTCATGCCTAACTAATTTAGTGGAATTTTTTGAGGACATTACCAGTGCAGTAGATAACGGGGAGCCGATGGATGTGGTATATCTGGATTTCCAGAAAGCCTTTGACAAGGTGCCACACAAAAGGTTGCTGCATAAGATAAAGATGCATGGCATTAAGGGTAAAGTAGTAGCATGGATAGAGGATTGGTTAATTAATAGAAAGCAAAGAGTTGGGATAAATGGGTGTTTCTCTGGTTGGCAATCAGTAGCTAGTGGTGTCCCTCAGGGATCCGTGTTGGGCCCACAATTGTTCACAATTTACATAGATGATTTGGAGTTGGGGACCAAAGGCAATGTGTCCAAGTTTGCAGATGACACTAAGATGAGTGGTAAAGCCAAAAGTGCAGAGGATACTGGAAGTCTGCAGAGGGATTTGGATAGGTTAAGTGAATGGGCTCGGGTCTGGCAGATGGAATACAATGTTGACAAATGTGAGGTTATCCATTTTAGTAGGAATAACAGCAAACGGGATTATTATTTAAACGATAAAATATTAAAGCATGCCGCTGTTCAGAGAGACTTGGGTGTGCTAGTGCATGAGTCACTGAAGGTTGGCTTACAAGTGCAACAGGTGATTAAGAAGGCAAATGGAATTTTGTCCTTCATTGCTAAAGGGATGGAGTTTAAGACTAGGGAGGTTATGTTGCAATTGTATAAGGTTTTAGTGCGGCCACACCTGGAGTATTGTGTTCAGTTTTGGTCTCCTTACTTGAGAAAGGACGTACTGGCGCTGGAGGGTGTGCAGAGGTGGTTCACTAGGTTAATCCCAGAGCTGAAGGGGTTGGATTATGAGGAGAGGTTGAGTAGACTGGGACTGTACTCGTTGGAATTTAGAAGGATGAGGGGGGATCTTATAGAAACATTTAAAATTATGAAGGGAATAGATAGGATAGATGCAGGCAGGTTGTTTCCACTTGCGGGTGACAGCAGAACTAGGGGGCATAGCCTCAAAATAAGGGGAAGTAGATTTAGGACTGAGTTTAGGAGGAACTTCTTCACCCAAAGGGTTGTGAATCTATGGAATTCCTTGCCCAGTTAAGCAGTTGAGGCTCCTTCATTACATGTTTTTAAGGTAAAGATAGATATTTTTTTGCCGAATAAAGGGATTAAGGGCTGGAAAGTGGAGCTGAGTCCACAAAAGATCAGCCATGATCTAATTGAATGGCGGAGCAGGCTCGAGGGGCCAGATGGCCTACTCCTGCTCCTAGTTCTTATGTTCTTATGTTCTTATGTAGCATGGAGTTCAACCAACCTCTCCCTTTAATGTATTGTTGCTTTTGAAGCACACGGCTTGGTCTCCAGGTGTGGTATTACAATTATGGACACGTGGGTTTTTAAACACAAAACAATGTTTCTTCCATGAATTCAACTTAACCTTTTTAAATAAACATTGGATCCCTTAACACCCCTTACTTCAAAGATAACCCCCCAAAAATAATACAACACTAAATAATCCCTCTAAATGTTCCTTCAAACCTCCAAAAGACTGAACACGCTTAAACAGAAACACATCAGGTTAAAGACATTACTATTATGAGTTTAAATCACCCAAATGATTCAGAGATATTCTTTCCTGGCAGAGATCACAACAGATCCAGCTCACTGCAAAGACAGACACACCCAAGCTCTTTTTCTTCATGTAGCTCTCAGCAAACCAGCCAGGCACTTTTCAGCTGCAGTCTCAAACTGAAACTAAAAGCAGAAGTGAGCTCAACTCAGCTACCCCCACCCTCTAACATCACTTCCGTAATATGAGCTGCTCCATTTCTTAAAGGTACATTGCTTAAACATCCATTTCTTAAAGGTACTCTCACATGACATCCCCAAAGACTACAACACTAAGTAATCCTTTAAGCTTTCCTTTTAACATCATAAGACTTAAAAAAGAACGTTTAACGGAAGCACATCAGGTTAAAGTCACTACTGAGAGCAGTTATTAGTTTTAAATCACAAAAGGATCGATTTACAGTTTTTAGATTACAGAGAGACTAATACCCCTTCTGGCTGTGACTGCAGCTATCCAGCTCTGAAAATGAAACTAAAACACACCCTGCAGCAAACAGCGTAAAACGAAAACAAAAAGCTGACAGACAGCCCAGCTCCACCCACTCTCTGACATCACTACAGTAATAAACACCCATTTCTTAAAGGTACTCTCACTACACATATTTATGTACACACCCATTTATAAACACCCATTTCTTAAAGGTACTCTCACATGACAGTAGTCAAGAAAGCATGCGGAATTCTTGCATTCATTGGGCGGGGCAGCGAGTATAAAAACTGGCAAGGTTGTATAGAACATTGGTTAGGCCGCACTTGGAATATTGCGTACAATTCTGGTCACCATACTACCAGAAGGATGTGGAGGCTTTGGAGAGAGTTCAAAGGATGTTTACTAGGATGTTGCCTGGTATGGAGGGCGTTAGCTATATGGAGAGGCTGAATAGACTCGGACTGTTTTCATTAGAAAGATGGAGGTTGAGCGGTGACCTGATCGAGGTCTACAAGATTATGAGATGCATGGATAGAGTGGATGGGAAGGTACTCTTTTCCAGGTGGAGGGGTCAGTCCCCAGGGGGCATAGGTTTCAGGTCCTTGGGGCAAAGTTTAGAGGAAATGTGTGAGGCAGGTATTTTACACAGAGGATGGTGAGTGCCTGGAGCGTGTTGCCAGGGGAGGTTGTGGAAGCAGATACATTAACGGCGTTCAAAAGTCATCTTGACAAACACATGGATAGGATGGGAATAGAGGGATACGGCACTAGGAAGTGCTGAGGGTTTTGGCAAAGGTTGGTATCATGACCGTTACAGGCTTGGAGAGCCGAAGGGCCTGTTCCTGTACCGTATTGTTCTTTGTTCTTGTCTGCATGCTTTAGTTGTCTCCCACAGTCCATAGCTGTGCATGTTAGATGGATTGGCCATGCAAAATTACCACTTAGTGCCCAAAGATGTGCATGTTAGGTGGGATTACAGGGAAAAGGCGGGGAATGGGCCTCAGTATGATGCTCTCTCAGTGGGTCAGTGCAGACTTGATGGGCCAAATGGCCTCCTTCTGCACTGTAGTGATTTTATGGTTCTATGGTACTACTTCAGCTCCTTTAACCTTGACAAAGAGCTATGAAAGGGTAATATACTTTTGGAAAATCTACAAAGTCTTTCATGATTTTGTTCCCTGCGATGACACTGTCCTTTTATTTAAATTAGATTAAATTTGTTTATTGTCACATGTACCAAGGGACAGTGAAATGTATTTTTCTGCAAGCAGCTCAATAGATCATTAAGTACATGAAAAGAAAAGGCAATAAAAGAAAATACATAATAGGGCAGCACAAGGTACACAATGTAACTACATAACACCGGCGTCGAGTGAAGCATACAGGGGTGTTAGATGTTTAGCTGCAGTTCTATAAAGAGTCAAGGGTTCTGCTCCTTTTCACCAACACCTTTATTTCACTTTAACAGACTCTGCACAAAACTTTATCTTCATATCACCTGACACAAAGGCCACCTGAAGCCCCTTTACATATCAGTGTCAATTATTAGGTACTTAACATAAATGAGGCAACTAATTGGAATGTCTCTTAACCCATTACTTAACAGTCTCCCCTTCCTTGGAGAAAAAAATAATGAGTTGAAAACAAAATTACAAGAAACTCAAAAACACACATGCAATTTCCCCCCTTCTCTTTTTTTTGGAAGAAAAAAAATGTTACAGAAACAGGCGACCTTCATTAACAATATCCAAAAGTCTCTGTGAACTAGCCCCTCTTTTTATAAAACAGTCTGACAATTGATAGCTTCTGTTGACCCATTTAATTTTTGCTATCTCCCCTCTGTCCAACATCTGCTTCAAACTTGTGATGTCTATCCTTAACCTTTTTATCATTGACACTTTTTGTAGAGTGCACATTTTCCCACAGGGATTTATTGTCAATGTGACATTCAGTAGGTATATTACCCAAATCCCCTAATCCCAAAATTTCTGTCAATATCTGAGATATATAAAATGCCATATCCACCGCCTCTACAAGGTTTAATGTATCAGCAGCCGAAGTGCTTTTGACCACCCTCCTTATTTTCTTTGTTTCCTACACAAGACGGCAACATTTACCATTGTTCCCCAAAAGGAAAATTATAAAACCATCCGCACTTGAAACCCTATCACATAAATTTGTATAGGACGCATCACTATAAACTATGAATTTCAAGTGCCTACAGTCACCTAAAACCGGGAACCTCAAAACACACTCCTGCATTTTTAGTTTGACCAACACTTTATTTGCTCTTATTATGTCTTCCACTTTGGGACATTCATTTTTGTACACAACGCTAAGACATCAAAACACACGTCTGGTCTAGTCTGTCTACCTAACCAATTCAGTTGCCCAATTAAACTTCGAAGTTGCTCTTTTTCGATCTTTGAAACCATTGCGTGTTTTTGTGAAACCTGGCCACGGCTAATTGATATTGGGCTGATGCTTTCCAAAGAAGATTGCTGACGTAAAGTTGCCCCTAACTTAGCCTGTCCGATTTCCAGTCCAATATATTTAAATGGATCGGAAGCCTGACTTCCAACCCTGAATTCTTTCCTTAAACCAGAGATTACAATAGCTTCAAAATCTCTAGTCCCACCCCACAAAAAAATCATTGACATGTATCATAAAGATGCCAGAAAGATTTCCTTTATAGTGCCAGTAAATCATTGCTGGATATGCTTTCAACTGGCAACAGTCTAACTTTAACAAAACTGACCTTACCCAAAAATATCATATTCTAGACGCATCTTTTAATCCATTTACACATTTGTTTAACTTCCAGAGTACCCTTCTGTGTTAGCTGCATCTTTAGGAGGATGGAGAAAAATGTCTCTCTGGAGCTGATGCCTCTGCAAAAAGGCAGCTTTTATATCTACAGATTTGCATTCCCATGCCTTTGTGGCTAATAAAGCCATGAAGATCTTTAAAATAACCTTTCCTGCCCTGGGTGATTCTACCCTTAAATCCTGACCTTCTAAGTTTTCTTCAGATCCACAAATTCTTCAAAGGCCACAAGCCTGGCCTTTGCCTCATAAGTTACATCCGGAAGAACCTTTTTCCGTGCAAATCCATTTGTGGGATAGAGCTCTTTGTCCCCATCCGGTACTTCCGTGTATAATCCAAATTCACTCCAACTATGCAGTTCTTGCTGTTTGGCATCTTTGATACATTTTTACCTAATTTATTTGAAGCCACCAAAATCTCAAGTGCATGTGGGCTTCTACTCCTATTAGTATTCGTAGTCTTACTCATGTTTTAAGATCTTGATAAACTACATCCCCTGTCCCGCCTGGTATCTCATTCTGTACTGCTACTGCTTGATATTTTCCTTCTGCTGTGGGATTTCCTTTCAATAGTTCTCGATCTTTACCTGCGGACTTGATCACTATCCAATGTACTATCTGAACTGGCACTGTGTTTCTGTGCCCTACATTTTTGAACTTGGTGTTCCCAATCCATTGTCTTGACTCCTTCCCCTGAATGCTGTACATTCAACCAATGTTTATACTTTCCAGTGGCCTTCCCTGCTCTACTACTAACAGTTGCATCTTTCCATTGACTAGACCCTTCAGGCAAGTATGTCACTTCTGTACCAACTTTTGGCAGTTGTCCTTTCGGTAAAATAGGGCCTGTTCTAATTCATCAGAAGTGTTGAGTTCCTCTACAGAAACCCTGTCTATATCAGTTAACTGGTATTCATAGTTCTGTAACAAATGTGTACCAGATGACTCTGGTTCCTCATCATGTACGTCTGCTCTGTCTAAATTTGAAAATTTGTAATTGGTACCCATTATCCTTGATGAATGTAATATAACAGTTTGATTGCCATGTTGCAAAATAATTGTTTTGCCATCTATGCCTATGATCTTCTCTGGGCCTATTGACAGCCATAGATTGCTGTGGAAGGTTCGGTTGCAGAGAATGGCAGAGGGCGGGGGAAATGAGTGGTTGTGGTTTGCTCCAGGCTATAATTGATTCAAGGGCCCTGGGCTTTCAGGCGAGGCCCAGCACAGTAGCACAGTGGGTAGCATTGTTGCTTCAGAGCTCCAGGATCACAGGTTCGAATCCCGGCTTGGGTCACTGTCTGTGCGGAGTCTGCACGTTCTCCCTGTGTCTGCGTGGACTTCCTCCAGGTGCTCCGGTTTCCTCCTACAAGTCCCAAAAGACGTGTTATTAGGTGAATTGGACATTCTGAATTCGCCCTCTGTGTACCCGAACTGGCGCAAGAATGTGACGACTCGGGGCTTTTCACAGTAATTTAATTGCAGTGATAATATAAGCCTACTTGTGACGATAAAGATTATTATAAAAGAAGAGCCCTCCTAGGCTTCCTGGATCCGGCGGACAATAGGTTTTTGCCTGATGGAGAAGCCGAAATTCAAGCTTTTGTTTGATATTGCAGCGTGTTTTGTAGAATGAAATGTGTAAGTTATGAGGACGTGCTGGAAAGGAAGTAAGATCAGTACGGAGTGACTGGCATCTGTTATTGTAACTGTCTCACCAGATGTGGCAGCCAGATTTGGGGCCGTTTAGTTTGCATCCAGAATGATACAATTAGGCAGTGAGATTAGATTATTGATAGATATTCACATTTGAGATGCAGGGCACCAGAAGACAAAAATCGACCCCATGGAAACATGTTTATTAGATTCAATGGAAAAAAACAATCTCACTGATCCATACCCATTTCATTAATAGGGTTTGACTGTCTTCAGTCTTGGTCACTCGCTGTCACTCTTGCCCTGCCTTGAGGGGGACAAAGTAAGTACAAAAGGACAGTTTTTAAAGCAGTTGCCATAAATGTCACAGGGTTCGGTCCTGGAGCACTGTTATTCTTTGTGCACAAGAGATGTGGACACTGGCCCTGATGGAATGGTTTCAAAGTTTGCAGGAGATACTGAACTAGAAGACAAAGCAAGTAATTGTGAGGCCCAAAGGCCCGGTTCATACTTAATTAGCACTAAATTGGTACTCTCACTCATCTAGACTGTGCTTAACCTGGGGGTGTTTGATGGGACAATGTTGATGGAGGTTCACTCTGTAATTAACCTATAACATAGCTGCTCAGACAGTGTTTCACCCTGATACTGAGTGTCCCAAATTAAAAGATTTCATTCCCCACTATTCAAACCTTGTCTTGAGTAAAAACAGTAAAAATAAACCATGGACAGTAATATTTCTTCAGCTGATGTTTGGTATGAAAGTACCCTAATGATGACGCATTGTCGAGAGTAGAGAAGATAATGGAATGCTGTTGCCTGGAGACCAAATCCCATATTAAAAGCTTTGTGTGAGGTTTGATGGTTACCATGGCGATAATTTAGGAATTGTATCAGTTATATTAACCAATGGGTATGGTTGCTACAAAGATATTTCAGACATTCTGTTAGTCACATCGAGATAGGAGTGCTAAATTTGACAGGAGGCTGTGCTTGGAAAATGAAAGTCACCAATCCACTGGCCTTTGACAGGACAAGTGGGGCAAACGGACAGCGATCTCAACTTGGTGTTTTGGGTGTGAGTTTAATAGTTCTTGGTTCAAATTCAAGGATTACTTGATGAGGCAGATGTTAGAGCTGTTTCCTTATTCTAATTTGTTTTGTTACTCTAACACTGGTGTACACAGACAATAATGTGACAACCATAGTATCAGGTTAGGTGATGAAGACCTCAAAGAGACCAGAAAGAGGAGAACAAAAGTTACCAAATACTAAAAAGAAAATGTTGGAAAATCTCAGCAGGTCTGGCAGCATCTGTAGGGAGAGAAAAGAGCTAACGTTTCGAGTCCAGGTGACAAGTTACCAATTCTTCACTGGACTTTTTCTCATTTTTGAGTTTTTTTCAGGCAGTTCAGCTTATTCTCCATTGTCTTCATTTATTCTCCATTGTCTTCATTTATTTCTCCTTCCCTTTGATACCATTTGAAATTAAAATCGCTTATTGTCACAAGTAGGCTTCAAATGGCAGATAGTGCTTGGATGGTTAGGTGAATGGGTTGTTTGGAGGTTTGTACTCTCCTTCCAGCATCTTTACTTTGCCTCTGCCTGTTTCTTACAATGTCTCTTGATGCGCTTGATGCCTTCCCGAACATACCTTCTCCATTTGCTCAGTCACAAGCCAGGGTCTCTCGTCAGTCGACGGGTATATGTGACCACTTCAGCGATGATTTGAAGCCATCACTGAAGTGATTCTGTTATCCTCCTTCTTCGACTCAGTTCTGAGTGGAACTATTTTTCAGGCCTTCAACAAGCTCATGTTACATTGTAGCCACCTGGGGTGGCCATTGCCCAACACAAAATGGAAGATTGCAAAGAATGCAGGGAAAGTGGACATGTTGGAAAGCAAGCAGCTTGCAAGGCGATTGTGTATTGGGACGACTGCAGAAACTGGTTTTGACTGCTGCAGAGACCAGACAGCACTGTGAAAGAAAACCCGTTAACATATTAATGAGGCAATACCGGGCGAGTCCCAGATACAATGGACACAAGTTAGCACAAATTGATACATTCTATGGAAGGCCAGACCCAGTGGCGCCTGAGAAGCTCAAAACAAAGGTCCCAAGAACCACCCCAGCAACCAAGGAACTGCCCTAGGATTGGGGAGTTCAAACATATCGATTGGGAAGAGACCCAATCGATTCCAAGCAGGTAAGGGAGTCCGCCCAAAGGGGCGCGGACCCCCTGGGACCTATAAAAGACAGGTCCCACACATGGTTCAGTCTCCTGTCTCCGGGCTCCTGTCTTCTACAGCCGTCGAGCAGCAGCCACCAACAAGTAAGTGCCTAAAGACAACGACCGCTATCAGACATAGGCACTCCTGACACCCTTGGAAACTGATTGCAATCCGAAGTCTGCAGACCAGAGCAGAGCAAGAGGCCTTGTTCCCTGACCTCGCAGTTCCTTCGAGATAAGTATTAGTTGTTTAGCGGTAGGAGTAAGTTTAATTCTGCATGGGTAGTTATTATAATTGTATTATAATAAACTCTAGTTGTTTGGACTTACTAATTGGTGTACGGTTTTTATTGCTTTGAACTTCACCTTGAAACTTGTGGCGGTGTCTTAATGGCACCTGGCGACTCCAGAGCTTAGAACGAGAAACAGAGCCAAGTGAGTGATAAGTACACTCACCCAGAACGACCAACAACATGATTCAAAGTGAGACCTCAGATAAACAATGTTACACAATCCCAGCAGGTCTGCCAGACCTGCTGAGATTTTCCAGCATTGTCCCTTTCGTTTCAGATTCCAGCATCCGCAGTAATTTGCTTTTATCCAATGTTACACAATCCATTAAGTTTGCACAATTTTTTGTCAAATTCATAATTTAACATGAGTACGGAGGTACATCACCAGTGTGACTACAATACTTAGTTAGAACATACAGTGTAGAAGGAGGCCATTCGACCTATCAAGTCTGCACCGACCCACTTAACCCCTCACTTCCACCCTATCCCCGTAACCCACCTAACCTTTTTTGGTCACTAAGGGCAATTTATCATGGCCAATTCACCTATCCTGCACGTCTTTGGACTGTGCGAGGAAACCGGAGCACCCGGAGAAAACCCACGCAGACACGGGGAGAACGTGCAAACTCCGCACAGACAGTGACCCAGTGGGGAATCGAACCTGGGACCCTGGCGCTGTGAAGCCACAGTGCTATCCACTTGTGCTACCGTGCTGCCCGAGTTGTTTACTCAAAACACTTGTACCAATTCAACCTACATTCATGCATATAAGCACTAAATCATTAAATCATTAGCATTAAATACACTCAAAATGACATTGGATGTAACAACAGGAAGATGCACTTTGCTCAACTCAAACTCTCCTAATGAAACTCTCCTAATCATTATGTTACTATGGTTATATGGTGCACTTAAACTCTTCAATTACTTTACTGTTATAAACACAGTGATCGGACCAATTTCTCCTAGACTCTCTAGGTATGGATGAAGGACCTTTTTCAATTGCTTATTCCTGCATTGGGCTGGTTTGACAGGAAACTGTTTTCACTTACTTCGTGTTGCTGCCACACACAAGGTCCGTGGGTAGGTGAACCCACATTCACACTGTCATGATATACACCAGTGTATCATGGTGCAGACACGCGCTGATGGACACACACAGGGACCAATCAACATGCACAAACACCGCAGCCAATCACCAGTTACAATACACACACTATAAAGGCAGAGGGCACCACGGTTCCCGTTCATTCTGGGTGCTGCCTCTGAGTGTAACAAGAACTCATCCAGCCCAGCACAGACTCACAACACATGCTGAGAGAATCAACTGGTTTGGACAAGTCTTAGATCTCTAGTTTAAGTTAGCATCATTAAGACCCACAGTCATCGTGTGTTAGTTAATTAGAAGTAGTTAATAAAATTGAGTTGAACCTTCATCCGTGTTGGAAGTGTCTGTTCATCTCTCAAGCCTACACTAGCCAACACTTCATGGTACCAGAAGTTGAGGGATGCTAGCACTTCTGAGACCTACCCGTCAGTGATCTGCCTTCCACCAGTCTCGCGCCATCCTACAGAAGCCCCTGCGCCAGCAGCTACTAAAAATAAAGCAGCTCCCTCTCTCCAGGGCCATTGAGACCTGTGTACTTCATGAACATGCCCCCACGCGCTACTCCTACTTCCAGGCTGCTGAAACGGCGCGGCAAGCCCCTTACGAGGCAGAACGGGTCCAAATGATTAAATCTTTTCAGGCTCTGGATCTGAACGATGGCGGCCATTTCACGCGCCTTTCGCGGAGCCCCACGCTTACACGCAGCGAGCGTGCTGACGTCACCGACCGCTTCGCGAACGTGCGCGCTACGCTGGATCGCCCCGCCCATGCGCAGTGGTGCGACGAACGTCCCGACGCTCCGGCGGGCGGCAACTGCGGCTCCGCCCACTTAAAGCGGCAATGTCCCACGAAGTCCCGACGCTGCCTGCAGTGTGGCAAATGAGGCCACTACGCTGCAATGTGCAGATCTTCCATGCCTGCTGTTTTTCGAAGGTCCACCCAGCCCCACAGAGACGTCAGGGCTATCCAGCCTGCCATCAATGAACCTACTCTAGACCTTAATTCCGACTGTGCCTGCAATGATCCACAGGTCCCGTTCCAAATCGGCGTTGTTAATATGAACAGGATGTCCCCCAAGCTTGGTACTGAACCCGTCCACATCCACAGCGTCAGCCAGGATGATGAGTGGTGTGCCACCCTTACGGTCAAAAATCTTACTCAAGCCCTGTCGTTCACACACCTCGCAGAGTCCTATCGCCCCTCAGGGACCGCCTCAAGCAACAGCTCCAGGACCTCCAGGACCAAGGAGTCATTTATAGGGTCACGGAACCCACAGACTGGGTAAGCTCCATGGTCTGCGTCAAGAAGCCGTCCGGCGAGCTGCGGATCTGTATTGATCCTAAAGACCAGAAGCAGAATATCATGCGGGAGCACTACCCGATTCCGAAACGTGAGGAGCTCACGTCCGAGATTGCCCACGCCAAACTATTCTCAAAACTGGATGCCCTGAAGGGTTTCTGGCAGATCCAACTAGATGAGTCAAGCAGGAAGCTGTGTACGTTCAACACACCCTTTGGCAGGTTCTGCTGCAACCGGATGCCATTTGGCATCATTTCTGCGTCTGAAGTTTTCCACCGGATCATGGAGCAGATGATGGAGGGGATCGACGGCGTCCGGGTATATGTCGACAACACTATTATCTGGTCAACCACCCCGCAGGAACACATTGCCCGCCTTCAGCGTGTTTTCAGGCGCATCCACGAACACAGCCTCCGCCTCAATAGGGCCAAATGCTCCTTCGGCCAGTCGAGTATCAAGTTTCTGGGGGATCACATCTCCCACCAGGGGGTGCGTCCGGACGAGGACAAGATTGCAGCAATCACGTCCATGAAGACGCCCGAGGACAAGAAAGCGGTCCTCCGGTTCCTGGGTATGGTGAATTTCCTCGGTAAGTTCATTCCGAATCTCGCCTCACACACCACGGCCCTCAGAGACCTGATTCGCAAAACCACAGATTTCCGATGGCTCCCTGCTCACGAGCGTGAATGGCAGGAGTTGAAGGCCAAGCTTTCCACGGCTCCAGTGCTGGCCTTTTTTGAGCCGACCCAAGAGACCAAAATCTCTACTGATGCCAGTCACTCGGGGATTGATGCCGTGCTCCTGCAACAAGACGAGGCCTCGTCATGGGCCCCCGTTGCGTATGCGTCGCGGGCGATGCCTCCCACAGAGCAGCGCTATGCGCAAATTGAGAAAGAGTGTCTCGGCCTTCTCACTGGAGTCGTGAAGTTCCACGACTACGTCTATGGACTTCCACAGTTCACAGTTGAAACCAACCACCTGCTTGTAAATATTATCAAAAAGGACCTGAATGACATGGCGCCTCGCCTCCAGCGAATCCTACTCAAGCTGCGCAGGTACGACTTTCATCTGATCTATACCCCTGGCAAGGACCTTGCCGTTGCCGATACCCTCTCAAGGTCGATCACAATTCCGTGTGATCATGACGGCTTTATTTGCCAAATAGATGCTCAAGTTCAGCTTGCAGCCTTGCATTTGCCACCTTTGGATGCACGACTGATGCAAATTTTCCGCAAGACGGCGGCTGATCCACTTCTGCAGCAGGTGATGCGCTTAATGTCAGACAGGTGGCTCAAAGGCCAATGCCCACAATTTTACAATGTCCGCGATGACCTGGCGGTTGTCGACGGGATGCTCTTGAAACTGGATCGCATCGTCATTCCACAAAGCATGCGCCAGCTGATGTTGGAGCAAATCCATGAAGGCCATTTAGGAATCGAGAAATGCCGCTGCAGGGCCAGAGAAGCCGTCTACTGGCCGGGCATCAATGATGATATCGCCAATTAGAATTAGAATTAGAATTAGAACAGTACAGCACAGAACAGGCCCTTCGGCCCTCGATGTTGTGCCGAGCAATGATCACCCTACTCAAGCCCACGTATACCTATCCCAGTAACCCAACAACCCCCATTAACCTTATTTTTTAGGACACTAAGGGCAATTTAGCCTGGCCAATCCACCTAACCCGCACATCTTTGGACTGTGGGAGGAAACCGGAGCACCCGGAGGAAACCCACGCACACACGGGGAGGATATGCAGACTCCGCACAGACAGTGACCCAGCCGAGCCAATGTGGTGCTCAACTGGCCTACCTGCCAGCGTTTTCAGCCCGCCCAACCACGGGAGACCCTGATGCCTCATGAGCTTGTCACATCGCCTTGGACCAAAGTGTGTGTCAACTTGTTCCATACATTGGGCAGGGACTACGTCATCATCATCGCTACTTCTCCAGTTACCCGGAGGTCATCAGGCTGCACGATCTCACATCCTCGGCTGTGATCAGGGCGTGTAAGGAGATATTTGCCCGACATGGCATTCCGCTGACGGTCATGTCAGACAATAGCCCCTGTTTCGCAAGCCAGGAATGGGCCGGCTTCGTCCGACATTACAACTTCGAGCACGTTACGTCCAGTCCCCTATACCCCCAATCCAATGGGAAGGCGGAGAATGTGGCGTCCACATCGTTAAGCGGCTCCTCAGCAAGGCCGCCGACGCCAGCTCAGATTTCCATCTTGCTCTGCTAGCCTATCGCTCCGCCCCGCTCTCCACCGGCCTGTCGCCTGCTCAGCTACTAATGAACCGCACCCTCAGAACGACGGTGCCATCAATTCCCGCTCCCAACCTTGATTATGTCCCCGTGCTCCACCGCATGCACATGTCTCAACTGCAGCAGAAAACTTCCTACGACTCACGGGCTGCTGACCTTCCCGCCATCCATCCACGCGACAAGGTTCGCATCCATCTCCCGGACGGTGGCTGGTCTGCGCCTGCGGTCATTCTAAGGCAGGTGCCCTCTCGTTCCTTCCTGGTCTGCTTACCGGATGGATCCATTTGGCGCCGCAACAGGTGTGCTCTTCGCCTGGTTCCAGGGTCATCACAGGATCCTCCGGCCAGCTCTCCTACTGATCCCGCCGTGGACTGTGTGGCGTTTTCGGTCGCTCTGCCTGCCCCTGACGGTGCTGCAGCCCTCCCGGCTCCTGAGCCGCCAGCCATTGCCCCGCCCTTGAGGCGGTCAACCAGAGTTCGTCGCCCACCTCAGAGACTGAACCTATGAACTCTGTACACATGTGGACTCTCTGAAATGTTCTTTCTCCTATATCCTTTATTGTTGCATTTGTTATCCAGTGATTTGTAAATAGATTCGTTGGTTGTTCCAGTTCATGGTAGTCATCTGCACCAGGCACCTTCCTCTGTAAATAGTCTTGTTCCCTGTATATAGCTTTGTACATTTGTCTTCGTACCTCACACGCAGTTAGGTACATTCTCCACACACCCACATTATTTATTATCACATGCCTATATCAATATTTTTTTATAAAAGGGGGGATGTCATGATATACACCAGTGTATTATGGTGCAGACACACGCTGATGGACACACACAGGGGCCAATCAACATGTACAAACACCGCAGCCAATCACCAATTAGAATACTATTCTAACACACTATAAAGGCACCACGGTTCCCGCTCATTCTGGGTGCTGCCTCTGAGTGTAACAGGAACTCATCCAGCCCAGCACAGACTAACAACACATGTTGAGAGAATCAACTGGTTCGGACAAGGCTTAGATCTCTAGTTTAAGTTAGCATTATTTAGGCCCACAGTCATCGTGTGTTAGTTAGAAGTAGTGAATAAAATTGAGTTGAACCTTCAACCGTGTTGGAAGTGTCTGTTCATCTCTCAAGTTTGCACTAGTCAACACGATACCCACAACAGCCACTGCTGCTCTGGTCTGCTCTGCCTCTCCCATTTGGACCAGCTTCAACAAGCAGTAAGACTTCACAGCATTTCCAACTGTGATATAACAACTGTACAGGGATGAAGGGGAGGATTACTTATTATGTCTTAGATGTGTCAGCAATACAGAAAAGGAACCTGGGCCAGGATTCTCCCCTACCCGGCGGGGCGGGGGGGGTCCCGGTGTGATGGAGTGGCGTGAACCACTCCGGCGTCGAGCCGCCCATAAGGTGCGGAGGTCTCTGCACCTTTAGGGGCCAAGCCCTAACATTGAGGGGCTAGGCCCGCGCCGGAGTGGTTGGCGCCCAGCCGGCTGGCAGGAACGGCCTTTGGCGCCACGCCAGCCGGAGCTGAAGGGACTTCGCCGGCTGGCGGAAGTCCGCGCATGCGCCAGAGCATCAGCGGCTGCTGATGTCATCCCCGCGCATGCGCAGGGGAGGGGGTCACTTCGCCTCTGCCATGGTGAAGACTATAGCGAAGGGAAGAGAGATCACCCCGTGCCCCCCCCCCCCGGACCCCGGAGTCCGCCCGCGCCGCCTGGTCCCGCCGGTAAGGTTTGATCCATGCCGGCGGGAGAGGCGGCGGGACTTCGGCCCATCACGGGTCGGAGAATCGCTGGGGGGGGGGGGGGGTCCCGCCGACTGGCGCCGCGCGATTCCCGCCCCAGCCGAATCTCTGGTGCCGGAGACTTCGGGACATGGTGGGGGCGGGATTGACACCGGCCCCTGACGATTCTCCGACCCAGCGGGGGGTTCGGAGAATCCCGCACCAGGTCTGGGAATTAAATATCCAAATGTACTCAGTATTTCAGAAGGATAGACAAAATGATAAGGCAGGTGGTATAGCTTTTCTGGTAAAGGAAGGGATCAGTGCTGTAATGCGAAATGTTGTAGACACTGGAGAGCAAGATGTGGAATCAGTCTAGGTAAGTAATGAGAAATAGCAAAGGAAAGAAATCCCTGGTGGGAGTAATCCACAAACAATAGTTGCATAATGGGGCACAGTATACGCCAAGAAATATTGGCAGCTTGTAAGAAAGGTACAACAATAATCATGGATGATTTTAATATGCACATAGACTGGATTAATCAAATTGGCAATTAACTCTTCTCAAGGGCGAGTTCATTGAATGTTTAAGAGATTGTTTCATGGAGCAATATGTTGTGGAACCAATCAGGGAGCAGGCTCTTCTGGATTTGGTATTGTGCAATGAGGAGCATTAATTAATGACCTCATAGTTAAGGATCCTCTGGGGAAGAGTGATCATAGCATGACAAAATTTTAAATTCAGTTTGAGGGTGAGAAACAGACATCCCACACTCGCGTTCTGGAGTTAAACAAAGGTAATTAGGTTGGCATGAGAACAAATGTGGCTCTAGTGGACTGGGCAGGAAGACTAAAAGGTAGGAGAGTTGATAAGGAGTAGCAGTTATTTCAGGTGATATTCAATTTATCTCAACTAAAATATGTTCCAGAGAGGAAGAAAGATTGTAAGATTGGGGAAAAGATCCGTGGCTGAGCAAGGAAGTCAAAATAACACAAAGACAAAAACTAAGGCTGACCATATTGCAAAGGCTAATGGTAGGCTAGATGATTGGTAAACTAGCACTAAATATAAAGAACAATAGCAAACGTTTCTGTAAGTACATGAAAGGAAATGTTGGTCCCTTGGAGGATGAGACCAGGGAGTTAATAATGGAGAACACAGAAATGCTGGAGATGCTAAATTAATATTTTGCCTCAGTTTTCATGGTGGAGGACATTAGTGCCATCCCAATAGTAACAGGTAATACAAAGATCAATACAGCACAGGAACAGGCCTTTTGGCCCTCCAAGCCTGCACCGATCACATATCCTATCTAGACCAACCGCCTATATCCTTCTATACCCCGTCTGTTTTTGTGCCTATCCAGGTAAGTCTTAAAGATCGCTAACGTATCTGCCTCAGCTACCTCACTTGGCAGTGCATTCCAGGCACCATCACCCTCTGTGTAAAAAACTTCCCCCGCACATCTCCACGGAACCTCCCCCCCCCCCCCCCCCCCCCCCCCCCCCCCCGCCCCCCCCACCTTGAACCTGTGCGCCCTTGTAATTGTCATTTCCGCCCTGGGAAAAATCTTACAACTATTCACCCTATCTATACCCCTAATAATTTTATAAACTTCTATCAGCCCCTCAGCCTTTGTCTCTCTAGGGAGAACAATCCCAGTTTATTCAATCTTTCCTCATAGCTAATATCCTCCATACCAGACAGCATCCTGGTAAACCTTTTCTGTACTCTCTACAAAACCTCCATGTCCTTCTGGTAGTGCGGCGACCAGAATTGCTCACGGTTTTCCAAATGTGGCCTAACCAATGTTTTATATAAATGTAACATAATTTTCGAGCTTTTATACTCGATACCCCGTCCTATAAAGGCAAGCATGCCATATCTTTTCTTTGCCACCATTTCCACCTTTGCTGCCATTTTTAAGGATCTATGGACCTGCACACCCAGATCTCTCTGTGTCTCTATGCTCCTGATGGTCCTGCCATTTATTTTATAGCTCCCGCCTGAAATGGATCTACCAAAATGAATCATCTCGCATTTGTCAGGGTTAAGTTTCATCTGCCATTTCTCTGCCCAATTTTGCAGCCTATCTGTATCCTGTTATATTCTCTGACAATCTTCATCACTATCCGCAACTCCTGCAATCTTGTATTTTCCTTGCTAATCAGACTCACTACGTTTTCTTCTAAGTCATTTATATATATTACAAAGAGCAGAGGTCCCAGAATTGATCCCTGCGGAACACCACTAGTTACAGACCCTTCCACTGCTGCCCTCTGTCTTCTATGCTCAAGCCAGTTCTGGATCCATCCAGCTAGTTCACCCCTGACCCCATGTGATCTAATCTTTTGCACCAGCCTTCCATGAGGGACCTTATCAGATGCTTTACTGAAGTCCATGTAGACAACATCCACAGCCCTTCTCTCGTCAATCATTTTTGTCACCTCAGCAAAAAATTCGATCAAATTAGTGAGACATGACCTCCCTCGTACAAAACCATGCTGCCTGTCGCTATTTAAACCATTCACTTCAATATCACTGACGTCAAGCTCACTGGCCTATAACAACCCGGATTATCCTTGCAACCCTTCTTAAATAATGGTACAACATTGGCTATCCTCTGGGATCTCACCTGTGGCCAATGAGGACACAAAGATTTCTGTCGGAGGCCTGGCGATTTCATCTCCTGTGTTCCTCATTAATCTGGGATAGATGCCATCTGGACCTGGGGATTTCTCCACCTTAATGTTTTTTAACACACCTCCCTCCAAATAACGACCCATTCTAAAGTGTTTACACATCCCTCTGAGATGCCGGCCCATATCCCATCAAGAATAAGAAACAACAGGTACTCTCACCAGGCCATGTCCCTCAGGGAACTGAGAAAGCAGCTGTAATCACTAAACTGTTATTGAGATTGATCCTCTGACTATCGAGCACAACTCAATTTTGCTTCCGTTTCACTGCCAGTCTCCTGGGTTGCAGTCATCCATTCCGAATCGGCTTCCCAATTGCATGATAGCAGCCTGATTAACTTACGTTACTGACAGACTGCCTTGTCTCTCTGCAATGGGAATGTGGGACACCCCAATATCCACTACTGTAAAAACACAGTGGAGACAATGCTTGTGTCGATTTGGAGTTGTGTTTCACAGCTCTGACTGTTTAGCCATCCTCGGACCCTCTCCTGTCATTAAGGGGTTGCAATGTGACATGATAGTTAAACTCAAGATTGACAGGTTCAGTTTAGATTTGAGTCCCATTACTTTTAATAGGCTGCCTCCTCCGGGGGTGGTATCATTCACATTGTGCACTGCTCTGGGGGAGTAGTTTGCTTCCAACTAATAGCTTTAAGTATATAATTAATATGTCAAGATACTACTCAGTACATCACCTGTGAGACAGCAGCACAGAACTAAACATCAATGATAATAAATGGAGGGCACTCAGAGGGGGGAGCTTTACTTTTCTCTGCAATGATGAACTTGCTCCTTTTAAAATGTAGGAAAGAAGGAATGACCTTGACGGATTGACCCATTGGGATTATCATCAATGGCTGAGTGGCAGGAATTTACATTGTGACATTTTAAGACCACTTACACAAAAACAGCAATAACTTTCATTTCTATGGAACCTTTCACAATGTCATGGCTTTAAACGCCCTTCACAGCCAAGTACTTTGTACTCGACCCAACCATCTTCAGCTGCTTTATTAATGACCTTCCTTCATCAGAAGGTCAGAATTGGGGGTGGACACTGATGAGTGCACAATGTTCAGCGTTCAGCACCATTCGTGACTCCGCAAATACTGAAGCAGTCTATGTCCAAATGCATCAAGACCTGGACAATATCCAGGCTTGTGCTGACAAGTGGCAAGTAACATTCACATCACACATGTGCCAGGCAGTGACTATCTTCAACAAGAGAGAATCTAACCATCGCCCCTGTACATTCAATGGCATTACCATCGCTGAATCCCCCATTATGAACATCCTAGGGTTTACCATTGACTAGAAACTGAACTCGACAAGCCATATTAATACTGTGGCTACCAGAACAGGTCAAAGGCTACGAATCCTACGCTGAGTAACTCACCTCCTGACTCCCCAAAGCCTGTCCACCATCTATAAGGAACAAGTCAGGAGTGTAATGGAATGCTCTCTAGTTGCCTGGATGAGTGCAGCTCCAACAACAATCAAGAAGCTTAACAACATCCAGGACAAAGCAGCCCGCTTGATTGGCACCCCTTCCACAAACATTCAATCCCTCCACCACTGACAAACAAAATATATTGCAGCAACTCACCAAAGCTCCTCAGGTAGCGCCTTCCAAACCCACGACCACTACCATCTAGAAGGACAAAAACAGCAGATACTTGGGGACATCACTGTTATGACTCCGTGGGAAGTAAGGGAGTGTGCATCATCCATTTCCCATTAACTCATAACAAGTATGAACTCCCCTGGTAATTGGAGGTTGTGGAAGCAGATACATTAACGGCGTTCAAAAGGCACCTTGACAAACACATGGATAGGATGGCTATAGAGGGATACAGCACATGGCAAAGGTTGGTATTATGACCGGTACAGGCTTGGAAGGCTGAAGGGCCTGTTCCTGTGCTGTATTGTTCTTTGTTCTTTGTTAATCGGGAAGGATCCACAGTATAAAAACCCCGACCTGGATTCAGGTCGGGGAGGGTTACCCTTCAGGGCTTGGGGGTTTAGGGATATATCTTAATAAATCTCTAGGTTATATCCTGCCATGCGACACCACCCCACAGACCACCTCCAGTCAAGATACCACACAACAACTGTTAGAGATAGAGACCGAAACCCCCACCAGCAGCATGAGTGTAGTTTAGAAAGTTTAGTTAGAAACCAACTATTTTATATGTTATTTAAGTTAAAATGTTTTATATGGATCCGATTTTAGGAATGAAATAGCTATCAGTAGTGAATTGTTTTAATGAATGTATGTAATATTAATGAATTAGATAAAATTGTGCAATGAATTTCGGGCAGAGTAGAATAGGACCTGAACTGACTGACCAGTGCCGGCTTGATAAGGTAGACTATGGGATCAAGACTGTGATCCACCACGCTTCGCGTTCAGGATCAAGAGGACGGAATGTAGCCATGTAAAAAGGACAAAGACAGGTACACGGCCTCTGTGTATTGTGCAAAGAAACTAGACTTGGCTGAAACGTGTATCCATTAAGAGTTGATCACCATTTCCCCCAGGACAATAGAGATTGAATCAAGGAGTTACAACAGTAACAGACTAACCGGCGCCACCCCCCCCCCCCTTATTTGGAAAAGCCAACGGGCCTGGGACAATGATAGCTAGGACCCGCCCAGCTATCGATGTTTCCGCCCTCTAATTGGCTGAGATTGATGAGGGTGATTGAAAAACCTATCGATCCATTGGACCTGGAGTAAGGACCGCCCAAAAGGGCACAAAAAAGGAGAAGGATAAAAAAACCCTGCGCACTAGAGATCTGTCTCTTTTGGGACCAGCCTGTGTACAACCAACTGCAGCAGAACAACCAAGTTTAAGGACCCGCGACCATTCCTGAAGGATGAGCCCAGCTGAGACGAACCCAACCACTTCCAAACCGACCACGTGGACTCGGATAAAGGCCTTATCTCGCACAGTGTCAGTCACTCGAAGTTACGTAAAGGCCATCTTAGTCGTTAGGTGTAGTTTAGTACGGAGCCACGTGTGTTATTGCATGGAGATACATCTTGTGCTATTAATAAATTGTGTTTTTGAGCTAACATATTGGATGTGTGGTCATTTGGTCGATATAAGAAACAGCTTGTGGTTCACCCTAAAGTAAAGAAGGCAACATTTATTGGCGACTCTGACGGGACCTCGATGAGAAGTGACTTTTTTACTCCGAGGGATCCCACAACTTTGAATTAAATTGGGAAAGAGAACGAACCACAAGATAAGTTTCATATCGACCAAATAACCGATGTTCGGAAGTGTGCACTAACCGCATGTGTAACTAACAGGGAAGGGTAAGGTAAACCCGTCAGACTTGCATGCAAATCTAGAGGGATTGTGAACTGGAATAAAGCCGTAAGCCGTACCCGTTGTTCGATCGACTCCTTATTTCCCCCCTGTTCCAAATTATAAGTAGAGAAGAGATGGCAGCAGCAACCCGAGGTCGCAATAGCTGATAAATCAGAGCAGTGTCCCATATGGGAGGATGTGTTGAGAAAGTATTTAAAGGGGGAAGGATGGCCCCTTTGGTCGAATTTGTGTGCAAACACCGAGACAGGTCCAGGAAAGGTGTGACAGACTTGGTGGGAGAAGCTTTGTGAGATACAAGAAAAACGCAAAGTTTAGAAAGCCAATGGAAGTAGTGTGCTGCTTGGCAAAGTTGCGAGGCACCAAAGAACAAAGAACAAAGAAAATTACAGCACAGGAACAGGCCCTTCGGCCCTCCCAGCCTGCGCCGATCCAGATCCTTTATCTAAACCTGTCTCCTATTTTCCAAGGTCTACTTCCCTCTGTTCCCGTCCATTCATATACCTGTCTAGATGCTTCTTAAATTATGCTATCGTGCCCGCCTCTACCACCTCCGCTGGTAAAGCATTCCAGGCACCCACCACCCTCTGCGTAAAAAACTTTCCACGCACATCTCCCTTAAACTTTCCCCCTCTCACTTTGAAATCGTGACCCCTTGTAACTGACACCCCCACTCCAAGGAGGTCGTCGAGACGCTCCGCAGACAGTTAGCAGAGAAGGAGGAGGAGAATGAGGGAAACAGTAAAGAAAGTGAGAACATTATTGAGGAACCCCGGCAGAGGTTAGCCGCTAAAGACAGGGAAATTGCTGATGTTAAACGCGCCCACCAGTCTTGCATAGTACACCTTAGCAGCTTCCAGACCCAGTACGGCAAGGCCTATCAAGACAATAGCTCGCAGTCTTGATAAGGGAGGAGACTGAACACCAGGGCGCTCAATTAACAAAGAAATGTGCCGATTTACAGGCAGCTTTAAGAGCGCTCCACCAGTCCACTAAAGAACAAAGGCAGAGCACCGTTGACCATGTTAAATGCCAGTGAAAGATAGATAAACTCCAGTCATTACTTTCAGTTCAGAATGGTTTTATGTGTACCTTCAGGACAGATGAGACAGATGAGGAAGAGATAGCAGATTGGGAAGAGTTAACTGAAAGCATGCCAATGTATGTAAAAGGAATGGAGAGTCAAAAGTAGCCGCCACGCATCCCAAAAAGAAAGGCACCGGCAGCACCGGCTGCACAGGTCGCACCAACCCCCCACAGCTGCCCCAACACCCATGAATCTGGTCACCACGGAAAGAAGGATAAGGGATCAGGCAGGTCCAGATATCACCGACACCACCCCACTTTTGGTAACCCAGTTAAGGGACGCTTGCAATAAAATTACTCAATTTCAGCCCACCGCAGACCTGCATAGCTTCTTTGAGGAGGTGCCAACAAAAGGTCATGTACGGATTAGATGAGAGGGAGGAAATTAAATTGATAGTAATAAGCCTCAGCCAGTCGGTACGGTCAGCTTTGCCAGAACCCCAAAATGTAGGAGGAGGAACCCGAGAAGAAATGAAGACTGCAATATTAGATGCTATCGGATACAACAAAGGGGATCCGGTAGAGGGTTTGAACAAATGCAGGCAAAAAAAAGAGGAACATCCGACCGCCTTTGCCGGTCACATCTGGATACATTTCAAGGCAGTATATGGAAACTTAGACCGCACCCACCTTGATGAGGAAGATACCACTAAATGGTTCATTAGTTTCACATCCGACTGTTGGGGAGGTTTTAAACTAATTTGGCAGGGGGATGGGAACCAGATTAGGAAGTTAGAGGTCAGTAAAGAGGCAGCAACTAAAGCCAGTAAGGTACTAGATAATAAACTCAATGTGACGAAGGGGAAGAGTAGACAGGGAAGAGATGATGAACGCAAAGGGACAGGTGGTATGAGGTGCATTTGTTTTAATGCGAGAAGTGTAGCAGGTAAGGCAGATGAACTTAGGGCTTGGATCAGTACCTGGGAATATGATGTTATTGGTATTACTGAGACTTGGTTGAGGGAAGGGCAGGACTGGAAACTGAATATCCCAGGGTATAGATGCTTCAGGAGGGATAGAGAGGGAGGTAGAAGGGGTGGATGAGTTGCATTACTAGTCAGAGATGATATCACAGCTGTGATTAAGGAGGGCACTATGGAGGATTCGAGCACTGAGGCAATATGGGTAGAGCTAAGAAATAGGAAGGGTGCAGTAACATTGTTGGGACTTTACTACAGGCCTCCCAAAAGCGAGCATGAAGTAGAGGTACAAATATGCAGACAGATTATAGAAAAATGTAGGAGCAATAGGGTGGTTGTGATGGGAGAGTTTAACTTCCCCAACATTGAATGGGACTCGTGTAGTGTTGGAGGCGTAGATGGAGCAGAGTTTGTAAGGAGCATCCAGGAGAGTTTTTTAGAGCAGTATGTAAATAGTCCAACTCGGGAAGGGGCCATACTGGACCTGGTATTGGGGAATGATCCCGGCCAGGTGGTTGATGTTTCAGTTGGTGATTACTTTGGGAATAGCGATCACAATTCCGAAGTTTTAGAATACTCATAGACAAAGACGAGAGTGGTCCTAAAGGAAGAGTGCTAAATTGGGGAAAGGCAGAGTATAACAAAATTCGGCAGGAGCTAGGAAATGTGGACTGGGAGCAGCTGTTTAAGGGTAAATCCACATTTGAAATGTGGGAGTCTTTTAAGGAAAGGTTGATTAGAGTGCAGGATAGACATGTCCCTGTGAAAATGAGGGATAGAAATGGCAAGATTAGGGAACCATGGATGACGGGTGGAATTGTGAGACTAGCTAAAATGAAAAAGTAAGCATACATAAGATCGAAGCGACTCAAAACTGATGAAGCTTTGGAGGAATATCGGGAAAGTAGGACGAATCTCAAACGCGCAATAAAAGGGCTAAAAGGGGTCATGAAATATCTTTGGCTAACAGGGTTGAGGCCAGGGATGGATGTTTAAATACTCTAGGTAAAGTCGTCATATGGAAGGGGGAAGTTTTGGGTAGTCTAAAAGACATTAAAGTGGACAAGTGCCCAGGACCGGATGGGATCTATCCCAGGTTACTGAGGGAAGCGAGGGTTGAAATAGCTGGGGCCTTAACAGATATCTTTGCAACATCCTTGAGCACGGGTGAGATCCCGGAGGACTGGAGAATTGCTAATGTTGTCCCTTTGTTTAAGAAGGGTCGCAGGGATAATCCAGGGAATTATAGACCTGTGAGCTTGACGTCAGTGGTAGGCAAACTGTTGGAGAAGATACTGAGGGATAGGATCTATTCACATCTGGAAGAAAATAGACTTATCAGTGATAGGCAGCATGGTTTTGTGCAGGGAAGGTCATGTCTTACTAACCTAATAGAATTCTTTGAGGAAGTGACAAAGTTAATTGATGAGGGAAGGGCTGTAGATGTAATATACATGGACTTCAGTAAGGCCTTTGATAAAGTTTCCCATGGAAGGTTGATGTAAAAAGTGAAGTCGTATGGGGTTCAGGGTGTACTAGCTAGATGGATAAAGAACTGGCTGGGCAACAGGAGACAGAGAGTAGTGGTGGAAGGGAGTGTCTCAAAATGGAGAAGGGTGACTAGTGGTGTTCCACAGAGATCCGTGCTCGGACCACTGTTGTTTGTGATATACGTAAATGATCTGGAGGAAGGTATAGGTGGTCTGATTAGCAAGTTTGCAGATGATACTAAGATTGGTGGAGTTGCAGATAGCGAGGAGGACTGTCAGAGAATACAACAATATATAGATAGATTGGAGAGTTGGGCAGAGAAATGGCAGATGGAGTTCCATGCGAGGTGATGCATTTTGGAAGATCTAATTCAAGAGCGGACTATATGGTCAATGGAAGAGTCCTGGGGGAAATTGATGTACAGAGAGATCTGGGACTTCAGGTCCATTGTACCCTGAAGGTGGCAACGCAGGTTGATAGAGTGGTCAAGAAGGCATACAGCATGCTTGCCTTCATCGGATGGGGTATTGAGTACAAGAGTCGGCAGGTCATGTTACAGTTGTATAGGACTTTGGTTAGGCCACATTTGGAATACTGCATGCAGTTCTGGTCGCCACATCCTGTATGCTTCAACCGATGCCAATGCTTATGTAGTTACATTGCATATCTTGTGTTGCCCTATTATGTATTCTCATGTATTTTCTTGAATTGTTTAATTCCCTTTTCTTCCATGTACTGAATGATCTGTTGAGCTGCTTGCAGAAAAATACTTTTCACTGTACCTCGGTACATGTGACAATAAACAAATCCAATCCAATCCATCCAATCCATTACCAGAAGGATGTGGATGCTTTGGAGAGGGTGCAGAGGAGGTTCACCGGGATGTTGCCTGCTATGGAGGGTGCTAGCTATGAAGAAAGGTTGAGTAGATTAGGATTGTTTTCATTGGAAAGACGGAGGTTGAGGGGGGACCTGATTGAGGTCTACAAAATTATGAGAGGTATGGACAGGGTGGATAGCAACAAGCTTTTTCCAAGATTGGGGGTGTCAATTACAAGGGGTCACGATTTCAAGGTGAGAGGGGGAAAGTTTAAGGGAGATGTGCGTGGAAAGTTTTTTACGCAGAGGGTGGTGGGTGCCTGGAACGCTTTGCCAGCGGAGGTGGTAGAGGCGGACATGATAGCATCATTTAAGATGCATCTAGACAGATATGAACGGGTGGGGAACAGAGGGAAGTAGACCTTGGAAAATAGGGGACAGGTTTAGATAAAGGATCTGGATCGGCGCAGGCTGGGAGGGCTGAAAGGCCTGTTCATGTGCTGTAATTTTCTTTGTTCTTTGTTCACTGAAGCAGGTAAAAGGGCTTGCGCGAATTATGACCCAGCAGATACCACGCATAATGAGATTTGGGTACTTGGATGGCTATCCAGGGCATGGGAACAGTCACTTCAGAATCAGATGGACCAGAATGCAGTAGAAGCCACAATGTAACCCAGTCAGAACCAGGCAGGAACCCGCATGGATAAATGAAGGCAGAAAAGAGGAACATTTCCCTCGAGAACAGTATCCCAGAGCACAAGCCCCAGGCCACACACCACAAGGTTCATGTCACACTTGTGGATAAGTGGAACATTTTGCCTGCGATTGCAGACAAAATCCCCCACACCACCAACGACCCCAACAGCCCAACCCCCACCCAGAAACAATAGGCCAGACCACGATCGCCAGCCGTGACAGCTAGAAGGCAACACTCGCCCCGTGTATAATGTAAACGCCTGTTCAGATAACCTCGCTTATAACTCCCTAGATTGACGGTGTCCTGAGTCTCCAACATGGGTCTGTGACACGTGCTGGGACAACGTAGGAAGCCCGGTAGTCACAAGCACAGTCCAGGAACAAGCAGTTAATTTTCTTTGGGAGACAGGAGGATCCCGAACCACACTAAACTCCGCAAACCTATTCCAAAAAACACCCTGGCCCACCACAGATACCATCCACTCAGTGGATTCACAGGCCACACGTAAGAGGGACACATTACAGCCCCTATATCTGTCCAAATAGGAAACGTAACCACTACCCACCCCATTGTTCTAGTAGACCTACCCCCGACGAAGATAGGTCTACGAGTAGTTCCCGACCCCGCCTTGCCCTACGCCATAGAAGTAGCAACGACTGACCGAACCCTATCAGCAGTGCTCCTACAGTAACGCCACAACCGATTAGGCCCAGTAGCCTATGCCTCTAGAGTTTTAGACCCAGAAGAACAAGGATTTTCTGCTTGTGAACGACACTTGCTTGCAGTCTTTTGGGCAGTTCAGTACTTTGCCTACATTACAGGCCTCAACCCAGTCATGATATTAACCGAGCACACCCCCACCCAACTGTTGTTAGACAGCAAACTAAAGGATGGTTCAGTTAGCCAGATGAGAGCAGCTCACTGGACATTCTTATTACAAAGCAGGGATATTTCTGTGAAATGCACCAAGACCCACAGGCTCTTAGCAGACAATTTACAATACGCAGGGACCCCACACGAATGGCAGATAATTGCAGCCATACACCCCACAGGACCCTTTATTCCCGAATCGTTACAACCACGTGTAAACGGTGAGACACAAAGTTCCCAAGACACAGGGGACACAGTAAAGATCTATGTAGAAGGCTCCTCCACTGTTGAGGCTGGAGTAAGAATCGCAGGATGCGGGATTTACATGGAGGACTCACAGGGACGCCCAGTAGAAGAGGTATCTTCAAAATTACCCGGCCACTTGGGTTCGCAGGCAGTCGAACTGGCAGCCATAGTTTATGTAATTGACCACCCAGACTCCTTTCCAACGCTGCGGACATACACTCCGACAGCTTGTATGTCTGCAACAGTCTAACAGAATTCCTTCCCCTATGGGAATCTCGAGGTTTTGTATCCGCTGACGGAAAACCAGTACCATCCGCACCTCTCCTTCTTAAGAAAGCCGCCGGCCGCACATACGGCATTATTGAAGTAAAGAGCCATCACCACACCTCCCCCCCCCCCCCCCCCCCCCCCCCCCCCCCCCCCCCGGAATCGCAAGGCCGACGCCTTAGCTAAAGCTGGATCACGCACTGGTCACTTCTGGCAACCCCCCGGAGTGTGAACGGATACGTTCAATCCAGGGGCGAAATTCTCCAACCCCCAGCAGGGTCGGAGAATCGTCCGGGGCCGCCGAAAATCCCGCCCCCGCCATGTCCAGAATTCTCCCACCCGCAAAATGTCGGCATGCCGCCAATCCTGCCGCCCACCTCGGAGAATGGCGGGGGCCGGCGGGAGGCTACGGGTTTCTGTGCTGCCGTTATTCTCCAGCCCGGATGGGCCGAAGTCCCGCAGCTGAGAGGCCTCTCCCGCCGCCGTGGTTTGAACCACCTCTGTGCTGGCGGGATCGGCCGCGCGAGAGGGCCCCCGGGGTCCTGGGGGGGGGGGGGGGTGCGGGGCGATCGGACCCCGGTGGGTGCCCCCACGGTGGCCAGACCCGCGATCGGGGCCCACCGATCGGCGGGCGGACCAGTGCCGTGGGGGCACTCTTTTTCTTCCGCTGCCACCACGGCCTCCACCATGGCGGAGGCGGAAGAGGCGGAGGCGGAAGAGAATCCCCCAGCACGCATGCGCCGGTGGTGACGTCAGCGGCAGCTGATGCACCGGCGCATGCGCGAACCAGCGAAGGCCTTTCGGCCAGCCCGGGCGGCGGGCGTCAAAGGCCGTTGTTGCCGGTTTTGGCGCCAGTTGGTGTGGTGCCAACCGCTCCGGCGCGGGCCTAGCCCTTCAATGTGAGGGGTTGGCCCCATTCTCTACACCTTTGGGGAGGCCCGACACCGGAGTAGTTGGCGCCACTCCGCTACGCCGGGACCCCCCGCCCCGCCGGGTAGGGGAGAATTTCGCCCCAGGTCTCCCAAACCAATATTGAGGATTTATCTCAGGTACAGAAAACAGATGACTCCCTGAAACAGGTACTGAAGGGCACCGACCCAGCCCCCTATGATAAATGGAAGGACACACTCACAGTACAGGATGGAATAGTGGTAAAGGATGGAACTTATGTGGTCCCCACCCAAGACAGAAACCAGTTAATCTACCAATTCCATGACGGACATCAGGGGATAGACACAACCATTGCCCATTTAATACCCTTGTGCTGGTGGCCCGATTTAAAAAGCGATGTCACAAATTATGTAGACAATTGCCTCATTTGCACCCAGAACAATCCGGAACATTCTACAAAGAAGGGACAATTAAGACACACCCGACCTGTAGAAGCCCCCTGGACAAATCTGCAAATTGATTACATTGGTCCCCTCCCCGCCCTGCAGAAATGGTTTCAAGTACGTGCTAGTTGTCATCGATATATTTACAAAATGGGTCGAGGCATTCCCCACACGTTCAAACACGGCAAAGGCCACCGCTAAAATTTTGACCCAACAGATATTTACGGGCTGGGGTCTTCCAAGCAGCATTGAGTCAGATCAAGGTTCCCACTTCACCGGCAGAGTAATAGAACATAGAACATAGAACAGTACAGCACAGAACAGGCCCTTCGGCCCTCGATGTTGTGCCGAGCAATGATCACCCTACTTAAACCCACGTAACCCGTATACCCGTAACCCAACAATCCCCCCATTAACCTTACACTACGGGCAATTTAGCATGGCCAATCCACCTAACCCGCACATCTTTGGACTGTGGGAGGAAACCGGAGCACCCGGAGGAAACCCACGCACACACGGGGAGGACGTGCAGACTCCACACAGACAGTGACCCAGCCGGGAATTGAACCTGGGACCCTGGAGCTGTGAAGCATTGATGCTAACCACCATGCTACCGTGAGGCCCTAAAGTAATGCAAAACGTTATGACCATTTTCAGTATCAAACAAAAACTCCACATGGCATACCACCCCCAGTCCAGCGGCATAGTGGAGCACATGAACCGCACTTTAAAAATGACCATCAGAAAAAAGGTACAGCAGAACAATTGCACTTGGAACAAGGTACTACCCTTTGCTCTCATATTTATCAGGAACACAGTTTCCAGTTCCACAGGTTTCACCCCCCACACCTTTATGACAGGGAGACCCATGAAAAGCATTGAATATTTATTAGGGGCTAGATTTGGCGAATCCTGCCGTAACTGCGCTCCAATAGGTCACAGAAAACATTAAAGCGGCATAATCAGCTGCTGCTGTCCGACTAGGCGCTGGGAAAAAGCAGAGTAAAGCCAGCTTTGACAAAGAAGTTCACCCCATAGAGTATACAGTCGGCCAGCAAGTTATGATCTTGTTGTACAACCCCAGCTCCTCCCTGGCCCCTAAATTCGCAGGCCCCTACTCCATCTCTGACAAAGTAAGCCCCTCTGTGTACAAGATAGTGTCCCCCAACGGTAAGACTGGTTGATTCCACATCAACCAACTCAACCTCTGTGGATCACAACGTAGCCATGCCCACCACTTAGCCTTGGTTATGGAAGAGGATGATGCTCTGCCCACTAATGATTCAGTCCGATGCCACTCCAATCCTCCCCCCATCAGGGCAACACTCTCCCCTCGACTCTGTCCATACTCACAGGTTTCAACCTTGAACTTGACTCTGATGATAGCCTCCCGGACTTGACTACCATCCCCAGCGACCTCTCCACCATCAGCTACCCTAGCCCCCGGAACAACGCCTTGGATTTTCTCGACCCCTTGTACGACCGTCTCCGGCCAACGACTCTTCCTACGCCCGCTCCCGACAATGTTGCTTCCTCTTCCAGTCCACCAGTTCCTGGCTACACACTGCCACACAACAACCCCGATACTCCCTTTTGGCACCGTGACAATTCCTACAGGTTGGTAAGACATGACAAATCGAACCACCCACAAGCCTATGCAGCTACCACCCAGAATCTGCAGACATGAGTTTGGCAACCAGGAGAAGGTGATGATTTAAGCGATGAGCCGCTTCTGGGAAATGATTTAACGGAACTGATGTACGCCAATATCTGAGGTGTCCAGATGATGAGAAACGGACAGTCTAAGAATTAAGGTGTCCAAAATTTCTGATGTTTTAACCTCCTCTTCTCTCCAACACATGGTTTTAATCTATGTCGGTATGACACTCAGTAATACAGTCATAATTACTCCTCTGATTCAACCGTCAGACGCGGTCTACTGACCAATGGCAGTTGAAGGCGCTACAATATGACTACAAATTCTTCCTGTTCATCCCGGTCATCCAGGTAGGGAGTCACGGCACTGATCCCCACCCTACCTGAGGGCCCCAAAATTAACCGGTCAACCACACTCGGGTAGTGGAGTAAAGGCACTAACCCCCACCCTACCCGGGAATCCCACCCATTCTTGTCCCGCAGCGGCACACAAGCACCCCACGATTCACATCATACTCTCTGCAATGATTTACTACACCATTTTGCTGCTTTGGGCAGGTCTTGAATCTCCCTTTCCGATCCAAATCTGAACCCTTCTTTCTTCTACTGTTCTTTCAGACCCCTTTGGGTCACCTCAAATGCTATTTACACTTAAAAACAAAACGGTTGCTGATCGCTGTTGCTACCTCTGCGCCCCTGGGATGAAACTCTATAAAACTGGCTGCCCTGAAATTTGGCTGGTTAAGCAAAGCCTCAACCTCCTTGGTTGCTAGTAAAGATGGAAAATGGTCGAAGAAAGCATCCGCCCACTCCTCGCATCGACCATACAAGCTGTCAGACACTTGCATACTTGAATTGAGACACTTGGATTAGGGTCTAGGACAACTCATCGCCAGCCCAACTCATCGCCAGCCCAACTCATCGCCAGCCCAACTCATCGCCGCCGACTCATCGCCAGCCAACTCATCGCCAGCCCAACTCATCGCCAGCCCAACTCATCGCCAGCCCAACTCATCGCCAGCCCAAAATAATAATAAAAACAGTACAGTCAACAGACTTCTTAACAGCGCTCTGGAGTGAATGGAATCTATTTAAACAATTTAAACCTATAGAAAACAAAGGACATTTTAACATATTTTTCAGTAAATTGACTCTATTTAAAAAGTGCCCAATATAAAAACGATTGTATTTAACCAGAGACGGACGGAAAACACAATACAAAAAACAGTAACTTACAATTAACAGCGTCTATTTCAATAGAGCCCTACAGTAAACAGTCAACTGACCAAATCTGAACCTAATCAATTTCACATTTGTCGCTTGCATGTTCCATAACCCTGGTGTTTGTTAATTTCAGCTATTCAGACGAAAAGCACAAAATTATATGTGGCAGGTGCGAATATACATTGAGCAACTTTGTGAGTTGCAAAGTGCACTCTGGTAAAAGTCAGCTGATATATGCCACTGGTTTCATGCTAATAAGTTTCTTTGAGATGCCACGATTGATAACCCTATGCAGGTGTGTGTGTGTGGATGCGTTTGCGTGGATAGATGTGGGAGGATTATCATGTTAATAAATATATATGCTTCTAACATCACAGACAGCAGTAGGCCATTCCTACTCATCCTAGCTGTGCATTTCATTTCAGCACATGACCTTTAAGAGCCCCTTTATTCACATTTAAAGAAGAAAATCTGTGAACAGCCTCAAAATAATTATGTTGTGTAATGGACCAGCTTTTTTCTACAAAGCACCATGAGTATTTCGCCAAACCTTGCAGTGTGACAGAAATCTTTATTAAATTCTACCTCTCAAACCATAAATTTCTCATTGTATCTGATTTGTATTGGAGTGTCTGTCTCAGCCAACCAGTGGTAAAATGCAGTTTAGATGCATTTTTCCGTCCGTCTCTGGTTAAATACAATCGTTTTTATATTGGGCACTTTTTAAATAGAGTCAATTTACTGAAAAATATGTTAAAATGTCCTTTGTTTTCTATAGGTTTAAATTGTTTAAATAGATTCCATTCACTCCAGAGCGCTGTTAAGAAGTCTGTTGGTTTAAATAGATTCCATTCACTCCAGAGCGCTGTTAGGAAGTCTGTTGACTGTACTGTTTTTATTATTATTTTGGGCTGGCGATGAGTTGGGCTGGCGATGAGTTGGGCTGGCGATGAGTTGGGCTGGCGATGAGTTGGGCTGGCGATGAGTTGGGCTGGCGATGAGTTGGGCTGGCGATGAGTCGGCGGCGATGAGTCGGCGGCGATGAGTCGGCGGCGATGAGTTGTCCCATTCCCCTTGGATTAGTACCTCTCCAAAAAAAAATTTTTCAACAAAATGGGGGAGTCACACATGGTGACAATCAGAATGGGGAATTGGAACTAAGAGAGAGAGACGAACACAAACAGATATTAACCAACAATACTGACATGATACTATGCTTGATTCACTCAGATTACATGGAAACCTGACACCGCAGGATAAACCCAGCCCCCATGATCTTCATATGGATAGTTGCTGTACTTACCGGACTCCGAGCACAAGTTTCCACAACCCGGCGGTCTGTGGTACCGTCCCCCAGATCCAGGGGAATGTGAGAGTGGCACCCTATGGGTGCACAAGAACAGAAGCATCATATTTAGGTGCAATAACCAATGGACAATTTACAGAAAGCCCAATGGGTCCACATCAGAATGTTACATTAGCACAACCGGAACAGAAGCTGGCATTTCTAGAGCGGTTTGGAATTGGACCCAGATTTGTGGACTGGGTAAAGCTATTATATAAGGAGCCGAGTGCCATTGTCCGCACAAATAACATCAGCTCAGAATAGTTTCCTCTCCACCGTAGGACTAGGCAGGGATGTCCTATGTCTCCCCTGCTGTTTGCACTCGTAATTGAGCCATTGGCCATCACATTAAAAAGTTTGGGGGTTTGGAAAGGGATAGTGCGGGGGACGATAGAGCATAGGGTGTCCGTACCAGCCTCCCCGGACAGGCGCCGGAATGTGGCGACTAGGGGCTTTTCACAGTAACTTCATTGAAGCCTACTCGTGACACTAAGCGATTTTCATTTCATTTCATTTCATATATGCCAATGACTTGTTATTCTACGTGTCGGAACCAAGTGTGTCATTTAGGGGGAATACTGGAGCTGCTTCGGGTATTTGGGTCTTTCTCGGGGTACAAATTAAATCTCAACAAGAGTGAATATTTTTTGGTGTGTCAGCCGGGGGTGGGGGCAGGGGTGAGGGGGTTTGCCATTCCATAGGGCAGGGACTCACTTTAGTTACCTGGGGGGTGCACGTTTCTCGAGATTGCGGGGGGCTCCGTAGGTACAACATTTCTAGTTTGGGGGGAGGGTGAAAGCTGATCTGGCAAGGTGCAATGGTCTCCCTCTGTCACTGACGGGTCGAGCACAGGCGGTTAAAATGAATGCGCTGTTTCTTTTTCAGTGCCTGACGATTTTCCTGCCAAAGGCATTTTTTAGAGCGATTGAAGGGATGATTACCTCGTTCATATGGGGAGGGAAGATGGCCAGAATTAAGCAGGTGCTACTACAGAGAGGAAGGCAGGCAGGGGGGTTGGGTCTTCTGAACCTGATGGATTATTAGTGGGAGGCGAATTTGTAGAAGGTACCGAGCTGGGTCAGAGGAGTTGACTCCCAATGGGTCAGAATGGAGGAGAGTTTGGGAAAGAGGCCGGGATTGAAGGAGCTAGCGAACAGCGCCGCTCCCGACGGCCCCGGGGAAATACTCAGGGAGTCCGGTAGTAATAGCTTCGTTGAGAATTAGCGGGCAGTTTCGACAGCACTTCGGTTTGGGGGCAGGGTCAAGGGAAATGCCGATTCAGGGGAACCATAGATTTGAGTCAGGGAAGTGGGATGGAAATTTTTGAAGATGGGAGGAGAAAGGAATTAGGACACTGAAAGATTTGTTTCTTGGGGGCCTTTTTGCGGGATTGAAGGAGCTGGTAGTGAAGAATGGGCTGGAGCAGGGAGAAATGTTTAGATACATACAGGTTTGCCAGAAAGGAGATACAGAGCTTCCCAGTAGAGCCGGCCTCCACATTGCTGGAGGAGGTGCTGACGACAGGAGGATTGGAGAAGGGTGTAGTGTCAGCGGTTTACGGGGCTATTTTGGAAGAGGAGAAAGTGCCGCTAGAAGGGATCAAGGAAAAGTGGGAGGAAGAGTTGGGAGAAGGTATGGAGGAGGGGTTCTGGTGTGAGGTGCTCCGGAGGGTGAATGCCTCCACCTTGTGTGCGAGGTTGGGGCTGATACAGCTGAAGGTCGTGTATAGAGCGCACCTTACAAGGGCGAGGATGAGCCGGCTCTTTGAGGGGGGTAGAAGATGTGTGTGAACATTGCGGGGTGGTGCCCCGCAAACCACGCTCATATAATTTGGTCCTGTCTATAGCTGGAGGATTACTGGAAGGAGGTGTTTAGGGTAATCTCTAATCTCTAAAGTGGTGCACATGAAACTAGACCCCAGCCCTCATGAGGCCATATTCGGGGTGTCGGACCAGCTGGGGTAGGAAACGGGTGCGGAGGCAGATATTGTAGCCTTCGCCTGGTTGATCGCCCGAAGGCGGATCCTGTTAGGGTGGAGATCAACCTCTTCACCCTGTGCCACACTACCAGCTTTGGAGAGGGTACAGAAGCGGTTTACTAGGATGTTGCCTGGTTTGGAGGGCACTAGCCTTCTAGCCACTAGTATGGAGGGTTAGATAAACTCAGTCTGTTCTCACTAGAATGACGGCGGTTGAACATAAGAATTTCAAAACTAGGAGCAGGAGTAGGCCATCTGGCCCCTCGAGCCTGCTCTGCCATTCAATGAGATCAGGCGCTGGAATGTGGCAACTAGGGGCTTTCCACAGTAACTTCATTTGAAGCCTACTTGTGACAATAAGCGATTTTCTTTTCATTTTCATTTTCATTTCATTTCATGGCTGATCTTTTGTGGACGCAGCTCCACTTTCCCGCCCGAACACCATAACCCTTAATCCCTTTATTCGTCAAAAAACTATCTATCTTTATCTTAAAAACATTTAATGAAGGAGCCTCAACTGCTTCACTGGGCAAGGAATTCCATAGATTCACAACCATTTGAGTGAAACAGTTCCTCCTAAACTCAGTCCTAAATCTACTTCCCCTTATTTTGAGGCGATGCCCCCTAGTTCTGCTTTCACCCGCCAGTGGAAACAACCGGCCCGCATCTATCCTATCTATTCCCTTCATAATTTTATATGTTTCTATAAGATCCCCCCCTTATCCTTCTAAATTCCAACGAGTACAGTCCCAGTCTACTCAACCTCTCCTTGTAATCCAACCCCCTCAGCTCTGAGATTAACCTAGTGAATCTCCTCTGCTCTCCCTCCAGTGCCAGTACGTCCTTTCTCAGGTAGGGAGACCAAAACTGCACAGAATACTCCAGGTGTGACCTCACTAACATAACCTCCTTAGTCTTAAACTCCATCCCTCTAGCAATGAAGGACAAAATTCCATTCATCTCTTAATCACCGAGGTTTAAGATGCATGGGGAAAAGTTTAGGACAGATGTGCGAGGCAAGTTTTTACACAGAGGGTGGTAAATATATGGAACACGCTGGCTGGGGAGGTAGTGGGAGCAGGTACGATAGCGGCATTTAAGGGACATCTAGACACATATATGAATAGGTGGGAATGAAAGGATACGGACTCTGTAAGTGCAGACGGTTTTAGTTTAGGCAGGTACCATGGTTGGCACAGGCTTGGAGGGCCGAAGGGCCTGTTCCTGTGCTGTATTGTTCTTTGTTCTTTTCATCCTAACTTCCCCTCGACTGCGAACCACTAACTCAGTACAGGTCAAGAGTAACCCTAATGATCCAGCATGAACTGCAGTAACACATGAGGTATAGGAGCAGAATGAGGCCATTCGGCCTGTGGAGGGAAAATATACAGCTATTTGACTGTAGTGTACTTCACCCTCACTCTCATGAGAGACAAGACAAAGACTCTTGGAGTTAAAAACTAGTCTTTATTTACAAGCTTGCAGCATTTTAATTAGGACACCAAAAGTCCAAATTCAAGAATGTTACAGACAGTTATACTCTGAGACTCAATTACAAGAAATTAGCATATACCAATCATTTGTTACTAGTTATCTATGTCATGACTATTGATTAAGATTACATCACGCATAGTATATATGAGAATAATTAACCAATCACATTCAAGGCTTGCTTGTTTAATTGAGCTATCCAATCATTACAAAGGCACGTATGTTGTCTTGTAATTAGTGATATTGCTGGTCCAATATCTGGATGTAGCCATTAACTCATGTCCCTTTCAGGTGGAGCCATCACAATGGTACCTTGAATTGTGACGTATGCCTGAAAACTGGCTTTTCAGAGACATTGCAGTGTCCTTATAATAATAATAAATAAATAATAAAATATGTATCAAACACAGCAATTCCATAGACTGAAATTGAAGAATTCAACTTCTCCAGTAAAATGGTGGAACGGTAGGTTTTAAATCGCCTCTGGCTCCGCCCCCAGGAAACGGTATATAAGATGAGGCTCACTCGGCAGCATGTGATGAGCACACTTCTCGGCTGCTGTTCAGTTCTCTGATGATTAAAGCCTTTGAATTACCTATCTTCTCTCCTGTGTCGTAATTGAGGGTATCTCATCCCCGTAACCCCTGATCCCCATATTAATCAACAACCTATCTATCTCTGTCTTAAAGACACTCGGTGACTTGGCCACCCCAGCTGGAACAATTCCACGGTTGAAACACATGCCAATCTTTTTATGAAATGAATGCAAAAATGCTGCCCTTCCTGACCTCTGTTTCCAGCTGAACTCTGGTCTCCCAGCCACATGTTTTCCGACAGCAGGAGGTAGCACTGTTAATGGGATTTCCCATTGAAAGCACCTCACACGCTGTCAGGAAACTCACCGGAGGCAATTTGCTGCTGGCGGGACCAGAGAATCCCGCCACCAGCGAATGGCCAGAGAATTGCGGCCACCAGCGAATGGCCAGAGAATTCCGGCCACAATTGCAGTGAGAGGAAAAAGCTGAGTGGAATTTTCCCAGCTCACCCGCGGCTGGGATTCTCCAGTCCCGCTGCAGGGAATGCATTTTGGTTGAGCGCAGAATTTTCCGTTCCCGCTGGAAGTGGTGGCGGGTGGACTCAGTCAGGAGAATCTCGGCCACCATCTGAAGGAAGCAAAAATGAGGTTTGGTGAGAGTGATTAATGCTCGGTTTATTGGAGTCCACTCAATCAATAGACAATTAAATTCCCTGATGGAACCAATAGACGTGTCACAGAAGAGCGCAGCCACTGGTATTTTATTGCAACAAAGAACAAAGAAGTTTATTGCTCAGCGAGCGGTAATGAACTGGAATTTGCTGCCCACAAGGGTGAAGAAAATGGAAACGATGAATAATTTCAAAGGAAATCGGATGGGCGTTTGACGGACAATTAAAGGCGACCAGGGGAATGGGACTGTTTAGCTTGCTCTGCCAAGAGTTGGCATGGACTTGATGGGCTGAATGGCCTCCTTTTGTGCCATGAGTGACCCTGTGGTCCTAGCAATCCAACATATATAATCTTTTGTAATCTTTATTAGTGTCACAAGTAGGCTTACATTAACACTATAATGAGGTTACGGTGAAAATCCCCTAGTCGCCACACTCTGGTGCCTCTTCGGGTACACTGAGGAAGAATTTGGAATATCCAATTCACCGAACAAGCACGTCTTTCGGGACTTGTGGGAGGAAACCGGAGCAACCGGAGGAAACCCACGCAGACACGGGGAGAACATGCCGACTCCACACAGAGTGTGACACAAACCGGGAATCGAACCCGGGTCCCTGGTGCTGTAAAACAACAGTGCTAACCACTGTGCTACCACATCATCCCAGCCCCCAGCTTGGGTAAATGGGGAGGGTTAGGGCCAAGAAGAGCACCTGACTGTAAAACCACCGGCCAAATCCAAAACTGATAGTTGATGTGAATGGTGCTCAACCAGCATTGTAGCAACCCCATGTAACACGGGAAGGAGACGGAAGAGAGAGAGGGAGATGGAATCATAAACCCTTACAGCTTGGAAAGTGTTGACTTGGTTCATTCTATCCATGCTAGTTCTTTGCTAGAACTGTCCAAAACTTATTTCGCTTCACTGCTCAAGCCCAGTTGTATCTGTGTCTGCTTCAAATAATTATGGAATTTCCCTTCAAACATGTAATGGTCTCTACCTCAACCATCCCCTGTGCTGAAGCATGCCATGCAACTAGAATCTCTGTGGAAAGACTGTTTCCTACTCACTCTCTTAGTGACAGTTTTACATTGATGAGACTATATCATTGACTCAAGAACCAGGGGAAGTTCCATTTCCTTATTCACACCATTAAAAATGTTCAAGATGGAAGAATCATAGATTCCTCCGGAAAGATAATTTGGTTGGAGCAAATGGCCTTCCTGATCTGTGGTTGTCTCTGATCTTCGTGGCTAACTCCTGAGGCATTTGTGTCAGGTCATGAAAATAAATTTGCCCCGATAACTCAAAGCAAGCGGATCATTCAATTGACTCGATTCTTTGAAATCTAATGTAACTTGTTGAAGCTTTGAACGGAAAGTGAGGTGAGACATTCAGAACTGTGAAGTGGCTCTGGCCCCTCTGGTCAGCCTTGGCCTAGTTGGTAGCACTTTTGTTTCTCAGTTCAGGTCCATTCCTTGGACTTGAGCACAAAAGCCAGGCTGACACTCGAGTGCAGTACCCAGAAGGTGTTCCATGTGGATGATCCATTAACCCTAAGGCCCCATCTTCCATCTCAGGAGAACATAAAAGATCCCGTGGCAATATTTCAAAGAGCAATGGAATTACCATGACCTCCAAGCTGGGGGGGTCAACCCTGGTTCAATGAAGAGTGCAGGAGGGCATTCCAGGAGCAGCACCAGGCTTATCTAAAAATGAGGTGTCAACTTGGTGAAGCCTAAACACAGGATTACTTGTGTGCCAAACAGCAGAAGCAGAGGTTAGAGAGCTAAATTATCCCACAACCAATGGATCAGATCTAAGCTCTGTAATCCTGCCACATCCAGCTGTGAATGGACAATTAAACAATTCACTGGAGGAGGAGGCTGCACAAATATCCCCATCCTCAATGATGGGGGAGCCCAGCACATCAGTGCAAAATACAAGGCTGAAGCATTCGCAACAATCTTCGGCCAGAATTGCCGAATGGATGATTCAGTAAGATTCACACATGAGCAGTTGGGAGAGACATAAGAACTAGGAGCAGGAGTAGGCCATCTGGCCCCTCGAGCCTGCTCCACCATTCAATGAGATCATGGCTGATCTTTTGTGGACTCAGCTCCACTTTCCGGCCTGAGCACCATAACCCTTAATCCCTTTATTCTTCAAAAACTATCTATCTTTATCTTAAAAACATTTAATGAAGGAGCCTCAACTTCTTCACTGGGCAAGGAATTCCATAGATTCACAACCCTTTGGGTGAAGAAGTTCCTCCTAAACTCAGTCCTAAATCTACTTCCCCTTATTTTGAGGCTATGCCCCCTAGTTCTGCTTTCAGCCGCCAGTGGAAACAACCTGCCCGCATCTATCCTATCTACTCTCTTCATAACTTTATATGTTTCTATAAGATCCCCCCTCATCCTTCTAAATTCCAACGAGTACAGTCCTAGTCTACTCAACCTCTCCTCGTAATCCAACCCCTTCAGCTCTGGGATTAACCTAGTGAATCTCCTCTGCACACCCTCCAGTGCCAGTACATCCTTTCTCAAGTAACGAGACCAAAACTTAACACAATACTCCAGGTGTGGCCTCACTAACACCTTATACAATTACAGCATAACCTCCCTAGTCTTAAACTCCATTCCTCTAGCAATGAAGGACAAAGTTCCATTCGCCTTCTTAATCACCTGTTGCACCTGTAAACCAACTTTCTGTGACTCATGCACTAGCACACCCAGGTATCTCTGCACAGCTTCATGCTTTAATATTTTATAATTTAAATAATACCGTTTGTGGTTATTCCTACCAAAATGGATAACCTCACATTTGTCAACATTGTATTCCATCTGCCAGACCCTAGCCCATTCACTTAACCTATCCAAATCCCTCTGCAGACTTCCAGTATCCTCTGCACTTTTTGCTTTACCACTCATCTTAGTGTCATTTGCAAATTTGGACACATTGCCCAAGTCCAAGTCCCCAACTCCAAATCATCCACGTAAATTGTGAACAATTATGGGCCCAACACGGATCCCTGAGGGACACCACTAGATACTGATTGCCAACCAGAGAAAGACCCATTAATCCCCACTCTTTGCTTTCTATTAATTGACCAATCCTCTATCCATGCTACTTCTTTACCCTGAATGCCATGCATCTTTATCTTATGCAGCAACCTTTTGTGTGGCACCTTGTCAAAGGCTTTCTGGAAATCCAGATATACCACCTCCATTGGCTCCCCGTTATCTACTGCACTGGTAATGTCCTCAAAAAATTCCACTAAATTAGTTAGGCACAACCTGCCCTTTATGAACCCATGCTGCGTCTGCCCAATGGGACAATTTCTATCCGGATGCCTCGCTATTTCTTCCTTGATGATAGATTCCAGCATCTTCCCTACTACTGAAGTTAAGCTCACTGACCCATAATTACCCGCTCTCTGCCTACCTCCAATAATTTTTTCCAATTAAGGGGCAATTTAGCATGGCCAATCCACCTACTCTGCACATTTTTGGGTTGTGGGGGCGAAACCCACGCAGACACGGGGAGAATGTGCAAACTCCACACGGAAAGTGCTACCTCCTTTTTTAAACAGTGGTGTCACGTTTGCTAATTTCCAATCCACTGGGACCACCCCAGAGTCTAGTGAATTTTGGTAAATTATCACTAGTGTATTTGCAATTTCCCTAGCCATCTCTTTTAGCACTCTGGGATGCATTCCATCAGGGCCAGGAGACTTGTCCACCTTTATCCCCATTAGCGTGCCCATCACTACCTCCTTAGTGATAACAATCCTCTCAAGGTCCTCACCTGTCATAGCCTCATTTCTATCAGTCACTGACATGTTATTTGTGTCTTCCACTGTGAAGACTGACCCAAAAAACCTGTTCAGTTCCTCAGCCATTTCCTCATCTCCGATAATTAAAACACCCTTCTCATCCTCTAAAGGACCAATATTTACCTTAGCCACTCTTTTTTGTTTTATATATTTGGAGAAACTTTTACTGTCTGTTTTTATATTCTGAGCAAGTTTACTCTCATAATCTATCTTACTCTTCTTTATAGCTTTTTTAGTAGCTTTCTGTTGCCCCCTAAAGATTTCCCAGTCCTCTAGTCTCCCACCAATCTCTGCCACTTTGTATGCTTTTTCCTTCAATTTGATACTCTCCCTTATTTCCTCAGATATAGGGCAGCACGGTGGTCTAGTGGTTAGCACAACCGCCTCACGGCGCTGAGGTCCCAGGTTCGATTCTGGATCACTGTCCGTGTGGAGTTTGCACATTCTCCCCGTGCCTGCGTGGGTTTCGCCCCCACAACCCAAAAATGTGCAGAGTAGGTGGATTGGCCATGCTAAATTGCCCCTTAATTGGAAAAAATAATTGGGTAATCTAAATTTTAAAAAAAAAATTTCCTCAGATATCCACGGTCGATTTTCCCTCTTTCTACCGTCCTTCCTTTTTGTTGGTATAAATCTTTGCTGAGCACTGTGAAAAATCGCTTGGAAGGTTCTCCACTGTTCCTCAACTGTTCCACCATAAAGTCTTTGCTCCCAGTTTACCTTAGCTAGTTCTTCTCTCATCCCATTGTAATCTCCTTTGTTTAAGCACAAAACATTAGTGTTTGATTTTACCTTCTCACCTTCCATCTGTATTAAAAATTCCACCATATTATGATTGCTCCATCTGAGAGGATCCCTAACTATGAGATCATTAATTAACCCTGTCTCATTACACAGGACAAGATCTAGGACCGCTTGTTCCCTCGTAGGTTCCATTACATACTGTTCTAGGAAACTATCGCGGATACATTCTATAAACTCCTCCTCAAGGCTGCCTTGACCGACCTGGTTAAACCAATCGACATGTAGATTAAAATCCCCCATGATAACTGCCGTACCATTTCTACATGCATCAGTTATTTCTTTGTTTATTGCCTGCCCCACCATAACATTACTATTTGGTGGCCTATAGACTACCCCATCAGTGACTTTTTCGCCTTACTATTCCTGATTTCCACCCAAATGGATTCAACCTTATCCTCCATAGCACCCTTACTATTGCCCGGATGTCATCCTTAGAGCTACACCACCTCCCTTACCATCCACTCTATCCTTCCGAATAGTTTGATACCATCGGATATTTAACTCCCAGTCGTGACCATCCTTTAACCATGTTTCAGTAATGGCCACTAAATCATAGTCATTCACGATGATTTGCGCCATCAACTCATTTACTCTATTCCGAATACTATGAGCATTCAGGTAAAGTACACTTATGTTTTTTTTTTACCTCTGTTTTGAATCTTAACATCTCCAGTTTTATTCCTTTTAGTATTACTCGGCCTATTCACTGAGCTCCCCTCAGTCACTGTACCTTGTACTGTCGCCCTTTTTGATTTAAAAAAAAATAAATTTAGAGTACCCAATTAATTTCTTCCAATTAAGGGGCAATTTAGCATGGCCAATCCACCTACTCTGCACATCTTTGGGTTGTGGGGGCGAAACCCACGCAAACACGGGGAGAATGTGCAAACTCCACACAGACAGTGACCCAGAGCCAGGATTGAACCTGGGACCTCGGCGCCGTGAGACTACAGGGCTATCCCACTGCGCCACCGTGCTGCTCCGCCCTTTTTGATTTTTGACTTTGGCATCTTTGCCTTAGACTTTCCCCCTTACTTCCTTTTGCTTCTGTCCCTGTTTTACTACCTTCCAACTTCCTGCATCGGTTCCCATCCCCCTGCCACATTAGTTTAAACCCTCCCCAACAGCTCTAGCAAACACCCCTCTAGGACATTGGTTCCAGTCCTGCCCAGGTGCAGACCGTCCGGTTTGTACTGGTCCCACCTCCCCCAGAACTGGTTCCAATGCCCCAGGAATTTGAATCCCTTCCTCTTGCACCATCTCTTGAGCCACGCATTCATCCTATATATCCTGACATTCCTACTCTGACTAGCTCGTGGCACTGGTAGCAATCCTGAGATTACTACCTTTGAGGTCCTACTTTTTAGTTTATCTCCTAACTCCCTGAATTCAGCTTGTTGGACCTCATCCCGTTTTTTACCTATATCGTTGGTGCCTATGTGCACCACGACAGCTGGCTGTTCACCCTCCCCGCCCAGAATGTCCTGCAGCCGCTCCGAGACATCCTTGACCCTTGCACCAGGGAGGCAACATACCATCCTGGAGTCTCGATAGCGTCCACAGAACCGCCTGTCTATTCCCCTTACGATTGAGTCCCCTATCACTATAGCCCTGCCATTTTTCTTCCTGCCCTGCTGCGCAGCAGAGCCAGCCATGGTGCCATGAACCTGGCTGCTGCTGCCTTCCCCTGGTGAGCCCTCTCCCTCAACAGTATCCAAAGCGGTATATCTGTTTTGCAGGGAGATGACCGCAGGGCACAACTGCACTGCCTTCCTACTCTTGCTCTGTCTTTTGGACACCCATTTTCTATCTCCCTCAGTAACTTTCACCTGCTGTGTGACCAACTCGCTAAACGTGCTATCCACGACCTCCTCAGCATCGCGGATGCACCAAAGTGAGTCCATCCGCAGCTCCAGAGCCGTCAAGCGGTCTAACAGGAGCTGCAACTGAACACACGTCTTGCACGTGAAGGAGCCAGGGACAGTGGACGTATCCCTGAGCTCCCACATCACACACGAGGAGCACGACACGGGTCTGGGATCTCCTGCCATGTCTTAAACCTTAGGTAAACTTATACAACTACAATTTTAAAAAATGAAAGAAAAATAAATAAATTAGACAATGAAAAGAAAACTACTTACCAGTCACTTACCAGGGTTAAAAGCACCTCCTCCCCACCCAGCTTCGAATTCCCACCTAGCTTCAAATTCCCAAACTCACTCTTGGGGCGAAATTCTCCGACCCCCAGCAGGATCGGAGAATCGCATGGGGCCGCCGAAAATCCTGCCCCCGCCGTGGCAGAGATTCTCCGCCACCCAGGAATTGGCGGGGGCGGGAATCTTGCCACTCCGATCGGCGAGGCCCCTGCGGCGATTCTCCGGCCCGTAATGGGCTGAAGTCCCGCCGCTGGGAGGCCTCTCCCGCCACCGAGGTTTGAACCACCTCTGGTGGCGGCGGGATCGGCGGCGCAAGTGGGCCCCCGGGGACCTGGGGGGGGGCGGGGGGGCGATCGGACCCCGGGGGGTGCCCCCACGGTGGCCAGGCCCGCGATCGGGGCCCCCCTATCAGGAGGCGGGCCAGTGTCCTAGGGGCACTCTTTCTCCTCCGCCACTGCCACGGCCTCCGCCATGGCGGAAGCGGAAGAGAAACCCACAGGGCGCATGCGCCGGTGGTGACGTCAGCAGCAGCTGGCCGCTGACATCACCGCCGGCGCATGCGCGAACCGGCGAAAGCCTTTTGGATAGCCCCGCTGCCGGGCGGCGGGCCTGAAAGGCCGCTGGCGCTGGTTTTTGCGCCAGTCGGCGTGGTGCCAACCGCTCCGGCGCGGGCCTAGCCCCCAAAGGTGCGGAGAATTCCGCACCTTTGGGGAGGCCCGACCCCGGAGTGGTTGGCGCCACTCCCCTACGCCGGGACCCCCCGTCCTGCTGGGTAGGGGAGAATCCCGCCCCAGGTTGTGCCTCACTCTGGCTGTGACTTCTCTAGCTCACTCGGAGAACTCACTCAGGGTCTCAGATGCTTCCTGGTTCTCTCCCTGCAGATTAAAAGTTACAGGCCAGAATAAAGAGAGAGAACAAAACAGTAGGGAACAAGCAACTTCTCCCACTCTGCACTGAATTACCTCACTGCACCAAATTACCAAGTTCCTACTTCCCACTCTGGATGTGCCTCACTCCGGCTGTGTCTTCTCGACTTTCGCAAAGCTTACTGAGTGCGCTTTCTGTCTGTCTTTTATACAGACCTCGGCTAACCAGGGTGACTCACATTGCCTAAACTTCAAAGAGAAGAATACAATGTGCACCTTTGTGCCCCTAAACAGGCCTCAGGTGACTGACAGATAACTGCTTCTCAGCAATTAGGGTGGGGGCAGCTTCAGCCAATCAGACACTAATCTACACACTGCACTTTTAACTGTAAAACAGCAGAATTAGATTTACCACTTACCTTTCCAGATTACCTCACTGCACCAAATTACCAAGTTCCAACTTCCCACTCTGGATGCGCCTCATTCCGGCTGTGTCTTCTCGACTTGCGCAAAGCTTCACCTGATTGTGTCACAATCAGAGTTAGTATATTTGGGAATTTGGAGCAAAGTAGGAATTCGACACAGAGGGGAAAGAGATGCTCTTTTGCTTTCTAACTTTCTCATCTTCAGAAAATGGACTTGCCCCGCTGAAGGAGTAAGGCCACAAGGGAGGAATGTGAATGGTTAGTAGTGGCTAAATTGTTATTCTCCAATTTAAAGCTCCATGAAGTGTTAGGATACTGGACCAAGCCCCAACATTTGTTAGGATACCGAAAGAGAACCCCAAACAATTTGCAATTTGTAAAACTGTGAGGAAAGGATATTTCACCTCAGGAGTGATGACTCTGACCAATAGGTATCTTTATGTTAGAACAACCTTTAATTTAAACACAGAATTAACCACATTAACATCAAAGAAAATAGTTTTACAATGCACAGTTAAACAGTTAGAACATAGACATAGAACAGTACAGCACAGAACAGGCCCTTCGGCCCTTCGGCCCTCAATGTTGTGCCGAGCCATGATCACCCTACTCAAACCCACATATCCACCCTATACCCGTAACCCAACAACCCCCCCCTTAACCTTACTTTTTTATTAGGACATTACGGGCAATTTATCATGGCCAATCCACCTAACAGTTCTTAAATAAAAGCAAAATCTTTAACTTACTATCTACATCTGCCAGTATATATATTGCAACTAAGCAACAGTTCAAAATCCACTCATAAATAAAGTTAGAAATTAGGGTTACTTGTTGTTTTTAGTAGCCTTTGGAGGGAGATCCTTTCAGGAACAATCTGAAAATCCTTCTGTCTTGTCAGACCAAATCCGATGGCAAACTGCCAAAAACTACAGTCATCTGTATCCCACTAAGATGTCCCATGACCTGCTTAGCTAGGGCTAAATACAATCCTTCAGATTATCTACATCCCAGGGACCTCCTTTCTATGCACAATATTCTATTATCCATCGCTCTGTACACAAGTAAATTGGGCTGGATTTTTCGCTGCCTTCCGCCGGTAGTGGAGTTCCCAAGGCAATGGAGAATCCAATTTCGGGGAAAAAATGGGATCAGCACCAGCTGCCGATCTGTTCCTCATCCTCCGGAACCCCCCCACCCCTTGGCGCCGGAATCGGGGTTCACACCCGACAAGGCAGGAGGATGAAAATATGTCAAATTGACCCATTTTCACCCTATTAACGGACTTGGTACCGGATTATCCAGACCGCCATGATTTTCCAGCCCTCTGGGTCGGAGTTCACATGGACGTGGATTAGCACAAGTATTTCCCAGCTTGACCCTGATGCGGTGGGCCAAGGTGATAAGTATTTAAGGTAGATGCCCCCCCAAGTTATTTGGCACTCCCCCTCCACCCCACAATACAAATCCTGCCCCACCCCAGAGACAGTGAAAAAAGATCACTACTTGAAAACTCATCTGTCCCTAACACCTGCTGCCTTGGGCAGAGGAAGTAGCAGCTGTAACTTCATGGAAAGCAAATAAACCACATCAGCAGGATTTAAATCCCCTCAGATCCTTTGATCTGTAAGGCTTCTATGCACTTCAAAGAGAAAAGGCTTTTCCCAGGTTGTAATTGACAGCTTCCAGGAAGCCAGATGTCTGGATTGTTTAGTTTTATTTCCCTTGAATGGGTCTCAAGAACCCTGTTTTGTACCTGACCGCAATGTTTCTAAACATCTCAGAGTTAATTGCTTTAACTAAGGGCGGCACAGTGGCACAGTGGTTAGCACTACTGTCTCACAGCGTCAAGGCCTCAGGTGACTGTGTGGAGTTTGCACTTTTTCCCCTTGTCTGCGTGGGTTTCCTCCGGGTGCTCCGGTTTCCTCCCACCGTCCAAAGATAGAACATAGAACATAGAACGATACAGCGCAGTACAGGCCCTTCGGCCCACGATGTTGCACCGACATGGGAAGTCAAAAACTAAAGGCCAGATGTGTAGATTGAGTGGATGGCCATGCTAAATTGCCCTTAGAGTCTAAAAAGGTTAGGTAGGGTTACGGGAATGGGGTGAGGGCATGGAACTAAGTAGGGTGTTCTTTCCAATTGTCAGTGCAGACTCGATGGGCTGAATGGCCTCCTTCTGCACTGTAGTGATTCTATGATTCTACTTCCTCTTTTTTCAGCAGAAAACACTGACCTGCTTTCTATGTGGTCATGAGCTGTCAATCATAGCTGAATGATTATAAACATTGCGGTTAGTTTCACAGCAGTGTACCTGAGATGAATTGAGGGTGTTGATTTTCACATGGGAGTATGATATCATTGCTATCACAGAGACATGGCTGAGGGAGGAGTAGGACTGCCAGCTGACTATTCCAGGGTACAGAATCTTCAGGCGATAAGGGTGATGGGGTGCGATGGCGGGGGGATGGTAAAAGAGGAGGAAATGTCACAATATTGATCAAGGAGTCAATTACTGTAGTGAGGAGGGATGGTATTTTGGCAGGATCCTCAATTGAGGTCATATGGATGGAACATCAAAACGAAAAGGGGGTACTCACATTGCTGAGAGGGTACTATAGGCTCCCAAATGTCACCACATTCCCAGAGGACCATGAGGTGCTCTCCCCTTTTGAATGAGAGCTGCTGTTTGGCTGGGTGGCTGGTTCATGATGCAGAGTGACGTCAACGTCAACGGCGTGGGTTTAAATCCCATTTCAGCTGAGAATATTCAACCTCGCCTTCTCAACCTGGCCTGAGGTGTGGTGACCCTCGGGTTAAATCACAACCAGTCATCTCTCTCTCTCAAAAGGGGAGAGCAGCCTATGGTCCTCAGGGATTATGGCAACTTTCATAGGCCCCCAAATAGGGTGAGCGAGAAGAGCAGGTGAGTAGGCAAATCTCAATGAAGTGTAAAAACAATAGGATAATGATAGTAGGGAATTTCAAGTTCTCCAGTAATAATTAGAATAGGCAAAGTGTGAAAAGCTTAGAGGGGACAGAATTTTTAAAGTTCATCCAGGGAAGCTTTGTGAGCCAGCATAAAGAAAGCCCTACAAGAGAGGGTACGGTACTGGGCCTAATATTAGGGAATTAAGCAAGGCAGGTGGTCGAAGTGTCAGCGGGGGAGCATTTTAATGATAGTGACAATAACTCAGTAAGATTTAAAATAGTTATGGAAACAGACAAAGATAGACTTTATGAATTGGGGGAAGGTTGATTTTAATAGGATAAAACATGGTCTGGCCAAAGTGGATGGGGAGCTGCTACTTGTAGGAAAAGCAACATCAGAGCAGTGAGAGCCATTCAGAAAGGAAATAGAGAGAGTAGAGGGCCAGCATATTCCTGTAAAGGTAAAGGGTGGGACAAAAGAGAACCCTGGGGGTGAGATTCACCAGCCGCATTTGCCCGCCAACTAGAAAATCCCGCCTGAGGTCAATGGATTTTTCCATTCTATGCGGCTCGCCCATGGCGTCCTTGCAGCAGACAGGGTGGGATAATCCAGCCCTGGATGTCAAGAAATATATAAGATTGGATAAGTAAAAAAGGGAGGTTTATGGCATATACAGGGATCTGGACCAGGCGGCGTATATCTGGAAGGCGAACGCCGCTTCTGACTGGAATGTTGATGCACTATCTGAGGCTGTTTCAGTGCTTGTTTCCAATTGAAGACATCCAACACCCGGGTCTCCATGTCAGAATTCGTGTCCACAATCTCTCATTTTGGCTCTAACCTCTACTGATATTTGATTTGGCTTGACTGTAACTTTCCTCTTCCGAGGACCATTAGAACTGGTCGTCTGGACTGTCAGTGATCGAGGTGCTTTCTCATGACGCGACCTTGTGCCTGAACGTAATGTACCGGCCCTGTCTGGCGCATTGTTCCTGAGATCCACTGGGTGCCACCTGAAAAGTTTTGAACATAAACTGCGTCACAAATGGTCTGGGTGGTTTGTGTCGAATATGGCAAAGCCCTTCCAGCTCCTGGCTGTCTTGTACATTTCCGCCTACATCAGGGAAAGCCACTCTAAAACGGGTTTGAAGCCTCCGGCCTATTAGCAATTCAGCCGGCACCACCCCAGCCACAACATTCGGAGTGGTCCTACAGCAGAACAAGAAGCTGGCCGGTCTTGTATCATCGACCTAAAAGAATGCTTTTTCAGCCCTCGTTTGAAAGTTTGGACCGTCCATTCCGCCAGTCCGTTGGAAGCTGCGTGATACAGGTCCATATGGATGTGATGTACCCCGTTAGCCTTCAGGAATCCCGAGAACACCTCACTGAGAAAAGGCATTCTATTGTATAAAAAATATATAAAATATGTAGAGGGACTTCGGTAAGGTATTCCCTCGGGATGATTTGGTCCTTGACCAATGGACCTTGCCCTTACGGTACTCGGTCCAGGGCAGGGTATCAGTCCTGGAGGGGGTTGGGGGCTCACCGGTGGGGGGCACATCTTAGGGTTTACCTCCATCCTATCTCTGCACTCCTCTCTCAGCGCTTATACGGGAAAACAAAGTTTGTTCAGCCCGCTGTAGATCTAGGGATGGTTCGGCTAGCAACTTCCTTTCAGTAGCCATGTTATTTAAGGCGGAGACCAAACGGTTGAGCAGCTTTCGGAAAGGGAAGTTCCATATTCACAATATTTGACGAGTTTTCATAGCCTCATCAAAAACTCGGTTACAGACTCTTAAGGGGTCCTCTTTGCCGTATTAACACGGTACCTCTGCATTATAACGGATGTTGAAGTATTGCACCACTAGGGTTACCAATTGCTCAAGCGTTTTAGTGTCCTGAGCTGCAGGATATGTAAAGCGTTTTATCACGCTATATGTACGAGCTCCACAGACAGTCAGCAATATCACGGTCTGTCAATCATCATCTGTGATCGTATTTGCCCGGAATAAGTAACGCATGCATTCTGCGTCCTGTGTCCAATCCTCTAAGTTTGCATCAAACACGTCCTATCTTCCAAACAAAGGCATATTTGTGAGAAAAAAATTCTCCAACCTTAGTCCAGCACAGTAAAGGAGGTGGTTCACTGACAGTGTAGCAGAATCAACTGTAATCCACTTGTAATCCAAAATCCTGAGAAACTGGAGAAGGAGCCCAGAATCTCAAAGCAGGAAAAGCTAAAGAAACTGAAACCGTGACCTGAACAAAATGTACCAAAGGTGAGTGATCGCCTAAAAATAAATTCCATTGTAGACATGGAGGCCATATGTAGGCCCACTGCCTGACCTGATCAAACATAGAGTCAAGGAACCTAGCTAGATCATAAAAGATTGAGCAAAATTCAAAAACATTAGTGGGAAAGGCTGAAATTCAGCAGTGTCACTGGGCAGAGGAACAGAAGAGCCTGAGTGCACAGTCAAGAAACATAGCCAGATCACAAGAAGGGTGAGCAAAATACAGTTGAAAAACTGAAATAACCTTTTAAAAAGCACAGCAATAGGGCAGCACGGTGGCACAGTGGGTTAGCCCTGCTGCCTCACGGCGCCGAGGTCCCAGGTTCGATCCTGGCTCTGGGTCACTGTTCGTGTGGAGTTTGCACATTCTCCTCGTGTTTGCGTGGGTTTCGCCCCCACAACCCAAAGATGTGCAGGATAGGTGGATTGAACACGATAAATTGCCCCTTAATTGGAAAAAAAATTAATTGGGTACATTAAAAAAAAATTTTTTTTAAAGCACAGCAATGAGGATCAGCACATCCAGAGGGTAACTGCAATAAAGCTGCGGTAATGGCTCCACAGCTGGCACCATAACATGTTGTTGCCAGGCTGGACTGAAGAGAAAAAAAGTTTTTAATGACGGTGTGGTGATATGCATCACTGTCCAATGGGCATTCACGATACACACAGAGGTGACACTACCACAGGGGGGCATTACACCAACCCATATATAAAGGACACGGCACAAATGATCTTCCTTTTTCCAGTGGAGACACTCAGTAAGTACACAAGGTTGATTTGAAACACATCACACCCACCACCTGGATTGTAGCAGACTGGTTCGTCAGTCTGATTGGCTATAGCAGGATTAACAGGAGAGTCGAATCCAAGTAGGAGAATTCGTAGCAGTTTAATAAACGTGTTAAAGCTATCTCCAAGTCTGAACCTTCCTTTATCAGAGTGCACATCAAGGAAGCAGCTTAAGCTACGTCAAGAGCATAACAAAATAGACGGCAGACATTCCTTCCAGTTGATTTCAAGCATTGACAGGGCAGATAGCTGGCTGAAACAATTTGTTTTACCATATCCTGGAGAATGGATTATTTTGAAAAAAACAACTCTGTTGGTGCAGTGGGAACACAAGGAATGTGGGAAGCCACAAAGTACAGGAATACCAAATGTGGTCAGGGTCCATAATGAGCAAATGATCAAAACATGCTAAAACTGTTGAACTCGAAACTTCCTGTATTCATTGGTTTTTTTTTAGCCAGAGGTTTTGGTACAGAGCCTGTTATTTGCAGAAGGAAAAAAATATGTGCGTACATTGCATCTATTTCAACTAAACATAATTAGTGACAGCCATTCGCTGGTTCATGCTCCAGGGAATTGCCTTGATCAATCAGAGTCAACCTGCTTGGTTTGAATTTGAACCAAGCTTGGCAGTTAACTGTCAGTTATCACTTAACTGGTGCATTCTCCATGGCAACAACTTTACCAATCAGAGTCCACTTGCTAACCAATTAATACTTGCTTCTCATGAAGTGTAAATTGTTGTTCCCTTTCCATTTGGTATTCTTGCAATTTGTCCTGCTGAGTGCAAGGTGAAAAGCTTTGACAATATGTGTCTTTTTTTAAGCTGTACTCAAGTTCTATACTACCAAACAAATGTAAGTTGGGGAAAATGCAGTCAAAGTTGCAACCAACATCTTCCCAACTGGACACTCAAAGCACACACTGTAGTATCCAAGTCAGATCACACTTTTATTATAGCCCAGCTTGCATTTGGAATTTTCTGTTTAAAATTCCCTACTTTGGCGGTTTCGTTCCTACTCATGCCAATTGTCTGGTGACACAGAAATACGGCCATCTTTCCGTGAGGTTGGTCATCAGGAAATATTATCGTCGATTTGACTCCTTAATGGAGTCCTGTATACTGAAAAGTTAGAACCAGCCGAAGCATTTGTGGGCCCACTCCCCCAACTTTGATTGACATCCACCTCTGGTGTGCTGAGGCGGAGGGTGGGGTCTGAGACTGAGGGATGCCCCACACTTAGGACGATTTAAGTATTGGAAAGAAATTACACATAGTCCTTTCACAACTTCAGGATGTTCCAAAGCACTTTATAGTTGTCGGGAATGCAGCAGCCAATTTGCACACATCAAACTCTCACAAACAGCAATGTCATCATAAGCAGATAACTTGTGCAATACGAAAACAGAAAATGTTGTAAATGCTCAGGGGATCAGGCTAAGAAACAGTTAATATTCTCTCCACAGATGCTGCCTGACCGTCTGAGCATTTCCGGCATTTTTATTTCAGATTTCCAGCATCTGCAGTACTTTGCCTTTGTATCGGTAATATGATTTTGGTTGAGAGATGACTTGGGTGAAGTATAAGGTATCAGGTCTTGTATTATGGGTTCTTTACATGTCTCAATGATGAAATTGTGAGAATTGTATGTTTACACATGAACATTTTATTGTTAGTCTTTAGCTATTTACATATCCCAGGTTATTGGCATGCATGGGTGCTGCTGCCATGCAGGTAGACTGCTTCCACCGTGATCTCTCAACACTGTTTTCTCAGTCTGTTACCATGTGACTCTACACATCATACCGTGGGTGGTGCTATTTTTCAGTTCCATGTTATCTTTTGCTCTACTGAACAACTTTACATTCTAATGGTGTGCTGGAACATCTGGGATCTACCATACTTTTCAGGAAATGGGGGGGGGGGGGGGGGTGTTACAGGACAGCAGCTAGGAGCAGGAACCCTGGATAGACTTATTGCTCTCTAAACCAGGGCCTCCAGAGCCAGTTGTAATGCATCTTTAATGCGAACCTGGTGGGATGAGAATGCAAGTCAAACCTGTGCTCCCAAAGGCCTATACAAAAGGGCTACCAGAGATTAGATTTGATCCTTTGAGCAGGTAGAAGTTATTCCTGTTGTCAGTGTGCAAGACAATCTTGGAGAAGAGAACCTTTTTATCCATAGTATATTTATTCAAAACATAGAAGACATTTAACTGATACACAGCATTCCCTTGAACAAATGCAGATCGTTGAATTGACTGATCCAAGTTTTTCACTGTATTCGAGAGTGACATTAGGCAAAACAATTACCTCAAACAGCACATCACAACTAGCATCATACACAATAACTGATGAGCCCCTATTCGGGCACAGCCAGGTCTGGGTATGGACAAAACAGCAACAGGATTGCAAAGACAGAGCTAACACTATAGTGATCGAACCTCACACACAATAACCATTGTGGCATATTCTAAGCATTCCCTCCAATGATAATCAATCCCATACAGTATTTCCTTTCGCCTTTATGTTCCCAGGTCTAACTGAGTGTTTTATCTTAGCTTCCTACCTTTGAGGTCCATTATTCAAACAGCTGTACAGTTCTACAGGCACCAATTCACTTCTGCAACATCTATATACGCATGTGTAGACTGGCAATTGAACCAGGGGGAGGAGGTGGTGACCGCTCACAGTTAAATGCAAGCTTGTCACGACTGAGGTCACCCAGGTCTTATCTGATTCTCATATAAGCCATCAATCATCCCTCAGCCAGGTCCTATCTAATATAGATACTCACCCTCAATCCCCAGCCATGAGATCTGATGCCATTAACTTAAATGCCCTCTCCATTGTAACATTCAATGGCCTACCTTAATGTTGAATCAAAACAGATTTGTGCCCGAATTTATATTGTCGATGAACTTCCACAGCCCAAGTAGATCATCCCCATAGAAATCGGGCATGTCAAGAGCAAAATATTTGTTTCTTTACAGGCTGTAAGCTCTATACCTTGTCTAGGTGGAATTTGACTTCTCCCCATTTTCCCTTTGGGACACTGTTATCTTTCCTCAATTAATTATGTGTTCCACTTATATCCAGTCTTCCACATATATCCAGTCTTTTCAGTAGGAAGTAACTGAATACTGTTTGGTAAAGAAACTCCAGCTGATTCACTCCCAGGGTCACCTGGACTTTATTCACATCGACTCAGAATTAAACAGGGACTGAACTTGACAATTTGCTGATCTGCATGGTGTAGTGTATTTTACATTGGAAAGTTCATTTACCATCTAAACAATGTGGACATCGTGCCACTTATCAAAGGTATGTACAGGCCCTTGATGACTCACATATCAACTTAGCTCTTGCATTTTAAAAAATAAATTTAGTGTACCCAATTATTCTTTTCCAATTAAGGGGCAATTTAGCGTGACCAATCCACCTAACGTGCACATCTTTGGGTTGTGGGGACGAAACCCATGCAAACATGGGGAGAATGTGCAAACTCCACACGGACTGTGACCCAGAGCCGGGATCGAACCTGGGACCTCGGCACCATGAGGCTGCAGGGCTAACCCACTGTGCCACTGTGCTGCCCTTGGCTCTTGCATTCTTGACTAAGAGTCACATGATTGTGGGATCAAGTCCCAATCCAGCATACAATCTAATCTAGCCCAGCAAATAGTACAGTACCGAGGGAATTCTCATCCTTCTGTGGCGATATCTGTCTGGCTGTTCATGTGGTGCTATTTGAACAAGAACAAAGAACAATATCACACAGGAACAGGCCCTTCGGCCCTCCAAGCCTGTACCAGTCATGATACCCACCTTTGCCAAAACCCTCAGCATTTCCTAGTGCCGTATCTCTCTCTACCCATCCTATCCATCTATTTGTCAAGATGCCTTTTGAACGCCGTTAATGTATCTGCTTCCACAACCTCCCTGGCAACGTGTTTCAGGCACTCACCACCCTCTGTGTAAAAAACCTGCCAGCAAATCTCTTCTAAACTTTGCCCCACAGACCTTAAAACTATGCCTCCTGGTGATTGACCCCTGCACCCTGGAAACGAATGCCAGCCCATGCACTCAATCCATGTCCCTCATAATCTTATAAACCTCTATCAGGTCACCCCTCAACCTCCGTTGTGCTCATGACAACAGTCAGTCTATTCAGCCTCTCCGCCTAGCTAGCACCCTCCAGACCGGGCAACATCCTGGTAAACCTCCTCTGCACCCTCTCCAAAACCTCCCCATCCTTCTGGTAGTGTGGTGACCAGAATTGTGTGCAATATTCCAAGTGCGGCCTTACCAATGTATATAGAACTGTACAGCACAGAACAGGCCCTTCGGCCCTCAATGTTGTGCCGAGCCATGATCACCCTACTCAAACCCACGTATCCACCCTATACCCATAACCCAACAACCCCCCCCTTAACCTTACTTTTATTAGGACACTACGGGCAATTTAGCATGGCCAATCCACCTAACCCGCACATCTTTGGACTGTGGGAGGAAACCGGAGCACCCGGAGAAAACCCACGCACACAGGGGGAGGACGTGCAGACTCCACACAGACAGTGACCCAGCCGGGAATCGAACCTGGGACCCTGGAGCTGTGAAGCATTTATGCTAACCACCATGCTACCCTGCTGCCCCTATGGGGAGGATATTTTTCCATTAGACTGATTAGAATTCCTCCCTTTTCCAATACCACCCAGAACAAGATAACTGGATAACTTGTCATCCATCGCATTATTGTTTATGCGGTTATGCACCAAACAGTCTCCATGTTTACTCACATGACATCAAGCACTACACTGCAGTGTTATTCACTTTGGGATGTTTGAGAGCTACGGGTAGGACCTAGATAAATGCAAGCACGTTCTTTGTCCTGACCAGCCAATGGAGTGTGGGGGTCAGATAATCCTTTGCAAGGCAGGTGCTGTCAAGTAACATAAGCAAAGCTAGGTCAACTGATCTGAGGAAACCAGGAACAGGAGAAGGCCCACAGGCTAATCAGCCATTCAATCTGATCTAAGCTGATCTGTGGCTCAACTCCATTCACCTGCCCTTGCTTCAAATCACAATGAAACTCTTTCCCAGCAAAAATATATTCTCTGCCTTGAAAATTCTAATTCTCCCACAGAATCTAGAGGGCGGAATTCTCCGCAGGGGGCCGAATTCGTGAAGGCTGTCGTGAACTCGGCCGAGGTTCACGACGGCCTAGGAGCCCGCTCCCCGCACCTAATTCACCCCCACCCGGGGGACTAGGAGCGGGACTCCGTCTTTCTCGGCAGCGACCTCGTCACGCCGAGAATGTGAAGTCATCCGCACATGCGCGGGTTGCCGGTTCCAACCCGCGCATGCGCGGATGACTTCATCGCGCAGACGGCACGAACACGCGCATGCGCGGTGGACGTCTTTCTCCTCTCGCCCGGCAAGACGTGGCGGCTTGATCTTGCCAGGCGGCGGAGGGGAAAGAGTGCGTCTGTTTTCGACGCTGGCCCGATGATCGGTGGGCACCGATCCTGGGCCTGTCCCCTCCCGAGCACAGTCGAGGTGCTCCCGTCCCAATCGGGCCCCTAGATGCCCCAAACGTGCATCTGGCGCCCGTTTCACGAATGCAGCAAACAGGTGTGGTTGCTGCCGTGTTGAAACGGGCGTGAATGGCCGGCCGCTCGGCCCACCGGGCTCGGAGAATCACTGTTCGCCGTGAAAAACGGCGAACGAGCGCAGATTTTTCCGAGCGGGGGGGGGGGGGGGGGGGGGGGGGGGGGAATCGCTGGGGGCGCCAGGGGAGTATAAAAAATGTCGGGAGGCCCTCCCACGGTTCTCCCACGCCACGCGGGGAGCGGAGAATTCCGCCCATAATCTTTTGGGGTAAGAGAGTTTCTACTTCCCTTTGGGAAAAAGGTGCATCTTGGGGCAGCACGGTAGCATTGTGGATAGCACAATTGCGTCATAGCTCCAGAGTCCCAGGTTCTATTCCGGCTCGGGTCACTGTCTCTGCGGAGTCTACACTTCCTCCCCGTGTCTGCGTGGGTTTCCTCCGGGTGCTCTGGTTTCCTCCCACAGTCCAAAGATGTGCAGGTTAGGTGGATTGGCCATGATTAATTGCCCTTATTGTCCAAAATTGCCCTTAGTGTTGGGTGGGGTTACTAGGTTATGGAGATAGGGTGGAGGTGTTGACCTTGGGTAGGGTGCTCTTTCCAAGAGCCGGTGCAGACTCGATGGGCCGAGTGGCCTCATTCTGCACTGTAAATTCTATGATAATCTATGATTAACTCAATCTCAGTTTGTCCAATAGAGGGAATAATTTTTTTCTATTTACCCAATCAAAATCTGCTAATATTATGAGGTGATCAGATCACCTCGATCTTCTAAAGTCAAGAGAATACAAGCTAAATTTGACAAACTGCCCTGGTAATTTAACACTCAAAGCTTAAGTGCGTTGTGTTTGTTTTGTGCCACTGGCTGCTATTTGATAGAGTGGGAGTCCGCAGACAAAATCCATCAATCAACCAATAGCATTTCACAGCTATCCCCATGCCAGTAAACTCTGCTCTGTGCCATAGCTGTAGCTTCATCGTTCTGGTGCTGAATAGATAATAATAAAATCATGTGTGCTATTTCTGAAGATTCGCACACACTTAACATTCAGAACAGGGACTTTTGACTGGGTCCATATCCCAAACGATGTCTGCATTTTTAAATGTTTTCACAGCTCATGTGACAAGCCACCTTTTATCTGCTTTACAATCTCTCTCTATTAATAATACCCGGACTAGTTTTGTTTTTTGTTTGACTCTTCAGTTGCAAATTGCTCTTTTTCATTTTTGCATGTTCTCTGCATGGGAGATTTTAGAAACACAAAGCAATCCACCTAATCAGGTCAATCTTTCGCTGGCTCATTTCCAGGGTCTTAGGTCACATTGAAGGCCAGGAAGGTTCTTGGTGGTGACACCTTGTGCCCTTCAGGGCGCGGCTGGTTCCACTGCCGGCTGCTTGTTGGGTTGTTGTGTTCACTGATGTGCAATGCCTCTGTCGAGCCTGCCTCTGTGTGGGCCACCTGCACCACATGCACTTTATTGACAACTGTTTTCTGCAGCAGGCAATTGAAGACTTTCTTGAAGCCTTTGCGGAAATGTTTAGAGACCAAGGCATAGACAATGGGATTGAGGCAGGAGTTGGCATAGGACATGCAGTGTGATAGGAGCCTGAAGACATAGGTGGCCTGGTTGAGTGGGAAGTGGCCAAACCAGAAACACAAGATAACCAGGTGATGGGGCAACCAGCAGAGGCAGAACAGGACAGCCACAATGATAATCATCTTAGTGACCTTACGCTTGGCTTTCTTTGACTCAGACATGTCTTCAATAGGATCTACGGCAGTCCAGAGATACCTGATGGTCCTGGTATAGGCCAAGCTCAGGATCAACACTGGGATGATGTACCCAAAGATGAAGGTGGAAAGGTCCATAATCTTGCGTCTGTAGTCATCCCAGACTGGGAAGCAGAGCGTCATGTCTCTGTAATGGACCACTTGGTAGTAGCTGAGGTAAGGGCCCGCAAACAGAAGTGACATTCCCCAGATGATGCAGATGGCAGTCAGAGCATTTCGAGGAGTCCGTAGCTCCCGAGAGCGCAGTGGGTAGCGAATCGCCAAATACCTGCAAGATAGGAGGTCAGAAACCATGGGTTTAATCAAACTAGAATTTTACACAAAATACTATCGTGACAGATTTAAGGGATTCAATTTGCATTGGTTGCTAACAAAGAGGCCAATAGTGAATTGACATTCAGTTTTCCACTGTAACACAAGACAAATTTCACCCTCTTATAGTGGAAACAGCCTGTGGCGGAACCAGGGAATTGTGTTAAATACATTCCTGATAGTGCACCATGCACAATATTACAAATCTGGTCCAGTTAAATTCCAGTTAATTCAGAACTCGGCATTCCAAGGTCTCTCCCACCAGTCCTGTACCATTGCCCTTGCCAAACTCCATTGAGTTTCATGTGCCCTTGTAAATTGATTGCCCTTGTCTTCAAATACCCCCATCCCCACACTCCACCATTTCTCAATGAAGTTCTCAAAGGACGGCATGGCGACATAGTGGTTAGCACTGCTGTCTCACAGCTCCAGGGACCCAAGTTCAATTCCGGCCTCGGGTGACTGTGTGGAGTTTGTACATTCTCCGTGTTAATAAAGAACAAAGAACTTTTCCCCAGGGTAGAGGGGTGAATTACTAGGGGGCATAGGTTTAAGGTGCGAGGGGGAAGGTTCAGAGGAGATGTACGAGGCAAGTTCTTTACACAGAGGGTAGTGGGTGCCTGGAACTCGCTGCTGGAGGAGGTGGTGGAAGCAGAGACGACAGTGAGATTTAAGGGGCATCTTGACAAATACATGAATAGGATGGGAATAGAGGGATACGGACCCAGGAAGTGTAGAAGATTGTAGTTTAGTCGGGCAGCATGGTCGGCACGGGTTTGGAGGGCCGAAGGGACTGTTCCTGTGCTGTACTTTTTTTGTTCTTTGTTCTTTGTTCGAATACAGCACAGGAACAGGCCCTTCGGCCCTCCAAGCTGCGCCAACCATGGTACCTGCCTAAACTGAAACAGTCTGCACTTACGGAGTCCGTATCCTTCCATTTCCACCCTCTTCATATATATGTTTAGATGTCCCTTAAAAGCCACTATCGTATCTGTTCCCACCACCTCCCCAGACAGCGCGTTCCATACATTTACCACCTTCTGTGTAAAAAACCTGTTCTAAACTTTTTCCTGTGCACTTTAAACCTATGACCCCGAGTACTTGACTCTCCTACCCTAGGAAAAAGCATCTGACTATCCCCTCTGTCCATGCCATTCATAATCTTGTAGACCTCGATCAGGTTGGCTCTCAACCTCCGTCATTCCAGTGAGAACAGACCGAGTTTATCTAACCTCTCCTCATAGCTACTGCCCTCCAGACCAGGCAACATCCTAGTTAAACGCTTCTGTACCCTCTCCAAAGCATCCACAGTTTCTGGTAGTGTGGCGATCAGAATTGTACACAATATTCCAAATGAGGCCTAACTAAGGTCCTGTACAACTACAACATGACTTGCCAATATTTCTATTCAATGCCCTGACCAATGAAGGCCAGTATGCCGTATGCCTTCTTGACCACCTTATCCACATGCGTTGCCACTTTCAGTGATCGGTGGACATGCATGCTCAAATCTCATTGCCTGTCAGTATTCGCAAGAGTTCTACCATTTATTGTGTAATTCCTACGTGCATTGGACCTTCCAAAATGCATTACCTCACACTTGTCGGATTAAACTCCATCTGCCATTTTTCCGCCCAAGACTCCAACCAGTTTATATCCTGCTGTACCTTCTGACAATCCTCTTCACTATCTGCAACTCCACCAATTTTTTTAATTGAAAAAACTGAAATTGAAAATTGCTTATTGTCACGAGTAGGCTTCAATGAAGTTACTGTGAAAAGCCCCTAGTCGCCACATTCCGGCACCTGTTCGGGGAGGCTGGTACGGGAATCGAACCATGCTGTGTCATCTTTGTACTTACTAATCAGACCAGCTACATTTTCTTCCAAATCATTTAGATACACTACGATCAACAAAGGCCCCAGAGCTGATCCCTGTGGAACACCGCTAGTCACAGCTTTACATTCAGAAAATCACTAATGATAGAGTTTTTCGAAGAGGTCACAAAGATGATTGATGCAGGTAGGGCAGTGGATGTTGTGTTTATGGACTTTAGTAAGGCCTTTGACAAGGTCCCTCATGGCAGACTGGTACAAAAGGCGAAGTCACATGGGATCAGGGGTGAGCTGGCAAGATGGATACAGAACTGGCTAGGTCATAGAAGGCAGAGAGTAGCAATGGAAGGGTGCTTTTCTGATTGGAGGGCTGTGACTAGTAATGGGTTGCAGGATTTCACTAATATCCCAAAGTGAAAATTAGTCTGAACCTTAGTCTTATTGTCCAAAGGGCTGTGTGGGGTTACGGGAATAGAGCACGGGGAGTGAGCCTAGGTAGGGTGCTCTTTCAGAGGGTCAGTGCAGACTCGATGGGCCGAATAAACTCCTTCTGCACTGTAGGGATTCTTTGATTCCTGAAACCACCTAAAGAGGCAAGTGATTCAGAAGGGAAACCAAGACAACAAAACATTGTGTTGGGCTGAATCGTGTCTCGGGCATCTGATATTTTCCGATGAGATCTGTTTTGCTGAAATCAAGCTGTGCTCAATTAGAAGCAGATACTGCAATGTTTTATTAGTGTCAAAAGGAGAAACTTTCAGGCATCTTCACGATGCACGTTGATGATATGGGGGCTACTGGGGAATTTGAGAAATGTGTTATTAATAAGATTAAAGTGGAATTGAAGATTGGATATAACGACCTTCAGGGCTTTCAAATATACTGGTTTAGATATTAAGCAGGTCTGAAGTTAATAAAAACAGAAAATGCTGGACAATCACAGCAGGTCTGGCAGCATCTGTGAGAGAGGGGGGGGAGATAAAATTTTGAGCCTGGATGACTCTGTCAAAGCTCTGACGAAGATTCATCCAGACTCGAAACGTTAGCTCCCTTCTCTCTCCACAGAGGCTCTCAGACCTACTGAGATTTCCCAGTATTTTCTGTTTTTGTTTCAGATTCCAGCATTCACAGTGATTTGCTTTTATCTAGGTCTGGAGTAACATGGAATCAGTGATCCAATTAAGAAAATGTTACTTTGATCCCAATTAATCGAGCCAGGACATCACAGAAAGATAATGTCAAGTCGGAAGAAGTTGTGAAGCCTGATTGGTTACGCGCTAAGACAAAGTCCTGAAAGATGTGCTTGTTAGGTGAATTGGACAATCTGAATTCTCCCTCCGTGTACCCGAACGGGTGCCGGAGTGTGACGACGAGGAGATTTTCACAGTAACTTCATTGCAAAACTTTATTTTCTCCCCTCTTTCATACAATGGGTGGGCAGCACGGTAGCACAGTGGTTATCACAGTTGCTTCACAGCTCCAGGGTCCCAGGTTCGATTCCCGGCTGGCTCACTGTCTGTGCGGAGTCTACACATTCTCCCCGTGTCTGCTTGGGTTTCCTCCGGGTGCAGGTTAGGTGGATTGGCCATGCTAAATTGGTCTTAGTGTCCAGAAAATGTTAAGTGGGGGTTACTGGGTTAAGGAGACAGGATAGATACATGGGCTTCAGTAGGTGCTCTTTGTAAGGGCCGGTGCAGACTCGATGGGCCGAACGGCCTCCTTCTGCACTGTAAATTCTATGATTGCAGTGTTAATGTAAGCCTAATTGTGGCACTAATAAAGATTATTATTATTATAAGGCCAATTTTGGAACTAAATATGACAGTGATGGCACCACAAAGTTGAGGATGTTTTAAGGGCAAATAATTAATTAAAAAAATTAAGTATGGAGAAATGTTTCTATCCTTGGTGATTCAAAGAACATGATATGAGTTAATTTCAGTGATGCCTCTCATGCTATTTTCTGCTCTTGGTGATATTCAAGTGCAACAGGATTGCTAATATGAATTTGTTAACAGATTAGGCCACTATTCACTACAACAGGGAAGATTAAAGGATGGGTGGGGGGGATTCTAAGAGAGACTTCCAAAATTACAAAATTGTTTTGAGAACGAAAATGAGAGGTCTTCGCACCGGTCAGCAAAAACAAAAGGGACTTAGACTCAGAATTATTACAAGAAGGGGTTGGAGTGAATGTGCACTCCTAGGGTACTGTTTGTTCAGAAAGGAGACAGAATCACCTGTTATCTCAGGGACACAGTGGGGAAGGGGCTGAGTGTAAATGAACATAAGAACGTGAGAACTAGGAGCAGGAGTGGGCCATCTGGCCCCTCGAGCCTGCTCCGCCATTCAGTAAGATCATGGCTGATCGTTTTGTGGACTCACCTCCACTTACCCACCCGCACACCATAACCCCTAATTCCTTTACTGTTCAAAGATCAATCTAGCTTTGCCTTAAAAACAATCAATGAAGGAGCCTCAACTGCTTCACTGGGCAGGGAATTCCACAGATTTACAACCCTTTGGGTGAAGAGGTTTCTTCTCAACTCAGTCCTAAATCTGCTCACCCTTTTTTTGAGCTATGCCCCCTAGTTCCAGTTTCACCCTCCATTGGAAGCAACCTCCCTGCTCGTATCCTATCTATTCCCTTTATAATTTTATTTGTTTCTATCAGATTCCCCCCCCATTCTTCTAAATTCCAATGAGTATCGTCTCAGTCTACTCAGTCTCTCCTCATAAGTTAATCATCTCAACTCCAGAATCATCCTAGTGAATCTCCTCTGAACTCTCTCCAGTGTCAATATATTTTTTCTCAAGTAAGGAGACCAAAACTGTGCAAGTGTGGCTGGAGTTGACCTCATGGGTGGGAGACAGCTACAAAATGGTTAAACATCTCAAATGCAAGAAGATCCAAGCGAATATAGGTCTGCTATAGAGCACCGTAGACAGACAAGTAGGAGGACAATTTATTGCAAAGGGTGTGTGAGAGCAGCAAGATTGCTTTACAGGGATATTTTAATCAACCAAATATAAACCCAAGTGAGTTCAGTCAGAGTTAATTAACATATTGCCTGACTGCTCAGTGTGTAAAGAAAGGCAGGAGAAGCAATGTTCATCCTCATGCGGTATTTGTTAATGACATTGAAAATGGAAAGGAATTAGAAACTGGAGTATCGCAGGAGACCAGAACAGCAAAATCATCCAGTTTTATCACGATCCAAATTCCCAGGAGACCTGTTTGTAACTTTAAAAGGGCTAAGTTCAATGAAGTGAGTGTGCAGATAGTATCACAGAATGGTTACACCAGAAAAAGAGGCCATGGGCAGCACGGTGGCACAGTGTCTAGCACTGCCGCCTCACGGCACCGAGGTCCCAGGTTCGATCCCGGCTCTGGGTCACTGTCCGTGTGGAGTTTGCACATTCTCCTCGTGTCTGCGTGGGTTTCGCCCCCACAACCCAAAGATGTGCAGGGTAGGTGAATTGGCCACGCTAAATTGCCGCTTAATTGGAAAAAAAATGAATTGGGTTCTCTAAATTTATTTTAAAAAGAGAAAAAAAAGAGGCCATTCGTTATTTTGTGTCTGTGCCAGCTCCCTGCCAGACCAACTCACAACTGACTGAAGTTATGATGATTATATTTACGTGGGAACTTCATGACTAAGAGACGGAGTAGACTGTGGTCTGGTCTGCCCGTCATTCCGTTAGTTGGATTGGCCATGATAAATTGCCCTTAGTGACCAAAAAGATTAGGAGGGGTTATTGGGTTACGGGGATAGGGTGGAAGTGAGGGCTTAAGTGTGTCGGTGCAGACGCGATGGGCCAAATGGCCTCCTTCTGTACTATATGTACTATGTTCATTCAGTACACTCATGGCTCATCTTCTGCCACAGCTCCGCTCTCCCATCTGGTCCCCTTGGATCCCTAAGAGACCAAGGGCGGAATTCTCCGCTCCCCACGTGGCGTGAGAGAATTGTGGGAGGGCCTCCCGACATATTTTATGCCCCCCTGGCGCCCCCAGCGATTCTCCTCCCCCTGCTCGGAAAAATCGCTGCTCGCCATTTTCTACGGCGAACGGCGATTCTCAGAGCCCGATGGGCCAAGCGGCCAGCCCTTCACGCCCGTTTCACCACGGCAGCAACCACACCTGGTCGCTGCATTCGTGAAACGGGCGCCAGATGCCCGTTTGGGGCATCTAGGGGCCCGATTGGCACGGGAGCATCACGACTGTGCTCGGGAGGGGACAGGCCCGCGATCGGTGCCCACCAATCGTCGGGCCAGCGTCCAAAACGGACGCACTCTTTCCCCTCCGCCGCCCAGCAAGATCAAGCCGCCACGTCTTGCCGGGCGGCTGAGGAGAAAGACGGCCACTGCGCATGTGCGGGTTCGTGCCGTCTGCGTGATGAAGTCATCCGCGCATGCGCGGGTTGGAACTGGCAACCCGCGCATGCGCGGATGACTTCACATTCTCGGCGTGACGAGGTCGCTGCCGAGAAAGACGGAGGCCCACTCCTAGTCCCCCGGGTGGGGGTGAATTAGGTGCGGGGAGCGAGCTCCGAGGCCGTCGTGAACCTCGGCCGAGTTCACGACGGCCTTCACGAATTCGGTCCCCTGCGGAGAATACGGCCCATATTTCAGCCTTGAGTATACTCCAGGATGGAGCACCATGGGCGGAAATCTCCGCAGGGGGCCGAAGTCGTGAAGGCCGTCGTGAACTCGGCCGAGGTTCACGTCGGCCTCGGAGCCCGCCCCCCGCACCTAATTCACCCCCACCCGGGGTGCTAGGAGCGGGCCCCCGTCATTCCCGGCCGCGACCTCGTCACGCCGCGAATGTGAAGTCATCCGCGCATGCGTGGGTTGCCCGGTTTCAACCCGGGCATGCGCGGATGACTTCATCGCGCAGACGGCGCGAACCGCGCATGCGCGGTGGCCGTCTTTCTCCTCAGCCGCCCGGCAAGACGTGGCGGCTTGATCTTGCCGGGCGACGGAGGGGAAAGAGTGCGTCCATTTTGAACGCTGGCCCGACGATCGGTGGGTACCGATCGTGGGCCTGTCCCCTCCCGAGCACAGTCGTGGTGCTCCCGTGCCAATCGGGCCCCTAGATGCCCCAAATGGGCATCTGGCACCCATTTCACGAATGCAGCGACCAGGTGTGGTTGCTGCTGTGTTGAAATGGGTGTGAAGGGCCGGGCGCTTGGCCCACCGGGCTCGGAGTTTTGCCGTAAAAAACGGCGAGCGGTGATTTTTCCGAGCCCGGTGGGGGGGGGGGGGGGGGGGGGGGGGGGGGGGTAGAATCGCTGGGGGCGCCAGGGGAACGTGAAAAATGTCGGGAGGCCCTCCCACGATTCTCCCACGCCACGAGGGGAGCGGAGAATTCCGCCCCATAACCTTTCTGGTAGAGAATTCCAAACATTCATAACCCTGACAGTGAGGAAATGTCTCCTACTCTCAATCCTAAATTAATCGACAACCTCTCATTTCATTGCAGCGTTAACATAAGCCTACTCGTGACACTAATAAAGATTATTAGATTATTAGTGTCTAACCCCTTAGGAATCGTGAATGTTTCCCTGAGAACACCTCTCATTCTGCTAAACTCAAGAGAGTATAGGCCCAATTTACTCTGTCTCTCAACCATCTCATCCCAGGAGCGAAGCTAGTGAACCTTTGATGTATTGCCTCCAATGTGTATCCTGCTTTAAATATGGAAACCAAGCCGCACACAACAATCCAGGTATGGTCTCACTAAAGCCCTACACAATTGGAGCAAGACTTCTTTATCCTTGTACTTCAATCCCCGTCCAGTCAAGACCAACACGTCTATTGCTTTCCGAATTGCTTATTGGGTTTCATGTACATGCAAGTCTTTCTGAATATCAACATTTTGAAGATTCATGTCTTTTAAAATATATTGGGCGGTATTTCTCCCCCCCCCCCCACTCTGGGTGGGAGAATTGCCGGGGTGCCGTGCGAATCGCGCCATGTCGTCCCGGCCTCCACACGCGATTCTCCCACCCTCACCCCCCCCCCGAAACCAACGCTGCGCAAATCGCCCCGGGCCGCTCGGAGAATCGCCGCAAACGGCGAGCGGTGATTCTCTGGCCCGGTTGGGCCGAGTGGCCTCTCCGACACGACAGCTTCACGCCGACGTGGTCCACCCCTGGTCGCTGCCGGCGGGAACTGTGCGGAAATGCTGGGAAGGGGGGGGGGGGGGGCTACTTCACCGGGGGGGGAGCCTCCAATGGGGTCTGGCCTGCGATCGGGGCCCACCGATCGACGGGCCGGCCTCTTCCCCCCCCCGGGCCTACCTCCTTCCGCGGCTGGCCCCAGAACACCGGCGCCATGTTAGTGAGGGGCCGGTGCACATAAGAAGTTCCCCGCGCATGCGCGGGATGGCGCGGCCCAACTGCGCATGCGCAGGATTGATCTGCCCCAACTGCACATGCGTGGGTTGGCGTGGCGCCCATTTGGCACCGTGTAGGGACGCTGGAGTGGCGTGAACCACTCCAGCGCCGTGCTGGGCCCCTGTGGGGGCCAGAATAGGTTGTGCTGGGGACCTGTTTGCGCCATCGTGAAACGCGATGGCGTTTACGATGGCGCGGGCACTTAGTCCCGGGAGCGGAGAGTACCGCCCATTATGCTTTTCCATTCTTACCCCCGAAGTACTACTTTCACACTTCCCCACATAATACTCCATCTGCCATCTTCTTTTCATCTCACTTCTACATCTCTTTCCAGCTTCTTTGTGTCCTCCTCATGCTTACAGTCCAACCTAGCTTCAACAACACTGCAGTTATGCACAAGTGGAATGAATGCATTTAAGGAATGTTGCTGAGGGGAGCTGGAAGTGCATACCAAAAACCAGCAACTGCAAACTAAACACAAATGTGATTTCCTCGTGCGCAATCACAAAAAGCTAGCATGCATGTTCAGCAGGTAATAGAGAAGACAAACGGAATGTTGGCCTTTATTTCAAAGGGAATGGACATTAAAAATAGAGAAGTCCTGCTAAAATTGTACAAGGCACGACCACAGTGTGAATACTGTGAAAATTTTTGATCTTATCTAAGGAAACATATCATCAGATGCAGTTCAGAGAAGGTTCACTAGGTTGACCCCAAGTATGGAGGGATCTTCTTATGAGGAGAGATTGAATAGCGGAGCAGATACGATGGGCCGAGTGGCCTACTACTGCCCCTGCATCTTATGGTCTTATGGGCTTGGTATGTTGACAAATGTGAGGTTATCCATTTTGGTAGGAATAACAGCAAACGGGGTTATTATTTAAACAATAAAATATTAAAGCATGCCGCTGTGCAGAGAGACCTGGGTGTGCTCGTGCATGAGTCACAGAAAGTTGGTTTACAGGTGCAACAGGTGATTAAGAAGGCAAATGGAATTTTGTCCTTCATTGCTCGAGGGATGGAGTTTAAGACTAGGGAGGTTATGTTGCAATTGTATAAGGTGTTAGTGAGGCCACACCTGGAGTATTGTGTTCAGTTTTGGTCTCCTTACTTGAGAAAGGATGTACTGGCACTGGAGGGTGTGCAGAGGAGATCCACTAGGTTAATCCCAGAGCTGAAGGGGTTGGATTATGAGGAGAGGTTGAGTAGACTGGGACTGTACTCGTTGGAATTTAGAAGGATGAGGGGGGAACTTATAGAAACATTTAAAATTATGAAGGGAATAGATAGGATAGATGCGGGCAGGTTGTTTCCACTGGCGGGTGACAGCAGAACTAGGGGACATAGCCTCAAAATAAGGGGAAGTAGATTTAGGACTGAGTTTAGGCAGAACTTCTTCACCCAAAGGGTTGTGAATCTATGGAATTCCTTGCCCAGTGAAGCAGTTGAGGCTCCTTCATTAAATGTTTTTAAGGTAAAGATAGATAGTTTTTTGAAGAATAAAGGGATTAAGGGTTATGGTGTTCGGGACGGAAAGTGAAGCTGAGTACACATAAGATCAGCCATGATCTCATTGAATGGCGGAGCAGGCTCGAGGGGCCAGATGGCCTACTCCTGCTCCTAGTTCTTATGTTCTTATGTATCATTCTGGTATCGGGTGACTGTGTGGAGTTTGCAGGTTCTCCTCGTGTCTGTGTGGCTTTCCTCCGGGTACTCCAGTTTCCTCCACAGTCCAAAGATGTGTCGTTTAGGTGTGTCATAATATACACACAATTATATGATGGTGCACAAACAGACATTGATTGACACACAGGATGACCAATGAACACACAGAACACAGCAACCAATCAACAGACAGGACACGGCCACTATAAAGCCAGAGGGCACTAGTTTTCCCGCTCTCTTGGGACGCAGCCTCTGAGACAGCCAGAGCCCGTGAGCAACAACTAGAACATCCACCATGTGGTAGTAAGGTAGTCTGGTCAGGTTACCTCAGGTCTCCAGTCAACTCAGCATAGTGTCAACCCACTGTTAAAATAAAAGTTCAATAAAATAGAGTAGCAGTTCTCCAAGTGTTGGAAGCCTGTCTCTCTCACCGCTATGGTAAACGCAGTCCTCACAGACCCAGCATACCCAACACATCATGGTACCAGTGCGTGATGTTAGAGTTTGACGGACCTACCTTGAGATAATCTGCCTCTGACCAGCGATCAGCCATCCAGTAACATGGAAAGCGTCCGCCCACCCCCGCAGCTCCGCATCGCAGGCAACCTCAGTACCAACTGGAAGATTTTCAAGCAGAAGTTCCAGCTGTATCTTGAAGCCACTGACCACGAAGCCGCATCGGATGCCAGGAAGATCGCTCTCTTCCTCTCTACAGCCAGGGACCACGCTATCCACATTTTTTACTCCCTCACCTTTGCTGAAGGTGAGGACAAGACAAAGTTCAAAACAGTCCTTCTGAAGTTCGACGCCACTGTGACATCGAAGTAAACAAGAGCTTTGAACGTTATTTGTTCCAACAGAGGCTTCAGGGTAAGGGTGAACCTTTTCAGTCCTTCTCAACCCATCTCTGTCTCCTCGCGCAATCCTGTAACTACGGCTCCACCTCCGACTCCATGATCCGCGACCTGATCGTTTTCGGGGTCCCCTTCGCCAGCAGCTCCTTAAAGTGAAGCAGTTCACCCTCACCATGGCCATCGAGACCTGCGTCCTACATGAGCACGCTACTAACCGATACTCCCATATCAAGGCGGCAGAGACAGCGCGGAGCGGATGCAGGCCGTAAAACAGCTCCAGGGCCTGAGTCTGGATGAGGGCAGCCATTTTGCGCGCTTTTCCCGGGCTCCTAAGCATGCGCGCAACGACTGAGGGGACGGCGAGGCCGAGGACTGAACTGCGCAGGTGCGCACATTGTTCGACCGCACCGCGCATGCGCGGTGGCGCACGGAGCATCCTGACGTCAGCGCCATGACATGCAACAACTGTGGCTCCTCCCACTTAAAGTGGCAATGTTCCGCAAAATCTTGACACTGTCTCCAGTGTGGCAAGCTTGGCCACTACGCAGCCCTGTGCAGAGCTGCTCAACTGCCCACCACACATCGATCCCAGCAGCAGCGCAGGAACGTCCGGTCAGTGCAGCAAACCGTTGCAGACTCCGATTTCGACATTGTTCCAGATCCCGACACTGAGGATCTCACATCCCCATTCCGGGTGGGCATCATCACCAAGCGTAGGACGCTTTCCTCAAAAAAGGCCAAGCCCCTCCCAGTGATGAGGCCATCTGGCCCCTCGAGCCTGCTCCGCCATTCAATGAGATCATGGCTGATCTTTTGTGGACTCAGCTCCACTTTCCGGCCCGAACACCATAACCCTTAATCCCTTTATTCTTCAAAAAACTATCTATCTTTACCTTAAAAATAATTAATGAAGGAGCCTCAACTGCTTCACTGGGCAAGGAATTCCATAGATTCGCAACCCTTTGGGTGAAGAAGTTCCGCCTAAACTCAGTCCTAAATCTACTTCTCCTTATTTTGAGGCTATGTCCCCTAGTTCTGCTTTCATCCGCCAGTGGAAACAACCTGCCCGCATCTATCCTATCTATTCCCTTCATAAGGGTCAACAATAGTCCAGCTTCAGGCTGGACAGCGGCGCTTCAGCTAATCTCATTTCGCAGTCTGACCTGGATAACATCCACGTCAAGCCGAACATCCTTCCATTGGCCTGCCAGCTTCTCGACTACAATGGCGATGCCATTGTGCCAGTGGCACATGCCAGCTTCTGGTATAGCACCGTTCATTGAGAGCCACGCTACGTTTCAAAATTGTAGGGTCCAACAAAGCTTCCTTGCTCGGTGCTCAGGCCTGCAAGATCCTGAATCTTGTGCAGCGGGTTCACTCCATGTCGCCCACTGAGGCACCAGCCTTGCCAGATGCCAACTTCCAAATCCAGTTAAATGACATCATTGCACGATGCCACAGCATCTTCGAGGGTATGGGCACACTCCCCTACACTTACAAGATTCTTTTGAAGCCGAATGCCACACCTGTGGTTCATGCACTGCGTCGGGTGCCGGCACCCCTTAAGGACCACCTCAAGCAGCAGCTGCAAGACCTCCCGGACCAGGGCGTCATTTCTAAGGTCACGGAACCCACGGACTGGGTTAGCTCCATGGTTTGTGTCAAAAAACTGTCAGGGGAACTGCGCATTTGTATCGACCCCAAAGATTTGAACTGTAACATCATGAGGGAAAACTACCCTATCCCTAAGCGCGAAGAGCTCACCAGCGAAATGGCTCACGCCAAGTTTTTCACGAAGCTGGATGCCTCCAAGGGGTTTTGGCAAATACAGCTGGACGCGTCCAGTTGAAAGCTGTGCACATTTAACACCCAGTTCGGTTGTTACTGTTACAACCGGATGTCCTTTGGCACCATCTCCGCCTCAGAGGTGTTCCACCGAATAATGGAGCAAATGATGGAGGGCATCGAGGGGGGTGCGAGTGTACGCTGATGACATCATTTTCTGGTCCACGACTCCGCAGGAACACATTGATCGCCTCAAGCAGGTGTTCCAGAGGAGTCACGAGCATGGCCTCCGACTCAACAGAGCCAAATGCTCGTTCGGTCAAGCAGAAATAAAGTTCCTCGGCGACCATATTTCGCTTTTCGGTGTGCAGCCAGATGCAGATAAGGTGTCGCCGATCAATGCTATGAAGACACCGGAGGACAAGAAGGTGGTCCTCCGCTTCCTGGGGATGGTCAACTTCCTTGGGAAGTTTATCTACAACGTTGCATCTCACACCACAGCTCTCCGCAATCTTGTAAAGAAAACCACCAACTTCCAGTGGCTCCCTGCTCATGAGCGAGAGTGGCGTGAACTCAGGGCGAAACTCACCAAGGCTCCGGTACTGGCATTCTTCAACCCCGCCAAGGAGACGAAGATCTCCACCTACGCGAGCCAGGCTGGCATTGGGGCAGTACTCCTCCAGCGCGACGAATCCTCCTCCTGGGCCCCAGTCGCATATGCATCTAGAGCCATGACACCTACTGAGCAGCGCTATGCTCAAATCTAGAAAGAGTGCCTGGGCCTCCTCACAGGGATTGACAAATTCCATGACTACGTGTATGGACTCCCCAAATTTACGGTCGAAACGGACAACAGGCCACTGGTTCACATCATACAGAAGGACCTCAACGATATGACGCCAAGCCTACAATGCATCCTCCTCAAACTCCGACGCTATGATTTTGACCTGGTCTACACCCCGGGCAAGGAGCTCATTGTGGCCGATGCGCTCTCTCGCTCCATCACCACGCAGTGCAAGCAGTCGGACTTCGTCTGCCAGATCGACGCCCATGTTGAAATCTGCGCATCCAACTTTCCGGCCACTGACGAAAGGGTCGTACAGATTCGTCAAGAAATGGCCAAGGATCCTCTACTCCAACGGGTTATGCGCCATCTCTCAGACGGGTGGCAAAAGGGCCAGTGCCCACAGTTCTACAATATAAAAGATGATCTGGCAGTGGTCGATGGCATACTAATGAAACTGGACAGGATAGTAATACCACAGAGTATGCAAGAGCTCGTCCTTGGCCAGCTCCACAAGGGTCACCTGGGGGTGGAAAAGTATCGCCGGCGAGCCCGAGAGGCAGTATACTGGCCTGGCATCAATCAGGACATCGGCAACACTGTCCTCAATTGCCCAACGTGCCAACGGTTCCAGCCGGCTCAGCCAAAAGAGACTTTGCAGCTGCATGAACTGGTGTCGTCCCCATGGACCAAGGTTGGCATTGATCTCTTTCACGCAAAAGGCCGGGACTACATCCTCATTGTGGATTATTACTCTAACTACCCCGAGGTGGTCAGACTGCATGACCTCACATCAGCGACAGTCATCAGGGTGTGCAAAGAAACCTTTGCCCGTCATGGCATTCCACTCACGGTCATGACTGATAATGGCCTGTGCTTCTTCAGTCAGGAGTGGACCGATTTTGCCCGACGATACAATTTCACGCACGTCACCTCGAGCCCCCACTACCCCCATTCAAATGAGAAAGCTGAAAAGTGGGTACACATTGTCAAACAACTGCTATGTAAAGCGGCTGATCCGGGTTTAGATTTTAACCTCGCACTGCTAGCCTGCAGGGCGACTCCCTTGTCCCCAGCACAGCTGCTAATGAACCGCACGCTCCGGACAACGGTGCCGGCTATCCACATCCTGGACCTTGACAATTTTCTGGTCCTGCAAAGAATGCAACAGTCTCAGGCCCAATGCAAGTCGGCCTATGATGCCCACACCACAGATCTCCCTGCTCTGGTCCCTGCTGACCGAGTTCATGTTCAGCTACCTGACGGTGGCTGGTCTGCCACAGCTGTGGTGGTCAAGCAAGTGGCCCCCAGATCATTTCTCATTCGCATGCATGGTGACTCTTTTCTTCGGCGTAATAGGCGGGCACTGCGGCTGCTTCCACGCTCGCCACCTGAACGTGATGTCCCACCTTGCCTGCTGATTCCTCAGGGCACACCCTTCCATGAGGTCACCGATCTGCCGCTTCTTCTGCCATCCTCTACATTGGAGGCAGCTCCGCCCATTGCAGAGCAGGCGGCCCCTGACCCTCCCTTGAGGCGGTCAACCAGAATTCGTCGCCCGCCACAGAGACTGAATTTATAGACTGAATGTTTCATTGCCTTGTGCTTCGTTAACACATCTGTACATATTGTTTCTTTCTCATTTGTTGTATGCACTCTATCTGCACTCGACACCTTCCGATGTAAATACGTTCACGTATTTTGTATGTATTCAGGCTCCTAATCATGTAAATACGCTCACATACATTGTACACAGTCAGGCACATTCACATACTCACTATTTATTGCCATATACACATTTTTAAAAAAGGGGATACCAGCCTCCCTGAACAGGCGCCGGAATGTGGCGACTAGGGGCTTTTCACAGTAACTTCATTTGAAGCCTACTTCTGACAGTAAGCGATTTTCATTCATTCATGTCATAATATACACACAAGTATATGATGGTGCACCGACAGACATTGATTGACTCACAGGATGACCAATGAACACACAGAACACAGCAGCCAATCACCAGACAGGACACGACCACTCTAAAGCCAGAGGGCACTAGTTCTCCCGCTCTCTTGGGATGCAGCCTCTGAGACAGCCAGAGCCTGTGAGCAACAACTCGAACATCCACCATGTGGTAATAAGATAGTCTGCTCAGGTTAGCCTCAGGTCTCCAGTCAACTCAGCATAGTGTCAACCCACAGTTGAAATGAAATGAAATGAAAATCGCTTATTGTCACGAGTAGTCTTCAATGAAGTTACTGTGAAAAGCCCCTAGTCGCCACATTCCGGGGCCTGTTCGGGGAGGCTGTTACGGGTTAACATAGAACATAGAACACTACAGCGCAGTACGGGCCCTTCGGCCCTCGATGTTGCGCCGACCTGTGAAACCATCTGAAGCCTATCTGACCTAAAGTATGTTTAATAGTTAAAGCGTTCAATAAAATAGAGTTGCATTCAAGTGTTAGAAGCCTGTCTCTCTCACTGCTATGGTAAACGCAGTCCTCGCAGATCCAGCTTACCCAACACATCAAGGTAGATTGGCCATGCTAAATTGCCCCTTAGTGTCGAGGGATGCGCAGGTTAGGTGGGGTGACAGGGATAGGGCGGGTCAGTGCAGGCTTGTTGGGCTGAATGGGCTCCTTCTGCACTGTGGATCTAGACAAATCCTCCACAACCCACACTCCAAACCCCAACCCTCACTCCAAACCCAACCCTCATTCCAAACCCCAAACCTCACTCCAAACCCAACCCTCATTCCAAACCCCAACCCTCACTCCAAACCCAACCCTCATTCCAAACCCCAAACCTCACTCCAAACCCAACCCTCATTCCAAACCCCAACCCTCACTCCAAACCCCAACCCTCACTCCAAACCCCAACCCTCACTCCAAACCCAACCCTCATTCCAAACCCCAAACCTCACTCCAAACCCAACCCTCATTCCAAACCCCAACCCTCACTCCAAACCCCAACCCTCACTCCAAACCCCAACCCTCACTCCATATCCAACCCTCTTTCCAAACCCCAAACCTCACTCCAAACCCAACCCTCATTCCAAACCCCAACCCTCACTCCAAACCCCAACCCTCACTCCAAACCCCAACCCTCACTCCAAATCCAACCCTCATTCCAAACCCCAACCCACACTCCAAACCTGACCCTCACTCCAAACCCGACCCTCACTCCAAACCCCAACCCTCACTCCAAACCCAACCCTCATTCCAAACCCCAACCCTCACTCCAAACCCAACCCTCATTCCAAACCCCAAACCTCACTCCAAACCCAACCCTCATTCCAAACCCCAACCCTCACTCCAAACCCCAACCCTCACTCCAAACCCCAACCCTCACTCCAAACCCAACCCTCATTCCAAACCCCAAACCTCACTCCAAACCCAACCCTCATTCCAAACCCCAACCCTCACTCCAAACCCCAACCCTCACTCCAAACCCCAACCCTCATTCCATATCTAACCCTCTTTCCAAACCCCAAACCTCACTCCAAACCCAACCCTCATTCCAAACCCCAACCCTCACTCCAAACCCCAACCCTCACTCCAAACCCCAACCCTCAGTCCAAATCCAACCCTCATTCCAAACCCCAACCCACACTCCAAACCTGACCCTCACTCCAAACCCGACCCTCACTCCAAACCCCAACCCTCACTCCAAACCCAACCCTCATTCCAAACCCCAACCCTCACTCCAAACCCCAACCCTCACTCCAAACCCAACCCTCATTCCAAACCCCAACCCTCACTCCAAACCCAACCCTCATTCCAAACCCCAACCCTCACTCCAAACCCCAACCCTCACTCCAAACCCAACCCTCATTCCAAACCCCAACTCTCAATCCAAACCCCGACCCTCACTCCAAACCCCAACCCTCACTCCAAACCCCAACCCTCATTCCAAACCCCAAACCTCACTCCAAACCCAACCCTCATTCCAAACCCCAACCCTCACTCCAAACCCCAACCCTCGCTCCAAACCCCAACCCTCACTCCAAACCCCAACCCTCATTCCAAACCCCAAACCTCACTCCAAACCCAACCCTCATTCCAAACCCCAACCATCACTCCAAACCCCAACCCTCACTCCAAACCCCAACCCTCACTCCAAATCCAACCCTCATTCCAAACCCCAACCCTCACTCCAAACCTGACCCTCACTCCAAACCCGACCCTCACTCCAAGCCCCAACCCTCACTCCAAACCCAACCCTCATTCCAAACCCCAACCCTCACTCCAAACCCAACCCTCATTCCAAACCCCAACTCTCACTCCAAACCCAACCCTCATTCCAAGCCCGAACCCTCACTCCAAACTCCAACCCTCACTCCAAACCCCAACCCTCACTCCAAACCGCAACCCTCACTCCAACCCCAACCATCACTCAAAACCCAAACTCTCAACAAACTGTAGTCCATAAGGGGCACTCAACAGACAATTTTAAGTCCAGACCCTCCAAAATCCTCATTCCAACCCCAAACCCTCCATACCCTCACTCCACACTCAAAACCTCCACAATCCTCAATCCAAACCCCAAACCTCACTGCAAAAATCCAATCCTCACTCAAAACCCCAACCCTCACTTCAAACCCCAACCCTCACTTCAAACCCCAACCCTCACTCCAACCCCAACCCTCACCAAACTCCAAATCTCAATCTAAACCCCGACCCTCACTCCAAACCCCAACCTTCACTCCAAACTCGACCCTCACTCCAAACCCCAAATCTCACTCCAAACCCCAACCCTCACGCCAAACTCCAACCCTCAAACCAAACCCCAACCCTCACTCCAAACTCCAATCCTCACTCCAAACCCCAATCCTCACTCCAAAACCAACCCTCACTCCAAACCCAACCCTCACTCCAAACCCCAACCCTCACTCCAAATGCCAACCCTCACTTCAACCCAAACCCTCACTCCAAACCCCAACCCTCACTCGAAACCCCAACCCTCACTCCAAATCCAACCCTCATTCCAAACCCCAACCATCACTCCAAACCCCAACCCTCACTCCAAAGCCCAACCCTCACTCCAAACCCCAACCCTCACTCCAACCCCAACCATCACTCAAAACCCAAACTCTCAACAAACTGTAGTCCATAAGGGGCACTCAACAGACAATTTTAAGTCCAGACCCTCCAAAATCCTCATTCCAACCCCAAACCCTCCATACCCTCACTCCACACTCAAAACCTCCACAATCCTCAATCCAAACCCCAAACCTCACTGCAAAAATCCAATCCTCACTCAAAACCCCAACCCTCACTTCAAACCCCAACCCTCACTTCAAACCCCAACCCTCACTCCAACCCCAACCCTCACCAAACTCCAAATCTCAATCCAAACCCCGACCCTCACTCCAAACCCCAACCCTCACTCCAAACCCGACCCTCACTCCAAACCCCAAATCTCACTCCAAACCCCAACCCTCACGCCAAACTCCAACCCTCAAACCAAACCCCAACCCTCACTCCAAACTCCAATCCTCACTCCAAACCCCAACCCTCACTCCAAAACCCAACCCTCACTCCAAAACCCCAACCCTCACTCCAAACCACAACCCTCACTCCAAATGCCAACCCTCACTTCAACCCAAACCCTCACTCCAAACCCCAACCCTCACTCGAAACCCCAACCCTCACTACAAACTCCAACCCTCACTCCAAACCCAAACCCTCACACACCCCAACCCTCACTCCAAACCTCAACCCTCACTCCAAACCCCAACCCTCACTCCAAAACCTCAACCCTCACTCCAAACCCCAACCCTCACTCCAAACCCAAACCCTCCCTCCAAAACCTCAACCCTCACTCCAAAACCCCAACCCTCACTCCAAACCCTAACCCTCACTCCAAACCCCAACCCTCACTCCAAACCCGACCCTCACTCCAAGCCCCAACCCTCACTCCAAACCCCAATCGTCGCTCCAAACCCCAACCCTCACTCCAAATCCCACGCGCACACGATCGGTGGGGTGGCAGTATCAAATCATTGGGGATTTATGGAAAGGATTATAACAAATTACATCCAGTTCCTTGTTATAATTACTTGTACTTTATTAGTTTAGATCCATCTGAATGAGAAAATAGCCTGGGGAGGGGTTAAAACATGGTGAAAGGAAAGAATCTGCAAATCTGTGCAGATTACAGAGTTTAAAAAGGGATTGGAAAAGATAGTGATGCGGACAGTGTATGAAGAAACATGTGCCTTGGGGTGTGGGTAGTTATATAAGATGATATATTAATAGTGGTAATTACAGTACAATGAACAGAAATAAATTACTGTACTGGTAGATACAGTTCTGACACAAGTACGAAGGTTTTAGATTTCTGTATTTAAATATCAATAAATAAATGACAGTGTACAATGAGAGGAAAGAACAAATTCAGTGCGGTGCTAGAGATATGTCCAGATGATTGCCCCATTAATGTTGATGCAATAGAATTCAGAATATTGCTAACACCAGACAATATAAAGCATTGATCTACAGCCAAATCCTCCACAACCCACACTCCAAACCCCAACCCTCACTCCAAACCCCAACCCTCACTCCAAACCCCCTCACTCCAAACCCCAACCCTCACTCCAAACTCCAACCCTCACTCCAAACCCCAACGCTCACTCCAGACACCAACCCTCACTCCAAACACCAAAACTTCACTCCCAACCCACAATACTCACTCCAAACCCCAACCCTCACTCCAAACCCCAACCCTCACTCCAAACCCCAACCCTCACTCCAAACTCAAACCTCACTCCAAACCCTAACCCTCACTCCAAAACCCCAACCCTCACTCCAAACTCCAACCTTCATTCCAAACCCAACCTTCACTCCAACACCAACCCTCACTCCAAACGCCAACCTTCACTCCCAACCCACAATCCTCACTCCAAACCCCAAACCTCACTACAAACCCTAACCCTCACTCCAAAACCCCAACCCTCACTCCAAACTCCAACCCTCACTCCAAACCCCAACCCTCACTCCAAATGCCAACCCTCACTTCAACCCCAACCCTCACTCCAAACCCCAACCCTCACTCCAAACCCCAAGCCTCACTACAAACTCCAAACCTCACTCTAAACTCCAATCGTCACTCCAAACTGAAACCCTCACTCCAAACCCCAACCCTCACTCCAAAACCCCAACCCTCACTCAGCACCGAAAACCTCCACAATCCTCATTTCAAACCAAAAATCTCTGCACTCCTCACTCCAACCCCAACCCTCACTCCAAACTGAAACCCTCACTCCAAACCCCAACCCTCACTCCAAACCCCAAGCCTCACTGTAAAATCCCAACCATCACTCCAAACCCCAACCCTCACTCCACACCCAAAACTTCCACAATCCTCATTTCAAACCCAAAATCTCCGCACTCCTGACTCCAATGTCCAGCTCCCCACAACCCCCACTCCACACTCAAACCCTCCACAACCCTCCGTCCACAAACAGAATCATTCGCAACCCACACTCGAAATCCTCCAGAGCTCTCACTCCAAATCCCAACCCTCACTCCAAAACCCAACCCTCACTCCAAACCCCAACCCTCACTCCAAACCCCAATCCTCACTCCAAAACCCAACCGTCCACAACATTCACTTCAAAAACGATACCCTCCATAACCCTCACTCCACAACCAGAATCCTTCGCAACCCACATTCTAAACCCTCCATAGCTCGCACTCCAAACCCCAACCCTCACTCCAAACTCCAATCCTCACTCCAAACCCCAATCCTCACTCCAAAACCAACCCTCACTCAAAAACCCAACCCTCACTCCAAACCCCAACCCTCACTCCAAATGCCAACCCTCACTTCAACCCAAACCCTCACTCCAAACCCCAACCCTCACTCAAAACCCCAACCCTCACTACAAACTCCAACCCTCACTCCAAACCCAAACCCTCACACCAAACCCCAACCCTCACTCCAAACCTCAACCCTCACTCCAAACCCCAACCCTCACTCCAAAACCCCAACCCTCACTCCAAACCCCAACCCTCACTCCAAACCCAAACCCTCCCTCCAAAACGTCAACCCTCACTCCAAAACCCCAACCCTCACTCCAAACCCCAACCCTCACTCCAAACCCAAACCCTCCCTCCAAAACCTCAACCCTCACTCCAAAACCCCAACCCTCACTCCAAACCCTAACTCCAAACCCCAACCCTCACTCCAAACCCCAACCCTCACTCCACACCCAAAACCAACAATCTCCGCACTCGTCACTCCAAAGTCCAACTCTCCACAACTCTCACCCCAAAACCCAACCCTCACTCCAAACTCTAACCCACCACAACTCCCACTCCACACTCAAACCCTCCAGAACCCTCAGTCCACAACCAAAATCCTCGCAACCCACACACAAAATCCTCCAGAGCTCTTACGCCAAACCCCAAACCTCACTCCAAACCCCAACCCTCACTCCAAACCCCAACCCTCACTCCTAACCCCAGCCCTCACTCCAAACCCCAGCCCTCACTCCAAAGCCCAGCCCTCACTCCAAAGCCCAGCCCTCACTCCAAAGCCCAGCCCTCACTCCAAACTCCGACCCTCACTCCAAACTCCGACCCTCACTCCAAACCCCAACCCTCACTCCAAACCACGACCCTCACTCCAAACCCCGACCCTCACTCCAAAACCCTAACCCTCACTCCAAACCCCAACCCTCCACAACCCTCACTTCAAACACAATACCCTCCACCGCCTCCACTCGAGACCCCAACCCTCCAAAACACTCACTCCATACCCCAGCCCTCCACAACCCTCCTCCACATTCAAACCCTCCACAACCCACAGTCCACAACCAGAAGCCTTCGCAACCCACACTCGGAATCCTCCATAACTCTCACTCCAAACCTCAACCTCACTCCATACCCCAACCCTCACTCCAAACCCCAACTGTCACTCCAAACCCCAACCCTCACTACAAACCCCAACACTCACTCCAAACACTAACCCTCACTGCAAACCCTCCGAAACCCACTTTCCAAAACCAAACCCTCACACCTCTCACTCCAAACCCAAACTCTCAACAAACTGTAGTCCATAAGGGGCGCTCAACAGACAGTTTTAAGTCCAAAATCAAAATTCCAACACCAAACTCCCATACCCTCACTCCACACTCAAAACCTCCACAATGCTCACTCCATGGTGGTTAGCATAAATGCTTCACAGCTCCAGGGTCCCAGGTTCGATTCTTGGCTGGGTCACTGTCTGTGCGGAGTCTGCACGTCCTCCCCGTGTGTGCGTGGGTTTCCTCCGGGTTCTCCGGTTTCCTCCCACAGTCCACAGATGTGCGGGTTAGGTGGATTGGCCATGCTAAATTGCCCATAGTGTCCTTAAAAAGTAAGGTTAAGTGGGGGGTTGTTGGGTTACGGGTATAGGGTGGATACGTGGGTTTGAGTAGGGTGATCATGGCTCGGCACAACATCAAGGGCCGAAGAGCCTGTTCTGTGCTGTACTGTTCTATGTTCTATGTTCTAAAACCCAACCCTCACTGCAAAAATCCAATCCTCACTCAAAACACCAACCCTCACTCCAAACACCAACCCTCACTCCAACCCCAACCCTCACCAAACTCCAAATCTCAATCCAAACCCCGACTCTCACTCCAAACCCCAACGCTCACTCCAAACCCGACCCTCACTCCAAACCCCAAATCTCACTCCAAACCCCAACCCTCACTCAAAACCTCAACCCTCAAGCCAAACTCCAACCCTCACACCAAACCCCAACCTTCACTCCAAACTCCAATCCTCACTCCAAACCCCAATCCTCACTCCAAACCCAAAACCTCACTCCAAACCTCAACCCTCGCTCCAAACCCCAACCCTCACTCCAAAACCCCAACCCTCACTCCAAACCCTAACCCTCACTCCAAACCCCAACCCTCACTCCAAACCTCAACCCTCACTCCAAACCCCAACCCTCACTCCAAACCCCAACCCTCACTCCAATCCCCAACCCTCACTCCAAACCCCAACACTCACTCCAAACCCCAACCCTCACTCCAAACCCCAACCCTCACTCCAAACCCCAACCCTCACTCCAAACCCCAACCCTCACTCCAAACCCCAACTCTCACTCCAATCCCCAACCCTCACTCCAAAACCCCAACCCTCACTCCAAACCCCAAACCTTACTCCAAACCCCAACCCTCCCTCCAAAATATCAACCCTCACTCCAAAACCCCAACCCTCACTCCAAACCCTAACCCTCACTCCTAACCCCAACCCTCACTCCAAACCCCAACCCTCACTCCAAACCCCAACCCTCACTCCATACACAAAATGAAAAATCTCCGTACTCGTCACTCCAAAGTCCAACTCTCCACAACCCTCACTCCAAAACCCAACACTCACTCCAAACTCTAACCCACCACAACTCCCACTCCACACTCAAACCCTCCACAACCGGGAAGCGTGCACACATGTGCATTGCCTTCACCTGGTGGTTGTACACGAGTTGTATGTTCAGGGAGTGGAATCCCTTTCTGTTAACGTAGGGAAATCCCAGATGGCCTGGTGAGTGCAGGGCGACATGCGTGGCATCTATTAACCTCGGGACCCGGGGCATCCCGGTGATGGCGGAGAAACCTGCTGTCCGGCACAAAAACAATGTAGTTTCCTGCCCAGGCATACAGGGCATCTGTAACTTATTGAATGCACCTGGGGGCTGTGGGCTGGAGGCTATGGCATGTGAGATTCACACAGGTCCCCACTGGAGCCCTGGAATGATCCTGAGTGTAAACGTTCAGGGCTGCGGTAACCTGGACAGTCACCAGGAGCGGGTGTCCTCCTCCTCCATGTGGTGCAAAGTCCACGAGGGCTTGGCACAGATGTCGCACTCCTTGGTGAGGCACACGCTGCCGGCATCTGCTCGAACAACCAGTGACACCTGTACACCTTGGACCCCCCTCTGGGCCCCTCACTGGCTTGATGGGCAGCCGGGTCCTCAGGGTGTGGGGCGGGGTCCAGCACATGGTCCGCTGTCTCGAGCATCTGCAGATGCTGCTGCCGTAGTCTCTGGCATCTGGTCGCCCGGCCTAGCAGCAGCACCACTAGAGCAAGTTCTGGGTCTAAAATCCCTGCCATAAGTTCAATATCTATAAGGCATTGGGAGAGGGTGTTAGACTGACAAACAGAAGTGGCTCCCACCCTGGGGACCTGCTATCCCACATTGACCCCTTGGAGCTGTGCCCCATCCCCTGGGTGTTTGGATGTTGGCTGCTGCCTGTGTTTTGGGGCCTCCCATAGTGTTTTGGCACAGTGTCCAGGCCTCAAGGAGTGATTGGGATGGTAGGCAATGACTCCCACATGCTACAAGGCCCGCCCATCCACAGGAATATGCTTGGGTCGTGTGAAATGCTCAATTAACCAAGATTGCCAATTCCCTATTAGTAATAGCCTCAGCCGCACAGCCAGAGGCCTCGGCAGTCGGTGGGGTCTATGTGTAGTCAGTGGGGTAGGGGGGCAGGGATAAGGGATGCCCCTGGAATGGGTACACATGATCCAGGGGTTAGTATGGTGGAGCTGCGAGCGGTTGCCCACCCCAACTGTCCCCATCCTCCCATGGCGGCCCACCCTGCGTGGGGTTCCCCATCCGAGGGTCCCACACCCCTCGCTGAGCACTGGGGTGGCAAGCCCATTGCGCCTGGGCTCTTTGCCTGTGAGCAGAGATGGCTACTCACCTCCTCGGCTGCCCACAGAAGCCCTTCCACCAGGTTCATGTTTTTCAAATGGAGTACTAATCGGTGCCAGCATGAGAGCTTGCTGGGAAGACTAATGAATGATGGGAGGGCGTTGGGTATGGGGTCGTTCCCATTAATTGTGTGAAAATAGGGCTTAAGTTTCTCGCTACGCTGGGATGAGTTCACAATTCTGCCTCCAGGAGCCGGGTAGGTTGCATCACAAACTGTTTGATGGCTGGTACGATCCTCGTTTTTGCCTCTCCCTTTATTCACTGGCCTCATTGCACTCTCGCCCGAACAGAGCGCAACAGGCCGTAGAATCGTGCCCTGTATTTAACCTGTTTAATTTCAGTCCAATGTAGGCAAACAATTAGCTAACATCTGCTGAAACCTACCATTAAACTACATTCGCCGTCACTCTCACCTGTATTACTGCCAGAGATACAAACTGCTCATTACCTGCACTGGCTAAATTCTGCTTTTGAGGCTTTAAGCATCGGTAAATGTACATTCCAAAGGAGGTGTTGGTGGTGCAGTGGGTGGTATTCCTTGTCTCTGAGGCAGAAGCTTCAATTCCAGGACTTGTTGGCCAAGCAAGGAGTATTGATGATTCAGTTCCATAGATTGCAGGTCAGAAAACCACCCCATTCCCCCGCAAAATGGGGAAATAAGTTGCAATGATAAGGAGCAAAAGGGAAACTGGTAGAAATAGTAGTTCTCAAACATCTGTTTGAACAAACCTGTACAGGGACTGTTCTCTCAACACCCTGTGCATTTCAAACTGCTTATGAATGAGCGACAGCATTCTGAGATTAAATTTGCTCTCGCATCTGCAATAACACAGCATCTATTCCGCCATTTCAACACTCTCTCTTCGTATAGGGAAGGCTTTGTTCTGATTGGCCAGTGGCTGAGAGTCTCTGGACTAGATAACGCCAATCTGGAACCAAAAGCTTAGGCTGGTATAGTTCCTTCCTTCAGGTTTGCACTGGGTGGTCTCAAGCTGACAGAATATACCCCAGAATACCGTCACTTCACTGTGGAGAGGTTAAATTCCCCTTAGTCTGACATAAAGGCAGGTGGATGTCAGTGCAAACAGCCCACAGATCCGAAATATCTGCAGAAGGACTTTGTTCACAGTCCTTCAAGGTGTTCACAGTTATCACGAGGAATTTTGATATAATTTATTCTGCTGCTCTGGCTCAGTTTGTTTTGTGAAATTGATTAAAACAATCAACCAGAGTTCAGTGCCGGGTGACAGACAACACAAAACAATTTGGGGTTCCAATTACCAAGAGCACAGATAAAGAACAGCACAGTGGTGCCTTAGATAGACAACCAGATTCTCACACAACCGGCCGGGTCAACCAGATTCTCACACAACTGGCCCAGTAAAACCAGATTCTCACACAACCGGCCGGGTCAACCAGATTCTCACACAACCGGCCGGGTCAACCAGGTTTTCACACAACTGGCCCGGTAAAACCAGATTCTCACACAACTGGCCTGGGTTAACCAGGTTCTCACACAACTGGCCTGGGTCAACCAGATTCTGACACAACTGGCCTGGGTTAACCAGGTTCTCACACAACTGGCCCGGTAAAACCAGATTCTCACACAACTGGCCCGGGTCAACCAGATTCTCACACAACTGGCCTGGGTCAACCAGATTCTCACACAAATGGCCCGGTTCAACCAGATTCTCAGACAACCGGCCGGGTCAACCAGATTCTCACACAACCGGCCGGGTCAACCAGATTCTCACACAAATGGCCTGGTAAAACCAGATTCTCACACAAATGGCCCGGTAAAACCAGATTCTCACACAAATGGCCCGGTAAAACCAGATTCTCACACAAATGGCCCGGTAAAACCAGATTCTCACACAACTGGCCCGGTTCAACCAGATTCTCAGACAACCGGCCTGGGTTAACCAGATTCTCACACAACCGGCCGGGTCAACCAGATTCTCACACAACTGGCCCGGTAAAACCAGGGGCGGGATTCTCCGACCCCCCGCCGTGCCGGAGAATCCGCGGGCGGGCCTGTGCCGTGAGGACACTCTTTCCCTCCGCGCCGGGCCGCTGTAAAGCTCCGCCATGGCCAGCGCAGAGAAGATACCCCCTGTGTATGCGCAGGAATCACGCCAGCGGTTCTGGGAACACGCTGGTGCTCCTGCTCCTGCGCCAACACGCGCCGGTCGGCGGAGGCCCTTCGGTGCCAGTTGGCATGGCGCCAACCACTCTAGCGCCAGCCTAGCCCCCGAAGGTGCAGAGGATTCCGCACCTTCCGGGTGTCCTGACGCCGGAGTGGTTCATGCCACCCTTTGGCGCTGGTACGGCCCGCCCGCCGGATACCGGAGAATCTCGCCCCAGATTCTCACACAACTGGCCTGGAACAACAAGTTACAATACTCCAAGGAGTCCAGGTTAATTTCATCAAACTAAAGACCTGGGCGGAGATAGACAAACTGAATCAGGACTTGAGTCGCCAGCCACGAGGGAACTGTAGCCATGGCTATTATCATCCACACAGCAACGGTATTTAGCTGACTGCCCAGCTCAGTTCTGTCAATGGCTCATTGACCAGGGTCTCCCCTCAGAGTGCCCCAGACACAGACCCAGTCCTTTCTGTTCCCAGTGACCCCAGAGCGCAATCAACTTTGCAAAACGAACGCCTCGCCTGAGAGCATGTCTCTGCCTCACTTTCAGGGGTAGTCCAGATCCATTCAGGTTGCTGCCCCAAGCCCCAGCTTGTTAAATCCCTCGCCCACCAGTTACCTCCCCCCCCCCCCCCCCACACCCACACACATACCTCTGCACACCCACCTGTCCACTGAAACTGCGGCCAAGGTGAAGCTGCTGGCATAGACTGTGAGGTAAATGAAGAAGTGGACAGCCTTGCACATGAAGGAGCCGAAGACCCAGGAATCCAGGGTGTAGATGGTGGCCTGGAAGGGCACACAGCAGAGGATGAAGCAGAGATCGGCCACACCCAGGTTGAGAATGAAGAGGTTGGTGGTGTTACTGTTCATCTGGCCGTTCCTCAGGAGGACGGCCAGGACCAGGCTGTTCCCTACCGTGCCGAGCAAGAAGATCAGGCAGAAGACCAGAGGCACGATCACACTCTCGGGTCTCACCTCCCAGACCAGGGAGGAATTCCAGTGCTGGCTCACATTCATCTTTCAGCTCTCTCCCAACCCCTTCCTCCAAACCCTTGAACCTCCCAAGGAAACAAAGTTTGGAGAGAGTGTGAAGCAGAGTTAGCTGTCCCCGGGCTGGCTGGCTGGGTGAGAGCTCCGCTGTCTCTCTCTATCTGCTGTCCATGGAGCTCTTTATATCTGCTACTTCTCTCATTGACTCGTTACCAAGACGACATCAATTCGCTTCCTCCTTGACGATGACGATTGATAACTGCCTCCCGCCCCCATTCCCAGGGGAGGGGGAGTTTGACAGACAGCATCCCAACATCGATTAAACTCCTGGGGAAGAGTCTGCTGCTGAAGTCCAGAGGCTGCATGTCCTGCTTGACAGATAACAGTATTTCTGACTTGAATATTGTCATGTGTGTTCCTCTATACATGCCGCTGAGTTTGTGTACATATGCCACTGTGTGGTGTGTATGTATACAGGCCACTGTATGTGTGAATACATGCCACTGTGTGTGTGTGTATACCATGTCACTGTGTGTGTATACACATGCTACTAGGTGCATGTGCGTGTGTATCAATGCCATTGTGTGTGTATACCATGTCACTCTGTGTATATATACATGTCACTGTGTGTATACGTGCCACTGTGTGTATATACATGCCAGTGTGTGTGCATATACATGCCATTATGCGTGTATACATGCCACTGTGTGTCTCTATAAATGCCACTATGTGTATATATATACATGCTGCTGTGTGTGTATGAGTATGTGTGCATACCATGCCACTGTGTGTGTGCCATGCCACTGTGTGTGTGTGTATACCATGTCAGTGTGCATGGGAGTGTGTGTGTGTGTGAATACATGCCAGTGTGTGTGTATACCATATCTGTGTGCATATGTGAGAATACATGCCACTGTGTGTGTATACACGCCACTGTATGTGTGTGTATACCATGTAACTGTGTGTATACATGCCAGTGTGTGTATACATGCCACTGTGTGTGTGTGCATATACCATGTCACTGTGTGTATACATGCCAGTGTGTGTGTATACATCCAGCAGGGGGCAGCAGAGCAGTGCTTCTGATTGGCTGTTCCGGGGAGATTTGCATACGTGCAGTGCGGTCAGCGTAAGTTGAAGGTGCACCTGCATCAGTGACCCAAGGTGGTCGACGGAAGTCAAGCATCCAGCAGGGGGCAGCAGAGCAGAGCTTCTGATTGGCTGTTCCGGGGAGATTTGCATACGTGCAGTGCGGTCAGCGTAAGTTGAAGGTGCACCTGCATCAGTGAACCAAGGTGTTCGACGGAAGTCAAGCATCCAGCAGGGGGCAGCAGAGCAGAGCTTCTGATTGGCAGTTCCGGGGAGATTTGCATACGTGCAGTGCGGTCAGCGTAAGTTGAAGGTGCACCTGCATCAGTGACCCAAGGTGTTCGACGGAAATCAAGCATCCAGCAGGGGGCAGCAGAGCAGAGCTTCTGATTGGCTGTTCTGGGGAGATTTGCATACGTGCAGTGCGGTCAGCGTAAGTTGAAGGTGCACCTGCATCAGTGACCCAAGGTGTTCAACGGAAGTCAAGCATCCAGCAGGGGGCAGCAGAGCAGAGCAGAGCTTCTGATTGGCTGTTCCGGGGAGATTTGCATACGTGCAGTGCGGTCAGCGTAAGTTGAAGGTGCACCTGCATCAGTGACCCAAGGTGTTTGACGGAAGTCAAGCATCCAGCAGGGGGCAGCAGAGCAGAGCTTCTGATTGGCTGTTCCGGGGAGATTTGCATACGTGCAGTGCGGTCAGCGTAAGTTGAAGGTGCACCTGCATCAGTGAACCAAGCTGTTCGACGGAAGTCAAGCATCCAGCAGGGGGCAGCAGAGCAGAGCTTCTGATTGGCTGTTCCGGGGAGATTTGCATACGTGCAGTGCGGTCAGCGTAAGTTGAAGGTGCACCTGCATCAGTGACCCAAGGTGTTCAACGGAAGTCAAGCATCCAGCAGGGGGCAGCAGAGCAGAGCAGAGCTTCTGATTGGCAGTTCCGGGGAGATTTGCATACGTGCAGTGCGGTCAGCGTAAGTTGAAGGTGCACCTGCATCAGTGAACCAAGGTGTTCGACGGAAGTCAAGCATCCAGCAGGGGGCAGCAGAGCAGAGCTTCTGATTGGCAGTTCCGGGGAGATTTGCATACGTGCAGTGCGGTCAGCGTAAGTTGAAGGTGCACCTGCATCAGTGACCCAAGGTGTTCGACGGAAGTCAAGCATCCAGCAGGGGGCAGCAGAGCAGAGCTTCTGATTGGCTGTTCCGGGGAGATTTGCATACGTGCAGTGCGGTCAGCGTAAGTTGAAGGTGCACCTGCATCAGTGACCCAAGGTGTTCAACGGAAGTCAAGCATCCAGCAGGGGGCAGCAGAGCAGAGCAGAGCTTCTGATTGGCAGTTCCGGGGAGATTTGCATACGTGCAGTGCGGTCAGCGTAAGTTGAAGGTGCACCTGCATCAGTGAACCAAGGTGTTCGACGGAAGTCAAGCATCCAGCAGGGGGCAGCAGAGCAGAGCTTCTGATTGGCAGTTCCGGGGAGATTTGCATACGTGCAGTGCGGTCAGCGTAAGTTGAAGGTGCACCTGCATCAGTGACCCAAGGTGTTCGACGGAAGTCACGCATCCAGCAGGGGGCAGCAGAGCAGAGCTTCTGATTGGCTGTTCTGGGGAGATTTGCATACGTGCAGTGCGGTCAGCGTAAGTTGAAGGTGCATCTGCATCAGTGACCCAAGGTGTTCGACGGAAGTCAAGCACCCGAGACGCTATACGTGTAGTGTCTCCCACCCGCCCGCCTCCTCTAACCTAATAAGACCCATTGGGGTGAGCAGGTGAGTGCCTTATTACATTATTATTTTACTTTTTCTTATTTGTTAACCAGAACTACGTTGAAAAAGACTATAGCAGAGGTATCCAAGTTTCTTTTTTTTAAACTGAAATTTATACAAAGTAATAAATTAATTAACTAATCAGAGATGGCTGGGCAGGTGATGTGCTGTAGCAGTATGATGTGGGAGCTGGCTGTTCCCCTTGTGAATGGCAATGACCACATCTGCAGCAAGTGTTGGTTGCTGGAAGAACTCCGGCTCAGAGTTGATGATCTGGAATCTGAGCTTCAAACACTGCGGCACATCCGGGAGGGGGAGAGTTACCTGGACACTTTGTTTCAGGAGGCAGTCACACCTGGGAGATTAAGTAATTCACATTCAGTAAGTGATCAGGGACTTCAGAGTGTGACTGTTAGTGAGGCAGGCAGGGGGATCCTGAGTTCAGGAGTGCAGGAGCCTCAGCCCTTGACCTTGTCCAACAGGTATGAGACTCTTGTTCCCTGTATGGATGAGGAAAAAGGCTCTGGACAGGATGAGCCAGCTGACCACGGTACCATGGTGCAGAAGGCCATTCAAGAGGGGGGAGTAAAAAGACAAGTAGTTGTTATAGGGGATTCTATAATTAGGGGGACAGATAGTATCCTATGCAAGCCGGATCGGGAGTCTTGCATGGTGTGTTGCCTGCCCGGTGCCAGGATGCGGGACATCTCTGACCGCCTTGAAAGGATAGTGGAGCGGGAGGGGGAGGATCCAGTTGTTGTGGTCCACGTTGGGACTAACAACATAGGTAAAGCTAGGGTGGAGGACCTGTTCGGGGACTATCAAGCACTAGGAAGAAAATTGAAATACAGGTCCTCAAGGGTCATAATCTCCGGATTATTGCCCGAGCCACGTGCTAATTGGCATAGGGACAAGAAAATTAGGGAAGTAAACACATGGCTAAGGGATTGGTGTGGGAAAGAGGGATTCCACTTCATGGGACATTGGCATCAGTTTTGGAACCGGGGGGGATCTGTACCGTTGGGACGGTCTCCACCTGAACCGATCTGGAACCAGTGTTCTAGCGAAGAGGATAAATAGGGTGGTCAGTAGGACTTTAAACTTCTGAGTTGGGGGGAAGGGAAAGTGAAAGCGACAGGGAGCATGGAGTTAAATGGCAAGATACGCAGGAGGATAACATGTAGGCAGGTGGATTTAAGCTTGATGCAGACTAGGAATTCAACAAAAAGGAAGGATAACTTTGGACATCTTAGGACTTCCAATATCTGTAATGATAAGAAAGTTAGCATTAAGGCACTTTACCTGAATGCTCGTAGCATTTGTAACAAAGTAGACGAACTAATGGCACAGATCATCGTGAATGATTATGATGTGGTAGGCATTACAGAGACATGGCTGCAGGGGGTTCAGGACTGGCAGTTAAACATCCAAGGATATACAACCTATCGAAAAGACAGGGAGGTGGGCTGAGGGGGTGGGGTTGCCTTGTTAGTTAAGAACAAAATTAAATCTATGGCACTAAACGACATAGGGTCGGATGATGTGGAGTCTGTGTGGGTAGAATTGAGGAACCACAAAGGCAAAAAAACCATAATGGGAGTTATGTACAGACCTCCTAACAGTGGTCAGGACCAGGGGCGCAACATGTACCGGGAAATAGAAAAGGCATGTCAGAAAGGCAAGGTCACGGAGATCATGGGGGACTTCAATATGCAGGTGGATTGGGTAAATAACGTAGCCAGTGGATCCAAAGAAAAGGAATTCATGGAATGCTTACAAGATGGCTTTTTGGAACAGCTTGTCATGGAGCCCACAAGGGAGCAGGCTATTCTGGACCTAGTGCTATGTAATGAACCAGACTTTATAAAAGATCTTAAAGTAAGGGAACATTTAGGAAGCAGCGATCATAATATGGTTGAGTTCAGTCTGCAGTTTGAAAGAGAGAAGGCAAAATCGGATGTAATGGTGTTACAGTCAAATAAAGGTAATTACGAGGGCATCAGAGAGGAACTGGCGAAAATCGACTGGAAGCAGACCCTAGTGGGGAAGACAGCAGAGCAAAAATGGCAGGAGTTTGTATGCATAATTGAGGACACTGTACAGAGGTTCATCCCCAAGAAAAGAAAGATTATCCGGGGAGGGATTAGACAGCCATGGCTGACAAAGGAGGTCAGGAAATGTATCAAAGAAAAAGAGAGATCCTATAAAGTGGCCAAAAGCACTGGGAAATCAGAAGATTGGGAAGGCTACAAAAACAAACAGAGGTTAACAAAGAGACAAATAAGGAAGGAGAGGATCAAATATGAAGGCAGGCTAGCCAGTAATATAAGAAATGATAGAAAAAGTTTCTTTCAATACATAAGAAACAAATGACAGGCCAAAGTAGACATTGGGCCATTTCAAACTTATTCCGGAAGGCTAGTGATGGGAGACGAGGAAATGGCTGGAGAACTTAATAAGTACTTTGCGTCTGTCTTCACAGTGGAAGACATGAGTAATATCCCAAAAATTATAGAGGGTCAGGGGGCTGAGTTGAGTATGGTTGCCATTACAAAAGAGATGGTGCTAAAAAAGCTAAAAGGTCTTAAAATTGACAAATCTCCTGGCCCCGATGGGCTACACCCTAGAGTTCTGAGGGAGGTGGCTGAAGAAATAGCGGAAGCGTTGGTTGAGATCTTTCAAAAATCACTGGAGTCAGGGAAAGTCCCGAACGATTAGAAGATCGCTGTTGTAACCCCCTTGTTCAAGAAAGGATCAAGACAAAAGATGGAAAATTATAGGCCAATTAGCCTAACCTCGGTTGTTGGTAAAATTCTAGAATCGATCGTTAAGGATGAGATTTCTAAATTCTTGGAAGAGCAGGGTCGGATTAGAACAAGTCAACATGGATTTAGTAAGGGGAGGTCATGCCTGACGAACCTGTTAGAATTCTTTGAGGAGGTGACAAGTAGGTTAGACCAGGGAAACCCAGTGGATGTGGTCTATCTGGATTTCCAAAAGGCCTTTGATAAGGTGCCACACAGGAGGCTGCTGAGTAAGGTGAGGGCCCATGGTGTTCGAGGTGAGCTACTGGCATGGGTTGAGGATTGGCTATCTGACAGAAGGCAGAGAGTTGGGATAAAAGGTTCTTTTTCGGAATGGCAGCCGGTGACCAGCGGTGTCCCACAGGGTTCAGTGTTGGGGCCGCAGCTGTTCACCATATATATTAATGATCTGGATGAAGGGACTGGGGGCATTCTAGCGAAGTTTGCCGATGATACAAAGTTAGGTGGTCAGGCAGGTAGTGCTGAGGAAGTGGGGAGGCTGCAGAAGGATCTAGACAGTTTGGGAGAGTGGTGCAGGAAATGGCTGATGCAATTCAACGTGAGTAAATGTGAGGTCTTGCACTTTGGAAAAAAGAATCCAAGCATAGACTACTTTCTAAACGGTGAGAAAATTCATAATGCCAAAGTACAAAGGGATCTGGGAGTGCTAGTCGAGGATTCCCTAAAGGTAAACATGCAGGTTGAATCTGTGATTAAGAAAGCGAATGCAATGTTGTCATTTATCTCAAGAGGGTTGGAATATAAAAGCAGCGATGTGCTACTGAGCCTTTATAAGGCTCTGGTTAGGCCCCATTTGGAGTACTGTGTCCAGTTTTGGGCCCCCATCTCAGGAGGGACATACTGGCACTGGAGCGTGTCCAGCGGAGATTCACACGGATGATCCCTGGAATGGCGGGTCTAACATATGATGAACGGCTGAGGATCCTGGGATTGTATTCATTGGAGTTTAGAAGGTTAAGGGGAGATCTAATAGAAACTTACAAGATAATACATGGCTTAGAAAGGGTGGACGCAAAGAAACTGTTTCCGTTAGGCGAGGAGACGAGGACCCGTGGGCACAACCTTAGAATTAGAGGGGGTAAATTCAGAACAGAAATGCGGAGACATTTCTTCAGCCAGAGAGTGATGGGCCTGTGGAATTCATTGCCGCAGAGTGCAGTGGAGGCCGGGACGCTAAATGGCTTCAAGGCAGAGATAGATAAATTCTTGATGTCGCGAGGAATTAAGGGCTACGGGGTGAATGCTGGTAGGTGGAGTTGAAATGCCCATCAGCCATGATTGAATGGCGGAGTGGACTCGATGGGCCGAATGGCCTTACTTCCACTCCTATGTCTTATGGTCTTATGGTCTTATGCCACTGTGTGTGTGTATATGTGTATACCACGTCTGTGTGTGTGTATATGTGCATGCCACTGTGTATATATACCATGTCACTCTGGGTGTATGTGTATTGTGTATATATACATGCCACTGTGTGTGTATATACCATGTCAGTGTGTGTGGGTGTGTGTATGCATACACTGTGTGTGTATATACCATGTCAGTGTGTGTGGGTGTGTGTATGCATACACTGTGTGTGTATATATACCATGTCACTCTGGGTGGTTGTGTATACAGTATATACAAGCCACTGTGTGTGTGTATGTACCATGTGTGTGTGTACATGCCCCTCAATTAGAAAGTCGGGGGTTAAGTCCCATTCTGGGCACCTGAGCACAAAATCTCGGCTGGCACGTTATTGCAGTGCGGGAGAAGCACTGCACCATTTGAAATGCTGAACTGTGGCTTTCCTCTCTGGTAGATCGAAACAAACCCATGGCAATGTTTTGAAGATGAGCAGGGTGTCCGCTGGTGTACTGGTCAATCTTTATCCCTCCATCAACATCATCGATAGGATGACCTTGGTGCTGTTTGTAGGGGCTTGCTGTGTGTAAATTAGCCTCAGTATTCCTTACATGACAACAAAGACTACAGATCACTGGCTGTAATACATTTTTGGGTGTCCTGAGGTCATGCAATGTCAAGATTTCTGATGTTAGTTTGACTGAGCCTGCACCAATTGAAAATGAAATGAAATGAAATGAAAATCGCTTATTGTCACGAGTAGGCTTCAATTAAGTTACTGTGAAAAGCCCCTAGTCGCCACATTCCGGCGCCTGTCCGGGGAGGCTGGTACGGGATTGGAACACTCAGCAGGATTAATTTGATGAGTTCTGCCAAATTAAGAATCACAGAATATGAAAATGCCGAAGGAGGGTCCATCAGGCCTGTGCTGGTTTTTTGAAAGAGATATGTAATTAGTCACAGCTGCTAATTTCTATGTAGTCTCTATTCCAACACAGGGTAGCATGGTTAGTACTGCTGCCTCACAGTGCCAGGGACCCGGGTTCAAATCTAGCCTCGGGTGACTGTTCGTGATGAGTTTGCATGTTCTCCCCGTGGCTGCATGGGCTTCCTCCGGGTGCTCCGGTTTCCTCCCACAGTCCAAAGATGTGCAGGTTAGGTGGGGTTAAGGGGTTAGGTGGGAGTCTGGTTGGGGTGCTCTTTCAGAGGGTCAGTGCAGACTAGATGGGGTGAATAGCCTCCTTTTGCACTGTAGGGATTCCATGATTCTTCTATGATTCTTTCACCACAGCCCTGCAATGGTTTTTTTTCCAAGCATCCAGCCAACTCCTTTTTGAAAATTCCAGTAAAATCCCACAATTTCCGGGAGTTACCTTCCTGCGAAATCTCACAAAGCGTGAAATCGCAAACAACTAAAGTACTTTAAAATGAGAGGTAGTTTGATATGTTCCAGCCGTCCCAAACTTTGACATGTGTAAAGGAACAGGGCAACAAAAATCATGTTTTTAAAATAAATTTAAGAGAATTTTTTTAACAAAGTAGTAAAACGAGTAATATAAAATTAGTCACACTTACAGTGCAATGCTTAATAACAATAATCTTTATTTGTGTCACAAGTATGGTGAGGCGGTGGTGCAGTGGGATTGTCACTGGATTAGTAAATCAGAAACCAGAAACCCAGAATAATTTCACCACTGCAGATACCAAAATTTGAATTCAATAAAAATCTAATTAAAAGTCTAATGATAACCATGAAATCACTGTTGATTGTTGTAAAACCCCACCTGGTTTACTTAGGTCCTTTAGGGAAGGAAATCTGCCATCCCTACCCGATCTAACCAAAATTTGACTCCAGACCCACAGCAACGTGGATGACTCTTAACTGCCCCTCAAGGACAATTAGGGATGGGCAATAAACACTGGCACAGCCAGTGATGTCAACATCCCATAAACAAATTTTAAAAAGTAGGCTTACATTAACGCTATGTTATGGGCCCGGGTTTGGAGAACCCCAAAGTGTATCATGTAGTTCACCTGACCCACAACTTTTAATAGATTGTGGTATGGGGAGCACACGGCTCACTCTACAGGTGTGGTACAGCAGTAATGGAGAAGTATTTTTAAAAACAAAACAACGTTTATTCTATGAACTGAAGTTAACCTTTTTAAAATAAACAGTGAACATCTTAGCAACCATTAATTCAAATACAACCCCCAAATAATACAACACTAAGTAATTCTTAATAACTTCCCAAACAACATCCAGAAGACAGAAGAAACACCTTTTAACAGAAGCACATTAGGTTTACATTCACTACTGAGAACACTTATAATTCTGAATTCACCAAATGATCAAGAGATAGTCTTTTCATGGCAGAGAGATCAACAGTACACCTGCTCTTCTGGCTTCAGCTCCAACACTGAAAACTAAACTAAAACACACCCTGCAGCAAACAGCCTAAAACAAAAATAAAAAGCTGACAGGCAGCCCAACTCCACCCACTCTCTGACATCACTACAGTAGTAAACTCCCATTTCTTAAAGGTACTCTTCACTACAGATATTTATATACACACCCGTTTACAAACATTATTTCTTAATGGTACTCTCACATTTCAGCTGCAATTAAGTTACTGTGAAAATCCCCTAGTCGCCACAGTACGGCGCCAGTTCGGGTTCACTGAGGGAGAATTCAGAATGTCCAATTGTGGGAGAAAACGAGCACTCGGAGGAACCAATGCAGACACGGGGATAGCGTGCAGACTCCGCACAGAGAGTGAGAATGAGGTGGAAGGTGTTGTTCGTTTAATCACCTTGCTCTAGAGTCGCCAGGTATCTTTATGATACCACCACGAGGTTCAAGTTCAAGTGCTGATCAATAACTCAATACACCAGTTAGTAAGGTTCAAATCAAAACACATTTATTATATGCACAGTCAATCGCTACTCATGCATAAAATACTACTCACTAGACTATCTCTAACAATAAAAGGCCAATACTTAGCTTTGGAAACTGGCCCACCAGGTTAGGGGAACAAATGGCCTTTCGTTCGATTCTGAGTCTGCAGGCTTCCAGCTGGTATGGACTAAGGGTTAGAAGCGCCTATCTCGTAGCGTGCGTTGACTGGACACTTACTTGGTTGGTGCAGCTGCTAGGCAAGTCTCTCTGAGTTGAGAGTCATGGTCGAGTTCTTTGAGAGCTGCCAAGAAGAACAAACTGAACTTGGGGACTCTAATTTATAGTCCCCAGGGGCTTTGCGCCTTTTTGGAAGGACCCCGTACCTGGTTCCAATTGATTGGACCATGCTCCAATCAATTGATTTGATTTCCCCAATACTGGGGCTGTTCCCTGATCGCTGGGCGGTTCCTAAGTGTCCGTTGGCCTTCCTTTGTCTTGGCTCCTGCTGGCGCCGAGGAGTCTGGCTTGGCCTCAATTATCTTAAATGTTTCCAATTGTTCCTGGGGATAGCTCATCAATATGTAGATGGTTGTTAGTTTCAGTGCTGTCTGGGTTTCTGCAAGTTCTAATATACAGGAGATTTTGCACCTGCTTGTTTTCCTGCGTTTGGCCATTTCTCCCTCCATTCTTAGCGGATCTCCATTTTAAAGTCGGGAAGTGGCCAACCCAGGTGGCTACAAAGGAGTGGATGAAGTGGCTGATGCAGATGTTGATGTGAAATGAAAATGAAAATCGCTCATTGTCACGAGTAGGCTTCAATGAAGTTAGTGTGAAAAGACCCTAGTCGCCACATTCCGGCGCCTGTTCGGGGAGGCTGGTACGGGAATTGAACCGTGCTGCTGGCCTGCCTTAGTCTGCTTTAAAAGCCAGTGATTTAGCCCAGTGTGCTAAACCAGCCCCATAAGAACAATGTTATTCTTTTATTTTAATATTTTTATTCAGGGCATTTTCATTTTATATATAAAACACTACTTTACCGTCCTACATTTCTCATTCTAAAAACCCCATAACACCCCACATGCCCCATTTTATAACTATAAAACAAAACTAAAGAGCCTCACCCACCTTGCCCCCAGGCCCACCACCCCCTCCCCCCCCCCCCCCCTCGCTGCTGACCATTACCAAGTCTTAAAGAAGGTGAAGAACAGTCCCCACCTCGAGTAGAACCTTGAGTAGAACCTCTCCTCCGAACCCTGTTGTGTTATGCTGCTTCGGATAACACAGGCTGCTACTTGATGCAGTCTTAACTAAAAGATGCTCCAGACTCTGAAATGAGTTCAACGTGTTTATTGAACTATTAACACAGTTCTCAAATGAGTTCGACTCTCTGCTAATCTAACTGTAGTAACTCAGTCTAACTGTACCAGCTTGCTCTAAGCCACATGCTGGGATGTGATGCTGCTGATCCACCCTGTCTAACTCTCTAGATGTCTCTGTGGAAAGAGGCAGGGTGTGTGTGTCTCATCCCTTTTATAGTGTTTATGTCATGCTCCCTTGTGATGATGCCACCTCTGAGTGTCCTGACTTCGCATTGGTTGTGTCCTATTCTGAGTGTTCATTGGTTGCATGTTTGCATATCATGACAAACCCCTAATGGCAAACTTTATCTTCTCCAAACGTAAAAAGTCCGACAGGTCACCGGCCCACACTGTCGCCCTTGCTGGATCCGGAATCCATCACCCTACTAAAATCTTCTTCCGGGCTATCAAGAAAGCAAAGGTCAACACGGCACCTCCCTCCCCTCCTGCCTTCCCGGATCTCCCAATGCCCAAATATTGCCACCAGGGGTTCGGGGCCACCTTCACCCCTAAAATCTCCAACATTAACCCCAAAACGGTCTCCCAAAATCCCTCCAATTTCGTACTGACCAGAATATGTGTGTGTGGTTCTCTGGTCCTTTAAACACCGCTTGCATCTAGCCTCCCCCTCTGGGAAGAATCACTCATACGCGTCTTTGTCGTGTGTGCTCTGATGTCCCCAAGAAGAATGGCAGTGCGTCTTCTGGGCCTCTGGTGTCAACCTCGTGGATGACCTTTGGGATGTCTGTGAGGTTCCAAGTCTTTGATTTGCATAGTTTACCAAGACAGGTGCAGTGGAAGCATTGGGCAGTACTCCCAGTGACACTGAACATCCCTGTGACACTATCATCCCAGTGACACTATCATCCCAGTGACACTATCATCCCAGTGACACTGATTATTGCTGTGACACTGATCATCCCTGTGACACTATCATCCCTGTGACACTATCATCCCTGTGACACAATCATCCCTGCGACACTATCATCCCTGTGACACTATCATCCCAGTGACACTGATCATCCCAGTGACACTGATCATCCCTGTGACACTGATCATCCCAGTGACACTGATCATCCCTGTGACACTATCATCCCAGTGACACTGATCTTCCCTGTGACACTGATCATCCCTGTGACACAATCATCCCTGCGACACTATCATCCCTGTGACACTATCATCCCAGTGACACTATCATCCCAGTGACACTGATCATCCCAGTGACACTGATCATCGCTGTGACACTATCATCCCTGTGACACTATCATCCCTGTGACACTGATCATCCCTGTGACACTGATATTCCCTGTGACACTGATCATCCCTGTGACACTATCTTCCCTGTGACACTGATCATCCCAGTGACACTATCATCCCAGTGACACTGATCATCCCAGTGACACTGATCATCGCTGTGACACTGATCATCGCTGTGACACTATCATCCCTGTGACACTGATCATCCCTGTGACACTGATCATCGGTGTGACACTATCATCCCAGTGACACTATCATCCCAGTGACACTATCATCCCAGTGACACTATCATCCCAGTGACACTGATATTCCCTGTGACACTGATATTCCCTGTGACACTGATCATCGCTGTGACACTGATCATCGCTGTGACACTATCATCCCAGTGACACTGATTATCGTTGTGACACTGATCATCCCTGTGACACTATCATCCCTGTGACACTGATCATCCCTGTGACACTATCATCCCTGTGACACAATGATCTCTGTGACACTATCATCCCTCTGACACTGATCATCCCTGTGACACTGATTATCGCTGTGACACTGATCATCCCTGTGACACTATCATCCCTGTGACACTATCATCCCTGTGACACTGATCATCCCTGTGACACTATCATCCCTGTGACACAATCATCCCTGTGACACTATCATCCCTGTGACACTATCATCCCTGTGACACTATCATCCCTGTGACACTGATCATCCCTGTGACACTATCATCCCAGTGACACTATCATCCCTGTGACACTGATCATCCCTGTGACACTATCATCCCTGTGACACAATCATCCCTGTGACACTATCATCCATGTGACACTGATCATCCCTGTGACACTGATCATCCCTGTGACACAATCATCCCTGTGACACTATCATCCATGTGACACTGATCATCCCTGTGACACTGATCATCCCTGTGACACTGGTCATCCCTGTGACACTGATCATCCCAGTGACACTATCATCCCTGTGACACTATCATCCCAGTGACACTGATCATCCCTGTGACACTGGTCATCCCTGTGACACTGATCATCCCAGTGACACTATCATCCCAGTGACACTGATCTTCCCTGTGACACTATCATCCCAGTGACACTGATTTTCCCTGTGACACTGATCATCCCTGTGATACTGATCATCCCTGTGACACTGATCATCGCTGTGACACTATCATCCCTGTGACACTGATCATCGCTGTGACACTACCATCCCTGTGACACTATCATCCCTGTGACACTATCATCCCTGTGACACTGATCATCGATCAAAGTATCGGGTTCATTGGTGTAGGGGGTAAGGAGGCGGGAATCCAAAGTAATATTCGGGATCCACTGACGGCAATAATTGACCATGCCCAGCCACTGACGGAGCTGCTTGGCAGTCGTTGGGGGTGGGAAATCGCAGATAGGGCGGATCCGGTCTGGATCTAAGGAACGAGAGGTTGCAGATATCCTAACACCAAGGAACTTAACAGTAAGTTGAGCAATCATAACTTTCGAGGGAGAGACAATGTAACCAAGGGAGGCCAGAAAATTGAGTAAAAGTTGAGTATCGGCCCGACATCCCTCCTCAGTAGGGTTAGCGATCAAGAGATCGTCGACGTACTGAACAAGAGTGGAGCCTTGGGAGAAGGAGAGGGATTGTAGTTGGTGTTGGAGATAGCGGGAGAAAAGAGTGGGAGAGTGAATAAAACCTTGAGGCAAACGTGTCCAAGTATACTGTTGGCCATTATAAGTGAATGCAAAAAGATATTGGCATGATTGATCGAGTGGCAGAGCGAAAAAGGCATGTTGGAGGTCTACAAGGGAGAAAAATAGTGCATCTGCAGGAACCTGGGCTAGAATATGCGCAGGGTTAGGAACAAGGGCGTGGAGAGGCTGTGGTGGCTGTGGTGGCTTTCGATGTCCCCCATAATTGAACAGATGTTCCTCGTCCCCATCGTCCCCGTCCTCCCAACCTTGCTTCGCATTGCTGACCGGCGCCGGGGTAGGAGTAGCATTCTTTCGTTCTTTACATTCCTTTTTTAAGACCTCTACTGTTTTAACAATTCCCCCTTCGGTGAGGCCAATGCCCAATTTCGAGGCATTAGAACATAGAACATAGAACAGTACAGCACAGAACAGGCCCTTCGGCCCTCGATGTTGTGCCGAACAATGATCACCCTTCCACATAACCCGCATACCCATAACCCAACAATCCCCCCATTAACCTTACACTACGGGCAATTTAGCATGGCCAATCCACCTAACCCGCACATCTTTGGACTGTGGGAGGAAACCGGAGCACCCGGAGGAAACCCACGCACACTCGGGGAGGATGTGCAGACTCCACACAGACAGTGACCCAGCCGGGAATCGAACCTGGGACCCTGGAGCTGTGAAGCATTGATGCTAACCACCATGCTACCGTGAGGCCAGCTAGCCAGTGTAGATGCATCTTTCAATGACTGACAGTATTCCCTCCATAAAGCAATTAATTTATTTGCGGTGGAACCGCAATTGTTTTTCCAGATCACCTGTTGGGCCTCTAGGACAGGACCCAAGTCTTTAGGTCCCCCCAGAGGCCATTTATCCTTGCCTAGGTTTTTATGGAGGGCCCCCGACAATTGTCGGAGTTGCTTTGAGTGTTTGGGGTATTGTTCACAGAGAGTCCGGAGAGCACTGCCCGGGTCATCACAAGTATCTACGGTATTACCCATGGTGGAATTCTAATTCCACTCTCGTTTCCTAGTAGTCTAGAGAACACTGCCCGAGAATTACCTAATAGTCTGGAGCACACAGCCCGGAATCGTCTCCTAGCAGTCCCGAGAACCCCGCCTGTAAATTCTAGAGAACACAGCCCGGAATTATGGCGGCAGTCCCAGACCGCCCCTAGTGACGATAACTGCAGGGGTCACTTACCCTCCTTAAAACGGGTTTGCTGGACTGACCTGGATCTCGCAGAGGCTTCTCGACAAACCAACGGCAAGGCTGAGCAACGATCAAACTAGTAGTAGGCGAATACCAAGGTGGAAAAGAAAATTTTACTCACGTTGGGGGCCAAATTCGTCCTCTACTTTGAACGAGCTCAGTCGATTACGCCGGTTGGGTAGCGCAGACACCTCTGCCACCAAATGTGAATTGCGCTTTCACATAGCCGTCCGTCATTCCAGAAGTAAAACACTCGAACACGTCAGTAACGAATATTCGTTTATTCACGGCCGGGACAAATCTCTAAGTAGTCGGGGAACCACCTTCGAGAAGTGCCAAAGTCCCAGAGTACAGACTGTCCCTTTATACAATCACAGCTTAGAGGTGGTCCCCTTAAATTCCTAGATACACCAATGATTTGGCAGGGATCCAGAACATGTACTTATATGGAATTATTATCCTGAGGTAGGGTGGTTACTATGACATAATCATTAGCACGGTTCACTAATACTGCTGCTGCTAACGGTTTTCTTATCCTATCCGTCCATCAGGTCCAACTTCCTTATCTCCTTCCCTCTCATGCTCCTGAGTCAGCTCTTTCACATTCCAGTGCCCATTGTCTCAGTTGACAAGGTTTTACACACTCATCTTTGCTGTCTCTGCACTAACAGATACAGAGATCTGTTCTCATTCCATTCCCTCAACCATTTAACATCTTTTTACTTGATGATCACAGATATATTTCAGAACCTTAATATTACGTACAGACAGCAAGGTTAAAACAAGACAATAAATGTAATCCACTTCCACACGGGTAGATAAGGCCTTTATCGGAGTTCCCACGTGTGTCGGCTGGAAGTCATCAGGTGTGTCTCGGCTACGGCTCGTCTCTCTCAGGTAGCGATTGTGGTCTTGAACTTGGCTGGTTGTCATGCTGCAATTGGTGTGGGAACAGGCCGATCCCAAAAGACACCGATCCTTAGTGCGCAGGGCTTCTTATCCTTCTTTTTTGCATCCTTTTGGGCGGGGTTAACTCTGGGTCCAATGGATCGATGTAGAGTCTCAATCACTCTGATCGATACCGGCCAATTAGGGGCAGGTACCTTGATGGCTGGGCGGGTCTTAGTCGTTATTTTTCCAAGTGTATATGCCTTTCCAAATAAGGGGGAGCGGCGCCGGGGAGTCTGCTACTGTTGCTATTCCTTGATTTGAGTCTATTGGGGAAATCGGTGAATGACCTTGAACAGGTGCAGGTTTCAATTTGGTCTGCTTTTTCCTTTACACAATACACAGGGGCTGTGCACTGAGTCCCAGCTTGACCACAATTCCCATTACCCTTTGCAGGCGGCCATTTTAGATGGCCGCATATCCGCCCGCTTGATCCTGAACGCGAAGCATGGTGGATCACAAACTCAAGCCTATATCTACCTTGTTTGCGCCGGCCACCTGTCAGCCAGCTCAGGTCCTACGCTATTCTATCCAAAAATTTTAGATGGCCACAGTACTCATAGAACAACAAAGAACAAAGAAAATTACAGCATAGGAACAGGCCCTTCAGCCCTCCCAGCCTGCGCCAATCCAGTTCCAAAATTACAGCACAGGAACAGGCCCTTCGGCCCTCCCAGCCTGCGCCGATCCAGATCCTTTATCTAAACCTGTCTCCTATTTTCCAAGGTCTACTTCCCTCTGTTCCCCACCCGTTCATATATCTAATTGGGGGACATATATCCAATCGATTACTCCCTGGACCCGGGACATCCTGCTGATGGCGGTGAACCCTGCTGCTCAGTGGGCTCGGTCCAAATTGAAATGGATGTATTGAGCCACCTGGACATATAGGGCCTCCGTGATGGCACAGATGCACCTGTGCACCGAGTTCTGTGAGGTCCCGGACTGGTCCCTACTCAGCGCCTAGAAGAACCCCATGGCCTAAAAGTTCAGGGCGACCAACACCTTGACGGCCACCGGGATCGGGTGTCCTCCCCCATACCTCCACGGCGCTAGGTCTGCCATCATCTGGCAGATATGTCGCACTGTCTCTCTGCTCAGCCGGAGTCTTCGACATGTCTGGTACGGCAGGTCCTCGAATGACAGGCGGAGCTGGTACACACGAGGCCTTGTGCAGCGCCTCCTTGGCACCTCCTCCTCCTCGGTCTGTTGGACGGCTCACTCTCCATCCAGGGCAGCTGCTACCTGTTCCGCTGCTACACGCTCCTCCTCTTCCAGCAGCATCACCTCGTACAGCCACAGGGCATTCCCCAGGGCTGCAGCCACTAGACGGACGGCCACCATTGCTGGTTGTACGTCAATATCTATTGTCTGCAGCGGGTGAAAGGTCGACATGTTAGCATGGTGCCGATCCCCATGCCCAACCAGGTCCAACGGGCTACATGGTGGCCCCAGTTCACACTGCGGACTCTGCCCCCGCATATCCTTCCCGCGCATTCCCACACCCCTGGCCCCACCCTGGGTCCTGTCCCTGATGCCAGCCATACCGTTGGTTGGCAATGCCCTCGCCATTGGTATGCACCGCAGCCCCCATAGGGGTTACTGTGGGTGTTGTCCTGGGTGGGCCGCCGGTGTGTGGCGGCCGGGCGAGTGAGTGTGGTGGAGGCTGGGGACACCCATATGGCTAGTGTCGCTGAAGAACCAGGTGCCAAGACGGGTGGTCATTGGCTGCGCAGCACATTGGCCACGGTAATGCGGCCCGTGCCTGGGCACTGCCCCAGTCCCATGTGGGGTCAACCCATCCACTCAGCATGTCCCCCCCCCCCCCCACCCCCCCGATCCCCCGGCCATGGCAGATCCCAGCCAGTCCAGCCAATGTCCGGCCCGGCAGGCCACAGTCACTCCTCTCTGTGTCCCACTTCCTCTCTCTCCCTCAGCAGCCACGATGCCGGTTTCACGATTTTTGAAACCACAAGTGAACCGTGCCATCGGGAACTCGGCCCATCGGAGGAGGAGAATCGCGGAGGACCTGTAGAACACTGGGTCGGGCCCGCTACTGATATCCAAACAATCTTTACTGTATGTGCGTTCTGGAACGCATTAACGCCGCTGTCGAGGTAATGGAGAATCGCGATTTGGCATCAAATTGGCTCCCGCCACGATTTTAGTGTTGGAACCTATTCTCCGTCCAATCGCATTTCGCGATTTCGCAGTCGGCTAACAGACAATCCTGCACCGGGTGTTTCTTGGCGGCTGCAGTGACAAGAAACACCCTGCTATACAACGGCACTTCAGTGAAACTCACCAGCAGGAAGGGATCCTTGCAGATCGGTACGTCATTTTGACCGGTTGCCCAGGTCTTCACAATTCCATGACCCCTACCTCACTCCCCCTCCAAGTGACAAGACCCTCTTATCCCTGGCAGTGCCATCCTGACTCCCGGACACCCTAGCACCCCTGACTGTGCAAAAGTGCTAGGATGCTACCCTTCCCTGGCCCCCGACCACCCGGGCAACTCCAAAGGCCTTGAAGACCCCCCTACACCGCCAGGTACCGTAAGGCCTGATGAATGTTTATGTGGCTCATTTAAATATACAGATCTGGATCTCACCCAGTGAGGGCAAACTCCAGATCGCGCTGGGCGGAGCGAGTCAGGTGACTCGAGATCAGCCTGACACGCGCACAATGCACCCATTGCACCCGTGACGGGCACAATGGGGTCGCTCAATCGCGCCCACACTGCGTCAAGAGAGAGAATTGCAAATTTGTCCAATAATCAATAAGATACCTTGACAATGTAATTGAGGTAATAATCTCCTTAATAATCTCCTTTAGGGGCAGCACGGTAGCATGGTGGTTAGCATAAATGCTACACAGCTCCAGGGTCCCAGGTTCGGTTCCCGGCTGGGTCACTGTCTGTGCGGAGTCTGCACGTCCTCCCCGTGTGTGCGTGGGTTTCCTCCGGGTGCTCCGGTTTCCTCCCACAGTCCAAAGATGTGCGGGTTAGGTGGATTGGCCATGATAAATTGCCCGTTGTTGGGTTACGGGTATAGGGTGGATACGTGGGTTTGAGTAGGGTGATCATGGCTCGGCACAACATCGAGGGCCAAAGGGCCTGTTCTGTGCTGTACTGTTCTATGTTCTAATAACTTACCCAGGATGGAAAAGCTCATTCCGGAATCAATCTATCTTTTTCTAAAACCTATTTCCTTGCTGTCTTTGCTAAATCGCCATCTTTCTTTTGGTTAATTCACTCAGTCATTTATACTGTGTATTATGATTTGAAGAATCACATGGGAGGGTTTAAATTAGTATGGCAGGGGAGTGGGTACCGGAGCAATAGGTCAGAAGGTGAAAGCATTGAGGGAGAACTAGGGAATAGGGCCAGTATGGCTCTGAGGAAGAGCAGACAGGGAGATGTTGTTGAGAACAGCAGGTCTGGTGGCCTGAAGTGCAAATGCTTTAATGCAAGAAGTATTACGGGTAAAGCAGATGAACTTAGAGCTTGGATTAGTACTTGGAACTATGATGTTCTTGCCATTACAGAGACCTGGTTCAGGAAAGGACAGGATTGGCAGCTAAACGTTCCAGGATTTAGATGTTTCAGGCGGGATAGAGGGGGATGTAAAAGGGGTGGCGGAGTTGCGCTACTGGTTAGGGAGAATATCACAGCTGTATGACGGGAGGACACCTCAGAGGGCAGCAAGGCTATATGGGTAGAGATCAGGAATAAGAAGGATGCAGTCACAACATTGGGGGTTTACTACAGGCCTCCCAACAGCCAGCAGGAGATAGAGGAGCAGATAGGTAGACAGATTTTGGAAACAAGTAAAAACAGGGTTGTTGTGATGGGAGACTTCAACTTCCCTAATATTGACTGGGACTCACTTAGTGCTAGGGGCTTAGATGGGGCAAAATTTGTAAGGAGCATCCAGGAGGGCTTCTTAAAACAATATGTAGATAGTCCAACTAGGGAAGGGGCTGTACTGGACCTGGTATTGGGGAATGAGCCCGGCCAGGTGGTAGCAGTTTCAGTAGGGGAGCATTTCGGGAACAGTGATCACAATTCAGTAAGTTTTAAAGTGCTGGTGGACAAGAATAAGAGTGGTCCTAGGGTGAATGTGCTAAATTGGGGGAAGGCTAATTATACCAATATTAGGCGGGAACTGAAAAACCTAGATTGGGGGCGGATGTTTGAGGGTAAATCAACATCTGACATGTGGGAGGCTTTCAAATGTCAGTTGAAAGGAATTCAGGACCGCATGTTCCTGTGCGGAAGAAGGATAAATACGGTAAATTTCAGGAACCTTGGATAACAAGAGATATTGTAGGCCTCGTCAAAAAGAAAAAGGAGGCATTTGTCAGGGCTAAAAGGCTGGGAACAGACGAAGCCTGTGTGGAATATAAGGATAGAAGGAAGGAACTTAAGCAAGGAGTCAGGAGGGCTAGAAGGGGTCACGAAAAGTCATTGGCAGATAGGGTTAAGGAAAATCCCAAGGCTTTCTACCCGTACATAAAAAGCAAGAGGATAGCCAGGGAAAGGGTTGGTCCACTGAAGGATAGGCAAGGGAATCTATGTGTGGAGCCAGAGGAAATGGGTGAGGTATTAAATTAATACTTTGCATCAGTATTCACCAAAGAGAAGGAATTGGTGGATGTTGAATCTGGAAAAGGGTGTGTAGTCATATTGAGATCCAGAAAGACGAGGTGTTGGGCGTCTTAAAAAATATTAAGGTAGATAAGGTTTCACAGGTCGGCGCAACATCGAGGGCCGAAGGGCCCGTACTGCGCTGTAGTGTTCTATGTTCTATAAGTCCCAGGGCCTGATGGGATCTACCCCAGAATACTGAAGGAGGCTAGAGAGGAAATTGCTGAGGCCTTGACAGAAATCTTTGGATCCTCACTGTCTTCAGGTGGTGTCCCGGAGGACTGCAGAATAGCCAATGTTGTTCCTTTGTTTAAGAAGGGTAGCAAGGGTAATCCAGGGAACTACAGGCCGGTGAGCCTTACGTCAGTGGTAGGGAAATTACTGGAGAGAATTCTTCGAGACAGGATCTACTTCCATGTGGAAGCAAATGGAAGTATTAGCGAGAGGCAGCATGGGTTTGTGAAGGGGAGATCGTGCCTCACTAACTTGACAGAGTTTTTCGAAGAGGTCACAAAGATGATTGATGCAGGTAGGGCAGTGGATGTTGTCTATACGAACTTCAGTAAGGCCTTTGACAAGGTCCCTAATGGTAGAGTGGTACAAAAGGTGAAGTCACACGGGATCAGGGGTGAGCTGGCAAGGTGGATGCAGAACTGGCCAGGTCATAGAAGGCAGAGAGTAGCAATGGAAGGGTGCTTTTCTAATTGGAGGGCTGTGACTAGTGGTGTTCCGCAGGGATCAGTACTGGGACCTTTGCATATAGTAGTACATATAAATGATTTGGAGGAAAATGTAACTGGTCTGATTAGTAAGTTTGCAGATGACTCAAAAGTTGGTGGAATTGCGGATAGCGATGAGGACTGTCAGAGGATACAGCAGGATTGAGATTGTTTGGAGACTTGGGTGGAGAGATGGCAGATGGGAGTTTAATCTGGACAAATGCGAGGTAATGCATTTTGGAAGGTCTAATGCAGGTAGGGAATATACAGTGAATGGTAGAATCCTCAAGTGTATTGAAAGTCAGAGAGATCTAGGTGTACAGGTCCACAGGTCACTGAAAGGGGCAACACAGGTGGAGAAGGTAGTCAAGAAGGCATACGGCATGCTTGCCTTCATTGGCCGGGGCATTGAGTATAAGAATTGGCAAGTCATGTTGGAGCTGTATAGAACCTTAGTTAGGCCACACTTGGAGTATAGTGTTCAATTCTGGGCGCCACATTCTCAGAAGGATGTGGAGACTTTAGAGATGGTGCAGAAGAGATTTACCAGGATGTTGCCTGGTATGGAGGGCATTAGCTATGAGGAGCGGTTGAATAAACTCGGTTTGTTCTCACTGGAACGACGGAGGTTGAGCGGTGACCTGATAGAGGTCTACAAAATTATGAGCGGCATAGACAGAGTGGATAGTCAGAGGCTTTTCCCCAGGGTAGAGGGGTCAATTACTAGGGGCATAGGTTTAAGGTGCGAGGGGCAAGGTTTAGAGGAGACGTACGAGGCAAGTGTTTTACACAGAGGGTAGTGGGTGCCTGGAACTCGATGCCGGAGGAGGTGGTGGAAGCAAGGACACAGGCTTGGAGGGCCAAAGGGCCTGTTCCTGTGCTGTACTTTTCTTTGTTCTTTGACTAGCTTGCTAAAGGGCGAGTCAGAACTCTCTAAATGTTGTATTGAAAATAAAGTTACCATTGGGCACTACAGCTGACTAATAAAGTTCTAGTGGACTTTGCCAAAAAACAGACTTGACCTCTGTTATTTGAGAAGGGATAACGGATATCTAGGGTTCCGAATAGACACAGAGATCCATCACCCCCCCCCCAATAACAGGGACCCAACCAATAACAGGTACCAGCCCCCCCCCACCCCATCAGTCACCCACCTGGAAGCTAAAGAGCAGTGCAGGCAGAAACAGTGAAAAAACTCACTGCTTTTTCTTTCACCTGACCCTTACACCTGCTGCCTTAGACAGATGTCTAGACAGCAGCAACTGTTACCTCCGAGAAAGCCAAAACCACATCACAAGGCTTTACACCCCCTTTGCATTTCCTTTCAAAGAGATCAAGCTTTTAGTAGGCTGCAATGGATAGCTTTCAGACAACCTGATGTCCAGATTGTTTATTTTCACTTCCCTTCATGCTTAAATGTATCTCATGTAACCTACTGAAACTGGAATGTTTACAAACATTTCGGAGTTAAGTGTTTAACAAATGTGAGGTTATCCATTTTGGTAGGAATAACAGCAAACGGGATTATTATTTAAACGATAAAATATTAAAGCATGCCGCTGTTCAGAGAGACTTGGGTGTGCTAGTGCATGAGTCACAGAAGGTTGGTTTACAAGTGCAACAGGTGATTAAGAAGGCAAATGGAATTTTGTTCTTCATTGCTAGAGGGATGGAGTTTAAGACTAGGGAGGTTATGTTGCAATTGTATAAGGTGTTAGTGCGGCCACACCTGGAGTATTGTGTTCAGTTTTGGTCTCCTTACTTGAGAAAGGACGTACTGGCGCTGGAGGGTGTGCAGAGGAGATTCACTAGGTTAATCCCAGAGCTGAAGGGGTTGGATTATGAGGAGCGGTTGAGTAGACTAGGACTGTACTCGTTGGAATTTAGAAGGATGAGGGGGGATCTTATAGAAACATTTAAAATTATGAAGGGAATAGATAGGATAGATGCGGGCAGGTTGTTTCCACTGGCGGGTGACAGCAGAACTAGGGGGCATAGCCTCAAAATAAGGGGAAGTAGATTTAGGACTGAGTTTAGGAGGAACTTCTTCACCCAAAGGGTTGTGAATCTATGGAATTCCTTGCCCAGTGAAGCAGTTGAGGCTCCTTCATTACATGTTTTTAAGGTAAAGATAGATAGTTTTTTGAAGAATAAAGGGATTAAGGGTTATGATGTTCGGGCCGGAAAGTGGAGCTGAGTCCACAAAAGATCAGCCATGATCTAATTGAATGGCGGAGCAGGCTCGAGGGGCCAGATGGCCTACTCCTGCTCCTAGTTCTTGTTTCACTTAAGAAAGTATTTCACCGCTTTTGATGCATTCAGGACCTGTCAGTCATAGCTAGATGGTGGAGGGTCTCTGATGGATGTCTCTAATAGGGGGGGGGGGGGGGGGTCTGGTGGAGTGGCCTGACGAGGGAGTGGGGTGGGCAGAATTTGCATGGTGGGGAAAGGGGCCCTCTGATGGATTTTGGCAGCACTTACCTCCTTGGCCCACCACAAAATCCACCGCGTCAGGGCCAGGCTGGCAAATACTTCCACCACCATGCCACACCCATGTGAATCCTGGCTGAGAGCATCACAGAGATGTGGAGAATCCAGTGTCTAGCCTGATAATAGGATGCAAATGGGTCAAAATGATCCACTGGCGCAAGGCACGAAACCTGATGCCATTGCCAACAGGGGACCAGAGCATCGGAAACTGATGTGCCGTTTTTGTCCACGACATTAGATTCTCTGCTGTATCAGGAACTCTGCTACCAGCTATGGGTGGCGGAGAATCCCCCCCTTTATGTTTTGCATTGACGATGCAATGCTACCTGGGGGAGGATCAAGGGGTTTTCACATGTAGATATCCAATATGCAGTGCATAATGGTGAGGTTGTTGAGCTTTGATATTGTGTCTCAGACACTGATATATGGGTCTTGTTTGTACTGATTACAACTGCTGCCTCTGGGAAGAGTTATCACAGTGAATAAATTCAGGATTTGAGAATAAGGATTAATTGACTCTGAAACCCCTAATTCTAACAACTACCCTATCGAGCACACCCAGGGCAGGTACAGCATGAGTTAGACATTGAATAAAGCTCCCTCTGAACTTCCTCATCTAACACTCTCAGGAGAGATACAGCATAGGTTCGACACAGAAGAGTTCAGTCCTCACTGTCCCAGTCCAGGCACATAGCAGGGCATGTTCAGAGTAGAGTTTGCGATACTCATTCTAATGTCACGTACACCATAAATCATATGAAATTAGATGATAAATACCATGAAAATTATACTGTCGGTAAAAGAAACAGGAAGGTATAAAAGGAGATTATATAACAGCCAATCATGTCTGGCGTGGGTGTGAGAAATTATGTGTGTGGATGAGGCGAAGGTATAGTTTTGAGCTTTTATCTGTATGTGAAAATTGGTACAGAAAGCTTAACAGATGTCTGACATAATCATTATTCTGTGAGAACTAACTGTCATTTTCTTTTTGCCTTGCAACTTTCTCCTCTACTCCTACCTGCCCCTTACAAAGGCCTGCAGACTGGGAGACATGTAAAGAGCTGCAAAGGAACAGAAAGAAAATGGTAAGAGCCAAGGTAAAAGGGAATATGAGATAAAGCTTATGAGGGATATTGAGACAACATTGAAAGTTTTAAAGAATATACGGAAAGGAAGAGGATGGTTAAGCGTAATGTGGGTGTGGATCCTTAAGGAGCAGATGCAGGTGACTTTGTAATTGGAAATCAGGAAATGGCAGATCTACTCAATGTTATTATCTATCAGTCTGCAGAGTAGAGCATACCAGCAATACAAGGAAAACGAAACATACCAGTAAAATTAACTAGCTAGGTAATGCATTTTGGAAGGTCTAATACAGGTAGGGAAGACAGTGAATGGTAGAACCCTCAAGAGTATTGACAGTCAGAGAGATCTAGGTGTACAGGTCCACAGATCACTGAAAGGGGCAACACAGGTGGAGAAGGTAGTCAAGAAGGCATACGGCCGGGGCATTGAGTATAAAAATTGGCAAATCATGTTGCAGCTGTATAGAACCTTTGCTGGGCCACACTTGGAGTATAGTGATCAATTCTGGTCGCCACACTACCAGAAGGATGTGGAGGCTTTAGCGAGGGTGCAGAAGAGATTTACCAGGATGTTGCCTGGTGTGGATGGGAATAGAGAGATATGGACCCCAGAAGTGCAGAAGATTTTAGTTTAGACGGGCAGCATGGTCAGCACGGGCTTGGAGGTCCGAAGTGCCTGTTCCTGTGCTGTACTTTTCTTTGCTCTTTGATTCCATGAAAGTGTTTTTAAAAAGTGATGGATGAACGAATTGTATTGACAATTGGCCAGTCATCAGGGCTCGATGGTGTCTACTCCGGGGTATTAAGGGTGATGTGACCATCAATTCACTCGGAACACGACTGGAAGTAAACTGTGGTTTTAATAGACTTCCAACTGAGCCTGCCTGTGACCAGAAGAACTGAGGGCAGGCTCACACGGCTGCAGCACTTTATACTTCCAGTAGTGGGAGGGGCCATGGGCAGGGCATGGGCGGAGCCGAGGGTGGAGCCTGTACAAGCTCCTCATCTCCCCCTGTGGGCAGAGCCACGTAACGGCTCACAGACAGAGCCCACAAGGACACAATACAATAGTGTGAATACAGAGCCCACTAGGACACAATACAACACAGTGTGAATTACATTAACCACATTCACCCCTGTAAAAAAATCAAGTCCGGCGGGGGTGACGGGTCTACAAGTTGAGCCGGTCCGGTGGCCAAGTCGTCCTTTGGGATCGGTGGAGCACCGGGGTTGCAGCCTCTTCGGGTGGCGACGGTCGGTGTGGATATGGGGGTGGACTCTGGGGGTGTTTCGGTCCGAGCTCCATTCCTGACCGGTGTGACAGGCGCAGGGGGGGGGGGGTGCAGGAAACCTATAGGCTTGGGGGCGCAGGACATGGGGGGTTGGGTGGGGTGTAGTGTGTGGGGTACCTCGGCGGTGGTGGTGGTGGATCCTGCAGGCGCCAGGTCCCGGAGGGAAACGGTGTCCTGACGGCCGTCGGGGTATTCAATAAAGGCGTGGTATGGGTTTGAGTGAAGCAGTAGTGGCCTCTCTACTAGTGGGTCAGTTTTGTGTGTCCGGACGTGCTTCCGGAGGAGAACCGGGCCCGGTGTCCTCAACCAAGATGGGAGCGAAGCCCCCGTGGTAGTGCCCCTAGGGAAAACAAATAGTCGTTCGTGAGGGGTCTGGTTAGTGGCAGTGCACAGGAGGGACCTAATTGCATGGAGCTCTGTACAAGTTATGATAACAGTGATCATTAAACAATAAGTCCAAATCATATGCATGAGTCCAAAAATTCATTAACGATTATGGTCGAATGTCTTTCATGTTTGGTTGGTGAGCTGGTGATGTTGATAATGGCATTGCTTTGTAAACGCCGTCAGTGTCCCTGTGCGTAAGGAACCAAGAAGTGGTCAAATCACTTTGTTGTCTGATGTGGAGTCGTTTTTTCTTCCGATGCTTGTGGTAGAGATGTATGCAATCTGTGTCGTCCTGCCATGGTATGTCATTGTACTGAGCTGAGCAGTAACAGTGTCCCGCATATCCAGAGTTATACCATGTTGTACCAGTCGTAGTTCCAGTGGCGTTGCGTTTCACGTGCTTGTGTCGACGTTTTTGCCTCTGGTACGCTTCTGGATGTTGTCTTTGATGTTGTTGTTATGTTGGTTGGTTTTGTTGTCATCTTTGCTGCGCTCAAGGACCACACTCTGTGGATAATATGAGTCCCTCACACAGTTACTCATGTCAGCGTCCTTTGTGGCATCTGCTGTTTCCTTGAGCGTTGTGGTAGTATGACTAGGGATAATACGGTACCTGGAAGTGAGCTGCTAATGGTGCAGAGGACTCGCTGCCCATTGGCCCGGGTAAGTCATGTGCCTCTCAGCCGATTGGCTGAGAGGTAGGTAGCTCCGCCTACGAGGCGGGATATAAGAACCCGTGCTTCCCGGCAGTCAGCCTTTCTTCTGTACGTCTGCTGCCGGGCACACATCTTGTGCATTAAAGCCATTCGTTTGGATCTCATCTATGTTTCGTGTCCATTGATTGTGCATCAAACATGCCGTCACTGAGTTCGCGGCGCTCCCCGTCTGGAGTCATGTCCGGCTTACTTGAATCAGCTTTGGCTTGTCGATGCTCCCCGTCTGGAGTCTGGTCTGTTTCACCTGAGTCAGTTTTGGCTTGTCGATGCTCCCCGCCTGGAGTCATTGCAGGTTCACTTGAATCTTCTGAAGTTTTGTGATGCTCCCGTCCGGAGTCAAAACATTCAGGACAGGAATGCATTTGCTTGTGGAGAGGTTCGAACGAATGAGGTTTGAAGTAACGTGGTGTCACCGGAGTCATCAGTATTCTCACTGTAATTGTCAAGTGCCTCTGTACACGCTAGCCACGGTGTGTCACATTGCACATCTGGTATGAACGAAGAACAAAGAAAATTACAGCACAGGAACAGGCCCTTCATCACTTGTCGCACATACAGTGGGTAGAGCCTCAGTGTTGTCTTGTCGTTCACTTGAGCTGGGTAGACTGTCAAGAGACTTCTTCTTGTTCACTGGAGCGCGGTAGACTGTCATAGTCTTCTTGCTGTGCACTTGCGCATGGCAGACTGTCATAGTCTTTCTGTTGTTCACTTGAGCTTGGCAGACTTGCATTGTCTGCTGCTGGCTGCTCAGAGGAGGTTACTAGACCTTCATGGTCTTGTTTAGGCAAGGACTGCGCTCTGGAGTCTTGCATTGCTTCTATCGTGGAGTCTGTCCACGAGTTCGCTGTGGAGGCTTGTGTCACTGGAGTCACTTTCTGTGTGGAGACATGCAGTTGTCTCGCTGTGGAATCTTTCATCGTTTTCTGTGTGGAGTCAGGGACTCTTCGCGGTGCACGGACCACTCTGTGTGGCAGCAGGCCGCTCTCTGTGGGCTTGTACTGCTCTCTGCCTCTTGGTGCCAGGCCACAGCATAATCCTGCACTCATGAGTCGGGATGTCATATATGCTGGGCTGAAGATTCCCCAATCCGAAGAACTCGTCGTCGGGGTCTTCAATATACAACACGACTAGTTGCGGTTCGGATTTTGTACTGGGGTAGCCACCACCCAAGGTGAAATCTTTGTCTGAGTCGTTGTCTTCCAAGACCATATCATGTTTTGTGTCGGAGCTGGCATTGGGCTCGCGATGTCCAAAGAAGAATTCAAGGTCTGAGTCATAGACTTCAAGGACTGTATCATCTCTTTGGGTGGTGCTAACTGCTTGTTTCAGGGTTCTGCGGAGGTTACTTTCAGCTACTGGTCGAATTTCAGGCATTGTGCTGTCGTTCCAGGTGAAAGAATTGGGTTTTCCGGCTTTAAAACTTTTTTCCGCGTTTTGGGACATTTCCCCTTTAAGTGGGTGTGGTCCGGGGCCTCTGACGTCATGACGCGTGTGACGTAGGTCGCAGGAAGCGATTGCGCATGCGCATATGTGAAAGATCTTAGGATTACAAAGTTTATTCAATTCAAGGTTACCGGTTGTTCTTGTGCATTGCTGAAACTCAGTAGAAATTCAACTTGTCAGGTGCAAATAAGAATTGTTTTATTTGGAGTTCATTGGTTACAACTTGAAAATCATTTAAAAGGTAGTTTGTAGACAATTTGATTTTCTTCAAAGAATCACAGGAATTATCTTCTGAGACAATAGCCCGAACACAACTTTAAAAGTCAAAGTCTGAAGTCAAAGTCTGAAAATGAAATATGAATACAGAACTCTTTTCTAACTCTCTTCCTTTCCTTTCTGTCTCTCTCTGTCTGTCTCTTTTAAAATGGTGGCCAAATCGTCCATGGATATACTATTTCATATCTGTCTTAAGCGATCTGATCACACCCCAATATAATCCTAATTGGTTTGAGTTAAGACTCAAACACATTTGATTTGATAGCAAGCTGTCCATCTTCACTATGTAACATTACTTCCAATTGTTGCCTGCTTGTATGTTAAAGAATGCAATATTGTACTTTATCAAAACCAGCAAAAACTGGTCTAATGCTGACCTACCTATTGCCACAATAGAGACCTCATGCTGACCTTACTACTGCAACATGCTGGGCATAACTTTGAAAATATAATTCAAAACTGTCTATTTCAATCCAGTCTTTTATAAAATCGTTATAACGAGAATGTTGGAATCAAATATATATATTATATTTGATTCGATGTTTTAATTATCCATTTATTAAAAATAAGGCAATATAGTTCAAGATATTTTTTTTTTAGCTTGTATATTTTTCATGGGATATGATTCAACCTAATCTCAAGCGGCGTGAGAATCGTGCAATCCTTCATTCTTATTCCTCGTTGCCATGGATTCAACCCTTGTCCTTGGAAAAATGTAATGACCTTATCAGACTTCTGTGTTACTTGCAAACACATGACTGAGTTTGGAAATTATATGTTTCTTTCATTTTAAAACTTGGAATTAATATTTATGCTTTAAGCAGCTTTTTACCTATATTAAGTGCATTTAAAATACCTGGCTTCTACAATATGTCTGTGCCTTTACTTGGGACCTTCCCGTTCTGTGCGCTCTTTGTGCAACTGCGCATGTGCAGCTCCTTTTTCAAGCTGGCTGCAAATTAAAACTGCCGTTTGTTGCTGCAAGCCTATCTCGTGGTGAGTTTTGGTGCCTCTTTTACCATTTTTTCTTCTATGTTCCTTGCAGAATTCTTGGAATTTGTCCAGGACTGCCTGGAAGTCACTCTTATTTTGCCCCTTTGAGTATTTGAAGGTCTGGAAGATTTCAGCTGCTTCTGGACCCGCGATGGTAAGTAGAAGCTTTATTTTCTCTGCATCCGCCACGCCATCTAGGTCAGACGCTACCAGGTAGATCTTGAATCTCTGCCTGAACCAATGCCAGTTTTCACTCAGATTGCCCTAGTACCTGAGCAGCTGTGGAACCAGAATCTCGAACATCATTTTGCCTGGCTGCTGTTGCTGGTTGTCACTGTCTGATGAGTTGTAACTATATGGATTTAAACAGGTCACTCCTGGGTACCATGTTTTGTTATGCTCTTGATGTAGCATAAGCTGCTTCCTTGGTGTGCACTCTGACAAAGGAAGGTTCAGACTTGGAGATAGCTTTAACACATTTATTAAACTTTTAATGATTCTCCTACTCGGGTTCGACTCTCCTGTTAATCCTGCTACAGCTACTCAGACTGACAACCCAGTCTGCTACAATCCAGGTGGTGGGGTGATGTGTTTCAAATCAACCCTGTGTACTCACTGAGTCTCTCCACTGGAAAGAGGAAGATCATGTGTGCTGTATCCTTATATATGGGTTGGTGTAATGCCCTCCTGCGGTAGTGTCACCTCTGTATGTATCGTGAATGCCCATTGGTCGTGTCCTATCTTACTGACCTATTGGTTGAATTTCTGTGTGTCATGTCTCTGTGCTCCCTCTAGTGTCTAGCTAGTCAAGTGTATTTACATTAACTCCTTGTGTATTTACAGTGATGCATATCACCACATAGGGATTCTATGATTCTGTTGTGCAAATTCAAGAAAAGTTTGAAACACACAGCTTTATGAAACAAAAGCTTTTCTGGACTGAAAACTGAATGCCTGTTTCAAATTTTGTACCTTATTTCAGTACAGATCTGGTCTCAGGACAGTGCCCCCACACAGCCACTGCAACTCAGTTCAGCATCTTTCTTTACATCTGATTCCATTGTCCTCAAGTACCTCTTTGAACTCAATCTTTCCAAAACGTAAAGCTATTTCATGTTTTCCTATTGCCTCCACATTTCGGGTCAAATAAAATGTAATAATTTTTCCTTGTTTACTTTGGAAATTATTGTAAGTTATAAAAGTCCCTTTGAAATTTAACAGCTGAAAAGCCAAGTCCCTATCTATCTCCTCATATTTTTTTAAACACTAACCTATTTACCTGTAAATCCACCTTCACCAGTGTTAGGATCCTGGAAAGAAGCCAACTATTTGCAATTTATAAAACTGTGAGGAAGTGTTACTGCATCGCAGGAGTGATAATACTGACCAATAGTGAGCTTTTATGTTAAAACGGGCGGCATGTGGCGCAGTGGTTAGCACTGGGACTACGGCACTGAGGACCCAGGTTCGAATCCTGTCCCTGGGCCACTGTCCGTGTGACGTTTGCACATTCTCCCTGTGTCTACGTGGGTTTCACCCCCACAACCCAAAGAGGTGCAGGTTAGGTGGATTGGCCATGCTAAATTGCCCCTTAATTGGAAAAAAATAATAATTGGGTACTCTAAATTTAAAAAATATACATTGTATGTTAAAACAAACTTTAATTTAAATACAGAATTAACCTCTTCATCAACAAAGAAATAGCTTTGCAGTCAACAGTTCGTAAGACAAAACCTTAACTTATTCCTAAACCTGCCGCGGTATTCCAATTAAGCAATCCAATATATTTCAAACACAATTCACAAATCAAGTTAACAACCAGGTTTCTACTTGCTGTTCTCTGTGCAGGATCTTTGGAATGAGAAACTTTCAGGGACAAAATAAAACACCTCTGTTCAGGTGAGAGTTCTAGGACCAACTGATTTTTCAGACAAACCTGGCTCCTCCCATTAACTACCTTCTGTACTGAAAGCATAAGGCATTATTTTGTACCTTTTTATGAGATGCCCCTTGACTTGCTTCGGCAGGACCAAACGCAATACCCCTCATAAATTATCAATACCCTTCAAATTATGAATGTCCTTCAAACGTAAATAATATTCCATGATCTAGCTGTCTGTAAACAAGTAAATGAATCTCAAGATCTATTAGCAGAACACTTTGCCTGAAAATCACTGATTACTAGCTATCAGTTTCTGCTCGGCCATTCTGTGTTGTTGCGCGTCCTGAAGCCGCCTTGGAGAACGTTTGCCCCAAGATCAGAGGCTGAATGCCCTTGACTGCCGAGGTGTTCCCCGACTGGAAGGGAACATTTCTGCCTGGCTATTATTTTAAGTTTGTTGTGGGGTTATTAATAGAAAATTGGATTACATCAAAACTGAGGGTTTGGGAAATATGCCACCGCTTATAATGAAGGAAGAAACCCAAAATATCTTTCTGTTTACAAATGGGTGGTGAGAGAACTTTGTGCTGTTGAAATTAACTTTGGCTCCCCCCCCCCCCCCCCCCTGTCCGCAACAATGGGTACAAGATATATTTGGTCTAACCAATGCCTTTTACCCCTGGAGAATTAGGCTCCAAGGAGCATTATTCAGCCTTAAAAATGAGTTAGCAAATTATTTGGCTGCAGGAGTTATCAGTCATGCCCAATGCTATTTTGTTTGTTTGTTATTTACAGCACAGGCCAATCAGTCCATCGTGTCTGCAATGACTCCCAAAAGAGCTACCTAGCGAGTCCCATTCCCCAGCCCCATCTCCGTGGCCCTCTAAATTCATCATTTTCAAATATATATCCAGCTCTCTTTTGAAACCTCCTATGGAATCCACCTCCACCACTCTCCCAGTCTGTGCATTCCAAACCCCAACAACTCTCTGAGTAAAGACGTTTCTCCTCATCTCACTCCTAGCTCTCTTGCTGACCATCTTGAAATTGTGATCCCCTAGTCACTGACATACCAACTGGTGGAAACAGTCTTTACCTTTCCTTCTTTACCTTTCCAAAATTGTTCAGCATTTTGAACACCTCAATGAGGCCACCTCTTAATCTTCTCTGCTCCAGGGAGAACAAGCCCAATCTCTCCACTCTTTCCTTGTATCTAAAGTTCCTCGGATCATATTATCGCCAAATGAGCTAAGGATAACAATTAGCAATAGAAATGGTGTTTATTTTTTTTCTTCTCTAACTCGGCAATGTTTGGAAATTGATCCAAAGATTTTCTGGTGTTATATGGCTCAACCATCTGCGGACTTTTGCCAATTTTGTGCAAAAATTGGGAGAGTTATCTAGCAGGCTAGTCTAGCATTAGCCTGACAGATTGATGCTCACAGAATCATACCTTACAACCCATGCCCCAGGCCCATCTATCACCATCGCTGCCTATGTTGTGTCCCATCTCAGAGCGGATCCACCACAGGTGACTGTATAATTGGGAGGGAGCTTGGTGCTTCTCTCCAACTGCTCGTTTAGCTTTTATTTTATTCATTCATGGGACATTGGCATCACTGGCTGTGCCAGTATTTGTTGTCCATCCCTAATTGCCGTTGAGGGGGCAGTTAAGAGTCAACCACATTGCAGTGGGTCTGAAATCACATGTAGGCCAGACCAGGTAAGGATGGCAGATTTCCTTCCCTGAAGGAAATTAGTGAACCAGATGGATTTTTCCTGACAATGCGAAGGAGACCCAAGGAGTTTGAGTGAAGGCAATCATCCAGCAGAGGGCAGCAGAGCCGAGCTACTGATCAGCTGTTCTGGGGAAATTTGCGTACGTGCAGTGCGGTCAGCCTAAGTTGAAGGTGAACCTGCGAAGGAGACCCAAGGAGTTTGAGTGAAGGCAATCATCCAGCAGAGCCGAGCTACTGATCAGCTGTTCTGGGGAAATTTGCGTACGTGCAGTGCGGTCAGCCTAAGTTGAAGGTGAACCTGCGAAGGAGACCCAAGGAGTTTGAGTGAAGGCAATCATCCAGCAGAGGGCAGCAGAGCCGAGCTACTGATCAGCTGTTCTGGGGAAATTTGCGTACGTGCAGTGCGGTCAGCCTAAGTTGAAGGTGAACCTGCGAAGGAGACCCAAGGAGTTTGAGTGAAGGCAATCATCCAGCAGAGGGCAGCAGAGCCGAGCTACTGATCAGCTGTTCTGGGGAAATTTGCGTACGTGCAGTGCGGTCAGCCTAAGTTGAAGGTGAACCTGCGAAGGAGACCCAAGGAGTTTGAGTGAAGGCAATCATCCAGCAGAGGGCAGCAGAGCCGAGCTACTGATCAGCTGTTCTGGGGAAATTTGCGTACGTGCAGTGCGGTCAGCCTAAGTTGAAGGTGAACCTGCGAAGGAGACCCAAGGAGTTTGAGTGAAGGCAATCATCCAGCAGAGGGCAGCAGAGCCGAGCTACTGATCAGCTGTTCTGGGGAAATTTGCGTACGTGCAGTGCGGTCAGCCTAAGTTGAAGGTGAACCTGCGAAGGAGACCCAAGGAGTTTGAGTGAAGGCAATCATCCAGCAGAGGGCAGCAGAGCCGAGCTACTGATCAGCTGTTCTGGGGAAATTTGCGTACGTGCAGTGCTGTCAGCCTAAGTTGAAGGTGAACCTGCGAAGGAGACCCAAGGAGTTTGAGTGAAGGCAATCATCCAGCAGAGGGCAGCAGAGCCGAGCTACTGATCAGCTGTTCTGGGGAAATTTGCGTACGTGCAGTGCGGTCAGCCTAAGTTGAAGGTGGTTTGTGGAGGGGCTGTTGGCAAGTGACAGTTAAACCCGAAACACTTTGTGAGTGTTTCCCACCCTACCTCCTCCTCTAACCAACCCCCCCACCCCACGGTGGTTGGGAAGCGGGAGCAGGGGCCTGTCGTGAAGGTGAGTGAGTGCCTTTAAATTTGCTTACCTTTCAGCGGGAGCACGGTTTGAGGTAATATCAGGTAAGCTCTTCCTTTCTTTTTCTTTTCCTTGTTTTTTTTTAAATCTAGAGGTGATGTCAGGGAAGGCAGTACAATGCTCCTCCTGCAGAATGTTTGAGGTGAGGGACGCCGTCAGTGTCCCTGCTGATTTCATCTGTGGGAAGTGCACCCAACTCCAGCTCCTCAAAAACCGTGTTAGGGACCTGGAGCTTGAGCTGGAAGAACTTCGGATCATTCGGGAGGCAGAGGGGGTCATAGATAGGAGCTTCAGGGAAGTAGTTACACCAAAGACTGGAGATAGATGGGTAACCGTAAGAGGGACTGAGAAGAAGCAGTCAGTGCAGGGACCCCCTGCGGTCATTCCCCTGAGTAACAAGTATACCGTTTTGGATACTTGTGGGGGGACGACTTACCAGGGGTAAGCCATGGGGTACGGGCCTCTGGCACGGAGTCTGTCCCTGTTGCTCAGAAGGGAAGGGGGGAAAGGAGTAGAACATTAGTAATTGGGGACTCAATAGTCAGGGGCACAGATAGGAGATTTTGTGGGAGCGAGAGAGACTCACGTTTGGTATGTTGCCTCCCAGGTGCAAGGGTACGTTATGTCTCGGATCGTGTTTTCCGGGTCCTTAAGGGGGAGGGGGAGCAGCCCCAAGTCGTAGTCCACATTGGCACTAACGACATAGGTAGGAAAGGGGACAAGGATGTCAGGCAGGCCTTCAGGGAGCTAGGATGGAAGCTCAGAGCGAGAACAAACAGAGTTGTTATCTCTGGGTTATTGCCCGTGCCACGTGATAGTGAGATGAGGAATAGGGAGAGAGAGCAATTAAACACGTGGCTACAGGGATGGTGCAGGTGGGAGGGATTCAGATTTCTGGATAACTGGGGCTCTTTCTGGGGAAGGTGGGACCTCTATAGACAGGATGGTCTACATCTGAACCTGAGGGGCACCAATATCCTGGGGGGGGAGATTTGTTAGTACTCTTTGGGGGGGTTTAAACTAATTCAGCAGGGGCATGGGAACCTGGATTGTAGTTTTGATGGGAACCTGGATTGTAGTTTTGGGGTACGGGAGATTGAGAGTATAGAGGTCAGGAGCACAGATTTGACTTTGCAGGAGGGTGCCAGTGTTCAGGTAGGTGGTTTGAAGTGTGTCTACTTCAATGCCAGGAGTATACGAAATAAGGTAGGGGAACTGGCAGCATGGGTTGGTACCTGGGACTTCGATGTTGTGGCCATTTCAGAGACATGGATAGAGCAGGGACAGGAATGGTTGTTGCAGGTTCCGGGGTTTAGGTGTTTTAGTAAGCTCAGAGAAGGGGGCAAAAGAGGGGGAGGTGTGGCGCTGCTAGTCAAGGACAGTATTACGGTGGCGGAAAGGATGCTAGATGGGGACTCTTCTTCTGAGGTAGTATGGGCTGAGGTTAGAAACAGGAAAGGAGAGGTCACCCTGTTGGGAGTTTTCTATAGGCCACCTAATAGTTCTAGGGATGTAGAGGAAAGGATGGCGAAGATGATTCTGGAAAAGAGCGAAAGTAACAGGGTAGTTGTTATGGGAGACTTTAACTTTCCAAATATTGACTGGAAAAGATATAGTTCGAGTACATTAGATGGGTCATTCTTTGTACAATGTGTGCAGGAGGGTTTCCTGACACAATATGTTGACAGGCCAACAAGAGGCGAGGCCACATTGGATTTGGTTTTGGGTAATGAACCAGGCCAGGTGTTAGATCTGGAGGTAGGTGATCACTTTGGAAACAGTGACCACAATTCGGTGACCTTTACGTTAGTGATGGAAAGGGATAAGTATACCCCGCAGGGCAAGAGTTATAGCTGGGGGAAGGGCAATTATGATGCCATTAGACATGACTTAGGATGTGTTGGTTGGAGAAGTAGGCTGCAAGGGTTGGGCACACTGGATATGTGGAGTTTGTTCAAGGAACAGCTATTGCATGTTCTTGATAAGTACGTACCAGTCAGGCAGGGAGGAAGGGGTCGAGCGAGGGAACCGTGGTTTACCAAAGAGGTGGAATCTTTTGTTAAGAGGCAGAAGGAGGCCTATCTGAAGATCAGGCGTGAAGTTTCAGTTGGGGCGCTTGATAGTTACAAGGAAGCAAGGAAGGATCTAAAGAGAGAGCTGAGACGAGCAAGGAGGGGACATGAGAAGTCTTTGGCAGGTAGGATCAAGGAAAACCCAAAAGCTTTCTATAGATATGTCAGGAATAAAAGAATGACTAGGGTAAGAGTAGGGCCAGTCAAGGACAGTGGTGGGAAGTTGTGTGTGGAGGCTGAGGAGATAAGCGAGATACTAAATGAATACTTTTCGTCAGTATTCACTCAAGAAAAAGATAATATTGTGGAGGAGAATGCTGAGACCCAGGCTATTAGAATAGATGGCATTGAGGTGCGTAGGGAAGAAGTGTTGGCAATTCTGGACAAGGTGAAAATAGATAAGTCCCCGGGGCCGGATGGGATTTATCCTAGGATTCTCTGGGAAGCCAGGGAAGAGATTGCTGAGCCTTTGGCTTTGATTTTTAGGTCATCATTGGCTACAGGAATAGTGCCAGAGGACTGGAGGATAGCAAATGTGGTCCCTTTGTTCAAGAAGGGGAGTAGAGATAACCCCGGTAACTATAGGCCGGTGAGCCTAACGTCTGTGGTGGGTAAAGTCTTGGAGAGGATTATAAAAGATACGATTTATAATCATCTAGATAGGAATAATATGATTAGGGACAGTCAGCATGGTTTTGTGAAGGGTAGGTCATGCCTCACAAACCTTATCGAGTTCTTTGAGAAGGTGACTGAACAGGTAGACGAGGGTAGAGCAGTTGATGTGGTGTATATGGATTTCAGTAAAGCGTTTGATAAGGTTCCCCACGGTCGGCTATTGCAGAAAATACGGAGGCTGGGGATTGAGGGTGATTTAGAGATGTGGATCAGAAATTGGCTCGTTGAAAGAAGACAGAGAGTGGTAGTTGATGGGAAATGTTCAGAATGGAGTTCAGTTACGAGTGGCGTACCACAAGGATCTGTTCTGGGGCCGTTGCTGTTTGTCATTTTTATAAATGACCTAGAGGAGGGCACAGAAGGATGGGTGAGTAAATTTGCAGACGACACTAAAGTCGGTGGAGTTGTAGACAGTGCGGAAGGATGTTGCAGGTTACAGAGGGACATAGATAAGCTGCAGAGCTGGGCTGAGAGGTGGCAAATGGAGTTTAATGTGGAGAAGTGTGAGGTGATTCACTTTGGAAAGAATAACAGGAATGCGGAATATTTGGCTAATGGTAAAATTCTTGGTAGTGTGGATGAGCAGAGGGATCTCGGTGTCCATGTACATAGATCCCTGAAAGTTGCCACCCAGGTTGATAGGGTTGTGAAGAAGGCCTATGGTGTGTTGGCCTTTATTGGTAGAGGGATTGAGTTCCGGAGCCATGAGGTCATGTTGCAGTTGTACAAAACTCTGGTACGGCCGCATTTGGAGTATTGCGTACAGTTCTGGTCGCCTCATTATAGGAAGGACGTGGAAGCTTTGGAACGGGTGCAGAGGAGATTTACCAGGATGTTGCCTGGTATGGAGGGAAAATCTTATGAGGAAAGGCTGATGGACTTGAGGTTGTTTTCGTTAGAGAGAAGAAGGTTAAGAGGTGACTTAATAGAGGCATACAAAATGATCAGAGGGCTAGATAGGGTGGACAGCGAGAGCCTTCTCCCGCGGATGGAGGTGGCTAGCACGAGGGGACATAGCCTTAAATTGAGGGGTAATAGATATAGGACAGAGGTCAGAGGTGGGTTTTTTACGCAAAGAGTGGTGAGGCCGTGGAATGCCCTACCTGCAACAGTAGTGAACTCGCCAACATTGAGGGCATTTAAAAATTTATTGGATAAGCATATGGATGATAAGGGCATAGTGTAGGTTAGATGGCCTTTAGATTTTTTCCATGTTGGTGCAACATCGAGGGCCAAAGGGCCTGTACTGCGCTGTATCGTTCTATGTTCTATGTGCGGGTTAGGTGGATTGGCCATGCTAAATTGCCCGTAGTGTTCTAAAAAGTAAGGTTGGGGGGGGGGGGGGTTGTTGGGTTATGGGTATAGGGTGGATACGTGGTTTGAGTAGGGTGATCATGGCTCGGCACAACATCGAGGGCTGAAGGGCCTGTTCTGTGCTGTACTGTTCTATGTTCTAAATCATTTGGATCCCAAAGCTTTCTTTCTTATAAATTTAGAGGACCCAATTCTTTGTTTCCAATCAAGGGGCAATTTAGCGTGGACAATCCACCTATCCTGCACATCTTTGTGTTGTGGGGGTGAGACCCATGCAGACAGAGGGAGAATGAGCAAACTCCGCACAGACAGTGACCCAGGGCTGGGATTGAACCCAGGTCCTTGGCGCCTCGAGGCAGCAGTGCTAACCACTGTGCCACGTGCCACCCTCCAAAACGTTTTTTTCTGAAATAAACTATCCAACTCAAAAGATTGCAAACTTATTTCACTACATTTCCCTGTTACTGAGATCAGAGGTATTTGAATAAATGAAACGGAGTTTTCATCCTTCAAACACAAGTCAATCCTAAACCAATTCACTGACAATGTTGTTCCACTTAATAAATGCAACATTTCTTTCTGAACTCTCACTGCTTCACAGGTGAATCCAAAAATGGAGGAATGGTGCCCTCTACTGACTGTTTTATTTTGCAAAATTATACTTTATTCTTAGAATACCTGAAAGATCATTATAAACATTTCAAAATGGTCATCACAGAAAGTGCAATATTACTCAGGTTTTCCACATAGATCAACTTGTGCTCTGAGGTGCCTCATTACAATTGTGATACATGTAATATTCACCGTATATATCCAATGTGAGTCACACGGTCACAGGGGGTTCAATACGATTCCCCGCCCCTCGGTTCACTATGCCTGAACCAGTGCGCCGCTGCAGAAGCTGTTCCAAGCTTTAGAACATCCCTCAGCTCGGCTGACTGTAGCAATGGTGTTTTTTTCCAAATTTATACTTTATACATTACAAAAATGTTTCGCATTGTTATCACAGGAAAGTGCAATCACATTTTCTCCAGAGGTCAAGATGCACTCTGAGGAGCTTCAATTCAGCAATGAGAACGTTAAACATTTCAATATTTTTATTACTGGGACTACTACAATTCTGCTCAAACTATTTAAATCCGTCAGATTGCTCTCTGCGGTACCCCAATATAGTTAGATATGGTCAGCATTATGCACACAGTTCCCAAGCCTTCCGTGTACATTGGCTGAAAGATCTTTCCCCATCTCAGTGTGTGATTTGTGTGTGTTTTCAGGTTACTCAAGGTAAGGGTTGCTGTGGACAGATGATGATGAATTGTACAGCACTGTATTACGATCCCAGACCAAACCCCAACAGTGGCTAGGATACTGGACAGTACCCCCAATATTTTATTTTAATTTTGTAAGACTGTGAGGAAAGGATACCTTGCTCCAGGAGTGATTTCACACAAAACAGGGATAAGGTTTATTAAAGCAAACTTTATTACTAACGTAGTATTAAAATATATTTAACTTCAAACAAGAAAATAGCTTACAATTACCCCTTAAACAATGCTAACCAATACAGTGAATACAGTAACCCTTATCTTTATTCCCATTCAAACAACAAAAAACACTTTAGCTCTCAATCCACTGTTAAACACAGTTGGTTCTCATGAATACCTGCTTTACACAGATGTCTGGATACCCTACTTTGAAAAAGAGAGATTTTGACACTGCATTAAAAAAAGGTTCTGAATCCTGTCAGAACCATGCAGAAACTATGGTTGTATTTCTTCAGGACCTGTTTCAGCTAGTTTCAGCTCATCTTCTGACCACACCCTTCTGAACTACTTGGAAATAAACTGTTAATCCATCTGCAGACATATCTTTTAATTGAACTGAGATGCTTGCCTTCTGCTCACATCTCCAACGAACATTCGACTGAATTGCTTTTCCTCAAAATGTCTAATACCTTGACTCCTCCCAGTAATTACACCATTTTATCAAGCTGAAATCTAATTAACTCCGCTGAGAACCCCAACCCTCTTAATCCAAACAACACTGCATTAGTTCAAATTTTTATATTGCCTTAATTGCACCCTGGCTTCCAAAACATACTTGCCTTTTGAAATAGGATTATTTTAAAACATTACTTTAACCCAGGCTTTTAACCCTTACTGCACCAAATACCTACATCAGAAATTCCTACATTCATCACTGTGGTCACTGACTGTGTGACGTATGTAAGAAATTGGTGTTTTATATCTGTTATAGTAACGTTTGTAAAAGCCTGGGTTAAGGTATATATTTGCTACTGTAAAATTATTGAAGAATCTCGGTTACTGTATCCAGACACTGTCTGCTAAAGCTGCAATTAAGAGGTCGTAAAATGTGAGATCATTATTCATTTTAACCATTTGCCAACCACACCTGCAAGTTCTGGGCTTTCCCCAAACTTGTTGGGTTTTGGACAGCCTTCTCTGAGGCAATGTCCAAGGTTGTAGGGATGAGGGTGAAGCTGTGCCCAAATGTGGCAATCTTTGGGGTATCAGAGCAGCCACATGGAGAAGAGGGCCGTCGCCCTAGCTTTCGCTTACCTAACCGCTCGCTGAAGAATCCTGCTCTGCTGGTGATCAGCAGCAACACCCACAGCTGCAGACTGGCTAGCTGCCTTTCGGAATTTCTCCACCTGGAGAAGAGTAAATATGCCATCCGAGGGTTGAAGGAATGGCTTCCTAAATGTATGGGAGGAGTTTATCAGCATGTTCCAGAACCTGTTCAAGGACAGCAACAATGAATAGACAGGGAAACTGAATATTAGAAAGAAAAGAGAAAAGAAAGACAAGCGGGAACCATAGGAACGCGCAACCCGGGCGGCGGGTTGGTGAGGGGGGGTGGGGGGGGGGGGGGGGGGAAAGAAGAGGAGGAAGCGCTGGAGAAGCTCAAAAGAGACAACACAAGAGGGAGGGGGCAAAACCACCCCCAGCCACAGGAAAAAGACGACCGAAGCCGAGGGGAGAGAAAAGAAAGGGGGGAGGGTAGAGGAAGGGGGAACATATTTAGACCCTGAGCAAAGGACTGTTACTGCAAAGGGAACAATGATCAGATGTGTTCTGGAAGATTGACCTTAGCTACATGAGGGTCATGCACATATCTCACAAACATTCGAGTAAGCTGTAGAAATTGGTGTAAAAATAAGGGAGGCCGAAATCTCAGGAGCAAAAACCCTGGGAACAACTATCGCAGAAGTTGACCCCGAGTCAGTGGTGCAGAGACCACTGAAATACCTCGAGAGAAGAGCTATTTGGTTAGGGGCAATTCTTGTTCGATTCATGAGTTCCGTAATGTTTTTTGGGTTAAAAGGTATGTGTGACATTCATGACCCTTCCTCCTCCGCCATCTTTCCAATTATTGCTGCACCACAGGTCTCTTCCAGTTCCTTGGCCAGGTCTTTCACCTTCTTCTGCCGGGTCTGATAGCCAGCAGACATGCCACTCCCGGGGCGGGAGGAGGAGGGGGGGGGGGGGGGGGGGGGGGGGGCACTTCTCCCGAACCTTCAACTACACTTTCACGTCAAAGTTCTCCCATATTCGGGTAAATACCACTCAGATCTACATCTTCGAGCCGGAGCTGCCCTATGTGCGACCACTCACTCCATGGCTGCCACCAGAAGGCCCAAGGAAAATAGTGTGTTGGCATTCATTGCGAGAGGATTGAGTTTAGGAATAGGGCTGTTTTACTGCAATTGTGTAGGGCATTGGTGAGGTCACACCTGGAGTATTGTGTGGCGCTTTGGTGCCTTACCTGAGGAAGGATGTTCTTGCTATGGAGGGAGCGCAGTGAAGGTTTACCAGGCTGATTGCTGGGATGTTGGGACTGTCATATAAGGAAAGACTAAGTCGGTTAAGATTATATTCATTGGTGTTTAGAAGAGTGAGATCTCATAGAACCGTATAAAATTCTAACAGGATTAGACGGGGTAGATTCAAAAAGAATGTTCCGATGGTATGGGAGTCCAGAAATTGGGGTCATAGTTTGGAGATAAGGGGCAAACCTTTTAGGACTGAGATGAAGAGAAATTTCTCAGTTTCACCACTCAGAGTTTGGTGAATCTGTGGAATTCACTATCACAGAAAGTAATTGAGGCCAAAATATTGTGTAATTTCAAGAAGGAATTAGATATAACTAAAAAGGGGCGAAAGACATTTTTGATTTGATTTATTATTGTCACATGTACAGTGAAAAATATTGTTTCTTGCATGCTACACAGACAATGCATACCATAGGGAAGGAAGAAGAGACTGCAGCATGTAATGTTACAGTCATAGCTAGGGTGTAGAGAAAAGCCTTGACAAAGAGTCGTCGAACTCTAAATGTTAGCTCTTTTCTCTCCCTACAGATGCTGCCAGACCTGCTGAGATTTTCCAGCATTTTCTCTTTCAAAACAGAAGTATTTTCAGGTTGTGCCTGAAAGGGCCTCGCTCTACTTTTGTGAAAGGAAATCTTTACACAACAGCACAGCAAGTATCCCTATGTTTGCTAACTTTGTTTACCAGTGACTCTTGACCTGTAATGAGCTTTGCTTAATTGGAGCTAGAGAAGATATAAATTAGTCGTCAAGTGTTCCCATATATTTTAAGGATTGTTTAACTGTTAATTGGAAAAGCTCTTTTCTTAGAAGTTAATCCTTCATACCCTGATACTCCAGAACGACTCGAGAGGTTTGGAGTCCACACCTCCTCCAGTATCCCAGTGCACCGCGCGTCCTGTCATAGTCCTCCAGTATCCCAGTGCACCGCGCGTCCTGTCATAGTCCTCCAGTATCCCAGTGCACCGCGCGTCCTGTCATAGTCCTCCAGTATCCCAGTGCACCGCGCGTCCTGTCATAGTCCTCCAGTATCCCAGTGCACCGTGCGTCCTGTCATAATCCTCCAGGATCCCAGTGTACCGCTCTTGTCGCACTCCTCCAGCATCCCAGCGTACTGCGCGTTCTGTCACACCGCTCCGTTATCCCGTGGTGCTTCGCGGGTTGATGGTCATGGCGGCAATGAGGGATGATGCGGGAGAAGATAAAGAAAATAAAGCCGTGGAGCTCGGAGCCACCCTGAGCCTGGAAAGTATCCTTTACAAAGCTGCTTCCCGAGGTGAAGGTTTCCCACGCGTTCTCGAGTCGGTGTCGGAACAGATCGCAGTGCGGAGCGATTCACGGCATAAGGATTACGTGTCAACCCCAGGAGTGGGCGGGAGGCTCTGCCCCGGGGTGGTGGAAAGGGAGAGAGAGAGAGAGCTGGGGCTGGTCAAGGGGAGTGCAGGGGTTCGTGCTGCCCTGGGGAGATGGTAAGGGGGGGGGGGGGGGAGGAAGGGTCATTGGAGCAGGATTTGATTTGGATTTGATTTATTGTCACATGTAACCGAAGTACAGTGAAAAGTATTGATCAGCGGCTGAGGGAACATACACAGTACGTACAAAGTAGACAAAAAGAATAATCAATAGAGAATATTGACAAATGGTACATTGACAAACAGTGAGTGATTACAGTGCGGAACAAGGGGTCAAACAAAGCAAATACAAGAGCAGCATAGGGTGTTGTGAATAGTGTTCTTAACAGGTGACAGATCAGTCCAAGGGGAGTCGTTGAGGAGTTGTAGCTGAGGGGTCTTCAGACTTCTGTACAGTCTGCCTGATGAAAGAGTTTGGAGGAAGGCAATGCGTGGGTGAAAGGGGTCCCTCATAATGCTCTCTGCCTTCCTGAGTGTATACTGAATCAATGTGAGGGTGGCAAGCGTGCGTGATGCATTGGACTGACTTCACCACACTCTGCAGTTTCTTGTGATCTTGGACCTAGCAGTTTCCATACCAAGCTGTGATGCAGTCGGATAAGATGCTGTCGATGGCACATCTGTAGAAGGTGCCTTAGGAAGTGGGTTAGTGTGAAGGAGCTAGCTGGGGGGAGGGGTGCAACCAGGGGGTGAATGCAGAACAAACTGTGGGTGGCACAGTAGCACATTGGTTAGGACTGTTGCTTCACAGGGACTAGGGTTTTATTTCCAGCTTGGGTCACTGTGCAGAGTCTGCACGTTCACCCCTTTTCTGCATGGGTTTTCTCCCCAGACTGGCTCCATTCCCCAAGGTGTTGACCGGAAAACACTCGGTCTTCAGTTTTAATTTGTATCTGGAAAAGGACCCTGAGCTCTTCTGTATCCTCATTATGCCTCCCATGGCGGGCACTGGGTCCTTCACAAATAACAAACGATCATCAGCGTACAGGGACACCCTATGTTCCACTCCATCCCTAAATACCCCTCTCCACTTATTCGAAGCCCTCGGGGCAATGGCTCAATGACTTACGCAAACAGGAGGGGACACTCCTGCCTTGTCCCCTGTGCAATCAAAAAACCCTCAAACTTTTGGTATTTGTACAAACTTTGGCCAAGGGAACTTTGTATAGCGGAGTGGACAGGATACAATTGTTTCCCTTGATGGAGAATTCCAAAACCAGGGACATAGATTCAAGATAAGAGGTAGAAGGGACATAAGGAAGAACTTTTTTAGGCAGAGGATAGAGTGTCTATAAGTTGTTGCCCGAGTTGCTGGTGGAGGCAGAGACCCTAAACCCTAAAGTACCTGGATCTACACCTTTATTGCTCTAAGCTACAGGCACTAAGGGCAGGGTGCAGGGAAGATGGGATTAGTAAGGGCACCTGGGTGTCCTCGGGCAGGCATGGACAAGGTTGTCTGAATGGCCTCCTTCTGTGCTGTAACTTTTCTATGATTCTATGTACCCACGACACACACCTGGGGCCCAACCCAAATGTCTCCAAAACTGCAAGGAGGTATGTCCGCTCCACCTTATCAAACATCTTTTCTGCATCTAATGTCACAATCATCTCCGGTCTGGCTGCTGGGGTAAGAACCACATTGAGCAGTCGCTGCACATGGGACGACAGTCTTCAGCCCTTTATAAATCCCGTCTGGTCCTCCCAACTACCTCCGGAGACAAGATTCCAACCTCAATGCTAATAGCTTAGCATCTACGTTAAGCAGTTAAATGGGATTGTACGACCCGCATTCTGGGGGATCCTTAATCAGGAGAAAGGAGATGGCTGCCTGCCGAAGCGTCGCAGGAAGGGAACACCAGGACAAAGAGTCATTAAACATCCCCATCAGTAGCAGAACCAGCTGGTCCGCAAACTACTTGTAAAATTCCACCGGGATCTCATCAGGCTTCCATGTTTGCACCTGCCCTATCACTGTTTAGACCTCTTCCGGGTCCACTGGCACTTTCCAATGACTCTCTAGTCCTTCCCACATTTTCACCCCCACCTCTGGGAACTCCAAGCCCTCTGGACACTCCGTCCTCCCACTCTTTCTCTCGGGGCTCTGACCTGTAAAGTCTCTCAAAAAAGGTCCGAAATGCACTGATCACTTACCCAGGGTGGAAACCAGCCTGCTTCCAAAGTCCCTGATCTGGATAATCTCCTGAGAGGCTGCCTGCTGCCTTAACCGGTGAGGCAAAAGACATAGAACTCTACAGTACAGGCCCTTTAGCCCACAATGTTGTGCTGAACTAGTCTGAAACTAAGATCAAATCAACCTACTCCCAATCATTCTAGTGCACTCCATATGCCTGTCCAGTAACCGCTTGAAAGTTGCTAAAGTGTTCGACTCCACTACCATAGCTGGGAGTGCGTTCCACGCCCCAACCACTCTCTTGAGTAAAGAACCTACTTCTGACCCCCCTCCTATATCTTCCACCATGAGCCTTAGTTATGCCCCCTTGTAACAGCTACATCCACCCGAGGAAAAAGTCTTACGCAAACAGGAGGGGACACTCCTGCCTTGTCCCCTGTGCAATCAAAAAACCCTCAAACTTTTGGTATTTGTACAAACTTTGGCCAAGGGAACTTTGTATAGCGGAGTGGACAGGATACAATTGTTTCCCTTGATGGAGAATTCCAAAACCAGGGACATAGATTCAAGATAAGAGGTAGAAGGGACATAAGGAAGAACTTTTTTAGGCAGAGGATAGAGTGTCTATAAGTTGTTGCCCGAGTTGCTGGTGGAGGCAGAGACCCTAAACCCTAAAGTACCTGGATCTACACCTTTATTGCTCTAAGCTACAGGCACTAAGGGCAGGGTGCAGGGAAGATGGGATTAGTAAGGGCACCTGGGTGTCCTCGGGCAGGCATGGACAAGGTTGTCTGAATGGCCTCCTTCTGTGCTGTAACTTTTCTATGATTCTATGTACCCACGACACACACCTGGGGCCCAACCCAAATGTCTCCAAAACTGCAAGGAGGTATGTCCACTCCACCTTATCAAACATCTTTTCTGCATCTAATGTCACAATCATCTCCGGTCTGGCTGCTGGGGTAAGAACCACATTGAGCAGTCGCTGCACATGGGACGACAGTCTTCAGCCCTTTATAAATCCCGTCTGGTCCTCCCAACTACCTCCGGAGACAAGATTCCAACCTCAATGCTAATAGCTTAGCATCTACGTTAAGCAGTTAAATGGGATTGTACGACCCGCATTCTGGGGGATCCTTAATCAGGAGAAAGGAGATGGCTGCCTGCCGAAGCGTCGCAGGAAGGGAACACCAGGACAAAGAGTCATTAAACATCCCCATCAGTAGCAGAACCAGCTGGTCCGCAAACTACTTGTAAAATTCCACCGGGATCTCATCAGGCTTCCATGTTTGCACCTGCCCTATCACTGTTTAGACCTCTTCCGGGTCCACTGGCACTTTCCAATGACTCTCTAGTCCTTCCCACATTTTCACCCCCACCTCTGGGAACTCCAAGCCCTCTGGACACTCCGTCCTCCCACTCTTTCTCTCGGGGCTCTGACCTGTAAAGTCTCTCAAAAAAGGTCCGAAATGCACTGATCACTTACCCAGGGTGGAAACCAGCCTGCTTCCAAAGTCCCTGATCTGGATAATCTCCTGAGAGGCTGCCTGCTGCCTTAACCGGTGAGGCAAAAGACATAGAACATAGAACTCTACAGTACAGGCCCTTTAGCCCACAATGTTGTGCTGAACTAGTCTGAAACTAAGATCAAATCAACCTACTCCCAATCATTCTAGTGCACTCCATATGCCTGTCCAGTAACCGCTTGAAAGTTGCTAAAGTGTTCGACTCCACTACCATAGCTGGGAGTGCGTTCCACGCCCCAACCACTCTCTTGAGTAAAGAACCTACTTCTGACCCCCCTCCTATATCTTCCACCATGAGCCTTAGTTATGCCCCCTTGTAACAGCTACATCCACCCGAGGAAAAAGTCGCTGAACATCCACTCTATCTATCCCTCATCATCATCAAGGCGGCTGTCTTTCTCCCAGTGTTCATGGGAAACTACTCCCCTCAGGTGCCAAACTGTCACTCTACCCTATCAGTCGAGGCAGGTCAAACTGTTTGCGGCATTTTCCTGCTTGCTAGGAGTTCTGGGGTTGGATATGTCGAGTATCTACAGTTCACTTCCAAAATGTCATCAACTATTCTGGCGCTCCTGCCTAGTGTGATATAATCTCTTCTCTAATCACCGCCTTCAACGCCTCCCAAAGAATAGAGGGTGAATCAATCCCGTTTCCATTGAACTCCACCTGTTCAGATAAGCTTTGCGACCCCCCCCCCCCCACCCACACAAAACCCCACATCCTCCAAGAGTCCCATGTCCATCCTCCATCCTGTGTGCTGAGTCGGGCCACCTCCAGCACTAAATCTACAAAATGCGGAGCATGGTCTGAGATGACTATCACCGAGTATTCCGCCTTCCTCACCTCGGGAAGAAGAGACCTGCCATCACAAAGTAATTTATCCTAGAGTACACCTTGTGCACTGGGGAGAAAACAAGAACTCCTTTCCCTCAGGGTACATAAGGAGCTTCCCCTGCCTCCTCCATAAACACCAACAGCGCCTTCACCACGTCTGAGGGGGCCAACGACTGGTTCAGATCAGAGTAGTCGCAGATCTGGGACACAATTTAAATCTCCCCCCAAGATCAGTTGATGAGTATCTAGATCGGTATTGGAGCCAATAACTTTTATAAATGACACATCATCCCAATTCGGGCATACACATTTACCACCGACTTAACCTTCAACGTACCCGTGACCATCATACAGTCTGTAACCCTTGGTCAGCCTTCCCGTTAGGAAGCACACCCTCTTATTGATGGCCGGACCCGACTATCAAGCCAAGTGGAATATCTGGCTCACCCAGCCCTTCCGAAGCCTGGTCCGGTACCACACCTGCAAATGGGTCTCCTAGATGCTTTACGTGAGAAAAACTCCCCCTTTTCGCAGCCCCCCCCCCCCCCCCCCCCCCCTTAAGAAGCACACGTTCCAGGTAACTAGTCTAGTTCAGGGTCTCTCAACACCCCCTCCACCCTAAATCAGCCATTTCCACCACTGCGCCATCATCCTCATTACGAATTCCTGGGTCCCATTCCCACTTAAGATGACCACGATCTCCCTCCAACGGATGAGACAAAGAAAATTCCCTGGTTACAGTTAGCTCTCGCCACCTCTCTTTCGCCCCCCCCCCCCCCCCCCCCCCCCGAAGGCTGTGGAAACAGATTATTGCCGCCCGTGGTTGCTCGTTGACGTGGATTCTGTTGGAGCTTCCCCCCCCCCGCCCACCCACCTCTCCCACCAACCTGGATGGAGAATATATCCAAAAAGTACTTCGTTGGTCTCGTGCCCTCCACTCCTTCATGCAGCTAGAAGGCCTCCTCCGTGACCTTCAGCGTTTCTTGGATTGGGCCCAATGCTTCCTCAATGGTGGCTTTGAAAGACTTGCTCAACTCCTTGCCTTGTCAGTGCTCGGCAACACGGTAGTATTGTGGTTAGCACAATTGCTTCATAGAACAATCCAGGGTCCCAGGTTCGATTCCCGGCTTGGGTCACTGTCTGTGCGGAGTCTGCACATTCTCCCCGTGTGTGCGTGGGTTTCCTCCGGGTGCTCCGGTTTCCTCCCACAGTCGAAAGATGTGCAGGTTAGATGGTCATGCTAAATTGCCCTTAGTGTCCAAAATTGCCCTTAGTGTTGGGTGGGGTTACTGGTTAGACTCGATGGGCCGGATGGCCTTCTGCACTGTAAATTCTATGAAATTCAAACTGCTGGCCCATTTGTTTCCTAAACTTCTCAAGCTCCTGTGCCATCACCACAGTCTACTGTGTTTACTGTAATGGGCGCATCTGCCATTTTACCTCCCTTGGCGGACTTTTAGCCTAACACTTCTTTCCAGCAGGCTAGCTCTCGTCCCCCTGCAATTCTGCTAGTAATTCTTCACACCGTTGGTCATAGATCATAGAATTTACAGTGCAGAAGGAGGCCATTTGACCCATCGAGTCTGCACCGGCTCCTGGAAAGAGCACCCTACCCAAGGTTAACACCTCCACCCTATCCCCATAACCCCGTAACCCCACCCAACAATAAGGGCAATTTTGGACACTAAGGGCAATTTATCATGGCCAATCCACCTAACTTTGCACATCTTTGGACTGTGGGAGGAAACCGGAGCACCCGGAGGAAACCCACGCACACAGGGAGGATGTGCAGACTCCGCACAGACAGTGACCCAAGCCGGAATCGAACCTGGCACCCTGGAGCTGTGAAGCGATTGTGCTAGCCACAATGCTACCGTGCTGCCCGTCATGCCAGGTTTGGCCACAAAAATCCACCTGGCAAAAAGGATCGAAAAAGGACTCTGGTGGGAGCTACCTTTTGGGCAACTTGCTCTCACATGATGTCACTGGAAATCCTCTTGGGAAGCACCATGTTGCTTATGTTACGATTCCAGTTGATGTTATAACTGGATGGGAAGATCTGAGTATGAGACTCTAGCTCAAAGTACCATAACCTTTACTTTTTTTTTAAAAGCAGGGAGGCGTCACAGGATTGTCAATTAGGTTTTAACAACGAGAAAATTTAAGCATGAAAGGTTTGACTATAATACAATACTCCTTCACTCCCCCAAATCTTCACAGATGTCAAGGATACCACAGATTGCACGATATATCTTAAGCAGGCCTGTAACCCAAAAGGCTAACTGGTCAGACAACACCCTACTCTGAAACCAAGTGACAAATGCCATTCAATCAATCTGCAGTGAATTTCTCCTCAAATTCTCCCCAGATAGTTGTCCCACAGGTGTTTTCGAACTCCAAGCTCAAAAAGGCCAGCTTTAAAATCTTCAAAACAATGCTTTCACTCTGTGTTTTCATCAAGGATCCACCTTCAGTTTTTCCAACTATCCTTTTAAACCAGGCTTTCTCTCAGTTTTAGCAAGGATCTGCCTCAAGGCTTTCCAACTCCCAGTATTCCTTTTGTCTTGAATTGTGTTGGGGGGTGCAGAGGAGATTCACTAGGTTGATTCCGAGTTGAGAGGATTGGCTTACGAGGAGAGACTAAGCAGACTGGGATTATACTCATTGGAATTTCGAAGAATGAGGGAGGATCTTCCAGAAACACATAAAATTATGAAGGAAATAGATAGGATAGAAGTGGGGAGGGCAGCACGGTGGTGCAGTGGTTAGCACTGCGGCCTCACGGCGCCGAGGTCCCAGGTTCGATCCTGGCTCTGGGTCACTGTCCGTGTGGAGTTTGCACATTCTCCCCATGTTTGTGTGGGTTTCGCCACCACAACCCAAAGATGTGCAGGGTAGGTGGATTGGCCACGCTAAATTGCACCTTAATTGGAAAAAATGAATTGGATACTCTAAATTTTAAAAAAGGATAGAAGCGGCGAGGTTGTTTCCACTGGCAGGTGAAACTAGAACTAGGGGGCATAATCTTAGAATAAGGGGGAGCAGATTTAGGACTGAGTTGAGGAGGAAATTCTCCATCCAAAGGGTCTTGAATCTGTGGAATTCCCTGCCCAGTAAAGCAGTTGAGGCTACCTCGTTAAATGTTTTTTAAAAAGGTGGATAGATTTTTGAACAGTAAAGGAATAAAAGGTACAGGTAAATGGAGCTGAGTCCACAAAAAGACCAGCCATGAACTTAGAACAGTACAGCACAGAACAGGCCCTTCGGCCCTCGATGTTGTGCCGAGCAATGATCACCCTACTCAAACCCACGTATCCACCCTATACCCGTAACCCAACAACAACCCCCCCCCCCCTTAACCTTACTTTTTAGGACACTACGGGCAATTTAGCATGGCCAATCCACCTAACCCGCACATCTTTGGACTATGGGAGGAAACCGGAGCACCCGGAGGAAACCCACGCACACACGGGGAGGACGTGCAGACTCCGCACAGACAGTGACCCAGCTGGGAACCGAACCTGGGACCCTGGAGCTGTGAAGCATTTATGCTAACCACCATGCTACCGTGCTGCCCCTAACTTATTGAATGGCGGAGCAGGCAGATGGCCTACTCCTGCTCCTAGTTCTTAGTTCATCCAAACGACAACCCAAAACCCAACTAACTTAGTCCCAACTGAATACTGTTCACAAATGCATAAGGGCACTAAACATACGATTGCTTCACATATCTGGCTTTTCCCTAGCCAACTAGAGTTATAGACTTTTTTCATAGAATTTACAGTGCAGAAGGAGGCCATTCGGCCCATCGAGTCTGCACCGGCTCTTGGAAAGAGCACCCTACCCAAGGTCAACACCTCCAGCCTATACCCATAACCCAGTAACCCCACCCAACACTAAGGGTAATTTATCATGGCCAATCCACCTAACCTGCACTTCTTTGGACTGTGGGAGGAAACCGGAGCACCCGGAGGAAACCCACGCACACACTGGGAGGATGTGCAGCCTCCGCACAGACAGTGACCCAAGCCGGAATCGAACCTGGGACCCTGGAGCTGTGAAGCCATTGTGCTATCCACAATGCTACCGTGCTGCCTTGTATCCTTTACTACATCTTACCTTATTTCTAACATTTAACAATACAATTGAACCCACCTCGGTTTCCTGGCACTTATTTCGGCAAAAAAGGTACTCCACAGTGCTGCAGTCTCACTGCGCAGTTAAAACAGAAAGCATTTTTATAGTGCTTTTAATAATAACCATTGGATTTTGCAAAGTGCTTTACAGCCAATTTTCAAAATATGTTCACTGTCGTAATATACGAAAAATGGCAGCTAATTTGTGCTCCCACAAACAGAATGGTCAGATGTGAGAATGATCAGAATATCTGAGTTGATTGAGGGACAATTTGGCCACAATATTAGCGATAGCTCCCCAGCTGCTCTTCAGAATCATGCCATGGGATTTTGTACATCCACCTGAGAGGTCAGGCAAGACCTTGGCTTGACCTCTCATGGGAAACCATTCTCCCTGAACACTGCACTGCGGTGTCAGCCCGGATTGTTCTGTGCGAGTGAGGCCCTGGCTGAGAGGTGCTGAGCTACTGCTGGCATGTCAAGAAGACTCTGTTCCACGGCAGTACTGAAGACATCAAGTGAGAATCCAGCGTATCTGTTCCCATTCCCTCAATGTAGGCTCTCAACAGCTGACACACTGAGAGGGAATGGGATTTGAACTAGAGAGCTTGCAGGCATTGCATCCATCGCTTTGCACCATAGATTACTTTTTGCATTTCACAGTCTTTTGGGTGATGCAGCCCAAAACCTTCTTCGCATCTTGTTTTCCTCAATGTATGAATTCTAGTCCTGCAGATCATCAAGGACTCTCAGCAGCAACATGGCTTAAGACATGAAGACTACCAGAGATACAGGTTGGTAGTGATACTCTAATGTTTTGGTCTATTCAAACTCGATTGAGGTCTATTCGAGATATTGGGTTGAATAGAATAATAGGATCCCAGCAGTGCAGAAGGAGGCAACTTGACCTATAGAGTCTGAACCACCCCTCTGAAAGAGCCCCCTACCCAGCTTCACTCCCCTGCCCAGCCAGCCCTAACCCCATAAACTAACCTGCACATCTTTGAACACTTTTCAGGGGCAATTGATCATGCCAATCCTGCACATCTTTGGACTGTGGGAGGAAACTGGAGCACCCGGAGGTATCCCACACAGACACGGGGAGAATGTGCAAACACCACATCCAGTCACTCAAGGCTGGAATGAAGCCTGGGTCCCTGCAGTTGAAGCAGCAGTGCTAACCACTGTGCTACCGTGTCCTCGGAATAGCTTCATACGTAACTGATTTATATAGTGGGGATCTAAAAATAAAATTGTCTGGAAACCTTGGAGCCACCTCATTTTCCCATAGTGTGCAAATCATATGGGAAAATGCTGCAATACTTATTCAGCATGGCACCAACTCAACCCCACGAAGTCTGTATTGTCTTGCAGACAGGAGTTTGCAGAGTAAACTCTTACCATGTTCTTAGCTAGTTACTGGGATAAAGGAGACTGGTTCAAGACAGCCTGTCCTCCGATGCTTGGAAATACCACCCACACACACACACCCACATACAAACACACACACACATCCACATTTACTCAATGTGAGGCTCCTAGATTTCTACCCTCCCCCCCCACCTCTGAGTTCTGGGTTCCCCGCCGCTCTCTTTCTCAAATGGCATAGGTGAGATTGGGAACATACCATGAGTACTCACGGCACAGGCTTGTGTCTTCCCACGTAAACCAACATGCACCTGCCTCCTTCCAATAAACAAACAAGTCCCAGAATTTCAGGGCTTTGTTAATTCATTTGGTTCGATAAGCAGCCCAGATGTGCACTCAAACTGGGGAAGTATAAGGAAAGTGCCAGTGTCTGGCATCTGCACTTTACCTGTATACTTTGTGTTTGGCAGCTGAACTTCTACCAGCCATTTTTAAAAATAAAAGTGCGATCTTTGCGTTATCCTTGTGGTCTTGGGAGTCATTGATTCCTCTGGATAAAAATCTTCTGGTTGGGATATGAAGGGATGTGACCAAAGGTGGATGCAAGCTCTAACTGAATGATGGAACAGATTCGAAGGGCTAAGTGGCCAGTTCCTCTCTGGGCCCTGAGCAAACCAAAACGCTGGGAGACTATTATGCGTGTATTTTAATGGTTGTTTGAAACAAATTGAGAGTCACAACCTGGATTCCCTCTACAGTGAAGCCTTGAGGGTCTTATCAGCTTCCTCCCTTTGAGGAGTCCTGCTTTCTCCTTTGGTCCACCTGGGCTTTTGGGTTGCACTGTGCTTTCCCTTTGCCACTTGCAAGCCCTCGCCGTTTTCTCCTTCTCGCACACTTTTTTGCAAAAGTGTGCATACAATACTCCATATTTTCCCATATACAATCCTATCTCACTGGCTGTGTGTTGGCCTGTGAGCAAGCAGAGGGCCCTCTAACCAGTTTGGGATGTGTTTGAGTGCAGTACTCATGGGCCTTTTATTAATTGGACTATACCATCATTTATCAAGCGTACGCACATGAATCTTTGTTTTTCTTGCTTACAGCTAAGTTATGAAGGGTGGAGAGGTGGGTTCAAGTCAAAAATAACTGTGTAAATTTCTCCTTGATCTTTACAGAGTAGTGGTGAAGTGGAACTAATTTTACAGCTCTTCAGGATGGGCTGTGTGATACTAAATGTATTTTATTACAAAAATGTATCAAAACAGGCTACAGCAAATAAACACCCCGGGAAGCATACTTCCCAACAACCAACTATACAGTCTGTACAGATTTTTTCCATTTTTCACCTCCCTGCAACGAACAGCTCCTCAAACATGGTCACAAACATCCCCTTTTCTCAAACCCCCTTGTAGAGCCCCTTAACTCATATTTTATCTCTTCAACTGCAGGAAGTCGCACAGGTCATCCAACCAAGCTTCTACCCCCGGTGGCGATGCCAACTGCCACTCCAGTAAAATTCGCTGTCATGCAATTAGAGAGGCGACGGTCACAACATCGGCCTTCCTCCTCTTCATGAGCTCCGGCTTCTCTGAAACCCCGAATATCGCCACCAAAGGGTCCGGGTCCACATCCTCCTCCATTACCCTGGCTAAGACCGCGAATACTCTTGCCCAGAATCTTCCCAATTTTTCGTAACCCTATAACGTGTGTGGGGTTCGCAGACTCCCGTCCACACCTTTCACATTCACCTGCTACCCCCTGAAAGAACCCACTCTGCACTTCAGATGATCCGCTCTACCCCACCTCGACCCATTGGTTTTCATTTCATTTGAACCGTCTTTTACCATTTCTTTCTTTCTTTTTTTTTAACAAACAATTTTATTGAGGTAGTTTTTCGGCATTGTAAACAATTACAGACATCAACAAAAAGAAAGCAAAGAAGGCAAAAATGTGCAAACATCCACGTACATTCAATACTACAATCGTAACATACTGCACAAGCCCGCTCCTCTCCCATCGGCACTACCCGCCAATTTATCCCTCCTGCTCTACTCTACTCTAACCTCTCCCCAGCCCCCCACCCCCTTCTGACGCTCACTCTCCCGCAAAGAAGTCAATGAATGGTTGCCACCTTCGGGTGAACCCCTGTACAGATCCTCTCAAGGCGAATTTAATTTTTTCCATCCCCAGAAAACTCGACCTGTCCGAAAGCCACAACTCAGTCTTCGGGGGGCTTTGAGTCCCTCCATGCCAATAATATTCGTCGCCGGGCTATCAGGGAAGCAAAGGCCAAAACATCAGCCTCTTTCTCACCCTGGACTCCTGGGTCTTCCGAAACCCCAAAAATTGCCACCCCGGACCCATCACCACCCTTGTTTTTAGTACCCGGGACATGATCCCTGCAAATCCCTCCCAGTACCCCCTAAGCATCGGGCATGTCCAAAACATGTGTCCGTGGTTCGTTGGTCCTCCTGCGCACCTAGCACATTTGTCCTCTACCCCAAAGAATTTGCTCATCCGGGCCACCGTCATGTGGGCCCGGTGAACGACCTTAAATTGAATCAGGTCGAGCCTGGGACATGTTGCGGTCGAATTCACCCTACTCAGGGCTTCTGCCCACAGCCCGTCCTCCATTTCCCCGCCTAGCTCCTCCTCCCATTTGAGTTTTAGTTCCTCCGTCTGGGACCCTTTCCCCTTCATGAGCACCTTATAAATATCAGAGACTCTACCCTCCCCTCCTTCCCCCCTAGAGACTATTCTGTCTTGGATCCCCATTGGCGGGAGGCGTGGGAAGGATGGGACCTGTCTACGGACAAAGTCCCGCAACTGTAGGTACCTGAAATCGTTTCCCTTTACCAGACCAAATTTCTCCTCCAAGCTCCTCAAACTCGCAAAGCTCCCTTCCAGGAACATATCGCCCACCCTCCCCACCCCTGCCCAGCGCCATGCTCGAAACCCCCCATCCAAACTCCCGGGGGCAAACCGATGGTTGTCGCAGATTGGCGCCCAGACAGACGTCCCCACCTCCCCTACATGCCTCCTCCACTGGCCCCATATCCGCAGCTTTGCCACCACTACCGGGCTGGTGGAGTACCTGGCCGGCGGCAGCGGTAGAGGAGCCGTGACCAGGGCTGCCAAGCTGGAGCCCCTGCACGAAGCCGCATCCACCCGCTCCCAGATAGACCCCGTACCCACCATCCACTTCCTTATCATAGCGATATTAGCCGCCCAGTAATAGTTAATCAAACTCGGCAATGCCAACCGTCCCTCGCTGCGGCTCCACTCAAGCATCGCCTTCTTCACCCGTGGGGATTTTCCCGCCCAGACGAAGCTCATGATTATCTTGTTAACCCTTTTGAAGAAGGACTGTGGGTAAAGATTGGGAGGCACTGAAAAATGAACAGGAATCTAGGGAGGATCGTCATCTTTACAGTCTGCATCATCTCTGCCAGCGACAGCGGGAGTGCGTCCCATCTCCGAAACTCTCCCTTCATTTGTTCCACCACCCTGGCCAAATTTAACTTGTGCAGCCTGCCCCAGTCTCGCGCCACCTGGATCCCCAAGTACCGAACATTTTCCTCAACCAGCCTAAATGGTGGCCCTCTCATTCTGTTCTCCTGGCCCCTTGCCTGCACCACAAATTTCACTCTTGGCCATATTTAATTTGTACCCTGAGAACTGGCCGAACTTCCTCAATGTTTCCAGTATACTTCCCATCCCGGCCAATGGGTCCGACACGTACAGGAGCAGGTCGTCCGCATAAAGAGAGACCCTGTGTTGCACCCTGCCCCTAACCATCCCCTTCCATCCCTTTGCGGCTCTCAGTGCAATCGCCAGCGGCTCTATGACCAGCGCAAATAGCAGCGGGGAGAGCGGACAGCCCTGTCTGGTCCCGCGGTATAGTCTAAAATACTCTGACACTTCTCTGTTTGTCCTGACGCTGGCCTTTGGGGCCTGATATAATAGCTTGATCCAATTCACCAGTCCCTCCTCGAACCCAAACCGTCCGAGCACCTCCCATAGATAGCCCCACTCCACCCGGTCGAAGCCTTCTTGGCATCCATCGCCACCACTACCTCCACCTCCTTGCCTGTCGGGGGCATCATTATCACATTGAGTAATCTTCTCAAGTTGGCCGACAGCTGCCTGCCTTTCACGAACCCAGTTTGGTCATCCCCAATCACCTCCGGTACGCAGTCCTCAATTCCAATCGCCAGTACCTTTGCCAGGAGCTTGGCATCTACATTGATCAGGGAGATTGGCCTGTATGACCCGCACGCTTCCGGGTCCTTACCCTGCTTCAATATCAGTGATATGGTGGCTTGCGACATCGGCGGCGGCAGGGTCCCTCTGTCCCTTGCCTCATTAAAAACCCTCACCAAGACCGGACCCACTATCAGAGAACTTCTTATAAAACTCTACTGGGTATCCATCCGGCCAAGGGGCTTTCCCCGACTGCATGGCCTTTAGGCCCCCCGATACTTCCTCCACTCTAATCGGGGCCCCCAGCCTATCCACTCGCCCCCACCTACTGTTGGAAATGTTAACCCGTCCAGAAACCTTTTCATCTCCTCCGGTTCTTCTGGGGGCTCCGAAGTATACAGCTTGCTATAGAAGTCCCGGAATACCTTATTCAATCCTGCCGGGTCCTCCATTCTGCACCCCTCCCCATCCATCACTCTACTTATTTCCCTGGCCGCCTCCCTCTTCCTGAGTTGCTGCGCTAACAATCTGCTAGCCTTTTCCCCATGCTCGTACACCACACTCCTCGCCTTCCTAAGCTGTTCCACGGCCCTACTCGTGGATAGTGCCCCCAGTTCCGCCTGTAGTCTCTGCCTCTCCCTGAGTAAATCCTCCCCCGGGGACTCCGCGTGTTCCTCGTCTATCCGACCCATTTCCCTAACCAATCTGTCCATCTCTGCCCTGTTCGCCTTGGCCCTGTGTGCCCCAATTGAGATCAACTCTCCCCGCATTACTGCCTTTAGCGCCTCCCACAGTGTGGCCGCTGAGACCTCCCCCTTATCATTCACCTGCAAGCAGTTTTGGATACACCTCCGAAGCTTCTCACAGATCCTCTCCTCCGACAACAGTCCCACGTCTAGCCTCCATTGTGGGCGTTGGTGATTCGCCCCTCCGACCTGCAGGTCTACCCAGTGCGGGGCATGGTCCGAGATAGTGATTGCAGAATATTCCGTGTTCTTTACCTCCCCTGTACAGTCCCTGCTTAGGACAAAGAAGTCTATCCTAGAATATACTTTATGGACGTGCGAGTAAAACGAGTAGCCCCTTCCCGTCGGCTGTCTGGCTCTCCAGGGGTCCACTGCCCCCATTTGCTCCATAAACCCTTTCAGCTCCCTTGCCATTGCTGGGAGTCTACCCGTTCTGGGACACGACCGATCCAGCGCCGGGTCAAGAACCATGTTAAAGTCCCTCCCCATTATTAGCCTACGAGAGTCCAGGTCCAGGATCTTCCCCAGCACTCTTTTTTTTTTATAAATTTAGATTACCCAATTATTTTTTCCAATTAAGGGGCAATTTAGCGTGGCCAATTCACCTACTCTGCACATTTTTGGGTTGTGGGGGCGAAACCCACGCAGACACGGGGAGAATGTACAAACTCCACACGGACAGTGACCCAGAGCCGGGATCGAACCTGGGACCTCAGCGCCGTGAGGCGGTTGTGCTAACCACTAGGCCACCGTGCTGCCCGCCCCAGCACTCTTTTAATAAAGTCCACGTCGTCCCAGTTCGGGGCATATATATTCACCAGCACCACTCTTCTCCCTTCCAGTCTGCCCCTTACCATCAGGTATCTGCCCCCCACTGTCTGCGGCTATACCCTCCGCCTCAAATTGCACCCGCTTGTTGATCATGATTGCCAGCCCCCTAGACTTCGAGTCCAAGTCCGAGTGGAAGACCTGTCTAATCCAGCCCTTCCTTAGCCTAGTCTGGTCGGATACTTTCAGATGTGTCTCCTGCAACATAATTACGTCTGCCCTCAGAGCCCGCAAATGCGCGAACACCCGTGCCCTCTTAACCGGCCCATTTAGTCCCCTGACATTCCAGGTGATCAGCCTGGTTGGGTGGCACAACTCCCCCCCCCCCCCCCCCCCCCCCCTCCCCCACCCCACGCACACACGCCGGTCAGCCATAGCCTTTCTTGTGCGGGCACCGGCCCATGCATCACGCCGTTCTTGGGCCGCCTCTTGGCTGTCTCCACCCTCGACCTCCTTCCCACTGCCTACTTCAAATCCCTCCCACGTCAGCAGAACAACCCCCCCCCCACCCCCAGCAACATACCCCGGTAACCCCACCCCCACCACCCATTGGCTGTATCCCCCCCCCCCCGCCCGGTGACTCCTCACTCCGGTGCCCCATCCCCCTGTCCAACCCACTGGAGCAAACTCACTGGCACAGGAAGGCATGAACATCATAGAACATAGAACAGTACAGCACAGAACAGGCCCTTCGGCCCTCAATGTTGTGCCGAACAATGATCACCCCACTTAAACCCACGTAACCCGTATCCCAACAATCCCCCCATTAACCTTACACTACGGGCAATTTAGCATGGCCAATCCACCTAACCCGCACATCTTTGGACTGTGGGAGGAAACCGGAGCACCCGGAGGAAACCCACGCACACACGGGGAGGACGTGCAGACTCCACACAGACAGTGACCCAGCCGGGAATCGAACCTGGGACCCTGGAGCTGTGAAGCATTGATGCTAACCACCATGCTACCGTGAGGCCCCTCAGTAAAACAAAAAACCCCCAACCCACGTCCTTAACCCCCCTCACTGACCGGCCACCCTTAGTTACAATACCGGCTCCAGTGCACTCAGCGAGCCCCACAAAAAGTAAAAATCCACACGAAAAGGAAAAAACAGAAAAAAGAGGAAGAAAACAAAAGAAAAAAAACCAGTAACCAAAACAAGGGAAGAGTCCCAAATGTCCCGCTTGGTGCCTTTAACCCAGCAAACCATTGAACAGCAGTCCAGGCACATTCGGCGTCCCTTCATACGGTAGTTCTCGGGCCTTAATTCGCGCCTGTGGGACCTCTTTTCGGGACTAGCCCCTGATCCCTCGCAAAGTCCATCGCTTCTTCGGGCTCGGAGAAGTAGTGGTGTTGACCCTGATGCGTGACCCAAAGACGGGACGGGAACAGCAGACCAAACTTCACGTGCTTCTTGAACAGCACCTCCTTGACTTGTTTAAAGGCTGCTCGCCGACGAGCCACCTCCTGGCTTAGGTCCTGGTATATACGGAGAACACTTGTTCCACGTGCTGCTCCTAGCGCTCTTCGCCCACCGCAGCACCCGCTCCTTGTCCACGAACCTGTGGAACCTAATCACCATCGGACGGGGGGTCCCCCCGGCCGCCCCTGCCTCGCCTGCACTCTGTATGCCCCCTCCAGCTCCGGCGGTCGCGGAAAGGCTTCAGCCCCCATCAGCTGCATCAACAGGTCTGCCACAAACGCTGCGGCATCAGCTCCCTCAGCCCCCTCTGGGAGGCCGATGATCCTCAGATTATTCCTGCGGGCTCTATTCTCCAACTCCTCCACTCTGTCCAGCAGTCTTGTTTGCCACTCCTTCAGCCCGTCGATTTCTAACGCCGCAATCGTCTGCGCATCCGCCTGTTCCTCCACCGCCTCTCCCAGCTCCTTAACTTTTACATCTTGAGCATCCAGCCTCTGATTCAGCTGACCAACTGCCTTCTGAAGTGGGTCCAAGTTGTCCCGCTTCAGCGACTCAAAACTGCTCTTCATCACCTGGAGCATGTTATCCAGCGCCTGCTGGATTGTTGAGTCCGAGGTCCGCGTGTCCGCCATCTTAGGTTCCAGGTCAGCTTCCTCTGCTCCTTGCCTCTGTCCCTTTCTCTCTCTCTTCCTCTGCTTCCTGGACTCCCGCGGTTCCATGTACTGCAGCCCGCTCTCCTGCACTTCCGCGGCCGCATTTTTGCCGCTCCTCAGTCCCGCTATCGCGGGGAATCAGCCCCTAAAGCCCCGCCGGAGTGAGAGCCCGCCGAATGTGCGGCTCATTCGATCATCGCTGCCACCGGAAGTCCTCCATTTCTTTCTTTCTTAATATACATTTAATTTCCCCCCCTCCAATCTTATCCACCTTTACTTTACCTTTCTCCTCTTTGCTTCCCCCTTCTCTTCCCCCCCGCCCCCCCACATCTACACTGCCACCACTCAATCTCGCCTAAGTCATATGCACCCTGTGCACCACCTTAAACTGTATCAGGCTCACCCTAGCACAAGAGGAGGTCCCGTTTATCCTACGCAGTGCCTCACTCCATACTCCCTAATTGATCTCACCTCCCAACTCCGCTTCCCATTTCTCCTTGATCTTCATCGCCCGCTCGCCTCCCTGCTCCTCCAGCCACTTGTATATATCCCCAATTCTTCCCTCTCCTTCCACATTCGGAAGCAGCAGTCAGTCCAGCAGGGTGTAACCTAGCAACCAAGGGAACCCCATCCAGTCCTTTTGCGCAAAGTCCCTAACCTGCAGATACCTGAACTCACTTCCCCTCGGCAGCTCTACCCTCTGGGCTGTGTGATACTAGGATGGACTGTGTCATACTATGTTGATTCAGTTATTTTTTCCCCTCCAGACGTGCTGTGGTTATTCTCCATTATTGGGTGAGTTTACGGATGGTGTGTTTGCGGAAGTACACAAGTGGCTTTTTGGTTGCTGCTCATGTATCTCTGTGGCTTCCTGCTAGTGATGGACTAGCATTGGCTGTGTTGTCACTAACTGTTTATTTGGTTGGTTGTAGGGGTTACTGTTCCCGCAGACTTCGCCGTCTCAGGAAGGCGCTTGGCTTTAAAATGGGGAACAAACACAAGTTCACAGGCAAGAAGGTCACAACGGAAATTTTGTCAGATAACAGGTAGGAGGACTGGAAAACTATGCTGTCATCCTGATTTTTATTTCCATTGACTTTGGCTGTGCTGCTGTGAAAGTTTCTCCAGTACTGGAGGGATCCTTTATCCACACAAACAGCTGTTACTATAAACCAAAAACGGAGCATACTCTCAGCAGATCTGACAGCATCTGTGGCGAGAGAAGGGCGCTAACCTTTTGAGTCTGGGTGACTCTTTGCCAACCAGTAATTTGCTTTGATGTTACTATCGATGGTTCTCAATGAAATAACTCCAGGTGCTTCCAGTCACATTGTTGGTCGACAAGTGATCTTCACGTGGCCCACCATGGTCAGCTTGGTCTGCAGAGGAACCAACTCTGTTGAGATTGGATGGAACTAAATTTTCGTCAGTGTTTACACTGGAGAAAGACAGTGTTGTCGAGGAGAACACTCGGGTTCAGTCGACCAGGCTAGATGGAATTGAGGTTCAAAAGGAGGCGGTGTTAGCAATTTTAGAAAATGTCAAAATAGATAAGTCCCCTGGGCCAGATGGGATTTATCCTAGGATTCTCTGGGAAGCCAGGGAGGAGATTGCAGAGCCTTTGTCCTTGATCTTTATGTCGTCTTTGTCGACAGGAATAGTGCCGGAAGACTGGAGGATAGCAAATGTTGTCCCCTTGTTCAAGAAGGGGAGTAGAGACAACCCTGGTAATTATAGACCTGTGAGCCTTACTTCGGTTGTGGGTAAAATGTTGGAAAAGGTTATAAGAGATAGGGTTTATAATCATCTTGAAAAGAACAAGTTGATTAGCGATACTCAACACGGTTTTGTGAAGGGTAGGTCATGTCTCACAAACCTTATTGAGTTTTTTGAGAAGGTGACCAAAGAGGTGGATCAGGGTAAAGCTGTTGATGTGGTGTATATGGATTTCAGTAAGGCGTTTGATAAGGTTCCCCACGGTAGGCTATTGCAGAAAATAAGGAAGTATGGAATTGAAGGTGATTTAGCGGTTTGGATCAGTAATTGGCTAGCTGAAAGAAGACAGAGGGTGGTGGTTGATGGCAAATGTTCATCCTGGAGTTCAGTTACTAGTGGTGTATCGCAAGGATCTGTTTTGGGGCCACTGCTGTTTGTCATTTTTATAAATGACCTGGAAGAGGGTGTAGAAGGATGGGTTAGTAAATTTGCAGATGACACGAAGGTCGGTGGAGTTGTGGATAGTGCTGAAGGATGTTATAGGATACAGAGGGACATAGATAAGCTGCAGAGCTGGGCTGAGAGGTGGCAGATGGAGTTTAATGCGGAAAAGTGTGAGGTGGTTCACTTTGGAAGGAGTAACAGGAATGCAGAGTACTGGGCTAATGGCAAGATTCTTGGTAGTGTAGATGAACAGAGAGATCTCGGCATCCAGGTACATAAATCCCTGAAAGTTGCCACCCAGGTTAATAGGGCTGTTAAGAAGGCATATGGTGTGCTAGCCTTTATAAGCAGGGGGATTGAGTTTCGGAACCACAAGGTCATGCTGCAGCTGTACATAACTCTGGTGCGGCCACACCTGGAGTACTGCGTGCAGTTCTGGTCACCACATTATAGGAAGGATGTGGAAGTTTTGGAAAGGGTTCAGAGGAGATTTACTAGGATGTTGCCTGGTATGGAGGGACGGTCTTACGAGGAAAGGCTCAGGAAATTGAGGTTGTTTTCGTTAGAGAGGAGAAGGCTGAGAGGTGACTTAATAGAGACATATAAGATAGTCAGAGGGTTAGATAGGGTGGACAGTGAGAGTCTTTTTCCTCGGATGGTGATGACAAACACGAGGGGACATAGCTTTAAATTGATGGGTGATAGATATAGGACAGATGTCAGAGGCAGTTTCTTTACTCAGAGAGTAGTAGGGGTGTGGAACGCCCTGCCTGCAATAGTAGTAGACTCGCCAACTTTAAGGGCATTTAAGTGGTCACTGGATAGACATATGGATGAAAATGGAATAGTGTAGGTCAGATAGGCTTCAGATGGTTTCAAGGTCGGCGCAACATCGAGGGCCGAAGGGCCCGTACTGCGCTGTAGTGTTCTATGTTCTAATATTTTGTGCTTCGAAGGCACCAGTTCTCCTACAAAGATATATTTGATTGCAACAAATTGAAAAGTCAGGTTGCCGCAGTCTCAGATGACCATAGGCTGCTTTCCCATTGAGGGGGAGAGCTGACTGGTGGTGTTTTAACCTGAGGATAACCACACCTCTGGTAAGGTGCAAGGTTGAGAAGGCAAGATCCGCATGAATAATCTCAGCCGGTACAAGAATTGAACCCACGCTGCAAGTCCTCACTCCGCATCACAAACCAGTTGTCTAGCCAACTGAGCTAAACCAGATAAACAAAATATATTTGATTGAAAACTGTATTGAAAGTGCATCTGTTCTGTGCTAGTTGGTGCTGTTGCTTGATACAGCGTGGCAGAACCGTCATTCAACTAATGCCACCAGTTGATTTCTAGAAACGGCTAGATTTCCTATTATTTAACTAACTCTATACCTGCCTATCTCCACCCTGTCTGTTGATGACAACCTGTGAGTCACTGATGAAAATAATTCTGATCAGAAATCATTCCCAGAATTTGCCCAAACTTTCTCTTCAGTAACCTCAATGGGTCGAGTAACCTAGTGGAGACTGATCTTGATACTTTGATGTAGAATTTTTCCATTAGTAAAGCAGAAGCACTGAGATTATAAACAAAAGTCCTTTCCAAATCATAGAATCCCCACAATCCAGAAGGAGGACATTCGGCCCATTAAATCTGCACTGATCCTTTGAAAGAGCACCCTACCTAGGCCCAGTCCCCCACCTTATCCCTGTAACCCAACCCAATCGTTGGACACTTAGGGGAAATTTAGGATGACCAATCCACCTAACCTGTGCATCTTTGAATAGTGGGAGGAAATCGGAGCACCCGGAGGAAACCCACGCAGACACGGGGAGAATGTGCAAACTCCACACAGTCACCCAAGATGGGAATCGAACCCGGTTCCCTGGCGCTGTGAGGCAGCAGTGGTAACTACTGTGCCACCGTGTATCCCTATATCCAGATCTCAAGAACCATTTTAAGTAAAACACAGGGGAAGCAGGTGTTCAACCTGAGACCCTTAAATACATTGTCCCTGGAGATCTGACCCTCCAAACCCAGACAGCACAAACCTGTTTGAGGATTTCTTGCTTGTGGGATCCATCTTTCTAATTTCAGGGGCGTAGATGTTTTAATAGGAGTGGAGAAAGGAGAATTTGTATGAATCTCGCAGCCCAAATTTCCCATTTCAACACTTAAGTTGTGGGCGATGGTTTGAGAGATGAGTGCGTCGCTAAGATTCGTAGCGATGCGTGTTGTGGATGTTGACAATGCTGGTTCTGTTGATAGATGAGCAGTGCCATGTGTAATTCTGTCCTATGGTTTAGGTATTTGCTGCTGGTTTTAATGGATGCTGAACGAGCCTGGAGTTACGCAATGCAGCTGAAACAGGAAGCGAACACCGAACCACGCAAACGCTTCCACCTGTTCTCTCGACTCAGGAAAGCTGTCAAACATGCAGAAGAGCTGGAAAGCCTGTGTGAGAGCAACCGTGTTGATGCAAAAACAAAATTGGAAGCCCAGGTAATCAGGATGAGAGCAAACATCCAAAAGGATTCAAGACTTTAGCAACTTGCCTCATGAGGGTGCTGTGGGTCAGGGAGTAGAACTTGCATCTCACACTGTGCTTTTATATTTTAGGAGCTTTAGATCCAATTTGTGATTTGCATCATCATCCTGCTCCTAGAAGCCTTATCCATTTATTACTGCTTGAGTTCTGCTATTAATACGCCCCCCCCCTCTCTGATTTGCTTTACTCACAGGAGGCTTTATCTCAGCAAAACATTTGTGAGTGTGCAATGATTGTAGATTACTGCTAGTGTGGATCATTCTACAGCAGATGGAGGGATAGGTTGCCCATTGCTCTCAAATGGTGTGCTAAAGTGCAGGTTTTGTGCTTAATGCGTACATGAAGGAGAAGGGACTGGAAAGATATCGGTGCATGGTGGGAAGGGACAGGAGGTTGTGTGGAAGAGACCGTTTGTGCTGAGCGGTCCATCTCCGCTGTTGATTCTGTACTGTTTCATGATTATCACTCAGGAGCATGAAGTCAGAGTGGGAATCAGCAGGCTCAGCACATTTCTCCTGTGAACACTTTTGTTATTCAGTTTGATTGGCTAAAATGGGGTGGGACTCTCTGTTGCTGCTTTTTATATGATTGCAGATGATTTCCCTGCTGACTGCTTTGCATTTCTTTCAGGCGTACACTGCCTATCTTAAGGGCATGCTGAGCTTCGAGCTACAAGAGTGGAAAGGTGCTATGCAGGCTTTGCACAAATGCAAGTGAGTGATTTCTGTTGCAGTAGTGTTCCGTTATATTCACTCTTGCCTTCTCAGTGTGTGCCAACTTCTATACCTACCACCATCTGCCCACTCTCTCCCATTTATATGTTGCCATGGCTTTGTTCCCCTTAAACTGTGGGTATATAAGTTTTTTCTTTTGTTCTGGGGATGTGGACAACACTAGCACTATGGCATTCATTTCTATGTTCAGACCCCCAATCCCCTGAGGAGGTGATAATGCAATGCCACCGTGAATCACTTCAGCCATACTGATGCTGACACTCACAACAGGACTCGGTAGGGAATTCGATAACGGAATGATAATAAGCGCCCAAATAGAATTGCCCGCAATTTTGGAAAAATTAATTTTTCATGCCATTGCTTGTCTTGTTCTCGGTGATGGAGGTTGCAGGACAAGTTGGTACTGTCAATGTAAGCTTAGCAAGATGCCGCAGCACACCCTTGTACATGCTGCAGTCAGTGAGTTCCAGTGGTGAAACGGGTGGGCACTGAGTCCATAGCAGAAACGGCAATCGAATGGTGTTGATCATCTTGCACCGATTGTGTATCGTTCTGATTTCAATCGTTCAGATGGTGGAGGACTTTGTGAGGTCAGTTGGTGAACCACTCGTTGCAGAGTCCCAGTCCTGTGTATTGTAGTTGCAGTGTGGTTTGGCTGGTCAGTGACAGTCTGCGTGATATTAATGACTGCAGGGACTTGGCATTTGCAAAAGGTTGGGCAAGTGACTGGCATTATTCTTGTTTGAGATGTTTGTTACCCAGCACTTGGCAGACCAAACCTGGGTGATAACCAATCTAATCTGCAGGTTGGCATTGCCCGCCTTGTTCTGGGGGAGTTGTGAATGGGGCTGAACACTGGAATAATCAGTAAATTACCCCATTTGAGACTTTGGCAAAGGGATTATCTGCTGAGGATATTTTCCTGGAAGACCTATGTTCTCAATTTATCCCATTTGATTCTACCCGAGACCAGGACCTGTTGTCTTTAGTGGTCATTGTTTTGCACTTTTTCCTTCCAGGCTTTTTGTAAAACTACAGAGGGAGGGATTCTCAAGGATACCTTCTCTATCTGATGGGAAACCATGGACTCATTGGAACAGTTAGAGGGCATTCACTGTCCGAACTATTTGATGAGAGCAATTGAGATGTTACTAGGGAAACAATCCTTGAATAATTTCTCACCTTAGAACCATCGAATGGTTAGCGCACAGGGGAAGCCATTTGGCCCATTGTGTCTGTGCTGGCCCTCTGAAGAAGCAGTTTACCGGTTGCCACTCCCATGATGTTTCACTGTACCACTTTGACAGCTGCAATTGACTCTACCTCCACCACACACTCAGGCAGTGCGTTCCAGATCTTAACAAGTTGCGCGACAAAGTTTTTCCTGGTGTCACCATCTTTTGCCAATTACCTTAATTTTGTGCCCTCTGGTTCTCAATCCTTTCACCAATAGGAACAGCTTCGCCCTATCTACTGTGTCCAATCTTATATGAGGAATATGGGCCATAGCTGTTGGACTTTAAGGCCTGTTAGGTTGTTGCACGAGTGCTGGTGTGAATGGGAATGCGACGTGCACTCCTTTCTTACACCGTATTTGTGCCCATTACTGAAAATACTGCTTCCTGTGGAAGTACTGGCTTTGTAGTACAAGCTTTATTGTTCCAGTGATTCAAACGCTAGTCACCTTAAGTTTGAATTTAAAAAGAGTGGTCAAATGTATTGGGGAAACAGCGAGGAATTGGATAGCCGTAGTTTTGAATAACTTCTTACAGTTGTTTTTATGGGTCTCGGTCTAATTACCAGCACCAAACTGAACACAGGCATTATTGCTAACATCTACAGGTTGATTTGACTTGGACTTACTGTTGTGTGTTGAAACCATGTTGTACCATTTCACTGTCCCCTTAGCTTTCCGTACTTTTAATTTTCTTTCTCTTGCTCTCTGCTTAGTTCAATTTGCAAATGCAGTGCGGATAACAAACCATTGAGTTAAACTGGAATGGAATCTAATTGTGTCCCGACTATGAACTCTTTATGCATCATTCACCCAACCATTGGTGGCTGTGCCTTAGGAATCCCTCTCCAAATCTCTTTGCCTCTGTACCTCTCTCTTCTTTAAGAGATTGCGTAAAAGCCTACCATTTTATTGAGAAGTTCTGAGGCTGTAAAAATGCACTTTATAAATAGAAATTCACGGGCAGCACGGTGGCCTAGTGGTTAGCACAACTGCCTCACGGCGCTGAGGTCCCAGGTTCGATCCCGGCTCTGGGTCACTGTCCGTGTGGAGTTTGCACATTCTCCCCGTGTCTGCGTGGGTTTCGCCCCCACAACCCAAAAATGTGCAGAGTAGGTGGATTGGCCACGCTAAATTGCCCCTTAATTGGAAAAAATAATTGGGTAATATAAATAGAAATTCTTTCCTTTCTGTTTAACCAAATGTTTGGTCATCTGTCCTAATGTGATTCAGTATCAGTAGTTTTTGTCTCATTGTGCTCCATTGGAGCATCCAGGCACGTTGTAATATGTTAAAGGCATTGTGTAAATGCAAGTTGTTGAAAAGCTGTAAAGTGTCGGGATTTGGGTATTAATAAGTCACCCAAATGATAGTCCTTTTTGTCCCCCCATTAGAATGGGGACAGTTTAAATATTCGTGAGTAAATGTGCTCAGTATTTTCCATTGTGAAAGTGCCCAGCTATGTGCAGTTTGGCAGCTTCGACCTTAATTTCCCATTATTTTTGGCAGGACAATCTACGAGAAGTTAGCCAGTGCGTTCACAGATGAGCAGGCGGTGCTGTACCACCAGCGCGTGGAGGAGATCTCGCCCAATATCCGTTACTGTGATTATAATATAGGTAAGATCATGAGGTATAGATCCAGAATTCAAATCATGTCAAAGGAGTTCAGCCAGTCACACCTGGCTATTCCTGGAGTTCCTTTAGTTGAAATACTGGGCAGGTCAGGAACATGCGTAGCGCCAGAGTTAATATTTCGGGCCAATGGGCAGTTTTCCAGCAAACTATAACTTTAGAGGTTACATGTTGAAGCCTAAAACTGGTATCTGTGTGGAGCAATCTGGAATTGAAGTGTCGTTTCAGAATGTTCAGCCTGCCTTACAAAATAACATACCTGAGAATATCAATGGTCATCAGGGTTTCATTCCAACTATTTTGATCAACTTAAATAACCAAGTAAACTAAATCAAATGAACTGAGGGACATATTAAAGGGACAGTCCCTTAAAGGAAACCTGCTTTGAGCAAAAAGCGAATCACAAATGAGACTTTAAAGACATTTTGGTTCGATGTTTAAAGGTCAATAAGGCATCCCAGCTGCTGCGGCACCCAATGGGCACGGAAGAACTCGGGGGTGCCAGTGGACCCTTCATGCTCTCTTTCCATGGGCACCTGTCCGCGAATGTAGCTACGGTGACATTGTTAGTGTTAAGCCCACGTTATGGAGGAAACATTACTATTCTCTACCTCTCTGACAGGTGACCAGTCTGCAATGAAGGAACTGATTCAGATGCGAATGAAATCAGGAGAGACCGGAGGATTGCTGGATGTAAGAGCACTGTTTATAATCTGTTTGTAATTGACTCTGTCATATTGCTTTCGTTAAGTGATTCCATCTTTTCCGAACTTTGCCATTCATCACGATCATGGCTGATCAGCCAACTCGACCCAAGTGCTATATCTAGGCGCCTCTTGAATATATTGAATGTTTTAGCATCAACTACTTCCTGTGGTAATGAATTCCACAGGCTCACCACTCTTTGTGTGAAGAAATGTCTCCTCATCTCTGTCCGAAATGGTTGACCCTGATTGGTTGTGCTCTGTAGTCATCAATCATTAAATCTGTAGAGGTTCATGGGTCAATCATGTTGTCGAAAAGTCGTTTGTCAATTGTTTCGGGTAAGGGGGCGAGAGCATGTGGAATTGCTCAAAGGGGTGGAACAGATTTGAACATGAGGCAGTACGCCAGAGATCCTCCTCACCGCAGACTTGAAGGGGCTGGACTTGTGATAAATCACCTTTTAAATGCATGATATGCTCCTAAGGATAATACAGCTGAGAAATCAAACTTGCAATGTTACAATGAAAACCTGGGGCTGCCACAAGCTTCAGACTTGATTTAAGGAACTGCATTTCCAGCCAGCACCAATGCCAACCCTGTGAACCTTTGCTGTGCTGAGTGTCATTTAAAGCATATGTTTAGGAATTTTCTTTCAACAAACTGGCTCCACGTTACCATAAGACATAGGAGCAGAATTAGGCAACTCGGCCCATCGAGTCTACTCCGCCATTCGGTCATGGCTGATATTTTTATAATCCCCATTCTCCTGCTTTCTCCCCATAACCCCTGATCACAGCTTACTTTAAGCCTCAGCTTTAGCTTCTGTATGAATTGTTTCCCATCCAGATGTGGGGTAAAGACTTGGCTCGTTAACCCTTGAGCAACACATTGGATGACTGCTCATTTTACCTTCCCTGCTTGAGCGTTACCTGGGATAATGCTATTGAGGCCCTGACGTCCCATATCCTGTGGGTGCTGATCAACCTTCACACTGCTCTGTAGTCATCTATCTGTAGAGGTTCATAGCACATGTTTTTGCTACTAATTTACTGCTGGAGCCTCTTTGCAGTCACTGACTCACTGATTCAAACACGAGCAAAGATGCGTTGATGTATGTTGTACTACAGCTATTTTCTGAGCCTTTATTCATTCTGACTGTAATTCCCTAAGAGTCTGCTAACTCAGACCAGAGCGAAGCACGCTGCCACGATGAGCGAAGTGAAATGGAGGGGAAGGGTCATTCCTGTGAAAATTGATAAAGTGCGGATCTTCCTCCTTGGACTGGCAGACAACGAGGCAGCGATTGCACAGGTATGGCCTCTCAGAGGAGAAAATTGATTGCAGAGATGTTCCAACATTTCCAATATATCCTTCAACCAATGGCACTTAATCAGAAAATGTAGCTTTGTATCATATGTTTGTGGGAGCTTTTTAAGTTCAAATCAGCTGTTTTGTGCATTACAACAGCGACTATACGTCAGTATTTCAATGGCTGTGAGCAACCTTGAAACCTCCTGATGTTTTGAAAAGGGGTACAGAAATGCAAGTACAGAATTTTGTAGTGTATTGGATATTTTACTGGGCGAGTAATTCACCTCCCCCATGGCAGTTTTAGAATTTGAATTCATAGAATTTACAATGCAGAAGGAGGCCATTCGGCCCATCGAGTCTGCACCGGCTCCTGGAAAGAGCACCCTACCCAAGGTTAACACCTCCACCCTATCCCCATAACCCAGTAACCCCACCCAACACTAAGGGTAATTTTGGACACTAAGGGCAATTTGTCATGTCCAATCCACCTACCTTGCACATCTTTGGACTGTGGGAGGAAACCGGAGCACCCGGAGGAAACCCACACACACACAGGGAGGATGTGCAGACTCCGCACAGACAGTGACCCAAGCCGGAATCGAACCTGGGACCCTGGAGCTGTGAAGCGATTGTGCTATCCACAATGCTACCGTGCTGCCCAAATTCAATTCACAAAGTCTGCAAATAGAGACCTGGTATCAGTCAACATGACTGTGAAATTGTTGAATTGCCATAAAAAGCCTATGTGCTTGAGCGACATGGTGGCGCATTGGTTAACACTTCTGCCTGCGGTGCTGAGGACTCTGGTTGGATCCTAGCCCCGGGTCACTGTCTGTGGAATTTGCACATTCTTCCCGTGTCTACATGCCCCACAACCCAAAAATATACAGTTTAGGTCAGGGGTGGGCAAACTTTTCCGTGCAAGGGCCACATTCAGAAATTCACAATTTTAAAGGGCCGCATAGTATATTAAGTAAAATAATTACTTCACCCGGTTATGATTCTGGGCGCCTCATATAGAACACAGAACATAGAACAGTACAGCACAGAACAGGCCCTTCGGCCCTCGATGTTGTGCCGAGCAATGATCACCCTACTCAAGTCAACGTATCCACCCTATACCAGTAAGTAACCCAACAGCCCCCCCCCCCCCCCCCCCCCCCCCCCCCATTAACATTAACCTTAAAAAAAAAATTTTTTTTAATTTTTTTTTAATGACTTGGTGGGCCGCATAAAGACCTTTGGCGGGCCGTAGTTTGCCCACCCCTGGTTTAGGTGGATTGGCCACGCTAAATTGGAAAATTTAATTGGAAAAAATAATTGAGTACTCTTTAAAAAAAAAAGAAGAAATTTTTTTTTAAATATGTGCTTTATGGAAGAAAAAATGCTTTCCTTTTTCTGTCAGGCCTGTATGTGACTCTGATCCCAGACCAGTGTGGCTGAGTGTACCTATGGACTGGCACCGACTTCTTGTCTTCAGTGAAACATGCAACCTCAGAATTAAGTTTAAATTTTTTAATTTTCCATTCCCCATTCTTCTACCATATTTTGTTCAAACATACAATAGTGGTGCTGAAATTAGAGCACGTTGCAAATTTACTTGTGGAAAGAGTCATTCTTATTTGTGAGAATTTCATTCAGTAATGCCTTTGTGGTGCCTCTGCTGTGGAGATACTATAAAGTCAACTGATTGTTTTCTTGGTATTGGAATCTGCAATATTGTTTCCTGGCAGTAGAAGGTGCTATTTTTCTCTCTAACATGCGCTCTGGCCAGTAGAGCAAGGCAAAGCCAGGAATGAGAACAATAGGAAAGAAGAACAGTAGGTTACACCAAGTTTAGAGCTTTCAAGCCAGTAAACTGAAGTGGAGGGTGTTAACTATGTGGAGAGGCTAACTAGACTCGGACTATTTTCATTAGAAAGACGGAGGTTTAGGGGTGGACTGATAGAGGTCTACAAGATTAAGAGGGGCATGGAGCGAGTGGATGGGCAGGCAGTCTTTCCCAGGATGGAGGGGTAAGTTACCAGGGGGCATAGGTTTAAGCTCTGTGGGGCAAAATATAGAGGAAAAATGCAAGGCAGATTTTTTACGCGGACGGTGGTGAGTGCCTGGACCGCGTTGCTGGGGAGGTTGTGGAAGCAGATACATTAACCGCGATCAAAAGGCATTTTGACAAACACATGGATAGGATGGGTATAGAGGAATATGGCACAAGGAAATGCTGAGGGTTTTGGCCAAAGTTGGTACCATGACCGGCACAGTCTTGGAGGGCCGAAGGGCCTGTTCCTGTGCTGTATTGTTGTTTGGACGGTAAGGTGTAGCGAAGTGGAAAACTGAGAGTTTTGAGGTAATGGGGGCTGTTTAGCTCAGGACTAAATCGCTGGCTTTGAAAGCAGACCAAGCAGGCCAGCAACACGGTTCGATTTCCGTAACAGCCTCTCCGAACAGGCGCCGGAATGTGGCTACTGGGGGCTTTTCACAGTAACTTCATTGAAGCCTACTCATGACAATAAGCGATTTTCATTTTCATTTCATTTCATTGAACTAAAACGCAAAATACTGCGAATGCTGGAAATATGAAATAAAAACAGAAAATGCTGGACTGGCAGCATCTGTGGAGCGAGAAACCGTTACCGTTTCAGATCTAAATGACCCTTCTACAGTGTTTTTAATATTTTTTTTAAATAAATTTAGCATAACCCATTTTTTTTCCAATTAAGGGGCAATTTAGTGTGGCCAATCCACCTACACTGCACATCTTTGGGTTGTGGGGGTGAAACCCACGCAGACATGGGGAGAATGAGCAAACTCCAGACAGTGTCCCAAGTCAGGAATCGAACCCGGGTCCTGAGCGCCGTAGGCAGCAGTGCTAACTACTGGGCCACCGTGCTGCCCTATTTTATATATTTTATATAAATATATGGGAGAGCACTTTGGAGATAGTGACCACAATTTGGTATCTTTCACTATTGCAATGGAGAGGGATAGGGCCATGTGGCAGGGCAAGGTTTATAATGGGGGTGGGGTAATTATGATGCGATTAGGGAGCATAAGATGGGAACAGAAATTGTCAGGGAAAGGCAGAAATGAAAAGTGGAGCTTGTTCAAGGAACAAATACTGCGTGTCCTTGATAGGTATGTCCCTGTCAGGCAGGGAGGAAATGGCCGTGTGAGGGAACCATGGGGCGCGATTCTCCGCTGCCCACGCCGGTTGGGAGAATAGCGGGAGGGCCTCCTGACATTTTTTGCGCCCTCCCGCTATTCACGCCCGACCCACGTCACGAATTGGCGCTCACCGTTTTTTACGACGGGCGGCGATTCTCCGTGGCCGAGCGGCCGGGCCTTTATGCCCGTTTTGTCACGGCAGCAAACACACCTGCTTGCTGCCGTCGTAAAAACAGAGGCCCGTTTGGGGCGGGAGCACCACCGTTGTGCTCGGGAGGGGACAGGCCCGCGATCGGTGCCCACCGATCGTCGGGCCTGCGTCCAAAAGGGACGCACTATTTCCCCTCCGCCGCCCGACAAGATCAAGCCGCCACATCTTGTCGGGCGGCGGTGGAGAAATGCGGAACCGCGCATGCGCGGGTTCCGTCAATGGCGTGATGACGTCACCCGCGCATGCACAGGTTGGAGCCGGCTCCAACCTGCGCATGAGCGGCTGACGACATTGAGGCCGCGACGCCGTGATTCCCGGGGTCCCGCTCCTAGCCCCGATGGGGGGGGGGAAGAATTGGATCCCGGGAACGGGAGTGAAGGCTGCCGTGAAACATGGCCAGTTTCACGGCAGCCTTTATGACTCTCCGCATTTGCGGAGAATCTCGCCCATGGTTCATCAAAGTGGTTGAATGTCTTGTCAAGAGAAAAAAGGATGCGTATGTAAGGATGAGAAAACAAGGTTCAGTTGGGTCACTTGAGGGTTACAAGGTAGCAAGGAATGAGCTTAAAATAAAAAGGGCTTAGGAGAGCTAGGAGGGGGCCTGAGAAATCCTTGGCGGGTCGGATCAAGGAAAACCCCAGGCTTTTTACTCTTATGTGAGAAATAAAAGAATGATCAGGGTCAGGTTAGGGCCGGTCAAGGACAGTAGTGGGAACTTGTGCATGGAGTCAGAAGAGATAGGAGAGGCGTTGAATGAATACTTTTCTTCAGTGTTCACCAAGGCGAGGGGCCATGTTTTTGAGGATGAGAGTGTGAAACAGGCGGCTAGGCTGGAGGAGGTAGATGTTCTGAGGGAGGATGTATTAGCAATTTTGAAAACCTTAGGGTCGACAAGTCCCCTGGGCCAGAAGGGATATATCCTAGGATTCTTTAGGAGGCAAGGGATGAAATTGCAGAGCCTTTGGCTTTGATCTTTGGGTTCTCACTGTCCATGGGATAGTGCCAGAGGATTGGAGAATGGCGAATGTTGTTCCTCTTTTCAAGAAAGGGAATAGGAATGACCCTGGTAATTACAGGCCGGTTAGTCTTACTTCGGTGGTCGGTAAGTTAATGGAAAAAGTCCTGAAGGATATGATTTATGACCATTTGGAAAGATGCAGCTTAATCGGGGATAGCCAACACAGATTTGTGAAGGTTAAGTCTTGCCTCACAAATTTGATTGAATTCTTTGAGGAGGTAGCTAAGTGTCTCGATGAAGGTAGAGCAGTTGAAGTCGTATACGTGGATTTTAGGAAGGCATTTGATAAGGTTCCCCATGGTCGGCTCATGAAGAAAGTAAGGAGGTGTGGGACAGAGGGAAATTTTGCCAATTGGATAAGTAACTGGCGATCACATAGAAAACAAAGTGTGGTGGATGGAAAGTTTTCAGACTGGAGACCAGTTCCCAGCAGTGTACCACAGGGATCAGAGCTGGGTCCACTGCCATTTGCGATTTTTATCAATGATTTGGAGGAGGGGGCTGAAGGGTGGGTCAGTAAATCTGCTGATGACACCAAGATTGGTGAAGTAGTGGATGAGGTGGAGGGCTGTTGTAGGCTGCAAAGAGACATTGATCGGATGCAGAGCTGGGCCGAAAAATGGCAGATGGCGTTTAACCCTGATAAGTGCGAGGTGATTCATTTTGGTAGGAAAAATTTGAATGTGGATTACAGGTCAACGGCAGGGTTCTGAGGAATGTGGAGGAACAGAGAGATCTTGGGCTTCATGTCCACAGATCTCTGAAGATTGCCACTCAAGTGGATAGAGCCGTGAAGAAGGCCTATAGTGTGTTAGCGTCTATTGACAGGGGGCTTGAGTTTAAGAGCTATGGGGTTATGCTGCAACTGTACATGACCCTGGTGAGACCACACTTTGAATATTGTGTGCAATTCTGGTCACCTACTATAGGAAGGATGTGGAAACATTGGAAAGGGTGCAAAGGAGATTTACCAGGATGCTGCCTCCAGATGCTGCCTGGAGGGTAGGTCTGATGAGGAAAGGTTGAGGGAGCTACAGCTTTTCTCTTTGGAGCGGAGGAGGATGAGAGGCGACTTAATAGAGGTTTATACGATGATGAGGGGGCTAGATAGAGTGGACGTTCAGGCACTTTCCTCGGGTGGATGTAGCTGCTACAAGGGGGCATAACTATAAGTTTCAGGGTGGGAGATATTGGAGGGATGTCCGAGGTAGGTTCTTTACTCAGAATGGTTAGGGTGTGGAATGGACTGCCTGCAGTGATAGTGGAGTCGGACACTTTAGGAACTTTCAAGCGGTTATTGGATAGGCACATGGAGCACACCACAATGACATGGAGTGGGATAGCTTGATCTTGGTTTCGGCCAAAGCTCGGCACAACATCGAGGGCCGAAAGGCCTGTTCTGTGCTGTACTGTTCTATGTTCTATGTAATCCTGTGAGATTGCATGGAGATCAGAAAGAAGGTAGGAATCTGTATTTGAAATAGAACGCAACTTGGAGAAAACTTCCGTGCCTGCTTAGGCATGTCTCGCCTTGCCTTCATCGTCATTGTATCCACATTAATGAATTTGCCATCTGCCAGCATTACAGGTTGCACAAGGCAGCACACTGCCAGCGTTTCAAGGCAACTAGAGATGGAAAGTCATTCTGGCTTTGCTGGCCCTGCCCACAATCCTGAAATCCACCTAACTCTGGAGCTGGGATGTGCACCAGATGAGTTATTACAACAACGTACCAGCTGAACTACCCAGGTGTGGTAGTAAACCTAGTTGTTGTGAGCTAAAGCTGTCAATGCGCTCAGTGTTTAAATGCTCAGTGTTGAAATGTCAGTTCAAATTTGTTATCAATGACAAAATGCTGGCAACTGCAGTATTGAAATGAAACTGGTTTCTAGGTTATTTTGAAAACAGTTGAGAGGGAAACTGCCCTCCAGCCCAGGAGGAGTTGGTATGAGTCCATTGCCTGACTATGCAGTTTATCTACTTCCCCGTGCTGTATGATGTGATATGGCCAAAGGAATGTTGGTTCAAATTTAAAAGATGATATGGTGATAAGTTTTTTGTTTCGAGTAAACTCTTCACCTTCTGCAGGGATATCTTCTGCCACAAGTGGTAAATCTCACTTGCTTCTTTGTCACATCAGCTGCACTCACTTGATGAGAGAAATTGAGCTGCATGTCTGCAAATAGCTGTCCCAAGGCTACACTGCCAAAGATGAGGGCAACCCAGCCTCCGAGTATATCGAGTTAACAGAAACCTGGAATTGTCATCTAATCGCTGGCTTTGAATAATCTCATAAACCCGCAAGACTGAAACTTAACTCTTTGTTTCTTTTCCCATGAATTCCATCTTGCTACAGGTAATTCCGTTTTGTGGAGTTACCATTTTATTTATAATAATCTTTATTGTCACAAGTAGGCTTACAGACACTGCAATGAAGTTACTGTGAAAAGTCCCTAGTCGCCACGTTCTGGCGGCTGTTCAGGTACACCGAGGGAGAATTCAGAATGTCCAAATTACCTAACAGCACATCTTTCGGGACTTGTGGGAGGACACCGGAGCACCTGGAGGAAACTCACAGATACGGGGAGAACATGCAGACTTCGCACAGACAGGGACCCTGGCGCTGTGGTGACATAGTGCTAACCACTATGCTACCATGCTGCCTCCTATGCTGCCTATTGACTTCTGTGTGTGCAAGGTTGTATTGGCTCAGTTCCCTCTCAAACTAACCTACATTCCAGCAGCGACTATGCTTCAGAAGTGATTAACTGTAAAGGTCCTTGCATGACCTGAGAATGTGTAAGATGTTATCTCAATGTCACTTCCTTCCAAACCTCCTCGGACTCAAACTGCCCGCCACAAGAGCAAGATGCTGTGTCTGCTGGTACCACCCTTTGCAGCACTGGTTTGCTGACACAACTCTACTGCTACCATTGTACTGCGTGCCAGTATAAGCTGAGGCATGATATGAATGTGCTGTGTAGTTGAGGTCCTTCCTCGCAGGGAGGAGAGCTTTGAAGAATGATGTTTCCTAAGGCTGCTTTCAAGGTATCGGCGACTTGGGGACAGATTACAGGCACCCTGGCCAATATCAATCCCGAAATCAACATCAAAAGCAGAGGACTTGGTTGTTGTCACATTGCTGTGTATGGGAGGTTGCAATGTCCTATCTTACAACAAAAATCTGCAGAGATCTTTAACTATAAAGCACTTTGGAATGTCCTGAAGTCATGAAAGATGTGATTTAAATACAAATCTGTCTCTCCAATTTGTCAGATTCCATTTGTCGGATTCCAAAAGCCGCTATGTAACACGGGTGAGTTGTTCATATAGAGGAATAGCATGTTCATGAACCTTCAGATACCAATGCTATTATGTGAGTGGTAGACCCTAACAGGGACAGGAGAATTTGTCAGAATAAGGAGCAACATTCCCTTTGTTTAGATTGACTGATCCTCAATTTGTTGTTTGCGTGTTTCTAGGTTCCTGTGCTTTCTTGGGAGGGTTCCAATGACTCATTGCAACCCTGCTGACAGTCACACGAGGGTGTGGTGTGTTTGTGCGACACCTATGCTGCACCAATTGTGACTTTGTTCAGATAGCCCAGTATGAATACTCACTCCGATCAAGCTGTAAAGTGTCCAGAGTGCACATTTTTACGTGGGGCACAAGAATGTGCTGTGTCCCCGAGCAGGTTAATGGTGTGTCCATTATCACAGCCTCTGTAGAGCGCAACGCCTGGAAGCAAGGATGAAATCTTCAGCTTTGCACTTTCCAGAGCCGAATACTAGCTTTTGAATAAGCACACTACATCTAACAAAATATAAAGAACTTGTACTGCACTTCCACAATCTTGGGACATCTCAAAATGTTTCTCGGCTGATCGAGTACTTTGGAGTTTAATCTCCCATGAAATGTAAGCAATGCAGCAGTCAATCTGCACACAAGAAGATACCACAAACAACAGTGAGATAAATGACCAGTTAGTTTGTCTTTCGTGTTGATGTGAAGGATAAATGTTGGCCAGGATCGAGGGTTAAAACCCCTGCTCTTTGGATGGTGCCGTGGAATCTTTTGCATCTACCTGAGAGTGTAGGCAGAGCCACAATTCTCATCTGAAAGATGCGCCTCCAACAATGTTGCACTTCCTTGGGGCTACTGCACTGAAATGCAAGTGGGAATTCATCTCCAGTCTTTTGCAATTTGTGCTGACACTCTCAGCGCAGTACCGCAGATGTTTTCGCAGATCATCATATTGCTGTTTGTGCGAGCTTGCTGTGCACAAATTAGTTGCTGCCTTTTCCCACATTATAACAGTGACCGCACTTCAGAATCACTTCATAGAATTTACAGTGCAGAAGGAGGCCATTCGGCCCATCGAGTCTGCACCGGCTCCTGGAAAGAGCACCCTACCCAAGGTCAACACCTCCACCCTATCCCCATAACTCAGTAACCCCACCCAACACTAAGGGCAATTTTGGACACTAAGGGCAATTTATCATGGCCAATCCACCTAACCTGCACATCTTTGGACTGTGGGAGGAAACCGGAGCACCCGGAGGAAACCCACGCACACACGGGGAGGATGTGCAGACGCCGCACAGACAGTGACCCAAGCCGGAATCGAACCTGGGACCCTGGAGCTGTGAAGCAATTGTGCTATCCACAATGCTACCGTGCTGCCCATTGGCTATAAAGCTTTGATCTGTGCTATGGTTGCAAACGGCACTATATTGATGCAAGTCTTTCTGATTTACAAACTCAATCTTTACAAAGCGTAGAAACCCTCTGGCTATGTGAACAAACCAGTCTTAATTAAAACCAAGTGATGTAGACCAAAAGATAGCTCAACTCTAGTTTGGAGTCAAATTTTGTCTAACAATCCTGTGAAGTGCCTTTGGATGTTAAGTGCTCTATATAAAGATGACAAGTGGGTGTTTATATGAAATAAGCTGGCAATGTTGTCTGTTCACCACTGTCAAAACCTAGGGAGCGCAAGCATGATATTTCGAGGAAGGCCTACGGACCCTTCTCAGACAACTCTAGAATATGTTACTGGTGAAGTCTTTGAAAGTGTTGAGCTGTCACCCATTGTTAGAAGTTGCTTCTAAGGGACAGCACGGTGGCACAGTGGTTAGCATTGCTGCCTCACGGCGCTGAGGATCCGGGTTCGAATCCCGGCCCTGGGTCACTGTCCGTGTGGAGTTTGCACATTCTCCCCGTGTCTGTGTGGGTTTCACCCCCACAACCCAAAGATGTGCAGGGTAGGTGGATTGGCCACGCTAGAATTGCCCCTTAATTAGAAAAAATAATTGGGTACTCTAAATTTATTTTAAAAAAGAAGGAAAAAAACCCGCCCCTTAATTGGAAAAAAAGTGAATTGGGTACTCTAAAAAAAAAAAATTTTTTTTTAAGCTGTTTCTGCAGTATTCATGTCTGATCCTGTTCTATTTCAATGGACGTTACCCTAAACTTTAAAAACAAATTATCAGGAAATGGGCAGCATTGGTGAAGCTGACAGTTATTGACCATCGTTGGTTACCCTTGCTATGCCACTGCAGGTGGCAATTAACGTTGGACGAGAGGTCATCTACCTTTATTTCAAATTGATTCACTAGTGCTTAAATATCACTCAGCAGGGTGCAGTGCTCTAACTATGACATGTGGCAGATCTGTGGCACTTCCAGCATTCCGGTTGACTATGTCTGCAGGAAGTGTAACCAATGGCAGCTCCTCACAGAGCATGTGGTTCGGTTGGAGCAGCAGTTTGATGCACTTAGGAGCATGCAGGTGGCGGAAAGCGTCATAGATAGGAGTTATAGAGAGTTATACACAAGTATACTGCTTTGGGTGCTGTTTGTGGGACAGGAAAATAACAACAGCTAGAACAGAGGCACCACAACTGGCTCTGTTGTTCAGCAGGGGAGGGAAAAGTGCTGGAGAGCGATACTTATAGGGGATTCTATAGCAAGGGGCACAAATAGGTGCTTCTGTGGACGTGACAGAGACTCCAGGATGGTATGTTGCCTCCTTGGTGCCAGGGTCAGTGGTGTCTCTGAACGAACACAGGACATCCTGAAGGGGAGGGCGAACAGCCAGAGGTCATAGTACACATGGGTACTAATGACATAGGCAGGAAGAGTGATGAGGTCCTGCAGAAGGAGTTCAGGGAGTTGGTCAGTAAGCTAAAAATAAGGACCTCTGCGGTTGTAATATCAGGATTACTCCCTGTGCCGTGTGCCAAGAAATAGGAGGATAGTGCAGCTAAATACGTGGCTAAACTGGTGGTGTAGGAGGGAGGGTTTCAGGTTTCTGGACCACTGGGATCTCTTCCGGGGCAGGTGGGACCTGTACAAGAAGGACGTGTTGCATCTAAACTGGAGGGGCACCAATATCCTGGCTGGGAGGTTTGCGAGAATCACTCGGGAGAATTTAAACTAGTATGGCAGGGGGGTGGGAACCAGAGCGTTAGCTTAGAAGGTGTCATAACTGACGGGAAAATAGTAACAAATAAGAGAACAACATCACCCTGTCTGCTCAAACGTAGTGGTTTGAAGTGTATTTGTCTCAACGTCAGAAGTATAGCAGGGAAGGCAGATTAACTTTGAGCACTTATTAGTACTTGGAACTACGGGCAGCACGTTGGTGCCGAGGTCCCGGGTTCGATCCCAGCTCTGGGTCACTGTCCGTCTGGAGAGCACATTCTCCCTGTGTTTGCATGGGTTTCACCCCCACAACCCAAAGGTGTGCAGGGTAGGTGGATTGGCCACACTAAATTGCCGCTTAATTGGAAAAAATGAATTGGGTATCCTAAATTTATATTTTTTTTAAATGAGTACTCGGACCTATGATGTTGTGGCTATCACAGAAACGTGGCTGAAGGAAGGGCAGGATTGGCAACTGAACATTGGATGATATAGATGCTCCAGAAGAGTTGGAGGAAGATGTAAAAGGGATGGGGGGTAGCATTACTAATTGAGAATATTATAGCCAGGGAGGATACGTCGGAGGGCTCATATAATGAGGCAATCTGGATAGAGCTCATGAACAGGAAGGGGGCTTTCACAATGTTGGACGTTTATTACAGGCCCCCCAACTGCCAGCGAGAGATAGAGGAGCAGATGGGTAGAGAAATTTTGTATAGGTGCAAAAGTAACTGGGTTGTCGTGGTAGGGAATTTTAATTTCCCCTATCTTGACTGGGACTCACTTAATGCTGGGGGCTTGGATCGGACAGAGTTTGTAAGGTGTATCCAGGAAGGCTTCTTGATACAATATGGCGATAGTTCAGCTAGGGAAGGGGCAGTACTGGATCTGGTTTTGGGCGATGAGCCTGGACAGGTGGTTGAGGTGTGTGGACAGTCTGGGTCTTTTTGACATCGCAAAGGAGGAGGTATTGGGTCTTTTAAAAGATATTAAGGTAGACAAGTCTCCTGGACCAGGTGGGATTTACCCCAGAATACTGAAGGAAGCAAGGGAGGAAATTGCTGGGGCCTTAACTGACATCGTTGTATCCTCATTGGCTAGAGGTGAGATACCAGAGGACTGAAGAATAGCTAATATGATTCCGTTGTTTAAGAAAAGTAGCAGGGAAAGTCCAGGAAACTATAGGCCAGTGAGCCTCACGTCGGTAGTAGGTAAATTATTGGAGAGAATTCTCAGGGATAGGATTTATACCCATTTGGAAACAGATGGACTAATTAGCGATAGACAGCATAGTTTTGTGATGGGGAGGTTGTTTGTCACGAATATAATCGAGTTTTTTGAGGAGATAACAAAGATGATTGATGAGGGGAGGGCGGTGGATATTATTTACATGGATTTCAGTAAAACCTTTGACAAGGTGCCTCATGACAGACTGGTACAAAAGTGAAGTCACCCGCAATCCGAGATGAGGTGGTAAGATGGATACAAAACTGGCTCGGTCACAGAAGGCAAAGGGTAGCAGTGGAAGGTTGTTTTTCTGAATGGAAGGTTGTGACGAGTGGTGTTCCATAGGGATTTGTGCTTGGCCCTCTGTTGTTTGTGGTCCACATAAACAATTTGGAGGAAAATGTATGGTCTGATTAGTAAGTTCCTGGTGACACCAAGTTGGTGGAGTGGCAGATAGTGTTGAGGATTGTCAGAGGATACAGCAGGACATAGATAGGAGACTTGGGCATAGAAAGGCAAATGGAGTTTAATCCGGATAAATGTGAGGTAATGCATTTTGATAGGTCTAACATGGAGGGGAAATATATCGTAAATGGCAAAACTCTTAGGAGTATGAAAAGTCAGAGAGATCTGGGCGTGCAGGTCCACAGATCTTTGAAGGTGGCAACACAAGTGGACAAGGTAGTCAAGAAAGCATATGGAATGCTTACCTTCATTGGACGGGGCATCGAGTATAAAAACTGGCAAGGTTGTATGGAACCTTGGTACGGCCGCACTTGGAATATTGCGCACAATTCTGGTCGCCCCACTACCAGAAGGAAATTGAGGCTTTGGAGAGGGTGCAGAGGAGGTTTACCAGGATGTCGCCTGGTCTGGAGGATGTTAGCTTGTGGAGAGGCTGAATAGACTCTAACTGTTTTCATTAGAATAACAGGTTGAGGGGTGACCTGATCGAGGTCTACATGATTATGAGGGGCATGGATAGAGTGGATGGGTAGGCATTCTTTCCCAGGGTGGAGGGGTCATTCACCAGGGGGCACAGGTTTAAGATCCTTGGGGCAAAGTTTAGAGTAGGTGTGCGATGCAGGTATTTTAGACAGAGGGTGGTGAGTGCCTGGAATGCATTGCCAGGGGAGGTTGTGGAAACAGATACATTAACGGCGTTCAAAAGGTATCTTGACAAACACATGGATAGGATGGGTATAGAGGGATACCCCACTAGGAGGTGCTATGGGTTTTGGCCACGGTTGGTATCATGACCGGTACAGGCTTGGAGGGCCGGAGGGCCTGTTCCTGTGCTGTATTGTTCTTTGAGACATTATCCCTGTTTTCTCTCTCCAGAGAGGCTGATCTGCTGAGTATTTCTGGCATTTTTTGTTTTTAGTTTAGATTTCTACGTATTTCACTTTTGTGAGATTTGTCCAAGCTCTAATAAAATAGAAAATTGATGTTGCGCAGCGACTGTTGGAAAGAATTTGCACTTTTTATAATATCTTTCACATCCTCGGTGGCCCAAAAGTTTAAATTGGAGTCATTTGTTTCATTGGCAAATGTGGCAACTGATTTTTTTCTTTGCACAACAGAATCGCACAAACAACTGTAAGAGAACTAACCAATTTTTGTGTGAGGTGCTTTTTGAGGGTTAAGTGTTGATCTCATGCTGGGAGATATAAGCGAAGCACTACAGTGCAGAAGGAGGCCATTTGGCCCATCAAGTCTGCACCAACCCTCTGAAAGAGCCCTCACCCTGTCCCAATAACCCAGTAATTCCACCTACCCTTTGGGCACTAGGGGCAATTTAGCACGGTTAATCCATCTAACCTGCACATCTTTGGACTATGGTAAGAAACCAGAGCACCCGGAAGAAACCCACGTAGACACAGGGAGAACGTGCAAACTCTACAGACGGGCATCCACGGTCAGAATTGAACTGAGGTGCCTGGTGCTGTGAGGCAACAGTGCTAACCACTATGCCACCGTGCCGCCCCTTCCTGGTATCCCTGGTACTTTTGAGTAAACAGCTTGGATTCTGCTTATCTTTGTCCTCACCACTAATCCTGAATGACCCCATCTGTCGCTTCCTTACATGTTGGTGCTGCTCTGTGTACTGCTCAATTTATTATCCTGAGTCGCAACTGATTTCTGATCTTGAACAATCTTTCCTATCGCACCATCTCTAATACTGCCAACGTGTGTCATTTGAGCCATCTGCTGTTTGCCACTTACCCCATAACATTCTAATTTCCTCTTGAATACCTTGAATTTCCCTTGTCTGTCAGGTCTGTTATTTCATTGAGGAAACCCAGTGAGTTAATCAGATGTGACCAATCTTGCTCATAATATCCCTGGTTCATATTTCTCTGGTTGCTTCATTATTTTCTTCTGTAGGTTTCCCTGTAACTCTTACTGAAACAGACATTGGGCATATACACCTGTACTTTCCAAGCGTGTCTTTTTCTTTTTGTAAGTTGGTGCTAAATTTGTCCTTATTTAGTACTCTGATCCCATCCCACTTTCCATTGATTCCCAAAATGTATCCACCAGGATTGCTTGATTTGTTTTGTAATTTCTTTAACCTAACTATCTAATTTTGCAGTCTCATGGTTTTCTTCATGAAAGCAGACCTATGTCTTCCAGGATAATCTGCCATCCTTTGTCGCGTTGATCAATATTTAGTGTACATGTGGAATGGGTGGTAGGGCTGGGGATATTGGCACACACCTCTTAACAGACTGATCCAAGTTGAGCTGCAACAGCCAACACCTGTCAGACAAGATCTTAACCAGTGCAACAGGCAATTCAGCATTCAGTTACAAGCCCAACACACCTTCTTTGGGTTGGGCGCTTGGTTGCTTACCGACTGAACTGCGCAGCAAACAATCCTGCATCACAATTGCCCTTGCCTGGCTCCATTTTCTTTGCACATAACAATCAGTGGCTGTTTTTATAACCACTATTCTGAGAAGTGCAAATATTCTCAATTGATAAGATTTGTTGTGTAATATGTAGCACATTCCTTGATTTTCTGTGTAATTGGAGGATTGTTTGATTCCATGGCTTTTGGATCGTTGATCCTGATCATAGGATCCCTGCATTGCAGAAGGATGTCATTCTGCCCATCGAGTCCAACAACCCTTTGAAAGAGCCTAGGCCCATTCCTCCCCCCTATCCCCGTAACCCCACCTAACCAGCACCTCTTCGGACATTGTGAGGCAATTTTAGCTTGGCCAATCCACCTAACCTGCACACCTTTGGGCTGTGGGAGGAAACTAGAGGAAGAAACCCATGGAGACACTGGGAGAGCGTGCAAATTTCACACAGGCGCACCCAAGGCTGGAATCGAACCCGGGCCCCTGGCTGAGGCAGTGACTCCACTGTGTAATTCTCATAGTCATGTACTCAAAGCTGTAGATTTTACTTCTGTAGCTAATTTGGTCCAGCCAACTGGAGACATTTGAGAATTTGTTGTGGGGCCATTAACAATGTGAGATAGATGGATAATGATTTGCAAACCCGGTTTTGCCTCTTTTATAATGTATTAAAAACATGCCAAAGTACTTCACAGAAGTGAAAATAACAGAACATCAGCAACGATGGAGGAAGTGTTAGGGTTGAAAGTTCAGATTACAGAGCTAGGCGACAAATCTTTTTGAAGGAGGTGAGTGAGGGATAGGTACAGCGTTAAAAGTAAGGGGCAATGATAACTGGAACAAAGGAGAATGAAGAGAAAACCAGAATTGAAAAATTATAGGGCTGCATATAACATACGTGGGCTTTGCATGCTTATTTGCATTGTCACAATTAACAAAACTATACCTCAAGGAATCATCTTTTTACTGCTTTGTTCCCGAGTTACGTTTCTTGTTTGTAGACTTAACCAGGGGCCCTGGAGCTGTGCGCAGAGCAACACTTGCACTGCTGTGTCATAGAATCATAGAACCCCTACATTACAGAAGGAAGCCATTCAGCCCATCGAGTCTGCACCGACCTTCTGAAAGAGTACTTCACTCAAGCTCACTCCCCCGCCCTATCCCATTAACCCCCTAACCTAATCTACACCTCTTTTTTGGATACTCAGGTGCAATTTAGCATAGTCATCCACCTAATCTGCATATCTTTGGACTGGGAGGAAACCAGAGGAACCCACGCAGGCACTGGGAGAAAGTGCAGACTCCCACAGAGAGTGACCCAAGTCCAGAATTGAACCCAGGTCCCTGATGCTGTGAGGCAACAATGCTAATCACCATGTCACCTCTGCGAAAGTCCTGTACTGGACTTTCCTGGGCAGCTCTGTCCAGCAAACTCTGTTAGATTCTGTCCAATAGGTAAACTACCTATTTGAGTCTCTGGCCGTCTGTTACTTTTAAGAAAACCATTCATCATCACAGTTCACTTGCCTTGCTTGCCAGAAACTGAAAATGGAAGCAACACTGCTCTGTGATTTGGCGCCAAAAGCGCACAACTGGAGAGGGCTCTCTTGCAGGTTGCGCGACCTGCTCTCTGCTGCCACTTCTTTCTGGAAAGTTGCATACAACCTAATTTATTTCCATTTTTAAAAGGCAGCAGCAGCCTCCATTTTTTTTGTTTGTTAGCAATAAATGTTTTATTTTAGACGGGTAGATACCAGAGATCAGAACATAACCAATAGTAAAGAGCATTGTTTCAACTGGTATCACAATTTAGCTTTAAAAATCCATTATTTTGAGGGCAACATGGTGGCGCAGTGGTTAGCACTTGGACTATGGCACTGAGGACTCTGGTTCAAATCCCCGCCCTAGGTCACTATCCATGTGGAGTTTGCACATTCTCCCCATATCTGCATGGGTTTCACCCCCTCAACCCAAAGCTTTGCAGGGTAGGTGGATTGGCCGTGCTAAATTGCCCATTAATTGGAAAAGAATAATTGGATACACTAAATTTATTTTTTTTCTAATCCATTATTTTTCCAGAATTTAATTTCATTATAAGTCATGGCAAACGCAAAAATGGTAAATTTCTTCAAGATAGCAATTTCGAGTCATGACACAGTTTAATTCTCAAGAAGGTACAACACTGAAGTCTGCATTCTCCATGCATTATGCTCTCTTGCACGAATACCAAAATAAGCTATACACTTTCCAGGGTTCATGTAATTTTTACACCAAAGTTTGATTTTTATCACTATCAGTAGAGACGGGGATTCATTTTTCAGATTGCTAAAATAAAATGTTAAATGGACTTAACTCCTGAGGATTACCACTGTCATTTCCTAGCCCGGCGCTCAATGCAGTTAATCAAATACAGCCCCCCAAAAAAATAAAACTCAGTGCCCAGTAACCTCCCGCCCCCCCAAACCAAACCAGAAACCAGGGGCTGGGTCTCATCCCAAGAGGGATGTGGCTGGGCTCAGTCACCCGGGCTTCTCTTCGCAGGTGAACTCTCGGGGCTCATACAAGCCCATTTCCCCGGATAAATCATCGAGAGGGCAGCACACCGAGCCTCGGGCGGAGGTGCACCAGTAATCAGGTTAAAATACTCGCATGCGGTGGATTTTCCTCTAAACCATGGGGATGGAGTGGCCTCATCCCCCTCAATTGCCAGGTCTCTCACACCCCGAGTGCCCAACACAAAACCTCTGGACACTAGCCAACACTCTGGTGTCTCCACACAAACTGGGGGTGAACCTCGTGCTGTGGACATTTAAGTTTCTCTCTCCACCCCGCTGACCAGCCACCATTGCTGAATCGCCCTCCCGCTGGAACCGTGGACATTTTCAAACTTGGCCACTATTCTCAAAGTAAAAGATGGGCGCTCCTCTCTCAATCGGGACCACCACAGGAACGGCACATCCGATCGTTCCACCCCAGGTCACGACCCTGACCTTGAAAAACCCTGTTCTGGACTAAAGTGAAGGCTTGGTTTCCCTGCGTGAAGTCCCTTCGGTGATTTGTTGTAATGAGCTTTGTTCAGCAACTCCGTCCAATACCTGCTCCACGATTGTGTCTGTCACACTGGGACTAACTCCATATGTTGGTGCCTTTCCCCTTAACATACCTCTCCTCTCCCCGTCATTCTGACTAATTACTACCAATGCTACTTGAGCTTGCAACTTTGCCCCATGTGCTTGTTCATGCACAAAATTGGGTGGTGAGTACCAGCATGCGACTGGAGTGGGTTTTACTCCCTCATCTAAGGCAGCACGGTAGCATGGCGGTTAGCATAAATGCTTCACAGCTCCAGGGTCCCAGGTTCAGTTCCCGGCTGGGTCACTGTCTGTGCGGAGTCTGCACGTCCTCCCCGTGTGTGTGTGGGTTTCCTCCGGGTGCTCCGGTTTCCTCCCACAGTCCAAAGATGTGCGGGTTAGGTGGATTGGCCATGCTAAATTGCCCGTTGTGTCCTAAAAGTAAGGTTAGGGGGGGGGGGGGGGGGGGGGGGTTGTTGGGTTACGGGTATAGGATGGATACATGGGTTTGAGTAGGGTGATCATTGCTCGGCACAACATCGAGGGCCGAAGGGCCTGTTCTGTGCTGTACTGTTCTATGTTCTCTCTGTCAAGCATCTGTTGCATATAAAAGGTTACAAAAAATGGGAGAACCCAACCAAGTATGAAATAAAGTTCTGCTTGTGTGATTCTGTATACTATTCCTTGGAGGTAGCCCCAGTTTGTATTCTAACTGTTCAGTGTTTTGTGTTGCAGACTACAACTGACGAGGCCAAGGAACGACTGTATGAGAGTCTGTTGAGTGAGTGTCGTGATGCCATCCAGGCTGTCCGCGAGGAGCTGAGAGTAGATCCGGTAAGAGTGAGAGTGAAGCGATGGGAGAAATGTAGTAAATCTGATGAGAATCTCCTGTTAGTGATTTTTTTTAAATGATGTATTTGCATAGCTTTCAGTTGTGGCATGATATTAGGTCATTCAGCCCCTCGAGGCTGCTCAGCTATTAACTAGATCATGGCTGATCTGTACTTCAATTCCTTTTTTCCACATTTACCCCATATCCCTTCATACCCATGTGTAACAAAATTCCATCGAGCTCTGTCTTGAAAACCCCCAGTTACCCCCCCACCACCCCCACCCCTAGCACATTCAGCCCTCAGGGAAGGGGGGGGACTCCCCCTTGTGTGAAAAGGTGTTTCCTGATTCTACTTCTGAAACTTTGTTCCTAGTTCTAATTTAAGATTATGTCCCCTTTTTCGTGATTTCTTCACCAGAGGAAATGGTTTCCCTGTGTCTACTACCCCCTTAAATACTTTAATAGTCTTAAGTGCCTCGATCAGTTCACCTTTCAGTCACAGATACTGAAGGGACGCCATGTTTAAGTAACTTATCCCATTAACCCTCTAAGCTCAGGTATTGTTCTCGTGAATATGTGTTGCGCCCACTTCAAAGCTTGCTTCCAAAGGCAGAAACTTTGAAAATAGGAGCAGGAGTCGGCCATGTGTCTGATTGGGCCTGTTATGCTATTCAATGTGATTATGCCAGATCCTATATCTCAACACCACACTCCCGTTCTCTCCACAGACCACTTTAGTGCCTAGAAATCTATTTATTTCTTAAATGTATTCGGAGACGTGACCTCTTCAGCCTTCTATGGTAGACAATTCCACAGGTCCACCCACATTCTGAGTGAAGAATCTTTTCCCCCTCCTAAATAGCCTACCCTGTTTCCTGTGTTCGAGGGCCCCCCCCCAGAGGAAACCACATCCCTGCATCCAGTAGTCTGTTCAGCCCTATCAGAACTTTATACATTTCAGTGAACTTCCCTTTCATTCTTCTTAACTCCAATGAACAAGGGCCTAGTCGACCCAATCTCCCCTCGTACAACAATCCTGCCATCCCAGAAATCAGTGCAGTGAACCTTTGTTGAACTCCCTCAACGACAAGTATATCTTTTCTTGGATAAGGAGACCAAAACTGCATACAGTACTCCAGGTGTGGTCTCACCATGGACAACTACAGTAAGACATCCTTGCTCCTGTACTCAAATCCTCTTGCAGTGAAGGCCAACGTACCATGTCTTTTCCTAATTGCTTGCTGGACCGGCATGCATGCTTTAGTGACTTGTGTACAAGGACACCCAGGTCCCTTTGTACATCAGCATTCCCCAGTCAATCACATTTAAATAATACTCTGCCATTCTGTTTCTTTCAGAACTGAATAACTTCACACTTATCCACGGTATACAGCATCTGCCATGTATTTACCCTTTCACTCAACCCGTCTAAAATGCTTTGAAGCCTCTTCCTCTTCACTTCTCAATTCCACCTAGTTTTGTGTCGATGGCAGACTTGGAAATATTACATTTGATTCTTTCATCCAAAGAATAGCCGGGGCCCAAGCAATGATCCTTGTGGGACCCACTAGTCACTGCCTGCCACTTCAAAATGACTCATTTATTCCTACTCTGTTTCCTGTCTGCTATCCAATTCTCAATTCATGCCAATATGTTACCCCAATTCCATTTGTTTAATTTTGCACGCTAACCTCTTGGGTGAGACTTCATCAAAAGCTTTTTGAAAATACAAATACACCACGTCCACTGGCTCTCCCTTATCTGTTTCACTAAGTAGGTCCTCAAAAAAAAAACCTCTCAATAAGTTTGTCCACATGATTTCCCTTTCATAAATCCGTGGTGACTTGATACTTTCTATGTGTCCTGTTATCAGATCCTTTATAATAGACTGTAGCATTTTCCCCTACTACTATTGTTAGACTAACTGATCTGTAATTCCCTGTTTATACCTCCCTCCTTTTGAAATAGTGGGGTTACATTTGCCATTCTCCAATCTGCTGAGACTGCTCTAGAATGTACAGAGTTTTAGAAGTTAATAACCAGTTGATCCACTATTTCTCTTTATTAATAAATTTAGGGTACCCAATTATTTTTTCCAAAGTAAGGGGCAATTTAGCATGGCCAATCCACCTACCCAGCACATTTTTGCGTTGTGGGGGTAAGGTCCATACAGACACGAGGAGAATGTGCAAACCCCACACGGACAATGACCCGGGGCCAGGATTGAACCAGTGTCCTCGAAGCCATGAGCCAGCAGTGCTAACCACTGTGTCACCGTGCCGTCCTATCCACTATTTATTGCACAGATAGTACGAGGGTCCGCTCCGATGAAACAGATTAATATCTCACTCTAGACGTGAGATTTTGTCTGTGGTGTTTGAGTGATGGGGTCAGGCTCAGAACAGAAGTATGGATTAGAGTAACGCCATGCTGAGTTACAGTGTTTGAGACTGATCCAGATGAGTCAGTGGGAATGTCCCACATCCTTTAGAACAGTGGGATGTAGATTATCAGGCCCGAGGGATTTATCAACTTTCAGTCTCATTCGTTTCTCCTTAACTTTTTTAGTTAAGATCACTCTTCCCTAAAAGACCCTGCACAACACGATTGTTAATTAACGCCTAGTTTTTTTTGTTTATATATTTAGAGTACCCAATTCATTTTTTCCAATTAAGGGGCAATTTAGCGTGGTCGATCCACCTAGTCTGCACAGCTTTGGGTTGCGGGGGCGAAGCCCACGCAAACACGGGGAGAATGTGCAAACTCCACACGGACTGTGACCCAGAGCCGGGATCGAACCTGGGACCAGGGCGCCGTGAGGCAGCAGTGCTACTCACTGCACCACTGTGCTGCCCCAATTAACTCATTGCACAATACCAGAAGCTAGGATAGCCTGTCCCTAGCTGGTACCTCAACATACTGGTCCAAAGAATCATCCTGTATACACTCCAGGATTTGATCCGCCACAGTATTATTGCTAATTTGGTGAACCTAGTCCATATGCAAATTAAAGTCACCCATGATTACTGGTGCACCCTTGTTACATGCATGTCTAAACTCCTGTTTTATACAGTCCCTGAATTTACCAAAACTGTTTGGAGACCTCGAGATCTCTTGTTGCATCTTAGCTCCACCAAGACTGATTCTACATTTGTTCTGAACCGATATCCTTTCTCATTATTGCACTGATTTCATTCTTCTACTAACAACATTACCCCATCTCCTTTCCATTCTCTCCTTCCTGTATTGAATATTCTTGGATATTTAGTCCAATCCTTGGTCACGCTGCAGCCATATCGACGTAGTCACAATCATATTGTACCCATTTACAGCTACATGCTCTGTTAATTCGCCTGCCTAAACTTTATTATGAATGCTCCATGCATTCCGATACATTTATATTTGTCTTTTTAACATTTTTGCACGTTTATTTTGTACTATGGCCCTGTTTGCTACTAGTCCTTGTTTTCGATACCTGACACTTTTTCTTTTTACTTTTCTATCTTTCAATTCTTTCTTTGTTTCCCTTTCATGTGTCTCCCTGCTCTTATCCCCCTGTTGCTCCAGCCATTCAGCCCATCAAGTCTGTTCTGCCATTCAATGAGATCATATCTGATTTGATAAGCCTCAACTCCATTTCTCACCTTAATCCCATAATCCTTGATTCCCTTACTGTTTAAAAATCTGTGTATCTCAACCTTGAATGATGCTTGGTGTCTTGCCTGTGCACTCTTTACCTGCGGTGTGGCCACCTCACTCTAAACACTATCCACAAAGCTCTCAGCCTTCAAGATTCCAGTCACTCCTCCAGATCTGAAATGCGGATTTAAAGTAGCTGCAACTGGAAACACTTCCTGCACACGTGGTCACCCTGGACACTAGTGTCCCTGACTTCCCATGTTCAAGGTGGCCGAGCTGCCTTACCATAAATGTTAAATATACTCTGGACATTACTTTATTTCTTATACTTTAAATGGGTGTTTATAAATGGTTGTGTATATAAATATCTATAGAGAGAGTACCTTTAAGAAATAGGTGTTTACTACTGCAGTGATGTCAGAGAGTGAGTGGAGCTGGGCTGTCGGTCAGCTTTTTACTTCCGTTTTTGAGCAGGCTGCAAGGTGTGCTTTAGTTTCGTTTTCAGAACTGGATCGCTGCAATCACAGCCAGAAGGTGTATGAATCTCTCTCTGTAATCTAAAAACTGTAAATCGATCCTTTGGTGATTTAAAACTAATAACTGCTCTCAGTAGTGACTTTAACCTGATGTGCTTCCATTAAAAGAAGTCTTATGATGTTAAAAGGAAAGCTTAAAGGATTACTTAGTGTTGTATTCTTTGGGGGTTATATTTGAATTAATGGTTGCTAAGATGTTCACTGTTAGTTTTAAAAAGGTTAACTTGAGTTTATAGAAGAAACATTATTTGCTTTAAAAATTACTTTTCCATTTCTGCTGCACCACTCCTGTAGAGTGGCCCGTGTGCTCCCCATACCACAATCTATTAAAAGTTGTGGGTCAGGTGAACTCCGTGATACACTTTGGGGTTCTCTAAACCCTGGCCCATAACAGTATCCAAAATGAAACACAGTGCTCCAGATGGAATCTAACCAAGACTGTATACAAAATTGATGCTGTAGGCTTAGAGTATAAACTCTCAAAGTGTAAGTGCTGATCTCGGCTGTGACGTGAAGCTAGTAGGGCAGGAATTTATGAGGTTTGCTGATCACATGGATTTGTGCCCCATGGGGCTTGTAGGTCAGTGTGCAAAGAGTAAATCACCTTTCCATTAACTTGTAGGCGTTATGAATTGGTGTAGTCTTCATACGAGTACTACAATGGACCTTGGAGCACCTCGATCAGGGAGAGGGAAATCGGTGGAATTCCCGCTCATTATAAAAATTCATTTCTATGGACATTGGGTGAAACATGTTTTATGATGCATGCTGCAGTGGAATTGCCCCTGGATTAGCTCAGTGGGCTAGACAGCTGATTTGTAATGAAGAACAAGGCCAGCATCACGAGTTCAATTCCCATACAGGCTGAGAATTAGACATAGACATAGAATATGTCTGAATTCTTTCTCAGTGTACCCAAACAGGAATGTGGCGACGAGGGGCTTTTCACAGTAACCTCATTGCAATGTTAATGTAAGCCTACTTGTGACAATAAAAATATAATTATTAGAATTCACTTTGAATAATGGTCAGCTGGAGAAGATGCTGGAGGCTGTATGGTATAAAACCATCTCTAACAAGGATTCAGTGCCTGAAGGGAATCGTCAAATTAGATGTGGTAGTGTCTTAGATGTCCAAATAAATGATTTAGTAGGCATGCAGAAGGACACACTAGTCAACATTGCTGCCTGTTCATTTGCTGTTTGTTCAGGCACAGAAGCAGCGGGAGCGATCTGTGGAGCCTGACTCGGGAAAGGTGTCCACTCTGCAGTATCTCCACAGGTATGTGTTTTGATCTTAATGCAAAAGGAAACTTTCCAAAAAGTTTATCTGGTTCAAGCAATGAGCAGCTAAGTCACATTGTCTAGGACCTTTCATACAGAGCTAGCTGATGGTACCCATGGATGGGAGAAGCTCAGCAAGGCTTTTGTGTGTTTGAAAGAAGGATCAGCTTGGCCTTGTCATGCCCCAGTACCTCAGTAGCTTGCCTACACCTACTTTTTGGACACTAAGGGTAATTTAGCGTGGCCAATCCACCTAACATGCATGTCTTCGGACTGTGGGGGGAAACCGGAGCACCTGGAGGAAACACACGCAGACACGGGGAGAACGTGCAGAGTCCACACAGACAGTGACCCAGCAGGGAATCGAACCTGGGACCCTGGCGCTGTGAAGCCACATGGCTAACCACGATGCTACTGTGCTGCCCCTAATGAATGTGAAGTGAACAATTGGCACAGGCAAATCAGAATTTCACTACAGTATTGTGGAATGCATTTTATCCCATGGACAACGTGCTCTAATGCCTATGAAGTTTTACAAAACAGAGCCCCATCATCAATACTATATTATAAGTACATACACTGTATCACAAAGCATTTCATCATGCCATGTAAAAATGGCTAGACTTTTTGAGCGTACACCTGTTAAATGCCTCCAAGCCAGGGATCCTGCATGGTTTATGATGCAGGTATTGCCTTCCAAAGACACCATGACTTCATGAAAATTGCCCAATTCCAGAGTGCAGCTGGCAAGATTACTTGCAAATGAGGAAGCCAATTCAACTGAACTTAAATCACCCAGCCCACTGATGAATCTGTTGCTTTTTAGATGACTTTGGGACTTTTCTCTGCACCACAATAACAAAGTTTGTTCCAGGGCTGATTCCTGTGTGAAGAAAAAAATCACTCTTGTGTTTCCTTTTATTAGTTTGAACCTGTGTCCTCATGTTGCTCTTGCAGATTAATTTAAAACTACCCTTTCCCATACTATTCGCAATCATATCTTCCTCTCAGGTCACCTGTTCTTGATGGCTACTTTCCAGGTTAAACAGTCTGCGCCTCCCGTGTCAGCGCCTTTATTGAAAGGCTGGGGAGGTGAGAGGGCAAAACATGGCAGCACGGTAGCATGGTGGTTAGCATAAATGCTTCACAGCTCCAGGGTCCCAGGTTCGATTCCCGGCTGGGTCACTGTCTGTGTGGAGTCTGCACGTCCTCCCCGTGTGTGCGTGGGTTTCCTCCGGGTGCTCCGGTTTCCTCCCACAGTCCAAAGATGTGCGGGTTAGGTGGATTGGCCATGATAAATTTCCCGTAGTGTCCTAAAAAAAAGTAAGGTTGGGGGGGGAGGGGGTTGTTGGGTTACGGGTATAGGGTGGATACGTGGGTTTGAGTAGGGTGATCATTGCTCGGCACAACATCGAGGGCCGAAGGGCCTGTTCTGTGCTGTACTGTTTTTAAAAAAAAATTTAAAAAAACAATGTGGAGAGGTCTTCAGAATGGCAGCAGGTGATGAAAATGAGTAACCAATCCCAAAATGAAGCTCGCTGCAGGATTCCCGTTGGTATTAGTGTGCTGAATCCTGAAACTGGGGTCACTTTGGTAATCTGGAAATGATAAACGGCCATCTACCATAATGAGTGATTGTAGGGGCAGGTACAGGCTGGAGAGCCGATTTGCAGTGAGATTTAACAGAACAGGAGACCCTCGAGCCTCCACCATTCAATTAGATCACAGCTGATCTATATCTTAGTTCTATTTACCCATCTTTGTCCTTACCAATTCAATTCTAACCCACCTGTCTTAAAACTTCCAATTGTCCCACCAGAGGAAACAGTTTCTCTGTATAAATTCTGTTGAATGCTTTTAACATCTTAAGCACATTCTTTACTAAATGTTTAAAAGAGGTTTTGTTAGGCTATAGATCATATTCTCATTATTGCTTGGACCCATACAGTTACCTTACATACATTAAGCTTTCTACGGCGATAAAACGTAACGTTGCCATGGCCGAGGCTTTGCAGAAGCAGCTGAGTGAACCATTGCAAGATGAGGGGAAACGTGTACTGCGACCACAAGACCTGATCCGGCTGTATGACATTATCCTGCAGGTAAGCTACTCGATTGCTAAGAGATCTGCGGCAGTGGTTTGTTTTCTTGTAGAACCATGCTGTAACCAGTGTATTGGCTATTCCTTGAGTTGCTGAAGTCTGCGCTGAAATAACTTAGTCAGAAATGTTCTACTACAACAGGAAATGCAAATAGGGTGGGCATGAGATTGGGGCATGCCTGCTGGTGGAGAATAAGTAACATGGGCTGTTTGGGTTCAACAACCTTGTCTTCATGTTCTGAATTCATTATAATATATACCAAAGGTACTATATCTGTTTCAACAGAGACTCCACACTCCACTCTATATGGTGTGGGTGTCTCTGGGACAAGTATAACATTTTGCTGTCCCGTGTACCAGAGCAGCATTGTGAGTCACATGCTGGACTAATAAAAGCAACCATGTCAGGCTTCATGACTGAGTGGAGGGAAATAGTTCACCACAGTTGACTAGACCACAGAGTTCTAACAGTTCTTTCACCATGTATTGTAAATGTAGTTAGTGCGTGTATGGGTAGAGGTATATCCTAGTTGTAACCCTTGTTTCCTGCTCTGCCCTGATGGTGGCTTTTTACCACCTGCCGCACACCTGATTCTCATTCACTCTTCCTTCCCCACCCTGTGTATGTTGCGCCAATTTTCCCCTTCGTTGGGAGTGGCACTTACGGCTGTAATTCTGGATACAGTTCCAACACTGACGGGAGCTTCATTCCCCAGACCCTGGCCCAATACTGTGTCTCAGTTCAGCAACAAAAATACTGGGGTAGGTAGCAACTGTTCCTCATCCTCATGCAACCTGCCACCAAATTTGCCCAGAAAATATTTTTAAAATGGACTTACCCATGGGACTTACCCAGCATTCTGACCAGCACAATCTCTGGGCCTATACTCCAGGATGTTTCTGTGGTGTCTGTATCCTCCCGAATGGCATGTAGGGAATACACTTCCACCAAAAGAAGAGGTTTGTATTTCTTTAAGAGGCTCCACAGAATTAGTGGGAGTTGAAGGGACATAGGGAGAGTGAAAGACGAATAAAAATTTGAGAGCCATACAGAATGGGAAGCATACAGAAGAGACAGCACAAAGAAAGAGGTCTGGAGAGTGGGAAGGGCGGGGGAAAGAAGTCAGACTGAGCAAGTCAGAAATACTTATTTTTGTCTGTAGGTAACTAAATGAGATCAGCTGATATACGGCCCAACTGTTTTGAATGGTGCTTGCTTTTAGCAAATTGGCAGTACCAAATCCAGATTGCTGGCACTTGCCTTAAGCACTTACACACCCTTTCCTTTTCCTAGTGTAGGGGCAGCAGGGTAGCATGGTGGTTAGCATAAATGCTTCACAGCTCCAGGGTCCCTGGTTCGATTCCCGGCTGGGTCACTGTCTGTGTGGAGTCTGCACGTCCTCCCCCTGTGTGCGTGGGTTTCCTCCGGGTGCTCCGGTTTCCTCCCACAGTCCAAAGATGTGCGGGTTAGGTGGATTGGCCATGCTAAATTGCCCGTAGTGTCCTAATAAAAGTAAGGTGGGGGGGGGGTTTGTTGGGTTACGGGTATAGGGTGGATATGTGGGTTTGAGTAGGGTGATCATGGCTCGGCACAACATTGAGGGCCGAAGGGCCTGTTCTGTGCTGTACTGTTCTATGTTCTATATGCAGCTTCAAAGATCCAGTACACAGTCTAGGATGGGAATTGCATTCACAGTGCAGGAAGCATTCTGAGGCATCCCACATGTCTGGATATTGGGACAGCTTGTCTTGCTCTGCTATAAATGTGGTTCATGGACAATATTCTTTTAAGCTGTACAACCTCACAACAATCCAAAAGTCCCTCACTGGCCAGGCACTAGTTAGCCCTTTTAAATTGTCGCACACTTGTGACTGCACGAAAAAGTTTAAAGGGACACAAATCGTCCGTGCAATCCAACACGATTAGATGGAGTGTTGGTCTTGGAAACTAACCAAAGAATAGCAGCGTCCCTGAGGCCAACACTTGCCCTTAGGACTGTGCTCGACACTCTTGGGCTGGAGGGTTCTGACCACCCACGGGCTGAAACCAGGTAAGGTGTGAATGTTGTATCTGAGTTTCTAACACTGGACATTGTGTTAATGCACAGAATCTGTCGGAGCTGCCCCAACTATCAGGGTTGGAAGATGATAAAACCTTCCAGGCAGAGGTGGAGCTGAAGACATTGGTTTACAAGGCCTACAGGTAGGCATGGAGGAGTATGAGTTAATTCTCAGTCTCCTCCGTTAAACAATTGTTGCTATAGTTCCACAATTTCCTCTATGTGCTCAACTGAAGACGATGATGGTTCTTGTCAGTCTTCAATTCAAGTAATCATTCACCTGAGAACCAAGGCAATGATGTTTTGGTGTCCAGTCTGATACCATCCTCCCAAAATGTGGATACTTTCCATAACTTGGGCAACGTACCAGGTGAAGGCTGACCTTTATGGAAAGGTGACCTAGAATGTTTTGGCCAACACCTTCAGGAAAGCAGGCCGGGGGCGGGGGGAGCATATTGGCTGAATATTTGAACTGATCATCGGTTGAACCACTTGCAGGATGGTAGCATTGGTCCAACAGGGGATACGCACTTAGTTCGTCCACATTCTAATCCAGCTAACTGCACGAGGCACTGTATATATGGATAACCTGTGCCAAACAGAACAGTGCAGTCCAGTGAATTAGTTTGTACTGTTTTTTTTACAGGCTTCTCCAAATAACTCGCACCCAATACAAAAATCCACTTCCTAGGCCAAAACTGGGTTTCTTGTGAGCTGACACAAGGCCTTGTTTACAAACTATCTTTTACAGTAGAATGGGTAACGCAAGATACCCAGTGTTCCCCTTGGCATTTTCCCTAAATAAAACCCTATCACTTCAGGGAATGATTGATATCAAGTTCTGCCAGTTAGCAAACTAAACTATAAAACAAGCTGATGTATGGATAGCTCCAAGTTATTCACAATAATACTTCACCTGGATCTATTCACGCCATTAATGAATTGGTTCGGTTAATTGAGTTTCTTTGGCTTTCCTTACACATTGTGTGAGCAAAACGTAAACATTTTTATGGGTAAGAGAGTAAATTCTTAGGATTAGATACGTGTTCCTGCCGAGGGAGCTGCAACTCATAATCTCTCCCTCAATGTCAACAAAAAGGAGATTGTCATCGACTTCAGGAAGCGTAGTGGAGAACATGCCCCTGTCTACATCAATGGGAACAAAGTAGAAAGGGTCGAGAGTTTCAAGTTTTTAGGTGTACAGATCACCAACAGCCTGTCCTGGTCCCCCCATGCCGACACTACAGTGAAGAAAGCTCACCGACGACTCTACTTTCTCAGAAGACTAAGGAAATTTGGCATGTCACCTACGACTCTCTCCAACTTCTACGGATGCACCATAGAAAGCATTCTTTCTGGTTGTATCACAGCTTGGTATGGATCCTGCTCTGCCCAAGACCGCAGGAAATTACAAAAGGTCGTGAATGTAGCCCAGTCCATCACGCAAACCAGCCTCCCATCTGTCTACAATTCCCGCTGCCTCGGAAAGGTAACCAGCTTAATTAAGGACCCCACGCAGCCCGGACGTACTCTTTTCCACCTTCTTCCGTCAGGAAAAAGATACCAAAGTTTGAGGTCACATACCAACCGACTCAAGAACAGTTTCTTCCCTACTGCCATCAGACTTTTTTTTTTTTTTTATAATTTTTATTGAAATTTTTCGATACAAACATTTACCCCTACTACATTTTAAATTATAACACAACAAATCCCCCTGGAAAATCCTCCCCACGCCCTCCCCCGCGCGCACCCCCCCACCCTCCCCCCCCCCGCGCTACCAGTCTAGCAACCAAACCGTTTCTCCCTTTCTGCCGATGGCCTCGGGCAGTCATTGCCCGCGACCCCCCGCTGACGTGCTCCCTTCGTTGCTATCCCCCCCCCCCCCCCCCCCCCCCCCCCCCCCCCCCCCCCCCCCTTCTCCCCGGGTTGCTGCTGTTTCGGCCTCCAGTTCCTATCTCTGATCCAGAAAGTCAAGGAAGGGCTGCCACTGCCGGAAGAACCCCTGTACCGACCCTCTCAGGGCGAATTTGATTCTTTCCAATTGGATGAAGCTTGCCATGTCGTTTAACCAGGTGTTAACACTTGGTGGCCTTGTGTCCCTCCACTGAATCAAGATCCTTCTCCGAGCTACCAAGGACGCAAAGGCCAATATTCCGGCCTCCCCTGCCTCCTGTACTCCTGGCTCCACCCCAACCCCAAAAATCGCTAGCCCCCACCCTGGTTTGACCCTGGTTCCCACCACTCTCGATACCGTCCCCGCCACCCCCTCCCAGAACTCTTCCAGTGCCGGGCACATCCAGAACATATGTACATGGTTCGCAGGGCTTCCCGAACACCTAACACACCTGTCCTCACCCCCGAAGAACCGACTCATCCTAGTCCCCGTCATATGGGCTCTGTGCAGCACCTTAAATTGGATGAGGCCCAACCTTGCGCACGACGACGACGAATTGACCCTCTCTAAGGCATCCGCCCATGTCCCATCTTCTATCTGCTCTCCCAGCTCCGCTTCCCACTTGTCTTTCAGCTCCTCTATCGATACCTCCTCCACCTCCTGCATTATTTTGTAGATGTCCGAGACCTTCCCTTCTCCGACCCAGACCCCTGACAGCACCCTATCACTCACCCCTCTATCGGGAAGCAAGGGAAATCCTTCCACCTGTCGTCTGGCAAATGCCTTCACCTGCAGGTATCTAAACGTGTTCCCCGGGGGGAGCTCAAATTTCTCCTCCAGCTCTCCCAGGCTCGCAAACCTCCCCTCTATGAACATGTCCCTCAGTTGCCTGATGCCCGCCCTGTGCCAGCTCTGGAATCCCCCGCCAGTGTTCCCCGGGACAAATCTGTGGTTCCCTCTCAGTGGCGCCGCCATCAGACCCCCCACTTCCCCCCTGTGTCGCCTCCACTGCCCCCAGATTTTAAGGGTGGCCACCACTACCGGACTCGTGGTATACCTTGTGGGGGGGAGCGGCCATGGTGCCGTTACTAGCGCCCCCAGGCTTGTATTGCCGCAGGACGCCCTCTCCATACGTTTCCAAGCTGCCCCCTCCCCCTCCATCACCCACTTGCGCACCATCGATGCGTTCGCCGCCCAGTAGTATCCGGAAAGATTGGGTAGCGCTAATCCTCCACTGTCCCTACTCCGTTCCAAGAAAATCCTTCTCACTCTAGGGGTGCCATGTGCCCACACATAGCCCATAATGCTGCTAGTTACCTTCTTGAAGAAGGCCCTGGGGAGAAAGATGGGCAAGCACTGGAACAGAAACAAGAACCTCGGGAGGACCGTCATTTTGACTGACTGCACCCTCCCTGCTAGCGACAGCGGTACCATGTCCCACCTCTTGAACTCCTCCTCCATCTGCTCCACCAGCCTTGAAAAGTTCAGCTTGTGGAGGGTCCCCCAGTTCCTTGCCACCTGCACCCCCAAGTACCTGAAGCTCTCTTAAAGGGGAGCCGCCCAATTCCCTCCCCCTGATCTCCCGGGTGTATCACAAAGACCTCACTTTTACCCACATTTAATTTATATCCCGAAAAGTCCCCAAACTCCGCTAGTATTTCCATTACCTCCGGCATTCCCCCTTCCGGGTCCGCCACATATAACAACAAATCATCCGCATAGAGTGATACCCGATGTTCCTCCCCTCCCCTTGTCAGTCCTCTCCACCCCCCTGAACCCCTCAGTGCCATCGCCAACGGTTCGATCGCTAATGCAAATAGTAAGGGGGATAGGGGGCATCCCTGCCTGGTACCTCGATGGAGCCCAAAATACTCTGACCTCCTCCCGTTTGTAACCACACTCGCCATCGGGGCCGAATACAGCAGCTTCACCCACTTGATAAATCCCTCCCCAAACCCAAACCGTTCCAGCGTCTCCCACAGGTATTCCCACTCCACCCTATCGAATGCCTTCTCCGCATCCAGTGCTACCACTATCTCAGCCTCCCCCTCCACTGCTGGCATCATAATCACATTCAACAGTCTCCGGACATTTGTGTTAAGTTGTCGTCCCTTTACGAACCCCGTCTGGTCCTCATGGATTACCCCTGGCACACAATCCTCTATTCTGGTTGCCAGGACCTTTGCCAACAGTTTGGCATCTACATTCAAGAGGGAGATAGGCCTGTAGGACCCGCACTGTACAGGGTCTTTGTCCCGCTTCAGGATCAAGGAGATCAGGGCCTGTGACATTGTCGGGGGCAGAACCCCCCCCTCTCGCGCCTCATTGAAGGCTCGCACCAGCACTGGACCCACCAAGTCCACATACTTCTTATAAAATTCCACCGGGAACCCATCCGGCCCCGGCGCCTTCCCCGCCTGCATCTGGCCTATCCCTTTAACTAGCTCCTGCAGCTCTATCGGCGCCCCCAGCCCCTCCACCCGTTCCTCCTGGACCTTTGGGAACCTCAATCTATCGAGGAAGTTCTCCATTCCCCCCCTCCTCCTGGGCGGCTCAGACCGGTACAATTCCCTGTAGAAATCCCTGAAGACCCCGTTCACCTCTTGCCCCTTCTGCACTACGTTCCCTCCCTTCTCTCTCACTCCCCCAATCTCTCTGGCTGCATCTCGCTTGCGCAGCTGGTGTGCTAGCATCCTGCTCGCCTTTTCCCCGTACTCATAGACCGCGCCCTGTGCCCTTCTCCATTGCGTCTCCGCCTTCCTAGTGGTCAGTAGGTCAAACTGGGCCTGTAAACTGCGCCGCTCCCTCAACAGCCCCTCCTCTGGTATCTCCGCATATCTCCTGTCCACTTCTATAAGTTCCCCCACCAGTCTCTCCCTCTCCTGCCTCTCCTTCCTTTCTCTGTGTGCCCTTATGGAGATCAGCTCTCCTCTGATCACTGCTTTCAGGGCCTCCCAGACTACCCCCACCTTCACCTCGCCCGTGTCGTTCGTGCCCAGATATCTCTCAATGCCCTTCCGGACCCTTCCGCACACCTCATCGTCCGCCAGCAGCCCCACATCCAGGCGCCACAACGGGCGCTGGTCCCGTGCTTCCCCCAGTTCTACCTCTACCCAGTGTGGTGCATGGTCCGAAATCGCAATGGCCGAGTACTCCGTGTCCTGCACTCTCGAAATCAGCCCCCTGCTCAGTACAAAAAAGTCTATTCTGGAGTACACCCTGTGGACGTGGGAGAAAAAAGAATACTCCCTCGCCCTTGGCCTGCCAAATCTCCAAGGGTCTACCCCCCCCATCTGCTCCATGAACCCCCTTAGCACCTCTGCCGCTGCCGGCCTCCTATTCGTCCTGGAACTCGATCTGTCCAGCCCAGGGTCGAGCACTGTATTGAAGTCCCCCCCCATGATCAGGCCCCCTGCCTCCAGACCCGGAATGAGGCCCAACAGGCGCCTCATAAAACCCGCGTCATCCCAATTCGGGGCATACACATTCACCAGCACCACATTCTCCCCCTGCAGCCTACCCTTCACCATCACGTACCTACCCTCCTTATCTGCTACCACCTGCGCCGCCACGAACGACACCCTCTTTCCCACCAAAATCGCCACCCCCCGGTTCTTTGCGTCCAAGCCTGAGTGGAACACCTGTCCCACCCACCCCCTTCTCAGGCGTACCTGGTCTACTACTCTCAAGTGAGTCTCCTGCAACATTGCCACATCCGCCTGCAGTCCCTTTAGGTGTGAAAAAACCCTTGATCTCTTGACCGGCCCATTCAGCCCCCTCACGTTCCAAGTAATCAACCGGGTCGCGGAGCGACCCGTCCCTTTCCCCTGTCTATTAGCCATGTCCTGTCCCCTGTTCGCCCCGGGTCGACCCTCCCCTTCTGACCCGTTCCCCATGGCGATGGCCCCCCCCCCCCCCTCTCTCCTCCCGTTCTTCCCTTCCCGTCCTCGGCCTTTCCAGCAGCAACCCGGTATCCCCCCCTTACCCCCCCCCCCCCCCCCCCCCCCCCCCCCCCCTCTGGCTAGGACCCCTCCTAGCCGCGGTGTATCCACCATCGTACTCCCGAGAGTCAGCTGGTTTTCGCTGACCCGGCTGCCCCTGCCACACTCCGACTCCTCCCGATGTGGGGGGGGGAGGGGCCTCCCCCCCCCCCCCTTGCCATCCCTCTCTGACCCCGCTTCAGCGCGGGAAAAGCCGCCATTGCTGGCCACACCCCACTCTTCTCTCCCCCCCCTTCCTCCGTCCCGCGCGCGGGAAACAGGGGAAAGCCCGCGCTTTCGCCCGGCCACACCCTACCCCGCCATCTTCAATTCCACCCCCGTCCCCATCCAAGCCCATAAAAAAGCCCCCTTAAAACGAGAGGAAGAAAAAAGAGAAAAAGAAAACACGCATAACCAACTTGCACCCCCCCCCGTCCCGCCTCCCCAACTTAACAATATAACAATATAAATAACAAATCTCAAATAAATACATAACTATGCCTGCATAACTAAATAACTACCCAATAATAACATATTTAACCATCACCCTCCACCGAACAGAACAGTAACCATAACCCTTAAAGAACAGATCAAAAAACAGTAAAAAAGCCCCCCCTACAACAACAATAATTAAGGGAAGTTGGCAACGGGAAGAGACACACAAAAAGGAACAAAGAAACCCCCCATAACACAAATTTCAAAGAAACCAAACGATCCATCAACTTTAACCAAGTTCCGACCTGGCCTAAGAAAGACATGGGCCACTTGATCAGTCAAGGGTACTCGGGCGGCCTCGACCGCCGGCGTTCCCAAGTTCTAGTTCAGGTCCAGCTTTTCCTCCCGAACAAAAGTCCATGCCTCCTCTGGGGTCTCAAAGTAATGGTGCTGGTCCTTGTAGGTGACCCACAAGCGCGCTGGCTGCAGCATTCCGAACTTGATCCTCTTTGCGTGCAGCACCGCCTTCGTCCGGTTAAACCGGGCCCGCCGCTTTGCCACCTCCGCACTCCAGTCCTGATATATCCGCACCGTCGAATTCTCCCATTTGCTGCTTTTCTCCCTCTTGGCCCACCTCAGCACTTTCTCCCGATCACAGAAACGCTGGAATCGCACCAGCACCGCCCTCGGGGGCTCGTTCGCCCTAGGCCGCCTAGCCATGACCCGATATGCTTCTTCCAGCTCCAGGGGCGATGGACCGGCCCCCTCTCCCATCAGGGAGCTCAGCATCTCCACTACATATTTCAGGAGATCAGGCCCCTCCAGGCCTTCTGCTAGGCCCAGGATCCTCAAGTTCTTCCGCCTCATTCGAGTGTCCAGCTCCTCAAAGCGGCTCTGCCATTTCAGGTGGAGTGCCTCGTGCACCTCCACCTTTCCCACGAGGACCGTGGCCTCCTCCTCCCTTGCAGTCATCTCCTGCTGCAGCTCTCTTATCGACGCCTCTTGGGTCGCCTGGGCCCCCATCAGCCTTGTGGTCGTCGCGTTCATAGACTCTAAGAGTTCCACTTTCAGCTCCGTAAAACACCGGAGGAGAGCGGCCTGCTGCTCCTCCGCCCATTTTCTCCAATCTTCTAGTGCGCCACCGGCCGCCATTTTGGTCCTCTTCCCCCGCTTTTTTCGGGGAGCTGCTGCCGCTTTTTTTGTCGCCCCACTCCGAGTACCGACCATAAAGTTGGTCTCACTCTCCTCAGGGAGCCTTCCCCCACCGGGATTCGTCTTTACAGTACCGTCGGGGCCCTCCAATCGGCCCTTAAACACCTTTGTCGCAGGAGCTGCCAAATGTGCGACTTAGCTGGTCATAGCCGCAACCGGAAGTCCCTGCCATCAGACTTTTGAATGGACCTACCTTGTATTCAGTTGATCTTTCCTCTACACCTTGCTATAACTAACATTATATTCTGCAGTCTCTCCTTCCTTCCCTATGTACGGTATGCATTGTTTGTACAGCATGCAAGAAACAATACTTTTCACTGTATACTAATACATGTGACAATAATAAATCAAATCAAAAATCAGTGAATCAGAACCATAACTAACTTGTAAATCAAAGTTTTTAATCCATAAACTAATAACCATTTTAGCCGTTGATCTTTGAGACAGAGACACTTATGTGAACAATAAGCACCCAGTTCTATAAATTGCACAGAAGCATGGTGATAGCTGCCTGCCGTGTCTGTCTAATACCCCTTATGTTAGCACTATTCTGATTGGCTGCATTTAGTGAGACCACTATTTCTGGCCAGAAGTCCCAATCAATCACTCAAGGAGACTGCCCTGCACAAGTTACAGATTGGTTGGCTATGACTTTCAATGTCAATACCCTCCACTCACTGCAATTTTCTGTTGAAATAATTAATTTGCATTGTGCACTTGTTTGCTGATCCAAATCGCTTCATGGCCTCGCCCTGCTCTACCTCTGTAATCTCCTTCAGCCCCAATATCCTCCAAGATACCCCAGTTCATTTAATTCCAGCCGTAGAGTCCCAGAAGTTACTCCTCCGTTAGTGACCGTACTTTCTATTGCTTAGGCCCTAAGTTCTGGAATCCCCTCCCTAAATGTCTCTGCTTTCTACCTCCCCCTCCTCCAACATAGATATAGAATTTACAGTGCAGAAGGAGGCCTTCGGCCCATTGAGTCTGCACTGGCCTTTGGAAAGAGCACCCTACTTAAACCCACGCCTCCACTCTATCCCGATAACCCAGTAACTACACCTAATCTGCACATCTTTGGACTGTGGGAGGAAACCGGAGCACCTGGAGGAAACCCACGCAGGCACGGGGAGAACGTCGAAGCCGGGAATCGAACCTGGGACCCTGGAGTTGTGAAGCAACTGTGCTACCTTGCTGCCCCCACTGTGCTCCTGTCCTGACACTCTGCTCAAGCTTCTGGCCATCTGCCCTATGTGGTTCAAAATAAAACATACAATGCAGAAGGAGGCCATTCGGCCCATCGAGTCTGCACCAACTAAGCCCTCACTTCCACCCTATCCCCCGAACCCAATAACCCCATCTAACCTTTTTTCTGGACACTAAGGGCAATTTAGCATGGCCAATCCAGCTAACCTGCACGCCTTTGGGCTGTGCTAGGAAACCGGAGCACTCGGAGGAAACCCACGCAGACACTGGGAGAACGTGCAGACTCCGCAGACAGTAACCCAGCGGGGAATCGAACCTGGGACCCTGGCGCTGTGAAGCCACAGTGCTATCCACTTGTGCTACCGTGCTGCCCTAAAAAATTGTGCTCAGTGTCAGAGTTTGCTGTAAAATGTTCCTGTGATGTGTCTTGGAATGTTTTGTTATGTTGAATGCACTATATAAATACAAGTTCTTGATATTGTAAATAGATTTTGTTTGCTTTGCATATTTGCTGTAAGCCCTGCCCCAAGTCCCAGCCAGCCTCCAACTCTTAATTAGATTATATTGTTGCACAGTAACTCGATAATGGACGTTAATTGTTTCTAGCACTTGTGTGTTTGGTGATTTGTTTACCCAGGCACGCTATCTGTTGGTAATAAACCACACTGGCGTTGCTGTGGTTCACTCAGAGACAGAAGCGGAAGTTAAATTCCAAGCTTTCCATTTTATGAGTGGAATTTTAAATGGGCCTGTGCTTCTAAGAGGTGAAGCTCAAAACTGAAACACCCTGTTTCTGCCACACTGATCTTGGGAGCGCAGTTTCAGGCGTTCCTTCACTAACAAACAAAATATTTGCACCGCAGCCAAGTGAGTAAACAAAACAAGTGATTAGTTAATTTTCCAGATTCATAGAATCCCTAGAGAATGCAGAAGTAGGCCATTTGGCCCGTCGAGTCGACACTGACCCTCTGAAGGAGCACCCCACCCCTGCAACCCCACCTAACTTTTGGACACTAAGGCAATTTATCATGACCAATCCACCTAACCCGCACATAGAACATAGAACAGTACAGCACAGAACAGGCCCTTCGGCCCTCGATGTTGTGCCGAGCCATGATCACCCTACTCAAACCCACGTATCCACCCTATACCCGTAACCCAACAACCCCTCCCCTTAACCTTACTTTTTAGCACACTACGGGCAATTTAGCATGGCCAATCCACCTAGCCCGCACATCTTTGGACTGTGGGAGGAAACCGGAGCACCCGGAGGAAACCCACGCACACACGGGGAGGACGTGCAGACTCCGCACAGACAGTGACCCAGCCGGGAATCGAACCTGGGACCCTGGAGCTGTGAAGCATTTATGCTAACCACCATGCTACCGTGCTGCCCCATCTTTGGACTGTGGGAGAAAACCAGAGAAAACCCACGCAGACATGGGGAAAACGTACAAACTCCACAGAGTTTGTGGACCCAAGGTCAGAAATAAACCCAGGTCCCTGGCACTGTGAGGCAGCAGTGCAACCCCCATGCTGCCTTGATGACATTTTGAGTGACGTTCATACTTGGACCATTAATTATAATCCCAGCATTTTCTGATTTTATTTCGGATTTTGAATATTTGAACATCCAATGGAATGTACCGGATTAAATCATTACTGTTGATTAAGATTCAATGGGTCATGGCCACTTAGATTGTCAATGTTTCAGGTGTTCTTCACAGTTCAGGTAATGAGCACCTAATCATCAGGGCCTAATCATCATTGGACAATGCACCTCAGTTGAATGTACTGTCCATTGAAACAGCTCAATCGTTTTCTCCGTTACAGAGTCTCCAATGCTTATCTTTCCCTCAATTCTTTTTCGGTCGGGTTCCCCCACCACCTTGTTCCCCTCTTGGGGCATGTTCCATGGACAGTGGATGTCCATATGTGCCTCATTGTTTGGTGAGGTAATTGAATCCGTTGCACATTCCCCCCCTGTGTCTGCGTGGGTCTCACCCCCACAATCCAAAGATGTGCAGGTTAGGTGGATTGGTCATGCTAAATTGCCCCTTAATTGGGAAAAATAAAATTGGGCACGCTAAATTTATTTTTAGAAAGTAATTGAATCCATTATAGACCAGGCTGTAGAATATAATCCAGAGTGTAGCCACGTGTTAACTCTTTAGTCTTGTCTATGCGTTGTGATATATTGAGCCCAAATTCAAATTAATGGAAATAGAATATATTAAAAATCATGCTTAAAAATGTATCCTGGAGCAATGGTGGATTTAAATTAAACAAACAGATGCAAGTGCTATATCTCCCTTAGCATAGTGGTTAGCACGGTTGCTTCACTGCGCCAGGAACCTGGGTTTGATTCCTGCCTTGGTCACTGTCTGTGCAGAGTCTGCAGGTTCTCCCCATGTCTGCGTGGGTTTCCACCGGGTACTCTGGTTTCCTCCCATAAAGTCCCGAAATACATGCTTGTTGTGTGAATTGGACATTCTGAATTCTCCCTCAGTATACCCCAACAGGGGCCGGAGTCTGGCGACTAGGGGCTTTTCACAGTAACTTTTTTTATATATAAATTTAGAGTACCCAATTATTATTTTTTTCCCAATTAAAGGGCAATTTAGCGTGGCCAATCTACCTAGCCTGCACATCTTTGGATTGTGCAGGCATGGGGAGAATGTGCAAACTCCACACGGACAGTGACCCAGAGCCAGGTTTCGAACCCAGGTCCTCAGCGCCGCAGTCCCAGTGCTAACCACTACGCGCGTGCTGCCCCTTTTCACAGTAACTTCATTGTAAGCCTTTTGACACCAATAAAGATTATTATTATTTCTTGGAAACCCCATCCACAGTATAAACACCCTAGGTTATTAGCAAATAAAGATGAATATGGCCCTGAAGTTCCTGAGCTTCTGGTCTGCCACTGTGCAAGAGGGTGGAATTGGGCTTCCATCTCATGGCAGCTCTAACCTCACCCCAGATCTCTTGAGTGGGATCACATCTGTGGAGGAAATGTGCATCTGCACCATTTCCAGCACTCCCCAGGTACCTGTCACACAGGGCCAGGAATTTCCCAGTGGCAAGGGAGGGTGGTCCGAAGAACACAATGAATTCAAAATAAAGTAAGAATTTTTAAAGTTGCCTTTAGGAAATGGGAAACTTCTGGTAGTTTGTTCTCTGCCAGGGTGATGAATGCCTCAATTCCAACAGTATATGGAGACAGCAGAAAGAGAAACAGCCAGTGGAACTGAGCCTCACCTGAAATTCTGGCCAGTCCAGCCGGCTTGCACTGCGATCATAGTAATCCTAGACCCAGAACCTTCCGGTATCTGCTTGGCTCAGCTGGTCGTGCAAGTCTGCAGGTTGAGAGTTCTAGACCACTCCTGGACTGGCACCTAGCCCAGCATGATACTATATTGTAGTACCGAGAAAGTGCTGCATCATTTTTTGTGCCAACTTTTGGACGAAGCATTAAACCATGGCCACATTATGTTGAAGATCCTGTGGTACCATTTCGCAAAAGGGGCAGGAGAATTCTCGTAGAGGCCTAGCCAAAGTTCATCTCTCAACTAATATTACCAAAACAGCTTATTAACTGGTCATCAATCTGATTGGTGCCTGTGGGATCTTGCTGTGCTCATTGGCTGACCCATTTGCCTGCACAAGTCACCACACTTCAAAATAATTAATTGTGTAGCTTTGAAAGGCATGAAGGGTGCTATATAAATTCAGATTCATTTTTTCACTGAAGTGACTGCCCAGATACTGGTGTGATAGAAACTTAGGCCGTTTGAGATGATCAGAAGCCATAGACTCTGCGGTTTGTCCCTGACTGTTTGCTTGCTCTAGTACTTCAGAGCTGTGCAGTGTGTTGTGGAAAAGGGGTCGTGTCTGCATTGGTCTTAGTGTCCTCTCTTTTCCAGGTGCTTTTTCATTGCTCAGTCCTATGTACTTGTAAAAAAGTGGAGTGAAGCTCTGGTCCTGTATGAACGGGTCCTTAAATACACCTCTGAGGCACAGACACAGACCACGAAATTTACAAATCATTTACAGGTACAGCATTTTAAATGCCACATTTTGTCATTTGAATGTTTCCAGTTTATAAACAATGGCAGAAGGGACAGTAAATAATTCCATTCTATGGTGCCCTCCTTCCACTGAGTGATTCAACACATCTGAGTGATCAGCTGGCTAAACCAGACAAGCAGCTCATACTCTGCCCCTTGATATTTTTCCTGTCCCTCCGTTTTATTTGCTGCACCACATGAATTTTCAAACACAGATCCAATTCCATGCAGGATGTCATCTTTCGGAAAATGCCACTTAATCCGTCAAATCACTACTTCTGTCCTCTCTCATTTACTTTACTGGGACCATAGACACATATCAGTGTTGCATTTGTCTGCAAAACAATAATGATTATTCTTCAACGGTAACTGGTTGGGAATCACTTTAGTGAATCCTAAGGATATGAAAGTTTTCCCTTGTTCTTACCCATTTGCATTCCTCCTAAACTTGGTCCATCTAGCATCACCCTTAATTGGTTTAGTCATTTATTACTTTACACTCTCCTTCAATTGAATAATCCCTTCCTGCTGTCCACTAATTGATAATGCTAATATCCATTCCAAACAAAACCTTTGGTTAACAGTTTCCAATATTTAGAATTCCTTTTTTTTTCTTGTGTTTCACTATTAAATATATTGAGAGTGAGAAGCAGTAAAGGAAATTCAACGCAGGCATCTTATTCAGTGATTCAGCCTGAGCAAAACTGAAGTCAATGGCTGAGGGGGTCTCCACTGGTTGGAGACATACTTCGCACATAGGGTGTTGGTTAGCTCAGTTGGCTGGACAGATGATTGTGAAGCGGAATGATGGCAACATTGACTGGTTCAAATTCCGTAATGGCTAATGGCCTTCTCAACCTTGCATTTTGCCTAAGGTGTGGTGACCCTCGGGTTAAATCACCACTAGTCAGCTGTATCTCAAAGGGGAGAGCAGCCTATGGTTCTCTGGGACTTCGGTGACTTTCACTCAGCATAAAGTGGTTGATGGCGGCCAATCACCTCAGCTGCAGGACCTCAGTGTTGGGTTCCTCAGAGTAGTATAGTAGACTAGACCCAACCACTTTCAGCTGTTTCATCACTGACCTTACTTCTATCATAAAGTCAGTTCGCTGGTGATTACACATTGTTCACTATTCGTGACTCCTCAGACAATGAAGCAGTCCATGTCCATATGCAGCAAGACCTGGGAAACATCAGGCTTGGGCTGATAAGTGCAAGTAACATTCGTGAGGGCAGCACGGTGGCGCAGTGGTTAGCATTGCTGCCTCGCGGCGCTGAGGACCCGGGTTCTATCCCAGCCCCGGGTCACTGTCCGTGAGGCGTTTGCACATTCTCCCCGTGTCAGCGTGGGTCTCGCCCCCCACTAGCCCAAAGATGTGCAGGGTAGGTAGATTGGCCACGTTAAAAATTGCCCCTTAATTGGGAAAAAAAAGAATTGGGTACACTAAATTTATTTTTTTCAAAACATTTGTACCACCAGTGCCAGGGAATAACCATCTCCAACCAAAGAGAACCTGGCCATCGTCCTTGGCATTCAGTGGCATTGCTAATCCTCCACTGTAACACCATTGACTAGTGGCTGAACTGGACTAGCCATACAAAAGTACTGTGGCTACAAGAACAGGTCAGAGGCTAGGAATCCTGTGGCAAGTAACTCAACATCAGACTCCCCAAAGCATGTCCATCAACATCAAGGAACAAGTTAGGAGTGTAATAGAATGCTTCCCACTTGCCTGGATGAGTGCAGCTCTAACAACACTCGAGAAGCTTGACATCATCTAGGACAGAGCATCGCGCTTAATTGGCACCCCTTCTACATTCACTCCCTCCACCACCAGCACGCATCCTCACTGTCCTCACGGACAGTGACCCGGGGCTGGGATAGAACCCGGGTCCTCAGCGCCGCGAGGCAGCAATGCTAACCACTGCGCCACCGTGCTGCCCTCACGAATGTTACTTGCACTTGCAGCAGTCTGTGGCATCTACAAGATGCAGTGCAGCAACTCACCAAGGCTCCTTGAACAGTACTTACCACCCAGTGACCTTTACCACCGAGGACAAGGGGCAGCAAATGCATGGGAACACCACCACACTTCGAAGCCACAATGTTCTGACTTGGAATTATATCACTATCCATTCACTGTCACTGGGTCAAAATTGTGGAGCTCCCTTCCTACCAACACTACAGGTGTACACCACGTGGACTGCAGCAGTTCAAGAAGATGGCTCACCATCGCTCCTGTGCAATTAGAAATGGGTAAAAATTTTGGCCAAGCCAGGATGTGCACACCCATGAATGAATAAAATAAAAGTGCCAAGAAATTGCTTGGAAGTGCAGAGTGGTGCTCCCCAGATGCCTCCGATTAGGATGGCATGAGTTCAGTCCCTGCTGCATCTGAGTTCACTGACTTCTGCTCGCACACAGCTGTTTGGGGAAGTTTCAGTCTGTCACGAAGCCTGAGATTGGGAAGAGACAGGTAGATTAACCAGTTTTTTTTATTCCTGATGACTATCTAGTGATCACTTGTCGACTGTGTAGGTGTTTGCAGATAGGAACAGGCTCCTCTATGATGTCTCCCATGATTGAATAGGCGCCTGAAGTTCACTCAAGTCTTGTACATGAATATTGCCCGTTTAGTCAGAGACAACTGAATAACTTATCACGTTGGGTTTAGACATGTGATGCACTTTTCTGAACCTGCTGCTTGATTAAGTGGCTCTGACTTCGTCAGGAACCCAGAACTTGTCCTTCGAATTAGACTTTTTAATTTCGGGCCTAAAGATATTTTCACGAATTGGTGTAAAACAGTTCATAAAATATTCAATAAAACGTCCAGATTTAACTCTGAACATTACAGAAACATTGGAGTAACAGTGTGCTGCTTCTGTGCAGGATCTCCCTGATGTGAAGGAACTAGCTGCCCGAGTCAATGCTGAGAAATACTCTGTACAGGCAGCTGCCATTCTAGGTGAGTGCACTAACCTGGCTGAATGGCTGTTTGGTCATTATAGTTAAAAACAGAAATATTCACATTGGAGAATGAAGATTTTTTACTTCTCCTCTACCTCTCTTGATCCCTCTACTTGTCTCACTTCTACGTCATCCAGCCTTTCAATTCTATGCCATCCAGTGCTGAATGAATAGAAATTTCATCTAATTGAATACTGGGAAGACCAATGGTCCTTGGTCCCAGCTCAATTCATTTCCTAGCCACCAATACCATCCCTCCCCCGAGCCATTGTCTGTCGCTGAATCAGACAGTTTACAACTGTGGTGTCCTTTTGTCCCTGATCTCTGTCACCCAGATTGCCTTTTTCCACCTCCATAACATTTACAGATACCACGCCTGTCACAGTTTACCTGTTTGTGTTCCGTCCAGACACAAGTATTCCAATGATCTCATCTAAAACTGCTGCTGCTGGTCTAATTTTCATCAAGTTCTGTTCATGCATCAAATGTGCTTGCTGATCTATGTTGACTCCCAGTCCAACATCGCCTCAAATTAAAGATTTTCATTGTTTTTCAACCCCTCCCTATCTCTGTAACCTCTTTTAGTCCTAAAATCATCTGGGATTTCTGCACTCTCCCAATCCTGGCCCCTTGCACATCCACAATTTTCTTAATTTACCATTGGTGGCCATGCCATCAGTATCTCGGCCCCAAGCGCTGGAATTCCCTCCCTAAAACTCTTCTTCCCTTCTTTCCTCTAACACAGTTCTACAAATTATTTTTCACAAAGTCTTTCATTATCTGTCCTAATATCCTCTTGTGTGGCTTAGTATCAAATTTTGGTTATTAATTGCTTCCTGTGAATTACTTTTGAGGCATCTTGTTACTTCAGTGGTGTTCTGAAGGAGTAGGTTTTTTCAGTTTTTATGTAATAGTGTGTTAGAATTATTTATGCTGTATATATTGGAGACAGTCATGGAGTTATTTGCTTTGCATTGGCAAGAATGGCATTATTTCCCTTCTCTATATTGTTGGGTAATAGCTATTTTATTACTGTCAGCACCTAAAATGGCATGGCTGGCGAACGACCCCTTGCATATTTTATGGAGTGCATTTGTGAACAAACTTAGTTCATGGAATAAAAGGACATGAATATGAAATTAGCTGAGTGACAGGAAACAATGAAGTTGCATTGGACTCAAAATATTAACTCAACTTCTCTTTCCACAGATGCTGACAGACTTGCTCAGTTTTTCCAACACTTTATTTTTAATTTCAGACCGATTTCCAGCATCTGCAGTATCTTGCTTTATTTTTAAGAGGTTATTTTGAACCTGTATAAAACATTACTTTGGCCCCAACTGGAGTATTGTGTCCCAAGTGCAGAAAAGATTCATGAGAGTGGTTCCAGGGATGAGGAACTTCAATTGCCTAGAAAGATTGGGACGTTGTGACAGTTTCCCTTGGAGAAGAGAAGGTTGGGAGCAGATTTTGTTATGGTGTTCAAAATCACGAGGAGTTTGGACAGAGTAGATGGGGATATCCCCATTGGTGGAATGATTGAGAGCCAGCCGGCGCAAGTTTAAACTAATTAGCAAAAGGAGAAACAAGGTGACGAGTGGTTAGGATCTAGAATGTGCTGCCTGAGAGTTCAATGTGTCAGAGTCAACTGAGGCTTTCAATTGTATCATTATGTGAAATGGGAACGTTTTCAGGACTGAGGAAAGGACAAGGAGTGGCACAAAGTGAATCACACCTTCAGCGGGCTAACGTAGACATGAGGACCGAATGGTCTCCTGTGCTGTAACTCCTCTGATTCACTGGCAGTAATAATGCCACTCTGTATTTTTAGGGGGTAGGTAACTTTTACTATCCTTTTGCACATTGGAAACATTGTCACTGCCTAATCGTATTCAATCATTTTTTTCATAGACACTGAAGACGTCTCTGAGATGGTGTCACAGCTTCAAGTCAAAGACAACGAGGTAAGGAATTCTCAGTCACACATGGCAGCATTCGTTCGAGGGAATTGCTTCCTGCCTTCAAACGTAAGGTGATTGTTAGAAATAATACTCTGCCATATTTCAATAAAATTAACAATGTCAGAGGATGGCACCAACTTAAGACCAATCAAGTTGTGATGGCCACAGGCAAGCATTTCTGTCAATTTTAAACAACTACCCATAGGATTTCTGTTGTGAGATCTTCAAGATTAAAAGAGCTGGCGAGGGAGCAGTTGTTTTCACTGGTTGAGAGGGAGGCATAGGATTTAAGATAATCATAAGAATTAGAGGGGAATAGTGGGAGGTTGGTGGTTGTGGGAGAGTGAGTGAGAAATGTCTTTGGAGAGGAATGCCTATCATTTGGGATTTTGTGGTTGAAGCAGATTCCATAAATCTTAGGATGTTTGTTAAATTATTATTTAAACGATAAAATATTAAAGCATGCCGCTATTCAGAGAGACTTGGGTGTGCTAGTGCATGAGTCACAGAAGGTTGGTTTACAAGTGCAACAGGTGATTAAGAAGGCAAATGGAATTTTGTCCTTCATTGCTAGAGGGATGGAGTTTAAGACTAGGGAGGTTATGTTGCAATTGTATAAGGTGTTAGTGCGGCCACACCTGGAGTATTGTGTTCAGTTTTGGTCTCCTTACTTGAGAAAGGACGTACTGGCGCTGAAGGGTGTGCAGAGGAGATTCACTAGGTTAATCCAAGAGCTGAAGGGGTTGGATTATGAGGAGAGGTTGAGTAGACGGGGACTGTACTGTTGGAATTTAGAAGGATGAGGGGGGATCTTATAGAAACATTTAAAATTATGAAGGGAATAGATAGGATAGATGCGGGCAGGTTGTTTCCACTGGCGGGTGACAGCAGAACTAGGGGACATAGCCTCAAAATAAGGGGAAGTAGATTTAGGACCGAGTTTAGGAGGAACTTCTTCACCCAAAGGGTTGTGAATCTATGGAATTCCTTTCCCAGTGAAGCAGTTGAGGCTCCTTCATTACATGTTTTTAAGGTAAAGATAGATAGTTTTTTGAAGAATAAAGGGATTAAGGGTTATGGTGTTCGGGCCGGAAAGTGGAGCTGAGTCCACAAAAGATCAGCCATGATCTAATTGAATGGCGGAGCAGGCTCGAGGGGCCAGATGGCCTACTCCTGCTCCTAGTTCTTATGTTCTTAAAGAACATACAGGATGAACAAGAGAGCAGTTGCAGTGAAATATACCAGTACTAACTTGAATGATGGAGAGTCAATCTGTGTGCCACCTAACCTTTATTTAGAGCCATGATGTGGAGATGCCAGCGTTGGACTGGGGTGAGCACAGTAAGAAGTCTTATAATACCAGGTTAAAGTTCAACAGGTTTGTTTCGAGTCACCTGAGGAAGGAGCAGTGCTCCGAAAGCTAGTTGTTCGAAACAAACCAGTTGGACTTTAACCTGGTGTTGTCAGATTTCTTACTTTATTTAGAAGGTTATTTGAAACGTTCCATCCTATGGGGACCAAACCTTGTTTTAATTTTGAACAGAAGATGGGCCTGAATTATTATTCTAGCTTTGAGTGTCTCAGTGAGCTGGTTTTATTTTGTGCTTATGTTTGTCACTGGCACAGCGGTTAGCGTTGCTGCCTCACAGCACCAGGGACCCCGGTTCAATTCTGGCCTTGGGTGAGTGTCTGTGTGGAGTTTGCACATTCTCCCCATGTTTCCTCTCACAGTCCATAGATGTGCAGGTTAAATGGGTTGGCCATGCTAAATTGCCCCTTAGTTTCAAAAGATATGCAGATTAGGTGGGGTTACAGGGATTGGGCAAGGTAGGGTCCATGTAAACCCAATGGGTCAAGTGGCCTCTTTCTGCGCTGTATGGATTCTATGGTCTTCCGTAAAATATCTTGTGGCATTCAGGATGTGAATGTTGCATTTTTACAGGAGCGTAAATCCAATCCAGGAGATATAAAACTCACTGGAAAGTTTGAATGGGCTAATGCGCAGTAAGATTTGATACTTTTAAATGGGATCTTGAACACCAAACTAATCAAACTGCATGCATACCAAGATCCCTCTGATTATTGATGCTTCCCAGGGCCCTGCCTTTTATCATGTATTTCCTTGCCTTGTTCTGTCTAAGTGTATCACCTCACACTTATAAAACAGTACAGCACAGAACAGGCCCTTCGGCCCTTGATGTTGTGCCGAGCAATGATCACCCTACTCAAGTCAGCGTATCCACCCCATACCAGTAACCCCCCCCCCCTTATTTTTTAGGACACTAAGGGCAATTTAGCATAGCCAATCCACCTAACCCGCACATCTTTGGACTGTGGGAGGAAACCGGAGCACCCAGAGGAAACCCACGCACACACGGGGAGGACGTGCAGACTCCGCACAGACAGTAACCCAAGCCGGGAATCGAACCTGGGACCCTGGAACTGTGAAGCATTTATGCTAACCACCATGCTACCGTGATGCCCCTTATCCGGATTGAATTCCATTTGCCACCGATAAGCCCATATGACCAGCCTGTCCATATCCTCCTGTAATCAAAGGCTATCCTCCTCACTATTTACCACATTCATCCACAAACATACTCCTACATTGAAGTCAAAATGATGAACCACAAACAGTAAAGGCCCAACACTGATCCCTACAGGACACCACTGAACACAGGCTTCCAGTCAGAAAAATACCCCTCGACCATCACCCGCTGCTTCCTGCCACTCAGCCAATTCTGGATCCAATTTGCAAATTTTCTTGGCTATCAGTCTCTCATGTGGGACCTTATCAAAAGCCTTGCTGAAGTTGAGAGCATGTCTTTCACTTCTTCCTGCACTCCTCCCATATTCTTGCTGCCGTTCATCAATCACATTCATTGGAATCAAGCAGCATGCGGGAGGTGGGGCACATTTGGCCAAATGTGTGACTGCCAGCTCTTTGAAAAAAAATCTATTCGATTACTCTTCTCCCCCACACACCAATCCTTTCCCTACTGTCCTGCAATTGTTTCCTTCTGAGGAGTTTATTCAATTCCCTTTTTGATAATATTGAATCTGCTTTGGCCACCGTCAGAAGCACTACAATCCAGATCATAATTTGAGGTACATAAAGGTTCTCACTCTCCCAGGTTCCTCTGTCAGCGATGTTGCACACTGCTGTAATGTGGTTTATTACACCCTTGAGAGGGTAAAATCTGGTGTGTGGAGCCATGCAGATCACAGTTAGTGGTCAGTGGTGATGGCATTTGTGACTTGTCATTGCCTTCACTGTCCTGAACAGGATATGGGCAATAAAGTGTAAGCCAACACCCGACTCACTTCTGTGTGAACAGAACAAGAGCAGCGTTGAGCTTTTCCCGTGGTCAGGTTGGTACACAAAGAGCAGTCACTTGAGTTGTTTCCACTGATGGGAGACTATGAAACTTTACCTCTGAATGTGATACTGCCTTCAAAAAAGGGAGATAAATTGGAACAATTTTATGGAAAGTTATATGTGATTTTGGATGGCTCTCATTCTTGTAACGTTTGGTATGCAATCCACCTACTAGGACCATGATCTCACGACTTGTACATTGTAATGGTACCTTCAGTGTTCACTGTTAAACTGTGTCTATGTATATCGGAGCTATGGCTGCAACTTTGTGACTCCTCTTTTGCAGCCTCTCCGGGAGTGTTTGGACGTGTTCCGCATCGACCCCTCTCTGGTTACTAAACATGCCAATCTCGTGCGGTTCCCACCAGAATTCCAGCCGATCCCCTGTAAGCCTCTGTTCTTTGACTTGGCTCTGAACCATGCAGCATTCCCAGACTTGGAGGAAAAAGTGGAACAGAAAGGGAAAGGAGGCCTCACTGGTTACATCAAAGGTTTCTTTGGCTTCCGTGGCTGATGTTTGGAGTATCTGGAAGGAATTAAAACAATTTGTCTAATGTAACAGTCCATGTCCTACTCTTGCATTTCTGAAAGGAGTTTAATGCTTCAAATATAATCAGAAACCTTGGGGTGCATAGCAGATTGAACTGAACAGTGACACCAGCCTTAAGATCCTTACTTATTTCTACAATGATTTTGCTATCCATTCGACCCAGTCCTCCCAATTACAGCACTGACTGGCCCGTGCTTCACAAACTTACCCGTCAAAGGATAGGCTCAATCTCTCGCAAGAATTGGAGAAAGTAAAATTAACTCGTGAATATACCCTCAAATGTAAAAATAAGATTGGTCTTTCAGCTTGCTTTTCCTTGCGAACTATGCCAGTTAGAAGCAATTCTACTTCATATAAACCCAATAATAGGAAATCAATAAAGCAGTGTCGATAATATTTTGCTTCTCTTATGATTCTGGCTGTTGGCAGGAGCATCATAAATTCAAGATGCATTTTTGTAAACTGGTGTAACCTCACCTTTTATGATTTTTTTAAAAAAATGCCACAAAGGTGATTAAGTGACAAATCATCCAGATAGAAGTCCATTCAGGGGAACTGTTTAATATATATTGCAAGGCAAGTCCTTCTTCCTTTGAGTTTAAGCATTAGTTTTTGAGACAGTCTTGTTTTATATGTTGAGGGTGTAGACCTTTTTGCAAGGACCATGTGGTTAATTTTTGTTTCACAAGCTTATTTGTTAGTTTGTTGCCGACTGCCTGGTTTTGAACCAGCCAAACTGGAGTCGGGGGTGATCTCCTGCTAAGTATGAAGGGTGAACACTTCTGTTCGAATAGCCTCATCCCTTTTGGGGTCCTGGGCAGAAGCCAACCATCCTAGTTTCATGTGTTCTCAAGCAAGGCCTATGATGAAAGGTCACTGGAGAGCTCCGAAGCAACACATTGTACACCTGCCGCAATTCTATAACTAACGTGACACACAGCCACACACCAGCCTGCAACCCCCACAAGTGCCTGTCTCCTCTCTCTTGCTGCTGCTGCCTATAGACAGACATTTGCAGAAGTGAAGAGTTTGTTTATAATTAAAATCCACCAGTTCAACACCAGCTGCCTGATTCTTTAAATGGTCCGTGACTGCTGCTGGAAAACAGCACAGGAAACAAGTCTGATGCCAGAATCAGTTCAGTCTGCTGTGTACTGATACAAAAGCTCCTCAACTCTTTTATCGTCGCTGACTCAACAGTTGAAGATCTTGCCATATATTTAAAGCTAAAAGAGCACGTTATTTGAAGTCTGTTGTCTTCGTTAAAACCAGTGCAACCTGGAGACATTCCACAGGTAAAGATCTTTTTATTTTTAAGCGTTCTACAGAACTACATTGCGAAAACTCCCACACTCTGAATGAACTGGAATTAAAATCTCCCAAGATTCAAGTTGATGAAAATTGAGCCATCTTTGTTGTTTTGTGCGTGGTCTTGGACAGAAGACTCTTATGATTGGATGAAAATGGAAAGTTTATTTTTTGTTTTAATGGCCCTGAAATAAAGACTATCCTGTAGTGAACATTGTGCTTCAGTCACTGCTCTTGTTAGATGGATTTCCTTCACAGGTATCCACAGGCTCAAAAACATAGCCAAAACCAATGGATGTATGGCAGATAGTTGGTGAACTGGGCAAAGTTAGGTTTTGCGCATTTGGGGGCACAGCACAGTGGCGCAGTGATTAGCACTGCTGCCTCACGGCGCTGAGGACCCGGGTTCGATCCCAGCCCGGGTCACTGTCCATGTGGAGTTTGCACATTCTCTCCATGCGTGCATGGGTCTCACCCCCACTACCCATAAAGATGTGCAGGGTTGGTGAAATTACCATGCCAAATTGCCCCTTAATTGGAACATAATCTTTATTGTCACATGTAGGCTTACACAGGGCTGCATGGTAACACAGTGATTAGCATTATTGCTTCACAGCACCAGGGACCCAGATTCGATACCTGGCTCGGGTCACTGCCTGTGTGGAGTCTGCACGTTCTCCCTGTATCTGCGCGGGTTTCCCCCCCCCCCCACAAGTCCTGAAAAACGTGCTGTTAGATGGTGTTGCACATCTTTGGATTGGGGTGAGACCCATACAGAAACAGGGAGAATGTGCAAACTCCACACGGACAGTGACCTGGGGCCAGCATCGAACCCGGGTCCTCAAACTACTGTGCTACCTTGCGCTCCTGTGAAGCACCTTGGATTTTCTTTTACATTAATTTACAGGACATGAGCGTCGCTGGTTAGGCCAGCATTTATTGCCCATCCGTAGTTGCCCTTCAGGTGGAGGTGGTGAGCTGCCCAAAATGTAGGTACACCCACTGTGCTGTTAGGAAGAGGTTCCAGGATTTTGACCCAGCAACAGTGAAGGAAGGGCAATATATTTCCACGTCTGGGTGGTGAGTGACTTGGAGGAGAACCTCAAGTGATGGTGTTCCCATGTATCTGCTGTTCTTGTTTTCCCAGGTAGTAGTGGTCATGGGTTAGGAAGGTGCTGCCTTAGGAACCTTGGCAAGTTGATGTTTCACAGCATTAAAGAAGCTGTGTAATTGTAATTTCTTGTTGTACCTGTTTATTTTGATTGTTTCGACAGACATTTGGAAAATAATGAAAACCATTCCCTGCAATGACAGGGGTAGAAATAACTACATAACAGGAGGAGCCATTCAATTTCTGTCATTCATTTAGATTATAAGTAATTGTACCCAACTACATCTATCCAACTTGGTTCGGAATACCTTTACGTTCCTACCTTGTGAAAATCTATCCATCATAGTTTTGAGATTTTCAGTTGATCGCCAGCCACAACAGCATTTTGGCAGGAAGAAAGTTCCAGATTTTCACTCCTTGTGTGAGGAAGTGCCTCCTGACATCACCCCTGAACTTCTTACCTCTAATTTTAAGTGAATGTCCCCTTGTCCTGCACTCCCCTCGCAGGGAAAATAAGTTTTCTCTATTTATCCTTTAATCATCCTAACAACCTCAATTCAATCACTCCTTAATTTTTACTGTGTTCAGTAGAATGCAACCTCTCTCCAATAACTTAGCCTTTTCCTTTTTTTTTTAAATTTAGAGTACCCAATTATTTTTTCTCCAATTAAGGGGCAATTTAGCATAGCCAATCCACCTAACCTGCACACCTTTGGGTTGTGGGGGTGAACCCCACGCAGACATGGGGAGAATGTGAACTACACACGGACAGTGACTCAGGTCCGGGATTCGAACCCGGGTCCTCAGCGGCACAGTCCCAGTGCTAACCACTGTGCCACATGCCGCCAGCTTAGCCTTTTCCAGCTCCAGTTACCATTGTCTTGATTATTTAGAATCTGGAGTTTTCTTAATCATAATTATAAAAAGATATACAGAGGCAGGGGGCAGATTGAAAAGGAACAATTCACAAGGATGTTTTTAGATTTGTTTTTATTGTCACGTATACTGAGGTACAGTGAAAAGTATTGTTTTACTTAGAGTCCAGGCAGATTGTTCCATTCATGAAAAAATATAGGACACAATAAATGCACAATATAAATACATAGATATAAACATCAGGTGAAGCATACAGAGTGTAGTGCTACATAACAGAAACGATGTGTAGAGAGATCAGTTCAGTCCATAAAAGGATTATTCAGGAGTCGTAACAGCATGGAAGAAATTGTTTTTGAATCTGTTAGTGCATGTGCTCAGACTTTTGTATCTTCTGCCTGATGGAAGAGAGAATAACCCGGGTGGGAGGGGTCTTTGATTATGATACCTCTACACTATGTTAGGAGGCAGTAGCGTAGTGGTATTGTCATTGGACTAGTAATCCAGAGATCAGGGCAAGATCTGGGCTCAAATCCCACCATGGCAAAGTCTAATGGTGACCATGAAACCATTGCCATAAAAACTCATCTGGTCCACCAATGTCCAGAATTACGTGACAGTCGCTAATAAATAGGGAATTCAGGAGGACATGGGTGTATTTTAGGGAGCTTAAAAACAAGCACTCGAGGGAGAAAGGAATAAAAGAATATGTTGATGGGAGGTGGCTCATGTATCGCATAAATGCCAGCATTTGAGCCAATTGGACCTGTGGACCCGAATATTGTTTTAAAATGTTTTTTGCTTCTGTTGAGTGAAGTCCTGTATAATACACAAAGTAAAGCTAATAGTTTGCTATTGTACAGATGGGCTTGTTCCTATCGATAATCAAAGTCCAGTTTTTTTTATCCGTTCATGGAATGTGGGCGTTGCTGGCTGCCACGTCGGTGGTGGGAGGGGTTGAAGATGGTGGGTGGGGTGTCAAATCAAGTTGGACACGGAAATTGCCTGGCAGTTGTGTGTGGCGCTAGTTGTCTTATGCGAGGTTCTGTAAGGGCAGAAGTACAAAGGTTTCATCCTGCTTTAGAAGCATACTAAATACATGAAAATCTCTACTGTTGCCCTCGCCATGTTGGCCTTTATCTGTCAGGCAATCGCTGTCTGGGCTGGTTATAAAGAACCTCATGCCACTATTCGAAAAATACCAGAACAAGTGCTATTAGTGGGCGACACGGTAGCACAGTGGTTAGCACAGTTGCTTCATAGTTCCGGGGCAAAATTCTCCACTCCCGGGAAACCGGGAGGGCCGTCGTGAACTCGGCCGAGTTTCACGACGGCCTCGGAGGCCGCTCCTCGCCCCCTATTCTCCCCTCCCGGCGGGGCTAGGAGCGGCGCTCCATAAATCTCGGCCGTGGGGGCGTCGCGCCGAGAATGACGCGGCCGGCACGCCTAATGACGTCAGCCACGCAGGCGCAGGTTGGCCGACTCCAACCCGCGCATGCGCGGCTGACGTCACGATGCTGACAGTTCGAACCCGTGCAAGCGCGGTGGCCGTCTTTCCCCTCAGCCGCCCTGCAAGACGTGGCGGCTTGATCTTGGCGGCGGCGGAGGGGAAATAGTGCGACCGATTGAGACGCCGGCCCAACGATCGGTGGGCACCGATCGCGGGCCTGTCCCTCCCGAGCACAGTCGTAGTGCTCTTTCCCCTGTACTCCCCCCCCCCCCCCCCCCCCACATCCCCAAACGGGCATATCTCACCTGTTTCACGACGGCAGCGACCAGGTGTGGTTGCTGCCATCGCGAACGACAGGCCGCTCGGCCCATCCGGGTCGGAGAATCGCCGTTCGCCGTTTCTCCCTATGTCTGCGTGGGTTTCCTCCGGGTGCTCCGGTTTCCTCCCACAGTCCAAAGACGTGCAGGTTAGGTGGATTGGCCATGCTAAATTGCCGTTAGAGTCCAAAAAGGTTAGATGGGGTTACGGGGATAAGATGGAGGTGTGGTCTTAGATAAGGCGATCTTTCCTGGGCCTGTGCAGACTCGATGGACCGAATGGCCTCCTTCTGCATTGTAAAATCTATGATCTAAGTTCTCCCCAGTATTATGACCCAAATTTATCCCGAAAATATCTCTAAAAGCATATTTTCTGGTCATTATTTTATTGCTCTGTGCAGGAGCTTACGTTTCTTTATTAATTTATGGGAAGTGGGCGTCGCCAGTTAGGTCAGCATTTATTGCCCATCCTGAGTTGTCCTTCAGAAGGTGTGGCGAGCTACTACATTACAACACTGACTAAACTTTGAAAAAAAAGTTCATTTGGCTGTAAAGTGCTTTGGGTTGACTTGTGAAAGACAAAATATATAATAATCTTTATTGTCATAAGTAGGCTTACATTCACACTGCAATGAAGTTACTGTGAAAAGCCCCTCATCGCCTGTTCGGGGACACGGAGGGAGAATTTAGAATGTCCAAATTACCTAACAGCACGTCTTTCGGCACTTGTGGGAGGAAACCGGAGCACCCGCATGCAGACACGGGGAGAATGTGCAGACTCCACACAGTGACCCAAGCCGGGAATCAAACCTGGGATCCTGGTGCTGTGAAGCAACCAACAGTGCTAACCGCTATGCTACCATGCTGCCCAATATAAATGAAAGTCAGGTGTCCTTGGGAATAGTCTCATCATTATTTTGTTTTTTCGTCTTTTCCGGGGCAATTAGAAATGGGCAATGAATGCTGGTCTCACCAGCGATACCCACATCCTATGAATCATGCTATTAAAAACCTGCATATGTTGGAGCTGGCCTCATTTTGAAGATTTAAAGGTTAAATCGATAGGGTTGCTAAATATTTGTTGCAGTTCCTTTTTAAAGTTGCTCAACTTTAGGGATGGGTCCTGTGGTTTTCTTTCTATTACGGGGCACGATACCAAGTGTTGCATGAGCTGTTCTTGAACCACACCCACTTTGGAGTTTTTTAAATGAAGGAATGTTGACAGGAATGTTGCCTTCTTGTTACTGAAATTCACATCTGCAGTGTGAACCCCTGCCTACATATCCCCGCATGTGTCAGTCCTGCCTCAATCGGCAACATACTCACCTCTGCTCCAGAAGGTGTGGGTTCAAGTCACACTCCAGAGACTTCAGCATAAAGTCCAGGCTGATATTTCAATACAGTACTGAGGGAGCACTGCACTGTCTTTTGAACGAGGTCCTGTCTGTCCCCTCAGATGGGTGTAAAAGGTCCCATGGCACTGATTGAAGTGCTAGCAAGCTCCCCCATTGGAGAGCTGGCCAACATTTCTCCCTGAACTAACACCACTAAAAGGAGTTTGTGGATAGCTGTGATATCGATACCTTACTGATTAAATGTGGGTGTGCAACTGAAACTACGTAGTTATTCCCTGCAGTGAAGTTTTGCAATCTACCTTGCCCGACCTATGGGTGAGACATTAAAGATACAATATAGTACCAATATCAAAGGAATTTAGCAATGCTGCAACCCAGAGTCACAGTACTGGATGAACGCTTCCATGTACATTTATGTTACTGTTTCATTGGAGCTGCCCTCCCAAAGATGTTGGTAATCTGAAGCCATGAACTGAAATTGATGGAAAAATAGCATCTGAAAAGAGAGGGAATGTGTTGATGTTAGAGATGGGAGTCTGACACATCAGCCTGCTGCCCGCTCTTAGTTGTGGATTTGCCCAATGGTGTACCCCCAGCATTTTCCAGTTCTAGCTGTGCATTCCGCTTTCATTATGAGACACTTAATGGATGCAAAATTTTCACTAACTTTACATTCATTTTCCATTTGCTTATGTAATTATGAAACATCTTCCTGGGTTTGAGTGCAGGGTGCCCACTCAAAACTGACTCTGCTCTTCTTACTTGCTTATGCAAGTGCTGTCCCAATCAACCAATATATAGGTGTATTTTATAGTAATTCAAATCTCTGCTTAGCCTTGCCTCTCCCTGTCTGCATAATCTAGAATTTGAAACTTTCTACCACAGAGTAATTTAGGTGAATAGTACAGATGAATCTAAGGGGAAATTGGGTGGGTATATGAGGGAGAATGGAATAAAAGGATATGCTGATGGAGTTAGTCAAAGTAAGGTGGGAAGGGGCTCACATGGAGCAAAACTCTGGCATGGATCAGTTAGGTCAAATACCTTAACCATGTGCTCTGAAGAATGTGCTTCAGTAATACTATGAATGCCTCCTCCATGGATTCTCATTTTAAGATTCAAGCCGATGTTAGAATGTTGCTTTTTATTTAACTTCCTTCCGTTTATGTTGTGTACTGGAATGTCCTTTCTCTTGATCTTTACCATAGCGTCCGTTTGCTTCCAGTTGAGTGTGAGACCATATCTGGCACTCCCTTACGACTATTGATTAATTTTTGCAAGTTGTCTTCATTTGTTACTATACGTAGAGTGTCGTTGGCATAGCAGATTGTAGTAATCCACGGGAGGCAGGCGTTCCGTCACCACACCAATATTTATTTACAATAACGATACTACAGGAGCAGCTACAAACAGTGCTGCTAGCAGTCCAGTCAACTTAAGACTGGCTCACAAAGCCTATACACGTGATTATATGGGCCCCCTCAATGAGCTATCATTGAGGGAGCTCATACTCCAATTGGCCAACCAATAAAGCCAATTGGAGTTCATTACACCCCTCCCCCCAAGGTCCAAGGAATTCCTGCCAGCTGGCATTCCTCTGAGCTTCTTCCTGCTCATGTCTGGGTCTGTCACCTCTGTGTCGTCCGCCGGGTCGTTCTCTGAAGTGGGCGGGGTGTACCTTATAGGTGCCCGTCTTTTCCTTGACGACCTCCTTGGAAGTTGTTCCTCCTCCTTGGGGAGAGGTGTCGCGGCGGCCTCGTCGAGCGTGTCCATCTCCGACTCTGATGGCGGGGTCTGGAGAAATTGCTCGGGGCTGAGGTGTGGGTATCCTTTCCATCTGGGCTATCCCAGCTTGAGGCGGTCCTGCTTCGCCTGCCTCCAGGTGTGGTTCCGCTGCCCTTATTTGGTCTAGGTGTTTCTTCAGCACCTTGCCTCCTATTGAAACCTCATAGGATATGGGCCCTGTTTGGGACTCTACCGTGCCTTTGACCCACGTTGGTCCATTCCCATAATTCTTGACCCAAACCGGTGCCCCCACCTGGAATTGTCTCTGCTGCCGACTATTATCATGTCCCCTGCTTTGGGCCTCCTGTTGTTTCTCCACTTTGCCCGTTAAATTTGGGAAAAGGAGACTCAGCCTCGTTCGCAGACGCCTTCCCATTAAGAGTTCACCTGGCGGTATGCCCTGTGTGGTCCTGTAATCAAACAGCCAGCGGGAGAGCTTTGTGTCTATTGACGCTGCCGGCTGCTTCTTGAGTCCCGCTTTAAGTGTCTGGACCGCTCTCTCTGCCAGGCTGTTAGTCGCTGGATGGTAAGGGGCCGTTTTGATGTGACGGACTCCGTTTTCCTTCAGGAATTTTCCAAATTCCCCACTTGTGAATGCCGTTCCGTTATCCGACACCAGTACCTCCGGAAGTCCATGTGTTGCAAACGAGGCCCTGAGCTTTTCAATTGTCGATGCTGTGCTTGCCGTGTTTACCCGGTGGACGTCCAACCATTTGGAGTGGGCGTCCACTATCACCAAAAACATTGAGCCCATGAAAGGGCCAGCGTGGTCAACATGCAGGCGGGTCCACGGTCTGCCTGGCCATTCCCACGGGTGCAATGGCGCCGCTGGTGACACTCTTTGCCCCTGTTGGGCTCCTGGCACCGACGTACCAAGGCTGCTATGTCTGTGTCCAAACCTGGCCACCAACGTAGCTTCGAGCTAGCATCTTCATTTTAGACACCCCTGGGTGTCCGTGATGTAACTCAGTTAAGATTGCCTGACGGCCCTGAGCTGGGACGATTACCCGGGCTCCCCATAATAGGATACCGTCTTCTACGGTTATTTGGTCCCTTCTGCTCCAGTATGGGTGCATTTGGGGCTCCACTGGTCTTTCCAGTTCCCCTGTTAGCAGTAAATGCTTCATCTTGGCTAAAACTGGGTCTTTTTGCGTCCACAACCGAATATGTTGTGCGTCTACTGGTAGGGTGTCCAAAAAATCTAGAGTCATTACTGTCTCCTCTACTTTCGGTATTTGCGGCGGAGTGTCCGGGAGGGGAAGTCTGCTCAAGCATCTGCATTTGCTACTCGCGTTCCCGGTCTGTGCTCCAGAACGTATCTATACGCCGCCAGTAGCAACGCCCAGCGTTGGATTCTAGCTGATGCAATCGGGGGTATTTTGTCGTCTTTTAATAACCCTCATAACGGCTTATGGTCCGTCACTATGGTGAATTTCTGCTCGTACAGATACTGGTGAAATTTTTTTACTGCGAATATCACCGCCAGTCCTTCCTTCTCAATTTGGGCGTACTTCCTCTCAGCCATCGCCATGGTCCTCGAAGCATAGGCTATTGGCCGTTCTCCCCCATTCCTTCCTCTATGGGCTAAGACGGCTCCTACCCCGTAAGGAGATGCATCACAAGTGACCACCAATTCCTTCCTTGGGTCATAATGCTCTAGGACATTTTCGGATGACAGCTGTTCCTTAATGTCCCTAAATGCTCGGTTTTGGCGGGTGGATCATTTCCATTCTTGCCCCTTTTTTAGTAGCTGGTGGAGGGGTTCAAGGATGGATGCCCTATTTTCAATAAATTTTCCATAATAGGTTACCAACCCTAGAAATGATCGTAACTCCTGGATCGTGGTGGGAGCTGGGGCTTCTTTTATTGCCCTTATTCTGTCTTCTAATGGATGTAAGCCTGACTAGTCTACTTTATATCCCAGGTACGTCACTTGTGGGGCCAGAAAAACACATTTTTCCCTTTTTAGCCGTACGCCTGCCTTTGCGAAACGCCTGAGCACTTCCTCCAGGTTCCTTAAGTGTTCCCTGTTTGTCCTACCCGTGATTAAGACATCGTCCAAATAAATCACCACCTGCGGTAGTCCCTGCAGAATATTTTCCATCGTACGCTGGAATATAGCGCAGGCTGATGACACTCCGAAAGGTAGCCTAGTATAACAAAAAAGGCCCTTCAGGGTGTTGATCGTAGCGAACTTCTTGAAGCCTTTGTCCAGTTTTAACTGCAGGTAGGCGTGGCTCATGTCCAGTTTCGTGAACAAAAGCCCACCTGCCAATTTGGCATATAGGTCGTCTATTTTTGGGATTGGGTATTTGTCCAGCAGTGCGTATTTGTTTACTGTCTGTTTGAAATCTCCACAGAGACGTATCGAGCCGTCTGGCTTCAAAATTGGTACCACCGGCGCTGCCCATTCCAAGAACTGTACTGGTCTGAGAATGCGTCATCTACTTTCTTCCTTAACGCAAAAGGTACCGGCCTGGCCTTACAAAATTTCGGAAGGGCTTCTGGGTCCACGTGCAAAGTTGCTTTGGCACCTATGATTTCCCCCAAACCTTCCTGGAAGACCTCCGCGTATTTTTGGAGTACTCCATTCAACTGCCCGCTTCCACTCTGGAAAATTTTCATCCAATCTAATTTTAGGTCTTTCAGCTAGTTCCGTCCAATTAAGCTCGGTCCGGAGTCCTCTACTATAGTCAACGGTAATCTGAGCAATTGTTTCTCATATTCCACGGGTACATGAGTCGTGCCTAGAACTTCCAGGGGTTCCCCCGTGTAGGTTTTAAGTTTCATCAATGTTTTTGTTAGGGTTAGTGGCTGGAGTCCATCTTTGATTTTTCTAAATGCTGCCACTCCCATTACTGATGCGGCCGCACCCATGTCTATTTCTATTATAGTCGGCCGCCCGTTCACCCGTGGGGTAATCCTGATGGGTTCTGCTTTCTTTGTTGCAATATTATATAATTGTTCCCCTTCGGAGGAGGATGGGGCGTCTAGGTTGTGTACTTCCCTGTGTCCCCACCTGCTATTCCTCTTTTGCCACCTCCTTCTAGGGTTTCTGTCGTTGTTACCCCACTCTGTCTGGTGCCAGAAACGGTCCTTCTCTGATGGGGGAGCTTCAGCCGGTACTTCCCTCTGTCTCCAGTTAGTCCTGGCCGACTTGGGGGCAGTTCTGGGGTTTTCCTTTTTCCCTCTATTCCTCAGGTTTTTCCTGAGAGCGGCTATCTGGTAGCAGGACCCGTTGTGGTAGTCCCTCTCACAGGTATCTACCTCCATTGACGTGCCCTGTAGTTCCTGCGCCCCACTTGCTGCCTTTTCAAGGACAGTGCGAGCTGTAACGCCTGCCTGCAGTCTAGCTCTGTTTCCGCCAACAGGCGTTTCTGTATTGTGAGGTTGTTTATACCACACACTAACCGGTCCCGAAGCATTTCATTTAGCGTCGGGCCAAACTCACATTTTTCCGCCAGCCTTCCCAGGCGGGTCAAGAAATTCGTGACTGACTCCCTGTCTTCCCGCTTCGCTGTGTAGAATCTGTACCTACGCAAAATGAGGGGTGGTTTTGGGTCGTAGTGCTCTTTCACCAATTCCGTTACTTCTTGGAAAGTTTTCGTGTCCGGCGCACCGGGATAAGTCAGACTACGTATAATGGCAAAAGCTGAGGGTCCGCACGCCGACAGCAGGATAAGCCATCTCCTTTCGTCCGTCAGTATATCATTTGCCCGGAAGAAGTAACACATTCTCTCCACATACTGGGACCAGTCCTCAATAGCCGGATCGAATGCCACTAACCTTCCAAAAAACGGCATTTTTAAAATGGCAAGGCTTACCCTCCGAGTGCGGCAGCTGGTCTCCGCAAAATTCGTAGTTTACCTCGTCGCCACTGTAGTAATCCACGGGAGGCAGGAGTTCCGTCACCACACCAATATTTATTTACAATAACGATATTACAGGAGCAGCTACAAACAGTGCTGCTAGCAGTCCAGTCAACTTAAGACTGGCTCACAAAGCCTACACATGTGATTATATGGGCCCCCTCAATGAATTATCATTGAGGGAGCTCATACTCCAATTGGCCAACCAATAAAGCCAATTGGCGTTCATTACACAGATGTTGTTAATGACTCTTCCTCCTTCCTACCTTTCTACGATCTATCCCATCAGTTCCTCCTAAGAATGCAGCCGCTGTATAGGGAGAAATACTCTGGTGAGAGACTTGTCTAACCCCTCTTCTGATTGTTTGCCAATCAGCAAGTTTGTTCTCAAATCTGACCGCTGCTGGGGTGCCATGGGGGCACAGTGATTAGCACTGCTGCCCACGGCGTTGAGAACCCAGGTTCGATCCGAGCCTGGGTCATTGACCGTGTGGAGTTTGCACATTCACCCTGTGTCTGCGTGGGCCTCACCCCCAACAACCCAAAGATGTGCAAGGTAGGTGGATTGGCCACGCTAAATTACCCCTTTATTGGGAAAAAAATAGTTAATGAAAAGAAAATGTAAAAATAAATAAATCAATAAACCTGATCAAAGTATGGAACATACGTGATGTCTTCCAGCATTTTATTGAGCTGATTGTGTTGGATTTTACCGAATGCTTTAGTAGAATCAATTAATTATTGGTAGAGCTTGTTTTGTATTTCAATAACTTGACCAAGATTTACTGGGACCTGGCAGCTCGGCTATTTTTCTCCCTGCCATATTGAACATGCAACCATATGAATCAGACCATTCAGCCCCCGTCCCTGCTCCAGCATTGAATAAGATCATGGCTGATCTGATTGGCCTCAACTCCATGTTTCTGCCCCCCGCACTGATATCCTTTGACTCCCTTCTAATCATAGAATCCGTACAATTCTGAAGGAGGTCATTCTGCCCATCGGGCCAGCACCGACCCTCTCTAAAAGGGCACCATACCTAGGCCCACACCCTGGCCCCATCCCCGTAACCCCACACAACCTTTGGACACTAAAGGATTTATCATATCCGATTACCACCTAACCTGCACATCTTTGGACTGTGGGAGGAAACCAGAGTACCCGGAGGAAACCCCGCAGACACGGGGAGAACGTGCAAACTCCACACAGACTGACCCAAGGTTGGAATTGAACCCAAGTTCCTGGTAATGTGAGGCAGCAGTGCTAACCACTGTGCCACCATGCCTTGTTAGCCAACAATCTATTTCTGCCATAGAAATATTCAATAACCCTGCCTCCACTGCTCTCTGGGGAAGAGCTTCAATCACAAATAGGAGCATAACAATTGTTTTCCCATTTGCTTTGATTCTTGCTCATCATGGTGATGATGGTGGGGTCTGTTTCCATAAACAATGGCAAACCTGTGGTACCTGCTCCAGTTGGTCATTCTCTGCTGTGCACATTGCCACAATACCCGACAATGAAGGTTGAATGTTGAAACTGAGCATGAAGGCAATAATGGAAGAGATGTAAATGGGAGTTCCACCTGAGATTAGAAAAAACTTATGAGATCAGGAAAGTTGAATGATGATTAAGCGAATAAAAGTTTTTTTAAAATATAAATTTAGTGTATCCAATTCATTTTTTCCAATTGAGTGGCAATTTAGTGTGACCAATCTATCTACCCTGCACATCTTTGGGTTGTGGGGGCAAAACAATGCTGCAACTGTACAGGACCCTGGTGAGACCACATTTGGAGTATTGTGTGCAGTTCTGGTCGCCTCTTTATTGGAAGGATGTGGAAGCATTGGAAAGGGTGCAAAGGAGATTTACCAGGATGCTGCCTGGATTGGAGGGTAGGTCTTACGAGGAAAGGTGGAGGGAGCTAGGGCTTTTCTCTTTGGAGCGGAGGAGGATGAGAGGCGACTTAATAGAGGTTTATAAGATGACGAGGGGGATAGATAGAGTGGACGTTCAGAGACTATTTCCTCGGGTGGATGTAGCTGTTACAAGGGGGCATAACTATAAGGTTCGGGGTGGGAGATTTAGGAGGGATGTCCGAGGTAGGTTCTTTACTCAGAGTGGTTAGGGTGTGGAATGGACTGGGGATAGCTTGATCTTGGTTTCGGACAAAGCTCGGCACAACATAGAGGGCTGAAGGGCCTGTTCTGTGCTGTAATGTTCTATGTTAAAACCCATGCAAACACGGGGAGAATGTGTGAACTCCACACGGACAGTGACCCAGAGCCGTGATTGAACCTGGGACCTCGGCACCGATAAGCTAGTAAATGTTAGGGCAGCACGGTGGTGCAGTGGTTAGCATTGCAGCCTCACGGCGCCACGGTCCCAGGTTCGATCCCGGCTCTGGGTCACTCTCCGTGTGGAGTTTGCACAGTCTCTCCATTTTTGCGAGGGTTTTACCCCCACAACCCAAAGATGTGCAGGATAGGGGGATTGGCCTCACTAAATTGTCCCTTAATTGGAAAGAAAATGAATTGGGTACTCTAAATTTATTTTAAAATCTCATAAAAGTTAGTGGTTCAACTTGTTAGACACATGAATAAATTGTGCCGTAAGACTTTGAAGAAACAAATCTTCCTTGTCTGTTTGAAGAGCATGGAGGAGATGAAGTTATATTCAGCCCTATAACAAAGCACTGACCATATGAACACTGGAGAAAAATGATGAATGTGGAATGAGCCCCATGAGTGGACAGTGGTGAGTAATAAGAAGTGGAGGGCACTGCTGGGAAGGAGGAAATTGCTGAGACATCAATGAATGAAACTTAGAAGTAGTAATAGAATGATTTGAGAGGAACTAGAGTGCCTCACATGGAGCTTTTGTGAGGGATCATATGATGTTAAGCAAAAAGGTGACCAAAAGGTCATATGATGGTAATCGGGTTAGGTTATGCATAATACCAAACCACGTGAAAGACTGACCAGTCAAATAAGGGGTTATTCACCAAAGTAAATAAGAGCAGAGTTCAGAAGTGAATAACACAATGGAGTGGCCACAATGGAAACCACATTTGGAATTATAGACTAGGCCATGTATTTCAAAATCATGGATGATGTAAAAGGTAATTGTAAATTCTTAGTTAGAACAGTAAAACACATCTTTCTTCTATAGCCTCAACCCTCCCTATATCCGAAATCTCCTCAAGTCCCACAGCCCCTCAGATATTTGTCCTCATCTAGTTGTGACCTGTTGAGCATCTTCAATTTTAATTGATGCACAATTGTTGGCTGTGCCTTCAGCAGCCATATAATCCATACAGTGCAGAAGGAGGCCATTTGGCCCATCAAATCTGTACCAACCCGCTGAAAGCACCCTAGCTAGGTCCATTCCCCCCACCATAACATCACCTAAGCTACACATCTTTGGAGACTAAGGTGCAATTTCGCATGGCCTATCCACCAAACCTGCAATTCTTTGGACAATTGGCGGGAAACCGGAGCGCCCGGAGGAAACCTACAGAGAAACGGAGAATGTGTAAACTCCACAGTCACCCGAGGCTGGAATGAACCCAGGTCCCTGGTGCTGTGAGGCGGCAGTGCTAACCACTGTGCCTGAACCCTAAGATCTAGAATCCTCTCCTTCCACCTCTCTGCCTTTCTACTTAAAGACCTCTATTACTTTTTTAAGACAGTCCTTAAATCCCATCCCTTTGACCAAGCTTTCCATCACCTTTTCTAATATCTCCTTATGTGGCTCTGTCATATTTTGCCATTTCATATTTTCCACAGATGTAATTACCTCTAGACAGAAAAATTCATGATAAAATCTTCACATTTTGTATGATGAGGTATCAGAAGACTGAAGTCATTTCTTTAGTCCTCCTGACATTCAGTTCATCATCCATCGACTCCATCCCTCTCCCAGCCAACCACCAGAATCTGATCCAGACTCTTCTCAACTTTGCTGTCACATTTGACCCAGACTTGAGCCACTGAAAAACCTCTTCACTCAGCATTACACAATTCTCTACTCCAAAAGCTTGTGAGTGTTCCATTATTGAATACATTCAATGCAGAGACAGACAGACGTTTGATCTCACAGGGAATTGGAGGTCATGGAAAACACAGGAAAGTTACTGAAACCAAACAGCAGCTATGATTATATCGAATGGTGTACCAGGCTCAATAGGAAGTGTAATCTTCCCCAGCCACTATTTCTTGTGCTTTTAACTTCTCCATGGTCTTATCGATATGGAGCGCAGTTTCTTTTTTTTTCTTCTTTTTTTTTTTTAAATTTAGATTAGCCAATTATTTTTTCCAATTAAGGGGCAATTTAGCGTGGCCAATCCACCTACTCTGCACATTTTTGGGTTGTGGGGGCGAAACCCACGCAGACACGGGGAGAACGTGCAAACTCCACACGGACAGTGACCCAGAGCCGGGATCGAACCTGGGACCTCAGCGCCGTGAGGCGGTTGTGCTAACCACTAGGCCACCATGCTGCCCTTGGAGCGCAGTTTCAATGGTCCATCACCTTTTGTGAAATCTCATTAACCTATCTCATCTTCCAACCTTTACCTTAATGAAGGAAGGGTGCTGGACTTTTGAGAACTATTGAGAATCATGAATCAGATTTTGCATCAAACATGTTACATGAAAAATCATTTCCAGACTAAATAATAATAATCTTTATTATTGTCACAAGTAGGCTTACCTTAACACTGCAATGAAGTTGCTGTGAAAATCCCCTAGTCGCCACACTCTTGTTCGGGTCCACAGAGGGAGAATTCAGAATCTCCAATTCATCTAACAAGCATGTCTTTCGGGAATTGGGGGAGGAAACAGGAGCACGCAGGGGAAACCCACACAGACATGGGGAGAACGTGCAGATTCCGCACAGTGACCAAGCGGGAATCGAACCCAGGACCCTGGCCCTGTGAAGCAACAGGAGAGCTGCCAGAGGGTAGGGGACAGCTAATATGGTACCATTATTCAAGATGGGAACCAGAGAAAAGACAGGTAATTACAAGTCAATGAGTCTATCATCAGTGGTAGGGAAACTACATAGAACACAGCACAGTACAGGCCCTTCAGCCCACGATGTTGTGCCGACCACTTATCCTAATCTTAGATCAACCTACCCTACTCCCCTTCAATTTACTGCTGTCCATGTACCTGTCCAAGAGTCACTTAAATGTCCCTAATGACTCTGGCTTCACCACCTCTGCTGGCAGTGCATTCCACACACCCACGACCCCGCGTAAAGAACCAACCTCTGTCATCTCCCCGAGACCTTTCTCCAATCACCTTATAATTATGTCCCCTCGTGATAGCCATTTCCGCCCTGGGGAAAAAGCTCTGGCTATCCACTCTATCCATGCCTCTCATCACCTTGTAGACATCTATCAAGTCACCTCTCTTCCTTCTCTCCAATGAAAAAAGCCCTAGCTCCCTCAACCTTTCTTCATAAGACATGCCCTCCAGTCCAGGCAGCATCCTGGTAAATCTCCTCTGCACCCTCTCCAAAGCATCCACATCCTTCCGATAATGAGGTGACCAGAACTGGGCACAATATTCCAAGTGTGGTCTAAGCAGGGCTCTAAATAGCTGCAGCAAAACCTCGCGGCTCTTAAACTCAATCCCCCTGTTTTTTTTTTTATAAATTCAGTATACCCAATTATTTTTTCCAATTGGGGGCAATTTAGTGTGGCCAATCAACCTATCCTGCACATCTTTTGGGTTCCTCATTTCCGATTGGCCCTACATTCCCGATATTCTTCCAAAGCTTTGTCTGTCTTCATTCGCCTAGACCTTATGCATGCTTCCTTTTTCCTCTTAGCCAGTCTCACAATTTCACCTGTCATCCCGGTTCCCTAATCTTGCCATTTCTATCCCTCATTTTCAAAGGGACATGTCTGTCCTGCACTCCAATCAACCTCTCTTTAAAAGCCTCCCACATATCAAATGTGGATTTACCTTCAAACAGCTGCTCCCAATCCACATTCCCCAGCTCCTGCCCAATTTTGGTATAGTAGGCCTTCCCCCAATTTAGCACTCTTCCTTTAGGACCACTCTCGTCTTTGTCCATGCGTATTCTAAAACTTACGGAATTGTGATCACTATTCCCAAAGTAATCCTCGACTGAAACTTCAACCACCTGGCCGGGCTCATTCCCCAACACCAGGTCCAGTATGGCCCCTTCCCGAGTTGGTCGATTTACATACTGCTCTAGAAAACCCTCCTGGATGCTCCTTACAAATTCTGCTCCATCTAGACCTCTGACACTAAGTGTATCCCAGTCAATGTTGGGAAAATTAAAATCTCCTATCACCACCAACCTGTTGCTCCTACATATTTCCATAATCTGTTTACATATTTGTACCTCTATCTCACGCTAGCTGTTGGGAGGTCTGCAGTACAGCCCCAACTTTGTTACTGCACACTTCCTATTTCTGAGCTCTGCCCATATCGTCTCACTGCTCGAGTCCTCCATAGTGACCTCCTTCAGCACGCTGTGATATCCTCTCTGACCAGTAATGCAACTCCTCCACCCCTTTTACCTCCCTCTCTATCCCGCCTGAAGCATCAATATCCTGGGATATTTAGTTGCCAATCATGCCCTTCCCACAACCAAGTCTCAGTAACAGCAACAACATCATACTCCCAGGTACTAATCCAAGCCCTAAGTTCATCTGCCTTACCTACTACACTTCTTGCATTAAAACAAATGCACCTCAGACCATCAGTCCCTTTGTGTTTATCATCTGCTCCCTGCCTACTCTTCCCCTTAGTGACGCTGACTTCATGATCTAGTTCCTTACAGGCTTTAGTTACTACCTCCTTACTGTCCACTAACCTCCTCATTTGGTTCCCATCCCCCTGCCACATTAGTTTAAACCCTCCCCAACAGCATTAGCAAAAACACCCCCAAGGACATTGGTTCCAGTCCGGCCCAGGTGTAGACTGTCCAATTTGTAGTAGTCCCATCTCCCCCAGAACTGGTCCCAATGTCCCAAAAATCTGAACCCCTCCCTCCTGCACCATCTCTCAAGCCACGCATTCATCCTGCCTATCATTTCATTCCTATTCTGACAACCACGTGGCACTGGTAGCAATCCTGAGATTACTACCTCTGAGGTCCGACTTTTTAACTTGGCTCCTAACTCCCTAAATTCTGCTTGTAGGACCACATCCTGCAGCCGATCTGAGACATCCCTGACCCGTGCACCCGGGAGGCAACATACCATTCGGGAGTCTCGTTTTCGACCACAGAACCGACTATCTACTCCCCTTACAATTGAATCCCCTATGACTATAGCCCTTCAACTCTTTTTCCCGCCCTTGTGTACAGCAGAGCCAGCCACGGTGCCATGAACCTGGCTACTGCTACCTTCCCCTGGTGAGCCATCTCCCCCAACAGTATCCAAAACGGTATACCTGTTTTGGAGGGAGATGACCGCAGTGGATACCAGCACTGCCTTCATGCTTTTTCTGTCTTTTGGTCACCCAGTCCCTTTCTCCCTCAGCAATCCTAATCTGTGGTGTGACCAATTCGCTAAACGTGCCATTCACGACCTCCTCAGCATCGTGGATGCTCCAAAGTGAGTCCATCCGCAGCTCCAGAGCTGTCATGTGGTCTAACAAGAGCTGCAGCTGTACACACTTCCCGCATGTGAAGGAGCCAGGGACATTAGCCACATCCCTGGGCTCCCACATTTAGCAAGAGGAGCATAACACAGGTCTGATATCTCCTGCCAATTTTAATCTTGACCTTAACTTAGTCCAACTATAATATCAAACTGTTACTTGACAACAGCTCCTCCACAAACCACCTTCCGGATACAGTGACCGCAATGCACTGATGCAAATTTTCCCCGCAACAGACAATCAGCGGCTCCGCTCTGCTTCCCTCTGCTGGATGCTTGCCTTCACTTGAACACGGAGGGTGTTTTGCTCAGGTACACCTTCTGGATACAGTGACCGCAATGCACTGATGCAAATTTTCCCCACAACAGCCAGTCAGCAGCTCTGCTCTGCTAGATGCTTGCCTTCACTTGAACACAGTGGGTATCTTGCTCAGGTACACCTTCTGGATACAGTGACCGCAATGCACTGATGCAAATTTTCCCCGCAACAGCCAATCAGCGGCTCCGCTCTGCTGCCCTCTGCTGGATCCACTGCCACTCGCTGTCTTCCTTCGGCCAACCAATTCTGTATCCAGACAGCCAGATTTCCCTGTATCCCATGCCCCTGACTTTCTGAATGAGCCTACCATGAGAAACCTTATCAAATGGCTTACTGAAATCCATATACACCACATCCACTGCCCAACCTTCATCAATGTGTCTCTTCCCGTACTTGAGTGGGTTTCACCCCCACAACCCAAAGATGTGCTGGGTAGGTGGATTGGCCATGCTAAATTGCCCCTTAAGTGAAAAAAAAATTGGATACTCTAAATTTATGCATCCACTTGAGAGGACAATTTAGTCCTCAATTCTGAAATGCCTCTTTACTGGATAATCTGCCTGGATCCAAGTTTCTGTTTTGTACTCAAATCCATTACCTTTTTCTCACTGAGCACAATTTACCAATATGTGCTTTCAGGGGCCGACACTCCCCACCATGTCTGTGGGCTGGTTTAGCTGGGCTAAATAACTGGCTTTTAAAGCAGACCCAGGCAGGCCAGCAGCACAGTTCAATTCCCGTACCAGCCTCCCCAAACAGGGGCCGGAATGTGGGCTTTTCACAGTAACTTCATTTGAAGCCTACTTGTGACAAAAAGTGATTTTCATGACTGTGTACCCCACTATGACCGTGTACCCCACCATGACCGTGTACCCCACCATGTCCGTGTACCCCACCATGACCGTGTACCCCACCATGACGTCTACGTCTTGCCCGAACTCTGCGCGCCACTCTTATTAGGCCTAGATTTTCAATGTAATCTTAAGAGCCTCGCCCTCAGCTTCGGAGGGCCCCTGCCCCCACTCACTATCTGCAGCCTTGCTACGCTGCGAATCTCCCCCCCTCCTCTCTTCGCCAATCTCACAAAGGACTGTAGCCACTCGTAGCATGCGGTATAGCCTGCAGGATAGGGTATTTATCTGATCAGAGGTCCAAAGGCTTCTCAGTGAGGGGATTATAGAGGCCAGCAATAGTCCCTGGAGAGCTCAGGTGGTGGTCGTTAAAACCGGGGGAAAATTCCGCATGGTTGTCGACTATAGTCAGACCATAAATAGATTCACGCTCCTCGACGCACATCCCCTCCCCAGGATTGCAGATGTGGTAAATCAGATCGCCCAGTATCGGCTCTTTTCCACGGTGGATCTGAAGTCTGCATACCACCAGCTCCCAATCCGCCCGGAGGACCGCCACTACAAGGCATTCGAGGCCGATGGCCGCCTCTTCCATTTCCTCCGGGTCCCCTTCGGCGTCACTAATGGGGATTCGGTGTTCCAACGAGCAATGGACAGAATGGTGGACCAGTACGGGCTGCGGGCCACGTTTCCGTACTTGGACAATGTCACCATCTGCGGCTATGACCAGCAGGACCACGACGCCAACCTCCTCTGTTTTTTCCAGACGGCACAGAAATTAAACATCACCTACAACAAAGAGAAATGCGTTTTCCGCACAAACAGACTGGCCATCCTCAGCTACGTCGTGGAAAACGGAGTCCTGGGCCCAGACCCGGACCGTATGCGCCCCCTCTGAGAATCCCCCTCCCCCATTGCCCCAAGGCCCTCAAACGGTGCTTGGGCGTCTTCTCCTACTACGCCCAGTGGGTTCCTCAATATGCGGACAAAGCCCGCCCACTCTTTAAGGCCACACGATTTCCCCTGTCAGCTGAGGCGCGCCAGGCCTTCGACGGCATCAAGGAGGACATCGCCAAAGCGGCCATGCGGGCGGTGGATGAATCCACTCCATTCCAGGTTGAGAGCGACGCCTCAGAGGTAGCTCTAGCAGCCATACTAAATCAGGCAGGGAGACCAGTCGCATTTTTCTCCCGTACCCTCTCCGCTTCAGAATTCCGACACTCCTCAGTCGAGAATGAAGCACAAGCCATTGTGGAGGCTATTCGTTACTGGAGGCACTACCTCGCAGGTCGGAGGTTCACCCTCATCACCGACCAACGATCGGTTGCCTTTATGTTTCAGAACTCGCAAAGGGGCAAAATAAAAAATGATAAGATTCTTCGGTGGAGGATCGAACTCTCCACCTATAATTACGATATTAAGTATCGACCCGGGTAGCTCTAAGAGCCTCCGGATGTCCTATCCCGCGGAACATGCGCCATCGCGCAGATTGACCGACTGAAAGTCATCCACAACGACCTCTGCCACCCGGGGGTCACTCGGCTCACCCACTACATCAGAGCCCGAAACCTGCCTTTCTCCAACGAGGAGGTAAAAGCGATCACCAAGGACTGCCCGATCTGTGCGGAGTGCAAACCGCACTTCTATAGACCAGACAGGGCCCACCTGGTCAAGGCTTCTAGGCCCTTTGAACGCCTCGCGATTGATTTCAAAGGGCCACTCCCCTCAACTAACAAGAACGTTTACTTTCTAAACGTCGTAGATGAGTTCTCCCCGTTTCCCATTTGCTATCCCGTGCCCCGACATGACCTCCCACACAGTCATTAGGGCCCTGCATAGCATCTTCACCCTGTTTGGTGTCCCCAGCTACGTACACAGCAACCAGGGTTCGTCCTTCATGAGCGACGAGCTGCGTCAGTACCTGCTCGACAAGGGCATTGCCTCGAGCAGGACTACCAGCTACAACCCCAGGGGGAACGGGCAGGTGGAGAGGGAGAACGCGACGGTCTGGAAGACCGTCCTACTGACCCTCCGGTCTAGAAAGCTCCAAGTCTCCCAGTGGCAGGAAGTCCTCCCAGACGCGCTCCACACTATTAGGTCCCTCCTATGCACAGCGACCAATCAGACCCCTCACGAGAGGCTCTTCATTTTTTCCAGGGGCACTACCACGGGGGTCTCACTTCTGGCATGGCTGAGGACACCGGGCCCGGTACTCCTGAGGAAACACGTCAGGGCGCACAAAACCGACCCCCTTGTTGAGAAGGTGCGCCTGCTCCACTCCAAACCCCAGTACGCCTTTGTCGAGTTCCCTGACGGCCGCCAGGACACGGTATCCCAACGGGATCTGGCACCCGCCGGATCCAGCACCCCCTCTACCCCCACAGAAGGACCCCCTCACCCTACACCCCATGCTGCCGCCCCCTCACGCTCCCAAGCCCACGAGCTCGCTCCACCAGTTCCGTGCACTCGTGCCGGCCAGCCCCCAGCGCCCCCGGTCGAACCAGAAGAGTATGAAGCTCGGACACAACCTTCCCTGGAGTCCGCCATTGTACCCCAGCACACAACACCCATCCAGCCACCGCAAGAGGCTGCAGCCCCGGTGCTCCGCAGATCACAGCGGACAGTTCGACCACCGGACAGACTTACTTTGTAGACCACCACCCCCACCGGACTTGATTTTTTTGCAGGGGGTGAATGTGGTGAATGTAGCTTGGTAATTCACACTGTATTTACCAATACCTTTGTCAACGTTATCCGACCACTAGGGGGAGTAGCTCTGGGAATGCTCAGGAGTTTGTACAGGGCTCCACCCTTGGCTCCGCCCATGACTCCTCCCCCTAGACTGCTGTATAAATAACCGTGTCCAGAGCCAGCCTGAGTTCATCGTGAGTTCAACGGGTAACAGGCTGGCTCTGAAGTAAGTAGATTAAAACCACCGTTCATATCTGAAAGCACATGTCTCGTGAATTGATGGTTCCATCACCAACCATGACCGTGTCCCCCATCATGACCGTGTCCCACACCATGACCGTGTCCCACACCATGACCGTGTCCCCACCATGACCGTGTCCCCACAATGACCATGTCCCACATTATGACCGTGTCCCACACCATGACCGTGTCCCCCACCATGACCGTGTCCCCCACCACGTCTGTGTCCACCACCACGTCTGTGTACCCCACCACGTCTGTGTCCACCACCACGACTGTGAACCCCACCACGACTGTCTACCCCACCACGTCTGTGTACCCCACCACGTCTGTGTACCCCACCACGTCTGTGTACCCCACCATGTCTGTGTGCCCCACCATTTCTGTCTACCCAACCATGACTGTGTACCCAACCATCAGCTCCCTGTTTCCCAATGCATCAAATCCGCGTCCTTATTTACTTGTCCTCCGATTGCCAATTCAACTCAGTCATCTATTCCAGTTCCAACTCTTTGTGAGTCATCATGTGAGTCATCCTGCACCATGAAAATTGTTCTATATGTTGCCTCTCCAGGTTATGAATCATTTTTATTGGATTTGTTTACTAAACTTTGATTAGCTTAGTGTTTTATTTGATCCTGTTTGCCTTGTGACAATTGAGAACAGCTGTTGCTGATTGCAGGAAGAGTCCAGGCCTATTCTTCATGTGAAAGATTGTTAACTGTCAATACAACACATTTATTGGCACTTATATAGCACTTTTATCATAATTATACTTCCAGAGGCGTCTTATCAAATACAGGTTGACACCGAGCACATAGGTGATATTTGGACAGATGCCCAATAGCTTGATCAAAGAGGAAGCAATGTCTTAAAGAGAGAGTAGAGAGGTTTATGAAGACTAATCCACAGCTGAAGACATTGCCGCCAAAGGCAGAACAATGAAAATCAGGGACAGGCAAGAGGTGAGAATTGGAGGAGTGTAGAGATCTGGGAGGGTTGAAGGGCTGGTGGGGGTTACAGAGATAGAGAGGGTTAGGTCATGGAGGAGGTCATGGGGCGGCATGGTAGCACATGGTTAGCACTGTTGCTTCACAGCCCCAGGGTCGCAGGTTTGATTCCCGGCTTGGGTCACTGTGCAGTGTCTGCATGTTCTCCCTGTGGCTGCGTGGGTTTCTTCTGGGTGCTCCAGTTTCTTCCCACAAGGCCAGAAAGACGTGCTGATAGGTAATTTGGACATTCTGAATTCCCCTCTGTGTACCCGAACAGGTGCTGGCGACTGGGGGCTTTTCACAGTAACGTCATTGCAGTGTTAATGTAAGCCTACTTGTGACACTGATAAAAATTATTATTATTGAAAAACCAAAGAATTGTCAGATTGCGTGCCAAATTTTCCTTTTTTATAAATTTAGAGTACCCAATTCATTTTCCAATTAAGGGGCAATTTAGCGTGGCCAATCCACCTACCCTGCACATCTTTGGGTTGTGGGGGCGAAACCCATGCAAACAGAGGGAGAATCTGCAAACTTCACCCGGACGGTGACCCAGAGCCGGGATTGAACCTGGGACCTCGGCGCCGTGTGGGTGCCAAATGTTATCGTGAGATGTCTCTCAGTTCGAGGACAACACTACTCAGAGTTGTGACTTTGTGCTGTGCGTCTTCGATTCTTGGCTCCAGTGTCTTTCGGCACATGGGGCTGGGTGTCCCATGAGGCAGGATTTGCTTCCTTTTCTTCTCTCTCTGCCTTCGCTCTGTCTCCACATTGAGGCGTTTGCACTCAATGTGATGTATCTTGAGAAACAAGTTGTCGGAGTGTTTTTGAAACATTTTCTGTGTTCTCCAATGGAAGGGTGAACATTTGACAGCCATAACAGAACCTGTTCTTCAGCCATGTGGGTACAGTGGCCAGGCTGCTGAAGTTGATTTTGCAGATTTTCCATGTCGATCAGTGAACACGGGGGTAATTTGTGATTAGAAATTGGTCCAAATTGGCGCAGAAGAATTATGAATGAGCTCAGGTTTAGAGTGGTTGCAAGTTGGGCCTTGATCCCAAGAGTTTTAAAATAGTCGAATTTGGAAGTAAGATATGGGACAGTGAGGGTCTCAGCAGCAGATAAGCTAAGGCAGAGACAGTCGATGTTAAAGAGGCAGTCACGGAGCTGGGGAGAATTAATAAACTCAGATATGAGTCAAGTAGGTCACCAATGTTGTAACCTGTATGGTTCAACCTCAGGCAGGAATTGTATTTTTTTTAATTTTTAGAATACCCAATTCATTTTTTCCAATTAAGGCGCAATTTAGTGTGGCCAATCCACCTAACTTGCACATTTTGGGTTGTGGGAGCGAAACCCACGGAAACACGGGGAGAATGTGCAAACTCCACATGGACAGTGACCCAGAGCCGCGATCGAACCTGGGACCTCACAGTGCTAACCCACTGTGCCACCGTGCTGCCCTGTCAGGCAGGAATTGTTGATCCGGATCAAATATCCAAGTATAAAAACTGGCAAGTCATGCTACAGTTGTATAGAACCTTAATGAGGCTGCACTTGCAATATTGCACACAATTCTGGTCGCCACACTACCAGAAGGATGTGGAGGCTTTGGAGAGGGTGCAGAGGAGGTTTACCAGGATGTTTCCTAGTCTGGAGGGTGTTAGCTATGTGTAGAGGTTGAACTGTTTTCATTAGAATGACAGGGGTTGAGTGGCAACCTGATAGAGGTCGACAGGAATATGAGGGGCATGGATAGAGTGGATGGGCAGGCACTCTTTCCCAGGGTGGAGGGGGCAGTCACCAGGGGTCATAGGTTTAAGGTCCGTGGGGCAAAGTTTAGAGGGTGGTGAGTGCCTAGAACGCGAGGAGGTAGAAGCAGATACGTTAACAGTGTTCAAAAGGGATCTTGACAAACAGATGGATAGGATGTATATAGAGGGGTAGGGCATCAGGGAGTGCTGAGGGTTTTGGTCAAGAGTGGTATCAGCCTTGGAGGGCCGAAAGGCCTGTTCCTGTGCTGTATTTTTCTCTTTTCTTTGTTCTTATAATAGTTCTGATTTACGTAATATTTAACTGCAGACAATTTCCGGTCACCCAATAGTGCATGTCAAATGAGCAGAATGCCAAATTAAAGGCAATGGGTGAGGTTAGTGAGCTGCCAATGAGATTGAGTTGCGTGTTATCAGGATATCTATGGAATCTGATATTTCTGATGATGCCCCTAATGGTTACCATACAGATGAGAAATAGGAGAGGGACAAAGATATATCTCTCGGTTACTCGATAGGTAATGATAGAGGACATAGAACATAGAACATAGAACAGTACAGCACAGAACAGGCCCTTCGGCCCTCAATGTTGGGCCGAGCAATGATCACCCTACTTAAACCCACGTAACCCGTATACCCGTAACCCAACAATCCCCCCATTAACCTTACACTAAGGGCAATTTTAGCATGGCCAATCCACCTAACCTGCACATCTTTGGACTGTGGGAGGAAACCGGAGCACCCGGAGGAAACCCACGCACACACGGGGAGGACGTGCAGACTCCACACAGACAGTGACCCAGCCGGGAATCGAACCTGGGATCCTGGAGCTGTGAAGCATTGATGCTAACCACCATGCTACCGTGAGGCCCCTAAGGACAGTAAGGAGAAGCCATTACAAGTGATATCCTTGCCATGCTTGGATGAATACGAATGAGGCAAGGGTAGTTCCAGCCAACTGGACAATGGCATCAAGGCTTTGGTGGAGGATGGTGTATTGACTGCATACAGGCCGAGAAGGATGAGTCAGGATATCTTTGTCATAGCAGATGATACAAAAATTGTTGGAGTGCTAAATAGTGAGGAGAATAACCTTAGATTATATCCATGATGTTGAGATGCCGGCGTTGGAATGGGGTGAGCACAGTAAGAAGTTTTACAACACCAGGTTAAAGTTCAACAGGTTTGTTTCGAATCACTAGCAATCTCTGCAAGACATGCCAGATAAGCGATCTGGGTACCATCAGTAGACATGAGCACACCACCCACCAGGTACGTGGTATATACTTGTACATACCAGATTATCGACATGGGTACCACCATTACAGGTTGGAACACCACCCACCAGGTACGTGGTATATATACGTGGAGACTTGGCCAAATACCTCATACGCTGTAGGAACGGATGTCCCGAAGTGTGGTACATTGGTGAGACCATGCAGACACTGTGACAACGGATCAATGGACATCATGCGACAATCGCCAGGCAGGAATGTTGCCTTCCAGTCGGGGAACACTTCAGCAGTCAAGGACATTCAGCCTCTGATCTCCGGGTAAGCGTTCTCCAAGGCGGCTTCAGGATGCGCGACAACGCAGAATCGCCGAGCAGAAACTTATAGTCAAGTTCCACACACATGTGTACAGCCTCAACTGGGACCTTGGATTCATGTCGCATTACATTCACCCCCCACCATCTGGCCTGGGCTTGCAAAATCCTACCAACTGTTCTGGCTTGAGACAATTCACACGCATGTGATTATCCCTCTCTCCAGCTGCTCCATCTGGACCTGTGGACTTAATTACCTGCAAAGACTTGCATTCTGCAAAGATTTGTGTTCAAAGTATCGTCTTGCATCATTGACTTTGTCTATATGTTTCTGGAACCTACCTTTTCATTCACCTGAGGAATCAGCAGTGCTCCAAAAGCTAGTGATTCGAAACAAACCTGTTGGACTTTAACCTGGTGTTGTAAGACTTCTTACTTAGATTATAGGAGGATATGGAGGATGATCAGATTAGAGTTTTTTGATGAAGTGACCAGGACGGTTGATGAGGGCAGGGCGGTGGACGTAGTCTATATGGATTTCAGTAAAGCCTTTGATAAAGTTCCACATGGTAGGATGCTCTGGAATATAGAACATAGAACATAGAACACTACAGCGCAGTACGGGCCCTTCGGCCCTCGATGTTGCGCCGACCTGTGAAACCATCTGAAGCCTATCTGACCTACACTATTCCATTTTCATCCATATGTCTATCCAGTGACCACTTAAATGCCCTTAAAGTTGGCGAGTCTACTACTGTTGCAGGCAGGGCGTTCCACACCCCTACTACTCTCTGAGTAAAGAAACTGCCTCTGATATCTGTCCTATATATATCACCCCTCAATTTAAAGCTATGTCCCCTCGTGTTGGTCATCACCATCCGAGGAAAAAGACTCTCACTGTCCACCCTATCTAACCCTCTGACTATCTTATATGTCTCTATTAAGTCACCTCTCAGCCTTCTCCTCTCTAACGAAAACAACCTCAATTCCCTGAGCCTTTCCTCATAAGACCTTCCCTCCATACCAGGCAACATCCTAGTAAATCTCTTCTGAACCCTTTCCAAAGCTTCCACATCCTTCCTATAATGTGGTGACCAGAACTGCACGCAGTACTCCAGGTGTGGCCGCACCAGAGTTATGTACAGCTGCAGCATGACCTTGTAGTTCCGAAACTCAATCCCCCTGCTTATAAAGGCTAGCACACCATATGCCTTCTTAACAGCCCTATTACATAGAATCAAGGGAGAGCTGACAAATTGGATATACAATTGGTTTGGTGGTCGAAAGCAGAGGGTAATGGTGGAAGAATGCTCGTCTGATTGGAGGCCTGTGACCAGTGGTATGCCTCAGGGGTTAGTGCTGGGCCCATTGCTGTTTGATATCTATATCAACAATTTGGATGAGAATGTACAAGACATAGAACACAGAACATAGAACAGTACAGCACAGAACAGGCCCTTCGGCCCTCGATGTTGTGCCGAGTTTTGTCTGAAACCAAGATCAAGCTATCCAAATCCCTGTCATCGTGGTGTGCTCCATGTGCCTATCCAATAACCTCTTGAAGTTTCCTAAAGTGTCCGACTCCACTATCACAGCAGGCAGTCCATTCCACACCCTAACCACTCTCTGAGAAAAGAACCTACCTCGGACATCCCTCCTATATCTCCCACCCTGAACCTTATGGTTATGCCCCCTTGTAACAGCTACATCCACTCGAGGAAATAGTCTTTGAACGTCCACTCTATCTATCCCCCTCATCATCTTATAAACCTCCTATTAAATCGCCTCTCATCCTCCTCCGCCTTCCCTCATAAGACCTATCCTGCAAACCAGGCAGCATCCTGGTAAATCTCCTTTGCACCCTTTCCAATGCTTCCACGTCCTTCCTATAGTGAGGTGGCTAGAACGGCACACAATACTCCAAATGTGGTCTCACCAGGGTCATGTACAATTGCAGCATAACCCCGCGGCTCTTAAACTCAAGCCCCCTGTTAATAAACGCTAACACGCTATAAGACTTCTTCACGGCTCTATCCACTTGTGGCAACCTTCAGAGATCTGTGGACATGAACCCCAAGATCTCTCTGTTCCTCCACATTCCTCAGAACCCTGCCGTTGACCCTGTAATCCGCATTCAAATTTTTTCTACCAAAATGAATCACCTCGCACTTATCAGGGTTAAACTCCATCTGCCATTTTTCGGCCCAGCTCTGCATCCTATCAATGTCTCTTTGCAGCCTACAACAGCCCTCCACCTCATCCACTACTCCACCAATCTTGGTGTCATCAGCAAACTTACTGACCCACCCTTCAGCCCCCTCCTCCAAGTCATTGATAAAAATCACAAATAGCAGAGGACCCAGCACTGATCCCTGTGGTACACCGCTGGTAACTAGTCTCCAGTCTGAACATTTTCCATCCACAACCACCCTCTGTCTTCTTTGTGATAGCCAGTTACTTATCCAATTGGCCAAATTTCCCTCTATCCCACACCTCCTTACTTTCTTCAGAAGCCAACCATGGGGAACCTTATCAATAAGTGATCAGTAAGTTTGCAGATGACACTTAAATAGGTGATATTGTAGACAGTGAGGATGGTTATCAAAACTTGCAGCAGGATCTTGATCAGCTGGGGAAGTGGGCCAAGAAATGGCAAATGGAGTTCAATACAGATAAGTATGAGTTGTTGCATTTTGGAAAGTCAATTCACGGGCTTACACAATGAATGGTCGGATCTTGGGGAGTATCGTGGAACAGAGGAACCTTGGAGTTCAGGTGCACGGTTCTGTGAAGGTGCAGTCACAGGTAGACTGGGCAATGAAGAAGGGTTTTGGTATGCTGTCCTTCATCAGTCAGGGCATTGAGTATAGAAGTTGGGAAGTTATGTACAGGAAGTTGGTGAGGCCGCACCTGGAATATTGTGTTTAGTTTTGGTCGCCTTGCTAAAGGAAAGATGTTAATAAATTGGAGAGAGTGCAGAAGAGATTTACAAGGATATTGGCAAGACTCAAGGGACTGAGATATAAGGAGCGATTGAACAGGCTAGGACTTTTTCTTTGGAGCGTAGGAGACTGAGGGGTGACCTTATAGAGATGTATATGATCATGAGAGGCATGGATAGGATGCATGCACTCAGTCCTTTTACCCAGGTTGGTGAATCAAGAACTAGATGGCATCAGCAGCACGATAGCACAGTGGGTAGCACTGTTGATTTACAGCTCCAGAGTCCCTGGTTCAATTCCCGGTTTGGGTCACTGTCTGTGTGGAGTCTGCACATTCTCCCCGTGCCTACTTGAATTTCGTCCGGGTGCTCTGGTTTCCTCCCACAAGTCCCGAAAGACGTGCTGTTAGGTAATTTGGACATTCTGAATTCTCCTTCTGTGTACCCAAACAGATGCTGGAATGTGGCGACTAGGGGCTTTTCACAGTAACTTCATTGCAGTGTTAATGTAAGCCTACTTGTAACAATAATGATTATTATTATTATCGGTTTAAATTAAGAGGGGAAAGAATTAATGGGAACCTGAGGAGCAACCTTTTTACATAGAGGGTGGTACGTATGTGGAATGAGCTACTGGAGGGACTTGTTCAGACAGAGACATTGACAACATTTACAGGACAATTGGACAGATACATGGATAGGACTAGAGGGATATGGGCCAAATGCAGACACATGGAGTTTGCTCAGATGGGGTTTTGGTTGGCATGGACCAGTTTGGGCTGAAGGGCCTGTCTCCGTGCCATAGATTCCATGCTTCTATGATGATCAGATGGGCTGATCAGCAGCAAATGGAATTCATAGAACCCCTACAGTGCAGAAAGAGGCCATTCAGCCCATCGAGTCAGCACCAACCCTCCAAAAGAGCACTCAACTCAAGCTCACTCCCCTACTCTATCCCAATAACCCCTTAACCTAATCTATGCACCTTTATTTATTTTTTAAAATAATTTTTATTCAAATTTTTCAAAAACAAATTTTCTCCCAACAATAAAATAAACAAGGCATAGAAAAAACAGAAGGCAAAGTCCCTCCCCCCAATACAAAGCAATAAATAAATAACAAAAAAGAAAGTAACAAACATATAGTTGCAAAAACGAACCCCCTTAACAGACGCATAATCCCCCCCCCCCCCCCCCCGGGTTGCTGCTGAGATTGACCACCCCTAACACTCCGCCAGGAAATCAAGAAAAGGCTGCCACTGCAGGAAGAACCCTTGCACCGACCCCCTCAGGGCAAACTTGACCCTCTCCAGCCTGATGAACCCGGCCATGTCGTTAATCCAGGATTCCGGGCTCGGGGGCTTCGCGTCCCTCCACTGTAAAAGAATCCTTTGCCGGGCTACGAGAGACGCAAAGGCCAGGATACCGGCCTCTCTCGCCTCCTGCACTCCCGGCTCCGATGCTACCTCAAAGATAGCGAGCCCCCAGCCCGGCTCCACCCTGGAACCGACCACCTTGGACAAGGTCCCCGCCACCCCCTTCCAGATCCCCTCCAACGCCGGGCACGCCCAGAACATGTGGGTGTGATTCGCCGGGCCTCCCGAACTCCTCCCACACCTGTCCTCACCCCCAAAGAACCGGCTCAGCCTGGCCCCAGTCATGTGCGCCCTATGCAGCACCTTCAGCTGAATTAAGCTGAGCCGTGCGCAAGAACAGGACGAATTCACCCTCCCCAGGGCGTCCGCCCACGTCCCCTCGTCGATCTCCTCCCCTAGCTCCTTCTCCCACTTCGCTTTCAGTTCTTCCACTGAGGCCTCCTCCGCCTCCTACATCACCTGATAAACATCATGGGCAGCACGGTAGCATTGTGGATCGCTTCACAGCTCCAGGGTCCCAGGTTCGATTCCGGCTTGGGTCTGCGGAGTCTGCACATCCTCCCTGTGTGTGCGTGGGTTTCCTCCGGGTGCTCCGGTTTCCTCCCACAGTCACAAAGATGTGCAGGTAAGGTGGATTGGCCATGATAAATTGCCCTTAGTGTCCAAAATTGCCCTTAGTGTTGGGTGGGGTTACTGGGTTATGGGGATAGGGTGGAGGTGTTGACCTTGGGTAGGGTGCTCTTTCCAAGAGCCGGTGCAGACTCGATGGGCCAAATGGCCTCCTTCTGCACTGTAAATTCTATAATAATCTATGATAAATTGCCGCGATCCTACCCTCACCGACCCACGTCCCCGAGAGCATCCTATCCTGCACCCCCCTTGGCGGCAATAGCGGAAACTCCGCCACCTGCCGCTTAACAAACGCCCTAATCTGCATATACCTGAAAGTATTCCCAGGGGGGAGACCCCACTTCCCCTCCAACTCCTCTAAGGTCGCAAACTTCCCATCGAGGAAAAGGTCCCCCACCCGCCTGATGTCTGCCCTATGCCAACTCAAAAACCCACCATCTATTGTCCCGGGTGCAAACCGGCGATTGCCCCGTATCGGGGTCCAAACTGAGGCCTTCACTTACCCCCCATTCCGCCTCCACTGCCCCCAAATTTTGAGGGAAGCCACCACTCCTGGACTCGTAGAGTACCTTGCCGGGGGAGTGGGAGCAGGGCCGTCACCAATGCCTCCAAACTCGTGCCCACACAGGACGCCACCCTCAACCTCTTCCATGCAGCCCCCTCCCCCTCCATCACCCACCTCCGAATCATTGCCACATTCGCAGCCCAGTAGTACCCACACAGTTTGGGCAATGCCAAACCACCTACCTCCCTGCCTCGCTCCAGAAATACCCTCCTCACTCTCGGGGTCTTCCGCGCCCACACAAACCCCAGAATACTCTTATTAATCCTCCTATAGAAAGCCTTCGGAATCAAGATGGGGAGACACTGGAAGAGAAACAAAAACCTCGGGAGCACCGCATCTTAACCGACTGGACCCTGCCTGCCAAAGAGAGCGGCAGCGCATCCCACCTCCTAAACTCCTCCTTCATCTGTTCCACCAGCCTCGAAAAGTTTAGCCTATGCAGGGCCCCCCAGCTCCTAGCTATCTGGACGCCAAGATATCTAAAGCTCCTCTCCGTCCTCTTCAACGGAAGCTCCTCTATCTCCCTCTCCTGGTCCCCCAAGTGCAGCACAAACAGCTCACTCTTCCCCACGTTGAGCCTGTAGCCCGAAAAATCCCCAAACTCCCCAAGTATCCTCAGCACCTCTGGCATCCCCCCCCCCCCCCCCCCCCCCCCCCCGCCGGATTTGCGATGTACAACAGTAAATCATCCGCGTACAGCGACAACCGGTGCTCCTCCCCCCCCCCCCCCCCCCCCGCACAATCCCCCTCCAGTTCTTCGACTCCCTCAGCGCCATGGCCAAGGGCTCAATCGCTAACGCGAAGAGCAGGGGAGACAGGGGGCACCCCTACTTTGTCCCCCGGGACAGCCGGAAGTCCTCCGACCTCCTCACATTCGTCACCACACTCGCTACCGGGGAACTATACAGCAGCCTCACCCAGCTAATGAATCCCTCACCAAACCCAAATCTCCTCAACACCTCCCACAGGTAGCTCCACTCCACCCTATCGAAGGCTTTCTCCGCATCCATCGATGCTACTATTTCTGCCTCCCCATCCGCCGACGACATCATCATAACATTAAGAAGCCGCCGCACATTGACATTCAGCTGCCTCCCCTTCACAAACCCCGTTTGGTCCTCATGGATAACCAGCGGGACCACATCTTCCACCCTCCTGGACAGTATCTTAGCCAACAACTTTGCGTCCACGTTGAGGAGCGAGATCGGCCTGCAAGACCCACACTGGAGGGGGTCCTTATCCCGCTTCAGAATCAGTGAAATTATTGCTCTAGACATCGTCGGGGGCAAAGCCCCCCCCCCCTCCCTCGCCTCATTCAGGGTCCTCACTAACAATGGGCCCAGCAGGTCTGAGAACTCCTTATAAACCTCCACCGGGAACCCGTCAGGTCCCAGTGCTTTCCCTGTCTGCATGCTCCCCAGCACCTTCATCAGCTCCTCCAACTCGATTGGGGCCCCCAGACCCTCCACCCACTCCTCCTCCACTCTTGGGAACTCCAGCTTATCCAGAAAGCGGTCCATCCCGCCCACCTCCCTAAGGGGCACCGATGGTACAGCTCCTCGTAGAAGGACCTGAACACCCCATTAATGTCCCTACCACTCCGCACCAGATTCCCTCCTGCATCTGTGACTCCCCCTATCTCTCTCGCTGCCTCTCGCTTCCGGAGCTGGTGGGCCAGCATCCGACTTGCCTTCTCCCCGTTCTCATATACCGCCCCCTGCGCCCTCCTCCACTGCGCCTCCGCCTTCCGGGTGGTCAGTATATCGAAATCCGCTTGGAGACTGCGACGCTTCCTCAAAAGCCGCTCCTCCGGGACATCCGCGTACCTCCTGTCCACCCTTATCATTTCTTCCACCAACCACTCCGTCTCAACCCTCTCTCCCCTCTCCCTGTGCGCCCGAATAGATATCAGCTCCCCTCTAACCACCGCCTTCAGCGCTTCCCAGACCACCCCAACCTGCACCTCCCCATTGTCATTAGCTTCCAAATACCCCTCTATACCCCTACGGACCCGCCCACATACTTCCTCCTCTGACAGAAGCCCCACATCTAACCTCCACAGCGGGCGCTGATCCTTCCCCTCCCCCAGCTCCAGGTCCACCGAATGCGGAGCGTGGTCAGATATGACTATCGCCGAGTACTCCGCCCCTACCACCCTCGGGATTAGCGCCCTGCTGAAGACAAAAAAATCAATCTGGGAATAAGCCTTGTTGACATGGGAGAAAAAGGAAAACTCCCTACCTCCCGGCCTCAAAAACCTCCAAGGGTCTACCCCTCCCATCTGATCCATGAACCCCCCTCAGCACTGAGGCCGCCGCCGGCCTCTTGCCCGTCCTTGACCTCGAACGATCCAGAGCTGGGTCCAACACAGTATTAAAATCCCCTCCCAAGATCAAGCCCCCCGTCTCCAGGTGTGGAATCCCCCTCAACATTCGGCGCATGAAGCCCGCATCATCCCAGTTGGGAGCATACACATTAACCAGAACCACCCACTCCCCTCGAAGCCCACCACTCACCATTACGTATCTACCACAGCTATTAGCCACCACACTCGACGCCACGAACGACAAACTCTTGCCAACTAAAATCGCCACCCCTCGATTCTTCGCACCTAGCCCCGAGTGAAACACCTGCCCCACCCAGCCTCTTCTCAGCCTCACCTGATCGGCCACCTTGAGGTGCGTCTCCTGGAGCATAGCCACGTCCGCTCCCAGCCCCTTCAGATGCGCCAAGACCCGGGACCGCTTCACCGGTCCATTCAGCCCCCTCACGTTCCATGTGACCAGCCGAATCTGGGGGGTCTTCCCCCTCCCTCTGCACCGGTCAGCCATAGCTCTCCCTCGGCTCACCACGTGTCCGGAGAACCCCCCCAAGCCCGTTCCCCAAGGTGGCAGACCCCCCTCCCAACCCCCCCCCCCCCCATCACCAGCAGTTCCCCTTCGGCCCCTCCATCAGCAACCCGGTACCCCCCACCCCATTCCCGCCCCGCCCAAGCCCCACCAGCCTCCCCCAAGCTTGGGCCCCCCCCTAGCTGCGTAACCCCTTCCATCATACTTCCGTAAGTCAGCCGACTCCTGCTGACCCCGGCTGCTCCCACCACCCCAACGACCTCCCCCCCCCCCCCCCCCCCCCCCCCCGGTGTAACACAATCACCACTCCCCCCACCCAGTGCCGGTCCCGCCCGCTGCGCCTCCAGCGCGGGAAGAAAGCCCGCGCTTCCATCTCAGACCCCGCCCCCCCCGATCCAACACGCAGGAAAAAGAAGGGCGCGTGACCCAGCGGGCCCGCGAACAGCTCCCCAGCCCTCCATCAGTGAAAAACAAGAAAGCACCCAAATAAATAAATAACAGCCCCAAAAAGCGAAAAAGCAAAATAGCAAAAAGGGACCAACGAACACAACCAGAAAAACGAAAGGATACCCAAGAGAATCAGTCCCCAGCCCCCCAGTCCTCAGTTCGAGTCCAACTTCTCTGCCTGGACGAAGGCCCAGGCATCCTCCGGGGAATCGGGGAATCCGGCGATCTTTGTAAGTGACCCAGAGGTGAGCCGGCTGTAACAGGCCAAATTTCACCCCCTTCTTGTGAAGCACTGCCTTCTCTTCGCCACCTCCGCGCTCCAATCCTGATAAATCCTGATCTCTGCATTCTCCCACTTGCTGGGCCCGATCCCGACCGCATGCGCCCCCTCATGGAGATTCCCCTCCCCCACTGCCCCTAGGCCCTCAAACCTGGGGTTCTTCTCCTACTACGCCCAGTGGGTCCCAAACTATGCGGACAAGGCCCTCCCACTCATTCATTCAATCCATCCACTTTCCTCTTACGGCCGAGGCACAACAGGCCTTCACCCGTATCAGAGCTGATATAGCGAAGGCCGGGATGCACACAGTAGACGAGACACTGCCCTTCCAAGTAGAAAGCGACGTATCAGACGTCGCACTTGCCGCCACCCTCAATCAGGCAGGCAGACCCATGGCTTTCTTTTCCCACACCCTTCATGCCTCAGAAATTTGCCACTCGTCCGTCGAAAAAGAGGCCCAAGCTATCGTTGAAGCTGTGCGGCATTGGAGGCATTACTTGGCCGGCAGGAGATTCATTCTCCTCACTGACCAATGGTCGGTAGTCTTCATGTTTAACAACTCGCAGCGGGGCAAGATTAAAAACGATAAAATCTTGCGGTGGAGGATCGAGCTCTCCACCTATAATTACGAGATTTTGTATCGCCCCGGCAAACTCAACGAGCCCCCAGACGTCCTATCCCGAGGTACATGTGCCAGCGCACAAGTAGACCGACTCCGGGCCCTACACGACAGCCTTTGTCACCCGAGGGTCACACGATTGTACCATCTTGTCAAGGCTCACAATCTGCCCGAGGAAGTACGGACAGTCACCAGGGACTGCCAGGTCTGTGCAGAGAGCAAGTCGCACTTCTACCGGCCGGACCTCAGCGTGGATTTCAATGGGTCCCTCCCCTCCACCGACTGAAACACGTATATTCTCAGTGTGGTCGATGAGTACTCCAGATTCCCCTTCGCCATCCCATGCCCCGATATGACGTCTGCCACCGTCATCAAAGCCCTAAACACAATCTTCGCTCTGTTCAGTTTCCCCGCCTACATCCACAGTGACAGGGGATCCTCATTCATGAGTGATGAGCTGCGTCAGTTCCTGCTCAGCAAGGGTATCGCCTCCAGCAGGACGACCAGCTATAATCCCCGGGGAAATGGGCAGGTAGAGGGGGAGAACGGGACGGTATGGAGGGCCGTCCAACTGGCCCTACGGTCCAGGAACCTCCCAGCCTCTCGCTGGCAGGAGGTCCTCCCTGATGCACTACACTCCATCCGGTCACTACTGTGTGCAGCTACGAATAACACACCCCATGAGCGCCTTCCCCAGGAAGTCCACATCCGGGGCTCCCGACTTGGCTCGCAGCTCCGGACCGGTCCTGCTCCGTAGGCACGTCCGACTCCACAAGGCGGACCCGTTGGTGGATAGGGTGCACTTATGGAATTTACAGTGCAGAAGGAGGCCATTCGGCCCATCGAGTCTACACCGGCTCCTGGAAAGAACACCCTACCCAAGGTTAACACCTCCACCCTATCCCCACAACCCAGTAACCCCACCCAACACTAAGGGCAATTTTGGACACTAAGGGCAATTTATCATGGTCAATCCACCTTACCTGCACATCTTTGGACTGCTCCATGCCAACCCCCAGTATGCCGCCAAGATACTGTCTCCCTCAGGGACCTGATACCAGCAGGTTCCACCCATACACACTTCTCCGGCCAGGCGCCACCCTCCCCTTCCCCGGCGCTCCCAACATTAACCCCACCAGGACCATCCCTCCTTCCCCTGCCCATGCCAGAGGATGAAGAGGATTTCGGCACACTCCCGGAGTCATCCAACATCAGGCCAGCATCGACATCGCTGCCGTCGCTACGTCGCTCCCAGCGGAACGTCAAGGCACCAGACCGGTTGAATCACTAACTGGCACCGGACTTTCAAAGGACATTTTTTTTACTCCCTGATAAAACACTGTACATAAATTCACTACTGTATATAGTTCTCCACCACCCCCGCTGGACTCAGTTTTAACAGGGGGTGAATGTGATAAACCACTGTTACACCTGTATTAGGTGATGTAAGGTAGGACCTGTACTACAGGTTCACCGGTAGCCCCTGCCTACTGGCTTTGCCGAGTAGGAGGAGCGTGTCCTCTATTCAGCAGCCATTTCGCCAGCTGCTGTGGGAGGCCACACATCTTACTGTAATAAAGCCATAGTTGTATCCAACCTTAGTCTTTGTACAATTGATCGTGCATCAGGGGCATAGGTTTAAGGTGCGAGGGGCAAGGTTTAGAGATGTACGAGGCAATTTTTTACACAGAGGTTGTGGGTGCCTGGAACTCACTGCCGGAGGAGGTCGTGGAAGCAGGGACAATAGTGACATTTAAGGGGCATCTTGACAAATACATGAATAGGATGGGAATAGAGGGATACAGACCCAGGAAGTGTAGAAGATTTTAGTTTAGACCGGGAGCATGGTCTGCACAGGCGTGGAGGGCCGAAGGGCCTGTTCCTGTGCTGTACTTTTCTTTGTTCTTTGTTCTTTGGAACACAGTTGATTCCAATGAAAAACGGTGCGGGATTCGCCGGGCCCATGATTGACACTGCATATCCACACTTCACTCCCCACACACACTCATCCCAGCCAATAAGATGGCACTGGTTGCGCTGTCGCGTGCCCATCCAGCTGATGGGTCGGCTGGGGTCAGATGGCACCAAGGGGGGTGGAAAACTATACAATCCCTGGCCCTAAGTTCACAGTGGGCAGTCAGCAGCATGCGCAGCTGCATGACTGCCTTGCTGTCTGCGCCAATGGTGTTCTGTGCCCATATACCCCAACCTCACAGCCTACGTCTTGACCACACCCCGCTACTCCACCCCCCCCCCCCCCCCCCCCCCCCCCGGCCCCTGGCAGAAGCCCCCCCCCCTGGCCAGCGGCATAACTGTCAGCAAACTATGGCGATGTTGGACACCTTGCCGTGAAATCGATGCCCGCCGCGATTTTGGCATTGGAACCTATTCTCCGTCCCATTGCGTTTCGTGATTTCGACGTCAGCCAATGGAGAATCCCCAACGAAAGGGAAAATGCTGGAAAATCTCAGCAAGTCTGGCAGCATCTGTCGGGAGAGAAAAGAGCTAACATTTCGAGTCCGACGACTCTTTGTCAAAGCTCCCAAAGAGTCATCGGACTCGAAACGTTAGCTCTTTTCTCTCCCTACAGATGCTGCCAGACTTGCTGAGATTTTCCAGCATTTTCTCTTTCGCTTCAGATTCCAGCATCCGCAGTAATTTGCTTTTATATAATGGAGAATCCCGTCCATCGTGTACAGTAAAGTGTGACAAGATTGAAGATTTTCACCATTAATAGATGTTTTTGTTATATTTGTTTGTGGGTAACACCAGAAATGGCTACTTTTGTTGGACTCTGACTGCACTGAGACGATGGCACTTACCCTTGAAAAGCTGCACACCATTTGGTGAGGGTCCTTTCTACGCTGGTGTCAGCTGTGGCTCAGCGAGTATTCCCCTTCTGGACCAGAAGGTAATGGTTGCAGATCCTATTTCAGAAACTTGAGCACATAATGCTGGCTTACACTTACAGGCTGCAGAGAGAGAGAGAGAGAGAGTGCTACACTGTCAGAGAAAACTGAGGCCCAGTCTGTATGAGCAGGTGGATATAAAAAGTGGCAAAAAAACTGCTGGCGTCTTAAAACAAAAAGGCTGGATTTGTTTCAATCAGCAAATAGCGAATTTGTTTCCAGCAGTTTAGATTGTAAATACCGAAAGGAAGGGGTTGCGTCCATAACTCCAGCTGTGCCTTCCTTTCAGAAATAAGCTGCAACTGAATGACATTTATGTTTGGATCACCTTTTAAAATGAACGGTGGGTCACCATGTGGATGACAATCTACTGGTAAACCCATCACCTCTTGGACCCTCACCGAATCCAACACATTCAACCTCCCTGTTAATAAAAAGCAGCTTCAGTACGGAACAGTCCTCAGGTGTACAATCCATGTGGTACCATTTGTCCCTCAATTTACCTGCTCCTTAATTTGTTGCAAATTGAGGCATCTTTGAGTCACAGTCGAGCTGCTGTTCAAAAGCAGTTAATGTGATGCCGGTCACATTGGGTTTTTAACAAGACTCTGATCGATAAAGATTTAAACCATCCTAAATCGGCTTTTTAATAGAGGTTTGTCAATAGAGGAAAAGGCTACTAGTATAGTAACACAGACAGAAATCATTCAAGCGTTTGTGTTTTATTTCTTTTCCAAAGTGCACTATGAGAGAGCTGGGACAAGTGAGCACAATAAGTCAGATACAGCTCTTGGGGTGAAACGGATCAAAAGACACGAGGGGAAAACGGGAACAGGTCACTGAGTTGGATGATCAGCCATGATGATAACGAATGGCGGAGCAGAGTCGATGGGCCGAATGGCCTACTCTTGCTCCAATTTTCTATGTTTCAATATTTGTCAATAGAGGAAAAGGCTACTAGTATAGTAACACAGACAGAAATCAAATGCAAATATTTTAAATTACATTTTTACCAAGAATATGAAGCAACTAAACAATTGTATTTTAAAATGATAACATTAAAGAGAGCTGTTCAATTTAGTGTGGTTATTGTCTTACAGCAGCAGTACTGGAAATGGGCAATTCAAAGAACAAAGAACAAAGAAAAGTACAGCACAGGGACAGGCCCTTCGGCCCTCCAAGCCCGTGCCGACCATGCTGCCCGTCTAAACTAAAATCTTTGACACTTCCGGGGTCCGTATCCCTCTATTCCCATCCTATTCATGTATTTGTCAAGATGCCCCTTAAACATCACTATGGTCCCTGCTTCCACCACCTCCTCCGGCAGCGAGTTCCAGGCACCCACTATCCTCTGTGTAAAAAAACTTGCCTCTTACATCTCCTCTAAACCTTGCCCCTCGCACCTTAAACCTATGCCCCTGGTAATTGATCGCTCTACCCTGGAATTCTGGGTGGCACCATGGTACAGTGGTTAGCACTGCTGTCTCATAGCACCAGGGACACGGGTAATTCTGACCTTGGGTAACTGTGTGGAGTTTGCATGTTCTCCCCGTGTCTGCGTGTTTTTTTCCGGGTGCTCTGGTTTTCTCCCAGAACGCACAGATGTGCAGGTAGGTGGATTGGCCACGTTAAATTGCCCCTTAATTGGAGAAAAAATGATGAATTGGGTACCCTGAATGTATTTTTAAAAAAAGGTTAGGTAGGGTTACGCTGTTACGGGGATAGGGCAGGAGAGTGGGCCTAGGTAGGGTGCTCTTTCAGAGGGTCAGTGCAGACTCATTGGACCAAATGGCCTTCTTCTGCACTGTAGGGATTCTATGATGATACAAGGGCGGCACGGTAGGACAGTGTTAGCACTGCTGCCTCACAGCGCCAAAGGCCCGGGTTCAGTTTCGGCCTTAGGTGACTGTGTCGAGTCTGCACGTTCTTCCTCTAATTGCTCCAGTTTCCTCCCAGTCTAAAGATGTGCAGGTTAGGTGGATTAGCCATGCTTCAAATTGCCCTTTCTTGTCCAATGATGTTCAGGTTAGGGTTAGGCTATGATGTTAAGGGGATAGGGTAGGGAGTGGTCCTGGTGGATGGGGTGCTCGTTTAAAGGGTCGGTGCAGACCCGATGGGCTGAGTGGCCTCGTTTAGCACTGTAGGAATTCTATGGAACATTTTGAGACCTCCTATTAAATGGCAATAAACCCTCTGTGCTATAATCCAGGTTAAGCACTATATTAAAATTGTGGCATGTGTGGTGTTAGTATATATACATTCACCTTGATGCAGTGTAATATTTTTATTTCTGGATACTCTCCCTTGAGGAATTTTCTTTTTCACAATTTCTGCACCCACAGTCCAGTCAGTTGGACGTACTTTGAAGTTTACAAATATTTTGGGGTCTTTTGGTTTTAATTTTTTCTCAAGCAATTGCTGATTTCTCAGTTGAATCTTTTGTTCGATGTGATCACAAAGAGGGTTTGGGAATCGTGAGATAAGAAAAGGAGAAAAAGCCAGATTCTTTGCTGCAATTATCCTGCAAACAAAGTGTCACTGAGTACATCTTACTTGGCTATTAATCTAATTAAAGTGTTTGGGATTGTGCTGTGCACAAATTGGGGCAGCCACATTTCCTAGGTTACAACAGTGCCCGTCTAAACTAAAATCTTTGACACTTCCGGGGTCCGTATCCCTCTATTCCCATCCTATTCATGTATTTGTCAAGATGCCCCTTAAACGTCACTATCTTCCCTGCTTCCACCACCTGGCACTTCAAAAAATACTTCATTGGCTGTAAAGTGATTCCTGACATTTTGAGGATATGTAAGATGCTATATAAATGAAAGTTCTTTCTTAAGATTGTCATGTGAGAGTACCTTTAAGAAATGGGCATTTATAAATGGGTGTGTATATAAATATCTGTAGTGAGAGTACCTTTAAGAAATGGGTGTTTACTACTGCAGTGATGTCAGAGAGTGGGTGGAGCTGGGCTGTCTGTCGGCTTTTTACTTTTGTTTTAGGCTGTTTGCTGCAGGGTGTGTTTTAGTTTTGTTATCAGTGTTGGAGCTGAAGCCAGACCAAGCAGGTGTACAGCTGTTCTCTCTGCCATCAAAAGACTATCTCTTGATCATTTGGTGAATTCAGAATTATAAATGTTCTCAGTAGTGAATGTAAACCTAATGTGCTTCTGTTGAAAGGTGTTTCTTCTGTCTTCTGGATGTTGCTTGGGAAGTTATTAAGGAATACTTAGTTTGTATTCTTTGGGGGTTGTATTTGAATTAATGGTTGTTGAGATGTGCACTGTATGTTTTAAAAAGGTTAACTTGAGTTCATAGAATAAACATTGTTTTGCTTTAAAAAATACTTTTCCATTTCTGCTGTACCATACCTGTAGAGTGGGCCGTGTGCTCCCCATACCACAATCTATTAAAAGTTGTGGGTCAGGTTAACTCCATGATACACTTTGGGGTTCTCTAAACCCTGGCTCATAACAGATGGGTCTGACTAGGCGTGTCAGGTTTATGGTTTAAATACTGTTCTATGCAAATGAATGAGCAAGTTAAGAACAAATCACTTCCAGATCATGAGGCCCAAGAGAAAGTAGAAAAGATCAACTCTCAAAGGTTGACCATGTCCTCTCGGGACAGTGTTAGTGACAAGTAACATTCATGCCACATAAGTGCCAGGCAATGTTAATCACCAAGAGAGAATCTACCCATCTCCCCTTGACGTTCAACACAATTGCCATCATTGAATCCCCCCAAATCAACATCCTGGGGGTTACCATTGACTAGAAACTGATCTGGTCTATCCATAGAAATACTGTGGCTACAAAATCAAGGAATCCTGCAGCGAGTAATTCACATCATGACTCCCCAAAGCCTGTCCACCATCTAAAGGCACAAGTTAGGGGCAGCAGGGTAGCATGGTGGTTAGCATAAATGCTTCACAGCTCCAGGGTCCCAGGTTCGATTCCCGGCTGGGTCACTGTCTGTGTGGAGTCTGCACGTCCTCCCCCTGTGTGCGTGGGTTTCCTCCGGGTGCTCCGGTTTCCTCCCACAGTCCAAAGATGTGCGGGTTAGGTGGATTGGCCATGCTAAATTGCCCGTAGTGTCCTAATAAAAGTAAGGTTAGGGGGGGTTGTTGGGTTACGGGTATAGGGTGGATACGTGGGTTTGAGTAGGGTGATCATGGCTCGGCACAACATTGAGGGCCGAAGGGCCTGTTCTGTGCTGTACTGTTCTATGTTCTATGTTCTAAGTCAGGAGTGTAATGGAATACTCTCCACTTGCCTGCATGAGTGCTGTTCCAACAAGACTCAAGAAGCTCGACATCGCAGTCCGCTTGATTGGCACGCCATCCACCACCTTAAACATTCACTCCCTCCACCACTGACACACAGTGGCAGCCGTGTGTACCATCTACAAGATGCCAGTGCAGCAACCCTCAAGCCTCCTTCAACAGCACCTTTCAAATTTGCCACCTCTACCACTTCGAAGAACAAGGGCAGCAGCCAAATGGGAACACCACCACCTGCAAGTTCTCCTCCAGGTCACACACCATCCTGACTGGGAAATATATCAACATTCCTTCACTATCGCTGGGTCAAAATCCTGGAACATCCTCCCAAATAGCACTGAGGGTGTACCTACACCACATGGAGTGCAGCGGTTCAAGAAGGCGACTCACCCACCACCTTCTCAAGGGCAATTAGGGATGGGTAACATGCTGACCCGTGGTCAATGATACCCACATCCTATGAAGGTACACAAGAGGCCTTCAGACACCGCTTTTATATTTCGTAAAATTCTGTACAATCTCACGCAGATACTGAAATAATAACAGAAAATGCTGGAAATACTCAGCAGGTCAGGCAGTATCTGTGGAGAGAGAAACAGAGTTAACGTTTCAGGACAATGACCTTTCATCAGAACTGGGAAAGGTTTGAAATGTAACAATTTAAAACAAATGAAAGGGAGGAGGATGGGAAAGAGAACAGAAGGGAAGGGCTGTGATCGAGTAGAAGACAGGAGAGATTGGCAAAAGAGTTTTTTTTAAATAAATTTAGAGTACCCAATTATTATTTTTTTCCCAATTAAGGGGCAATTTTATGTGGCCAATCCACCTAACCTGCACATCTTTGGGTTGTGGGGATGAAACCCACACAGACACGAGGAGAATATGCAAACTCCACACAGACAGTGATCTGGGACCGTGATTGAACCTGGGTCCTCAGCGCTGTAGGTAGCAGTACTAACCACCGCGCCACTGTGCCACCCGATTGGCAAAAGCCTTGATGGTGAAATGTAATGGTTCAAGTAAAGATACAAAATATGAGACTAGAGTAGGTGTGAATGGCAGCATGATAGCCAACTGCTGCCCAAGAGCAAAAACAGAAAAAAAGAGAGAAAAAAATGAAACCCGCTGAGAAAAATGAAACAAAATAGGGGCAGAGGTTATGATCACAAATTGTTGTTGCGCCATTTGTTCATTTGAAAGATGAGTCGCTGTTCCTCAGGTTTAAGTATTATTGGAACACAGCAGGAGGCCAAGGACAGGGAGATCGGGGTGGGAGCAAGATGGAAAATAGGCTGGAAGTTTCAGGTCAAGCTTGCAGGCTGAATGGTAATGCTCCACAAAGCAGTCACCTAATTTGTGTTTAACATTCCGGGAGACCACATGATGAGTAAAGAATGCAACATGTTACATTGAAAGAGGTGCATGTGAACTGCTGCCGCAAGGAGCTGTCAATCATAGCAAGAGTGTTTCTAAAGATTGTAGTTCGTATCAAAGCAGGGTAATGGAGGTACATTCAAGCATGAAGGGAAAGGTCAATTAACAATCCACCAAGCAGCTGTCTCTGGAGTAATAAAACTGTCAATCACTGGCTAATGCAATGTATTGCTGCATGAAATTGAATGGAAGATTTGCTTTTCAAAGGCTGCAAAGGGATTTCAAGCCCTTTGAAGTGTACTGGGCTTTTGAGGAAGCCTAATGTGATATCCTGTAAGGGACTTACGAGGTGGGAATGATTATCTTCCCCGTGGTTCTTGTGGAGTACAAGATCCCCTGCTGAGGTGCAGGGAAGCTCCATTTAGCATTGTATAAAAGGTCAGCCAGTAAGGCACCGAACAGTGAGAGACCCAGTAGAGATCTACCGGGAAGTGTATGTATCGTGATTGTAAATCAATCAAAGTCCTTTATTTCACTTCCCATGTCCTTAGTAAGCCTCTGATACTTATAACAGCTGCAGCTTTAAACACTTGTCTGAGGCAATGCATGTTAGGGAAGGGTAAATGAAATGGCAGTCTTCCTGCCTGGACTGCTCTTCAGCTTTCAGTGGGGTCTCTGGTGGGGGTCAGGGGGTGGTCTATGTCAGGGGTCTCATTGGGGATTCTGAAGGAGGTGCTGTGGGGACAGTATTTGCATCTTCCCACCGGCGTGGGGCAAGTAGCTGGCTGCCATCGCCGGCGAGGAACTGGAGTGTCGTCCGATACATGATTCTCCACCAGATCGGGAAACCCGCTACCCGGCAGGCAGTGGAGAATCCACCCCCACATTGCTGTGGTTCTGGAGTCACATGTAGGCCAGACCAGTTCAGGTGAGGATGGCAGATTTGATGATTGTTTCATGGTCTGAAGTTCCAGTTGTATTACTGGAGTTTGAACCCATGTCCCTGAGCAGATGGAGTCCCAGATTTCCCATCCATTTTCTGTGAAAAAGATTCTTCCTAAATTCCCTCCCAAACAGCCCAGGCCGAAGGTTAAGTGTGGGTCCTTTTTTCTTGATTTCTCCATCTGAGGTACGAATATCTCTGCATCCTCGCCAATCCAATCCTTTCGTTATGTTAAATATGGGATTGCTGCCAGTGTCTTTGAAATCATATTCCACAATTCTGTCCATTTTGATCTGAAATCTAGTGGCCTTTCCCTGCAGCATGAAAATAAGTCGAGTGCAGTGGGACGTGAGCGCATTGTAATCAGACAACAGGTTTACCCAGGCCTGGGACTCAGCAGTTACTCAAAGGTTAATCTGGTTTAATCACCAAGATTTCAGGTCCACCATCGAGAAGACCCGGTACTGTGCAATCTGATTGACCATATCAGATATGCGTGGGAGGGGGTACGCGCCGAGCTGCATGTACCGATTGATGGTCTGACTGTAGTCAACGACCATCCTGTTTTTCTGCCCAGTTTTCACCACTTCCAATTGGGCTCCCCAGGGGCTGTTGCTGGCCTCGATAATACCTTCCCGTAGCAGCCGCTGGACCTCAGACCTGATGAAGGTCCTGTCCTGGGCGCTGTACCGTCTGCTCCTGGTGGCGACGGGTTTGAAATCCGGGGTGAGGTTCACAAACAAGGAAGGTGGGTCGACCTTAAGGGTCGTGAGGCTGCATACAATAAGGGGTGGTAGGGGCCCGCCAAATTTCAAGATTAGGCTTTGGAGATTGCACTGGAAGTCCAGACCAAGTAGCAATGCAGTGCAGAGATTGGGGAGGACATAGAGCCGGAAGCCGCTGAACTCTATGTCCTGGATGGTGATGGTGGTAGTACAGTACCCCCGGATCTCCACGGAGTGGGTTCCGGAGGCCAGGGAGATTCTCTAGTTGGTGGGGTGGACCGTGAGGGAGCAGCGCCTTACCGTATTGGGGTGGATGAAGCTCTCAGTGCTCCCGGAGTCCAGAAGGCACGAAACCTTGTGCCCGTCGACCTTCACTGTCGTCGACGTGGTCACGAGGTTGTGCGGTCGTGACTGGTCGATCGTGACGGAGGCCAGGCGTGGCTGGTCGGTGGCAGTTGCAGGCGATGAGCGGCCCGATGAGGTGTCTGATGAGCAGGGATCCTGAAGCGGGGAAGATGGTGGCGCCCACAAGCTGGACGTGTCCTGAGGGGGGCAAGATGGCGGCGCCCACGGGCCGCACGTGTTGTGAGGGGAGCAAGATGGCGGCACTCATGGGCCGTACGTGGGGGGTGCCGGGGCAACAGCGAAGACCGAGCTTGCCTGGCACACAGCAGCAAAATGGCCTTTCTTACCACAGGCCTTGCAGAGCGCGCTCCGTGCCGGGCAGCGTTGTCGGGGGTGTTTTGACTGTCCGCAGAAGTAACATTTGGGTCCCCCGGAGTTGTGCGGTTGCCTTGCGGCGCAGGCCTGGGGGAGGTCGCTGACTGGGTGCACGGTCGGGTGTTCGCTGGCGGGGTCCACGATGTCGTGGGCCGAGCGGTCGGGTGCATACGTCTGTATATTGCGTGAGGTGACCGTGCGCGAGGGCGCTAGTTTCTTGGTCGCTGCGAGGTCGAGGGTAGCCCCTTCTAAGAGTCGCTGGCAGATGTAGGCCGACTCTATGCCTGTAACAAACGCGTCTCTAAGTAGCAGGTCAGAATGTTCAGCGGCCGAAACGGCCTGGCAATCGCAGACTCTCACTAGGAGTTGCAGTGCACACCAGAAATCCTCCACAGACTCACTGGGGAGTTGATGCCGCATGGCGAGGAGGTGCCTGGCGTAGGTCTTGTTGGTCTGCTGCGTGTAGTTCTCCTTCAGTAGCGTAGTTCGGTGCGTCCCGGATGAGGGGATGATCTCTGAGCTCAGCCTCGTGTACAGGATCTGGAGCTTCTGTGCCTCTGAGGGTGGTTCAGTTGCAGATCCTATGTATGCCTCGAAGCAAGCTAGCCAATGTGCTGAAGTCTGCTTGAGGGTGCAGCTGCGGGCGATCAGGCTTGATGCGGAGGTCCATCATTTAAAAATCTCTACGTAATAAATTGATGCACTATCAATTACGACGAGACGAGAACAGAGAGTAATCGAGGCTTTATTACACAGAGATGTGAAGCCTCCCGTAGCTGCTGCCGAAATGGCTGCAGCTCGGTGAGACCACACATTTATACTCCGCCTACTGGGCGGAGCCAGCAGGCAGGGATCTACCCCCATACCTGTACTACAGGTCCTGACCGTAATACCCTCGTATGCAGTATACGATACAACAGTGGTGACTACCACATCCAGTTTCATAGTCATTCATGGTATTGTCTATTATGCGATTTCTTGCCTGAATCAAACAACTCCATTTTGAACCTAGGCTAACATGTTGCACTCTGTCTTGTAAGAATTTGCATGCCTCCTGTCCCACTTTTTTCTAAAATGGAGAGGCTGATTGAAACAATCACCATTCCTGCTTCAAGGAAAAAGTCAACTTTAGTAGGACCAGAAAATCCAGAAGGATCAATGGGTGCTGGCTGCAAGTATGTAAGGAATGTGTGCAAGCTAAAGGCGCATTCTGTGCATTCATATGTTCCTTAGATTAGAACACTTTAGCTAGACACTGCAGCAATAGTTATTGAACTGGGGAAATACTCAAGGTACGTTTCACAGGTGAATACAATCTTCTCTACGGCACCCACTCAGCTTGATATCTCAAACCCTCTTACATGGGTGGCCTGTTGTATGAAGCTGTGTGCCTGAGTCAGCAAAATACAAGAGCATAAGAAATCGTAGCAAGTTTTTAAAAATAAATTTAGAGTACCCAATTATTTTTTTCCCAATTAAGGGACAATTTAGTGAAGCCAATCCACCTAACCTGCACATCTTTGCGTTGTGGGAGGGAACCCAAGGAAAAATGGGGAGAATGTGCAAACTCCACACGGACAGTGACCCAGAGCCGGGATCGTACCCGGGTCCTCGGCGCCATGAGGCAGCAGTGCTATGCACTGCGCCACCATGCAGCCCTAGAAATAGGAGCAAGTTAACGATTCAGCCCCTCCAGACTACAGCACCATTCAATATGGCTGAGCTTTTAGCCCAACTCCACTTTCCTGCTGCCCCACTCCCGTACCCATGATTCCTTAGTGTTCAAAAGATCTGTTGGTCTCAGCCTTGAATGTACTCACTGACGGGGAATTCACAGACCCTGGAATTGAGAATTCCAAAGATTCATGAATGATCAACATTTCCTTTTATCTCATTCCTAAATGGCTATCGCCTATCCCCTGGAACATCTCAATCCAGTCAGGAAAACAGCTTCACAGCAACTTGCAAAATTGGGAAGCCAAGCTCTACTCTGAAGACTTGGGCAATCCAGCAGGAAGTGCTGCACTGCTGGACAAGGTGATCAACTATCCTTTCCTTTACACCATTGTCCCATATCTCAGTCCACTGTCCATTTGTCCCAGACTGCAACTGTTTTAATTGAAGCAAATAAACTAAAATAAATAAACAGAGGGCCAAATTAAAAGTGGTAGTCTCTTGAAGAGGCATTGCCTTCAACAAAAACTGAGAGCAAATTAAACTTAAGACGTCAAAGCAAGCTGTGATTAAAAGGGTCGATAAAGCACCATTACGGTGCCACCGAGCACGGAACATCTTGATGGCGCCTGTGGACACTGCAAGCTCCCTCTTCAGGGACACTCAGCCGTGAATGCAGCCTCAGAAGAGGGGCAGACAGGCAGGTTGGATGACACCCTCGATCGCCCGCTGCCTGGACCTGTTAATAGCAAGATGGCCAGGCTCAGGAGCAGGTTCATGAGGAGATCCTCCTCCTGCACCGGGAGATCAAGAGCATGGGCTGACGTGCAAACGAAACAACAACAAAAGGTTTTTCAAGGAGGACATCGAGTGGCGACATAGAATCATAGAATTTACAGTGCAGAAGGAGGCCATCCGGCCCATCGAGTCTGCACCAGCCCTTACAAAGAGCACCCTACTCAAGCCCACGTATCTACCCTATCCCCATAACCCCATAATTTCAAGAGATGAAATTGCAGAGCCGTTGGCAATGATCTTTTTGTCCTCACTGTCAACAGGGGTGGTACCAGAGGATTAGAGAGTGGCGAAGGTCGTGCCCCTGTTCAAAAACGGGAATAGGGATAACCCTGGGAATTACTTGCCAGTTAGTCTTACTTCGGTGGTAGGCAAAGTAATGGAAAGGGTACTGAGGGATAGGATTTTTGAGCATCTGGAAAGGTATTGCTTGATTAGGGATAGTCAACATGGATTTGTGAGGGGTAGGTCTCGCCTCACAAGGCTTATTGAATTCTTTGAGGAGGTGACCAAGCATGTGGATGAAGGTAAAGCAGTGGATGTAGTGTACATGGATTTTAGTAAGGCATTTGATAAGGTTCCCCATGAGGCTTATGCAGTAAGTAAGGAGGCATGGGATAGTGGGAAATTTGGCCAGTTGGATAACGAACTGGCTAACCGATAGAAGTCAGAGAGTGGTGGTGGATGGCAAATATTCAGCCTGGAGCCCAGTTACCAGCGGCGCACCACAGGGATCAGTTCTGGGTCCTCTGCTGTTTGTGATGTTCATTAATGACTTGGATGAGGGAGTTGAAGGGTGGGGCAGAAAATTTGCAGACGATACGAAGATTGGTGGAGTTGTGGATAGTGAGGAGGGCTGTTGCCGGCTGCAAAGAGACATAGATAGGATGCAGAGCTGGGCTGAGAAGTGGAAGATGGAGTTTAACCCTGAAAAGTGTGAGGTTGTCCATTTTGGAAGGACAAATATGAATGCGGAATACAGGGTTAACGGTAGGGTTCTTGGCAATGTGGAGGAGCAGAGAGATCTTGGAGTCTATGTTCATAGATCTTTGAAAGTTGCCACTCAAGTAGAGCTGTGAAGAAGGCCTATGGTGTGCTAGCGTTCATTAGCAGAGGGATTGAATTTAAGAGCTGTGAGGTGATGATGCAGCTGTACAAAACTTTGGTAAGGCCACATTTGGAGTACAGTGTGCTGTTCTGGTCGCCTCATTTTAGGAAAGATGTGGAAGCTTTGGAAAAGGTGCAAAGGAGATTTACCGGGTTGTTGCCTGGAATGGAGAGTAGGTCTTACGAGGAAAGGTTGAGGGTGCTAGGGCTTTTCTCATTAGAACGGAGGAGGATGAGGGGCGACTTGATAGAGGTTTATAAGATGATCAGGGGAATAGATAGAATAGACAGTCAGAGACTTTTTCCCCAGGTGGAACAAACCATTGCAAGGGGACATAAATATAAGGTGAATGGTGGAAGATATAGGGGGGTGATGTCTGAGAGGTAGGTTCTTTGCCCAGAGAGCAGTGAAATGAAATGAAAATCGCTTATTGTCACGAGTAGGCTTCAAATGAAGTTACTGTGAAAAGCCCCTAGTCGCCACATTCCAGTGCCTGTTCGGGGAGGCTGTTATGGTAATCGAACCGTGCTGTGGCTTGCCTTGGTCTGCTTTCAAAGCCAGTGATTAGCCTTGTGAGCTAAACAGCCCCTTGGGGGCATGGAATGCACTGCCTGTGGAAGAAGTTGAGTCGGAAACATTAGGGACCTTCAAGCGTCTATTGGATAGGTATATGGATTACGATAGAATAATGGAGTGTAGATTAATTTGTTCTTCAGGGCACCACGGTAGCATTGTGGATAGCACAATTGCTTCACAGCTCCAGGGACCCAGGTTCGATTCCGGCTTGGGTCACTGTCTGTGTGGAGTCTGCACATCCTCCCCGTGTGTGCGTGGGTTTCCTCCGGGTGCTCCGGTTTCCTCCCACAGTCCAAAGATGTGCAGGTTAGGTGGATTGGCCATGATAAATTGCCCTTTGTGTCCAAAATTGCCCTTAGTGTTGGGTGGGTTTTCTGGGTTATGGGGATAGGGTGGAAGTGTTGACCTTGGGTAGGGTGCTCTTTCCAAGAGCCGGTGCTGACTCGATGGGCTGAATGGCCTCCTTCTGCACTGTAAATTCTATTATAATCTATGATTAATCTAAGACAAAGGTTCGGCACAACATCGTGGGCCGAAGGGCCTGTTCTTTGCTGTATTTTTCTATGTTCTATGTTTAACCCAGTAACCCCCACTTAATCTTTTTTGACACTAAGGGCAATTTAGCATGGCCAATCCACCCGCACATCTTGGTACTGAGGGAGGAAACCGGAGCACCCGGAGGAAACCCACGCAGACACGGGAAGAACATGCAGACTTCACACAGACAGTGACCCAAACCGGGAATCGAACCTGGGACCCTGGAGCTGTGAAGCAACTGTGCTAATCACCGTGCTACCGTGCTGCCCAAGTAGGTGAAGGTCGCACGTTAGGCGTATCCTGCCAGTGTCTTTGTTTTTTGGATCTGTATGCCCAGTCTCAGGGGTTCTTTTTGGATGAGATGGTGTGGGAAGTCATAAGGAGTTGGTGAAATGTCGATGTTTCAGAAGAAAGGTCAGGGGCAGGGTGACACGTGGCGCAGTGGTTAGCACTGGGACTATGGAGCTAAGGACCCAGGTTTGAATCCCGGCCCTCGGTCACTGTCCGTGTGGAGTTAGAACATAGAACATAGAACAGTACAGCACAGAACAGGCCCTTCGGCACTTGAGCTTTGTCCGAAACCAAGATCAAGCTATCCCACTCCCTGTCATTCTGGTGTGCTCCATGTGCCTATCCAATAACCGCTTGAAAGTTCCTAAAGTGTCCGACTCCACTATCACAGCAGGCAGTCCATTCCACACACTAATCATTCTCTGAATAAAGAACCTACATCAGACATCCCTCCTATATTTCCCATCCTGAACCTTGTAGTTATGCCCCCTTGTAACAGCTACATCCACCCGAGGAAATAGTCTCTGAAAGTCCATTCTTTCTATCCCCCTCATCATCTTATAAACCTCTATTAAGTGGCCTCTCATCCTCCTCCGCTCCAAAGAGAAAAGCCCTAGCTCCCTCAACCTTTCCTCATAAGACAAACTCTCCAAACCAGGCAGCATCCTGGTAAATCTCCTTTGCACCCTTTCCAATGCTTCCACATCCCTCCTATAATGAGGTGACCAGAACTGCACACAATATTCCAAATGTGGTCTCACCAGGGTCCTGTACAGTTGCAACATAACGGCTCTTAAACTCAAGCCCCCTGTTAATAAACGTTAACACACTATAGGCCTTCTTCACGGCTCTATCCTCTTGAGTGGCAACCTTCAGAGATCTGTGGACATGAACCCCAAGATCTCTCTGTTCCTCCGCATTCCTCAGAGTCTGCCGTTGACCCTGTAATCCGCATTCAAATTTTTTCTACAAAATGAATCACCTCGCACTTATCAGGGTAAAACTCCATCTGCCATTTTTCGGCCCAGCTCTGCATCCTATCAATGTCTCTTTGCAGCCTACAACAGCCCTCCACCTCATCCACTACTACACCAATCTTGGTATCATCAGCAGATTTACTGACCCACCCTTCAGCCCCCTCCTCCAAGCCATTGATAAAAATCACAAATAGCAGAGGACCCATCACTGATCGCTGTGGTACATCACTGGTAACTGGGGCGAAATTCTCCGACCCCATGCAGCTGAAAATCCCGCCCCCGCCGTGGCAGAAATTCTCTGCCACCCGGGAATTGGCGGGTGGGGGAATCACCCCACGACGATCGGCGAGCCCCCTGCGGCGATTCTCCAGCCCACGACGGCCCGAAGTCCCGCCGCTGGGAGGCCTCCCCCGTCGCCGAGCTTTGAACCACCTCTGGTGGCGGCGGGATCGGTGGCGCGAGCGGGCCCCCGGGGTCCTGGCACGCTGACTTCACCACCGGTGCATGCGCGAACCGGCAAAGGCCTTTTGGCCAGCTCCGGCGGCGGGCGTCAAAGGCCGCTGGTGCCGATTTTGGCGCCAGTTGGCGTGGTGCCAACCACTCCGGCGCGGGCCTAGCCCCCCAAAGGTGTGGAGAATTCCGCACCTTTGGGGAGGCCCGACGCCGGTGTGGTTGGCACCACTGCCCTACGCCGGCACCCCCCACCCTGCCGGGTAGAGGAGAATCCCGCCCCTGGTCTCCAGTCTGAAAGTTTTCTGAAATGTTTGCACATTCGCCCGTGTCTGCGTGCTTTTCATCCCCACAACCCAAAGATGTGCAGGTTAGGTGGATTAACCACGCTAAATTGCCCCTTAATTGGAAAAGAAAAATAATTGAATACTCTAAATTGGAAAATAAAGGAAGATCAGTGAAAGAAGGTGGCGAGCGAAAGTCCGCCAGCGAGCGTTGCTGTGAGTCCAGCAGGAGGAAAGATGGTGGGGCCTATTTCATCGAGTCGGACTGCTCCCATCACGGTTGAGACTCTAACCGCAGTGGTGTTGGGGAGTTTGAAAGGCTGTTCACCAAATGTTTAGAGGTGCTTCGGAGTGAAATAATGGCTTCACTGAAAGAATGGGTGAAAGAGGTGCTTGCCCCAATAAAGGTTGCATTAATGAAGATGTTGATGGAGATGTGGGAGCAAGGAGAGAAGATGAAGGGGCTGGAGCATAGAGATCAGTTCACCTTGATGGGTGAGGAGCTGTGGAAGGTGGCGGAGGTCAATAAAGGGCTATGGTGGGCAGCATGGTGGCAGTGATTGGCAGTGAATGTGCAACCTCCACAAGGACAGTGACCCGGGGCCGGGATCAATCCCAGATCCTCGGCGCCATGAGGGAGCAGTGCTAACCACTGCACCACCGTGCCACACTCATTCGGGGTTTTATTGTATGGCTCAGGGAGTGCCGATTTTGACGGGCAAGCGGTTGAGGTTCCAGATGGTGAAGGTGGTGGCAGATCAGGGGAACAGGTATGTGATGTAACGGGTACGTTAGAGGGGAAGTTAATGCCTTTGGTATGCAGACATGCCCCGAATTGGGACGATGCGGGGTGAGTGTTTGTGAGGGGGGGGGGGGGGGGGGGGGGGGGCATTGGAACACAGAACTGGAGCTGAGGGTGGACAGGTCCCAGCTACGCACGCTGACCCCTGTCGGGGGGGGGTCGAAGGCATTGTGCGGGTTTATGAGGGAGATGGGGGAGGTTGACCTATGGAGATTTTCACACCCGAGAGATCGGGAGTATTTGTTTTTCTCCCTGGTGCACAAGGTGTTCTCAAGGAGTGACTTTTTTATGGTGGGGAAGGCGCTGTAGGCTGGAATTAAGAGAGCAGAGTATTCGGCAATTGTGATCTCGGATCACGCTCCGCGCTGGATGGACGTGGTATTAGAGAAGGGGTGGCCCAGAAGCCATGGGTGGAGGATGGATGTGGGTCTGTTGGCGGACCGGAATTTCTGTGACAAGGTAGGGAAGGTGATTGAGGAGTATGTGGGGTTCAATTGCACAGGGAAGGTCTCACCGTTAGTGGATTGGGAGGCCCTGAAGGCAGTGGTGAGGAAGGAGGTGATCCCATTTAAGCAGAAGGTGGATAAAGAGGAGATGTTGGAGAGGTCGGAGTGCCAATGGTTGATGGAAGAGATTTTGGAGGTGGATGGGAGGTATGTGGGGAACTCAGATCCCCAGATGCCCCTGGCAAAGAGGAAGGAGTTGCAGGTGAAATTTGACCTGCTGACCACGGGGGAAGCGGTGCATTGGTTGAGAAGGGTGAGAGGGCCCTCTATGAGTATGGGGAGAAGGTGGGTCGCATGACAGGTCAGCTTCGCGGGCAGGCTGCGGCTAGGGAGATAGTTTAGATTCAAGATAGGACGGGGGAGTTGCGGGTGGCTCCGGAGCAGATTAACAGGTGTTTCAGGAATTGTATAGGGACTTTTGTAAGTCGGAGCCACCAGAGGAGGAGCGGGAGAATAGGGAATGTTTGCGGTGGGTTAGAGTGCCTGAAGTTGGGTGAAGTGGAGACGACAGGGCTTGAGGAGCCGGTGGGAGTAAAGGAAGTGAAGGCAGCAATCGGGAAGATGCAGTCAGGGAAGGCGGTGGGACCGGATGGGTTCCTGGTTTAATTTTACAAGAAATTTAAGGCTAGGCCGGTGCTATTGTTGGTGGAAATTTTCGAGGACGCGATGGTCAGGGGGGTCTTGCCAAAAACAGTGGGACAGGCCACCACCGCGTTGCTCCTGAAGAAGGATTAGGATGGGCAGCATGGTGGCACAGTGGGTAGCATTGCTGCCTCATGGCGCTGAGGTCCCAGGTTCGATCCCGGCCCTGGGTCACTGTCCATGTGGAGATTGCACATTCTCCACGTCTTTGCGGGGTTTCGCCGTCACAACCCAAAAAATGTGCAGGGTAGGTGGATTAGCCACACTAAATTGCCCCTTATTTGGAAAAATTTAATTGGATACTCTAAATTTATTTTAAAAAAGGATTAGGACACGGTGGAGTGTGGGTGTTACAGGCCCATATCTCGACTGAATGTGGATGCCAAGATATTGGCAAAGGTGCTGGCATTAAAGTTGGAGGTCTGCCTTCTGAGGGTGATTGGGGAGGCAATGAATGTGAGGCAGCTGCTGAATGTGATCCTTTCTCTGGCAGAGGGAAGGGAGTTGGAAGTGGTGCTTGCATTAGATGCGGAGAAGGCAGTTGTTCTTTGAAGGTAGCAACACAAGTGGACAACGTAGTCAAGAAAGCATATGGAATGCTTGCCTTCATTGGACGGGGCATCGAGTATAAAAACTGGCAAGTCATGCTACAGTTGTATAGAACCTTGGTAAGACCGCACTTGGAATATTGTGCACAGTTCTGATGGCCACACTGCCAGGAGGATGTGGAGGCTTTGGAGAGGGTGCAGAGGAGATTTACCAGGATGTTGCCTGGTCTGGAGGGTGTTAGTTATGTGGAGAGGCTTCAGCCTACATGATTATAGCTTCAGCCTACAAGATACAAAGAGGCTACAAGCTTATGATGGGCATGGATAGAGTGGATGGGCACGCACTTTCCCAGGTTGGAGGGGTCAGCCACCAGGGGGCATAGGTTTAAAGTCCGTCGGCAAAGTTTAGAGGAGATGTGTGAGGCACGTTTTTTACGCAGAGGGTAGTGAGTGCCTGGAACGCGTTGCCAGGGGAGGTTGTTGACGGCGTTCAAAAGGCATCTTGACAAACACATGGATAGGATAGGCATAGAGGGATATGGCACAAGGAAGTGCTGAGGGTTTTGGCAAAGAGTGGTATCATAACCGGTACCGGTTTGGAGGGCCGAAGGGCCTGTTCCTGTGCTGTGTTGTTCTTTGTTCTTTGATCAAGTGGAGTTATCTGATTGCGGTGTTGGAGAAGTTTGGGATTGGGCCTAAGTTTGTGGCATGTGTGCAGCTGTTATATAAGGAGCCGATGGTGAGCTTGCGCAAGAATGACATGAAATCAGGGTATTTTTCATTGCACTGGGGAACAAGACAGGGCGCTCCATTCCCCCCTTCTGTTTGCTTTGGCCATTTGGCAATTTGGCCATTGGTTTGCAACATAGGGTGTCTTTGTACACAGATGACTTTGTTGTTATACATTTCAGAGGTCGGCTCCTCCGTGGGGGACATAATGGGCTTGCTTCAAAGATTTGGGACGTTCTCTGGATATAAGCTGAATTTGGGGAAATGTAAGTTCTTTGTGGTTTCTTCTCCAGGACGGGAGCCGGGGGCCAGGGCGGGGTGTTGTTATTCCCTCTGGCAGAGTCCCACTCTACATATCTGGAGGTGCAGGTGGCCCAGGACTGGGCAGGTCTTCGGAAATTCAATCTCTCTAGCTTGGTTGGGCGGGTGAAGGCAAATTTGTCGAGGTGGGGTAATCTTCCTCTGTCATTGGCGGCCGGGAACAGGCGGTGAAGATGAACATGCTTCTTGCTTTTGTTTCAGTGCCTGCTGGTCTTTTTGCCGAAGGCCCTTTTTTAAGGGGGTGCATAGGCTGATCTCTGTTTTTCTGGGCGGGGAAGGTGGCCAAGATAAGGAAGGTGACACTGTAGAGGGGATGGCAGTCGGGGTTGGGCCTCCCAAATCTGATGTACTATTATTGGGCGGCAAATGCAGAGATGGTTCAGGGATGGAACAGGGAGGTGGGGGCTTTGTCGTTAAGGTTGGAGGGGGTCGGTGTTGCCGGTGCTGGCAAAGGCACCATTACCGAATGGCCCCAGGAAAGTATTGGGTCAGTCCGATGGTGGTGGCCATGCTGAAGGCAGTTTCGGCAACATTTTAGGTTGAGAACGGGGTCGGGGGAAAATCACGGATTTGAGCCGGGGAGGATGGATGCAAGGTTCCGAGGATGGGAAGGGAAGGGGATTACGGAGTTGAAGGATTTGTTTCTGGGAGGGCAGTGTGCGAGTTTGAAGGAGCTGAATGAGAAGTTTGGGGTGGGGTGAGAGCTTCCGGTACATTCCGGTGCAGGACTTTGCGATGAAGGTCTTCCTGATGAGTGATGGAGTCTACAAGAGTTGGGTTTGTTAATTGTGCATTTTGGAGAGTTGCTTACCTTCGACTTTGAGTGAGGGATGGGGGCACGAGGGAGGGAAAGTTTTGGGTGGGTGGGGGTTTTTTGTGTTGGGTGGGTTTGTTGTAAAATGTTGAAAAATTGGAATAAAAATACTTTTTAAAAAGGGGCTGGATCCTCCGTGTCTGAGACTAAGTGCTGACGCCGGCGTGGGAACCGTGGTGCTTTACAACAGCTGCACCGATTCAGCTACTATAAATGTATTGGCACCATCGCCACATGGAACATAACCGGTTGCATGCGAAACGGCACCAGATTTACTGGGTCCATGATTGGCGCACGTGAGGCTCACACACTGCAGCCGCACTTAAACGACCCATCACCCCACACACACCGTCCCAGTCAACAAGATGGCTGGAAGGAGGGAAGCGCCATGGTTCAGGGACGCTGAGCTGGACACCCTCCTGGATGCTGTGGAGGAGAGAATGATGACCGTGTACCCGGGCCTGGGAGGAAGGCCGCCAGGCGCCGACATTCGCCGTGCCTGGGCGCAGGTGGCAGAGGCGGTCAGCACGTGGGCAACATTGTCCACACTGGCATCCAGTGTACGATCTCCTCAGGGCGGCCAGGGTGAGTCGGCTGCTCCGTGCCCCTGGCACTAACTCCGTCCCCTCACACAACCGTAACCCCCCCCGGTAGGGCCAAACCCCCATCCTGCCCCACATGCCAGCACCCATGCCAGCTGCAATGGCCGGGTGCCCTGGCCACTGAGGCCACCATCTACCCAACCCTGGGCTACTTGCACCGGACTGTCTAATGGTGTCGATGTATGTGTTTCACCCCCCCCCCACCCTCAAGAGAAGGCCGCGCACAACTGTCAGGAGTGGGAGAAGACCGGAGGGGGACCATCAGAACTGCGGCCCCTCACCATGCCCAAGCAGAGGGCACTGGACATGGTCGGTGGCCCGGAGGCAAGGGAGGTCGCCGAGGTGCAGTGAGGCCCCGCTTAGTTTTTTAAAATAAATTTAGAGTACCCAATTAATTTTTTCCAATTAAGGGGCAATTTAGTGTGTTCAATCCACCTACCTTGCACATCTTTGGGTTGTGGGGGCGAAACCCACGCAAACACGGGGAGTAGAGATAACCCCGGTAACTATAGGCCGGTGAGCCTAACGTCTGTGGTGGGCAAGGTCTTGGAGAGGATTATAAAAGATACGATTTATAATCATCTAGATAGGAATAATATGATTAGGGATAGTCAGCATGGTTTTGTGAAGGGTAGGTCGTGCCTCACAAACCTTATCGAGTTCTTTGAGAAGGTGACTGAACAGGTAGACGAGGGTAGAGCAGTTGATGTGGTGTATATGGATTTCAGTAAAGCGTTTGATAAGGTTCCCCACGGTCGGCTATTGCAGAAAATACGGAGGCTGGGGATTGAGAGTGATTTAGAGATGTGGATCAGAAATTGGCTAGTTGAAAGAAGACAGAGAGTGGTAGTTGATGGGAAATGTTCAGAATGGAGTTCAGTTACGAGTGGCGTACCACAAGGATCTGTTCTGGGGCCGTTGCTGTTTGTCATTTTTATAAATGACCTAGAGGAGGGCGCAGAAGGATGGGTGAATAAATTTGCAGACGACACTAAAGTCGGTGGAGTTGTAGACAGTGCGGAAGGATGTTGCAGGTTACAGAGGGACATAGATAAGCTGCAGAGCTGGGCTGAGAGGTGGCAAATGGAGTTTCATGTGGAGAAGTGTGAGGTGATTCACTTTGGAAAGAATAACAGGAATGCGGAATATTTGGCTAATGGTAAAATTCTTGGTAGTGTGGATGAGCAGAGGGATCTCGGTGTCCATGTACATAGATCCCTGAAAGTTGCCACCCAGGTTGATAGGGTTGTGAAGAAGGCCTATGGTGTGTTGGCCTTTATTGGTAGAGGGATTGAGTTCCGGAGCCATGAGGTCATGTTGCAGTTGTACAAAACTCTAGTACGGCCGCATTTGGAGTATTGCGTACAGTTCTGGTTGCCTCATTATAGGAAGGACGTGGAAGCTTTGGAACGGGTGCAGAGGAGATTTACCAGGATGTTGCCTGGTATGGAGGGAAAATTCTTATGAGGAAAGGCTGATGGACTTGAGGTTGTTTTCGTTAGAGAGAAGAAGGTTAAGAGGTGACTTAATAGAGGCATACAAAATGATCAGAGGGTTAGATAGGGTGGACAGCGAGAGCCTTCTCCCGCGGATGGGGGTGGCTAGCACGAGGGGACATAGCCTTAAATTGAGGGGTAATAGATATAGGACAGAGGTCAGAGGTGGGTTTTTTACGCAAAGAGTGGTGAGGCCGTGGAATGCCCTACCTGCAACAGTAGTGAACTCGCCAACATTGAGGGCATTTAAAAGTTTATTGGATAAGCATATGGATGATAAGGGCATAGTGTAGGTTAGATGGCCTTTAGTTTTTTTTTCCACGTCGGTGCAACATCGAGGGCCGAAGGGCCTGTACTGCGCTGTATCGTTCTATGTTCTATGTTCTATGAATGTGCAAACTCCTCACGGACAGTGACCCAGAGCCGGGATCGAACCTGGGACCTCGGCGCCGTGAGACTGCAGTGCTACCACTGCGCCACCGTGCTGCCCTGGCCCCGCTTAGTTGCAGATCCCCATGACACATGTGTGGTCACCCCCTCCGCACACCCCTCACCCCCTCATCCCACACCCCCCCCACCCCCTCACTCTACACCCGCCTGTGGTGATATGCATCACTGTAAATACACAAGGGGTTAATGTAAATACATGTAGACTAGCTAGACATTAGAGGGAGCACCAGAGACAGGACACACAGACATTCAACCAATCAGCCAGTAAGATACGACACGACCAATGGGCATTCACGACACACACAGAGGTGACACTACCACAAGAGGGCATTACACCAACCCATATAAAAGGACACAGCACACATGATCTTCCTCTTTCCAGTGGAGACACTTAGTGTGTACACAGGGTTGATTGAACACATCACACCCACCACCTGGATTGTAGCAGACTGGTTCGTCAGTCTAAGTAGCTATTGCAGGATTAACAGGAGAGTCGAATCCAAGTAGGAGAATTGTTAACAGTTTAAATAAACGTGTTAAAGCTATCTCCAAGTCTGAACCTTCCTTTGTCAGAGTCCACATCAAGGAAGCAGCTTATGCTACGTCAAGAGCATAACAAAACACCCCCCTCACCACACGCATCCCACCCCCCTCAATCCGTATCCTCCTCACCCCTCACCCCACACACTCCCACCCACTCAACCCCCACACCCCCTCACTCCACAGGCCCCACCACCCATCATCCCCCATAACCCCCTTGCCCCCCGCAGCCCACTGTCTAATCATACATGTCTCCTTGTGTCTTACAGGACCTGCTGGAGATGGTGTCAGCCCATCCGGAGCCCCCGACCCCCCCCAGCCAGTGCCAGAGCCGGTATCCCCCAGACGGCCGAGCACTGACAGGGAGAGCAGCCCGAACACTGAACACCAGCCCCCTTCCTGAGACTCAGGCCACCCTGCAGCTCGAGTCGGAGGAGGACACAGGCTTTCCGTCACAGTGTCTCCACCACACTCCACCATCCCAGAGACTATCACCTCAGTTGGACACATTAGTAAAGAGGCTCCTGGGACACTATCTGGTGCACAACACACATCGCATTTGGTACAGCAGGTGGAGGTAGGAGCAGCCGAGAGGCCGGTCGGAGGGCAGCCCGGCCCCAGGAACCAGCTGCCGTCCAGACGGTTCCCGGGCTCCTGGAACATCCAGTCCCAGCCACAGTGCAGGTGCAGGCAGAGACCCAGGGATTAGAGGAGGAGATGACGGCCAGCTTCCAGCACCTGCAGGCGCAGGTGGAGGAGTCCATCCATGTATAGGAGCAGAGGGTGGTTCCGGTCATGCGTGCCACCCAGGCCGAAACCGCACGGGTGACATCCATGGTGGAGGCATTGGGGGCAACGGTTTTGGCTATGGATCATTGTGTGCAGTCAGTGGCCGAGGCCCAGGACAGGGCTGCCCTCTCACAGGCAGCCATGTGCCAGAGCCACCTGGACATTGCAGCTGCGCCCGTCAGCATGGCCCAGTCACAGCAGGCCATGGCTGGGTACATCAGCAGCATTGCCCAGGCACTGGCCAGTGTTACGCCCAGTCCCAGAGGGAGGTGGCCCAGACCAGGAGGAGGTGGCCCAGTCACTGGCTGATGTGGCACAGTCGCAGCGTGATGTGGTGCAGTCCCAGATGGAGATGGTCCATTCACTGTGTTCCATGGCCACGAGCATTGCAGATCCTGGTCAAGACCAGAAGCTGGCCTCCAGGACTGGCAGCGCCAGGTTGGGGGGGGGGGGGGGGGGGGGGGCTCAGGGGATGGCTCTGCTCGCACATTCTCATGCTCAGGAACTGACTGAACTATCTGGCACTGCAGCTGATGTTGATTCTGACGTAGATTCATCATCCATCACGTTGTTGTGAAAGTCCTCTCTGGTTTCAAGAGCGTACAACGATTTCTTCTTAAAACCAACCCACCCTCTGTCTGTACAGTGTAGGAACGAGGTGCTACTTCTTCAAGTGCAGTGGCTTTTCTCAACCAATTGCCTGAATCTTTTTATATCACAATGTCATCACTACTCAGAGGTGGCAAAGTTCTCGACACTCTATCATAAAACTTCTTTTGTTCTGCTTTAATGTTTTGTATTTCCTGCAGTACCATTGCATTCCCCTCCTCCTTTTCCAAGTATGGAAGTGTGGTACGCAACCTTCTATTCATGAGTAACTCTGCTGGCAGTCTACCATCTGACAATGATAATATGACAATTTGTAACGTGATTTCTCAAGATATGGATCAGATTAACCATAAGACCATAAGACATAGGAGCTGAATTAGGCCACTCGGTCCATCGAGTCCGCTCCGCCAGTCAATCATAGCTATTTTTCTCATCCCCATTCTCCTGCTTTCTCCCCATAACCCCTGATCCCCTTATTAATCAAGAACCTATCTATCTCTATCTTAAAGACACTCAGTGATTTGGCCTCCACAGCCTTCTGTGACAAAGAGTTCCACAGATTCACCACCCTCTGGCTGAAGAAATTCCTTCTCATCTCTGTTTTAATGGATCATCCCTTTAGTCTGAGGTTGTGCCCTCTCGTTCTAATTTTTGCTACAAGTGGAAAAATCCTCTATCCAGGCCTCGCAGTATCCTGTAAGTTTCAATAAGATCCCCCCTCATCCTTCTAAACTCCAACGACTACAGACACAGAGTCCTCAACGGTTCCTCATATAAAGTAACAATTCTGAGCAAAGTGATTCTTCTTCCTTCGCATCTGGAATAAAACTTAACAAGTTTATCTTAATTTGTGCCTTTCACCACATCTTTTGCACAGAAATATTCCGTCCTGATCTTTAACCTGTTTGTTGCCGTGCAAGGAGCTTTTTTTGTTCGGACATTTCCCGCCTTTTGGGAAAAAGGGCAGCAACTGGAGTTTTCTCCTCCAAGAAGACGCCGCCATGACTTAGAAACATTTTAGAATGCTGTGCTGCTGGCCCATGAGCCTGACAAATCTTAACTGTTTGTTCCAAAGACAGCTCTGATTCCCTCAGCAACTGTTGCCTGTTTATTTTCATTCACACCAAACACAATCTGGTCCCAAATCCTGGAAGATACCTCCGCAGAAAAATTACAGGTTTTAGCTTTTAACTTTAAATCAGTGATAAAATGATATATAGACTCTTTTGCCTTCTGTAAATGAGATCTAAACACAAAGTGCTCATAAATTTCTCTCTTTCGGGGGGGTGCAATGTTCATCAAATCTTTCAATTACGTTGGTATACAATGCAGAGCACCAGAGCTCATCGCAGAGCAGGTTGTTATCATCCTCCATCCCATGGACCATACCCACTGATGCGGCCAACCCACACCCCATAGTGCGGCAGGTATCTATCACAGAGGAGGTTGCAGGGAGCCGGGGCGGTGGCAGGGGTGGGGGGAATTGAGGGGGTATGGGGGTGGGATGTGCCTCTGATCAGTCCCCCCCCAACCAGTTGGTGAACTTGGAGGCAATCAGAGCATCCTGTGTGCGTTGGCCTTGTCACACTTGTCTTGCGGCCTCCCCTGCCTGCATGGGCCCGATGTCCTGCCCATCTTCGTCCTCCCCCACATCCTCGTTGTCAGATGAGGCCTGGTCTTCTTCCTCCTCATCCAGCATGTGTCCCTCTGCACCATGCTACTGTGGAGGACGCAGCAGGCCGCCATGATGAGGGCAACCCTCTCAGCGTCATGCTGGACTGCCCCTTCAGAACGGTCCAGGCACCTGAACCGCACCTTCAGGACTCCGAAGCGCCTCTTGATCATGTTCCTGGTCACTGTACCGGCGTCGTTGTAGCGGGTCTCCGCATCGGACTGTGGCCTCCGGATCAGCCATGACCGCAGCCAATGACCCCCATGACCCAGGAGCCAACCCCCCACCCAGGAATGTGCCAGGATGAAGGCGTCATTCAAACTACCCCGTTATCGGGCGCAGAGGTGAATGACGCGCAGCTGATGGTCATATATCAGCTGCACATTCATCGAGTGGTACCCCTTTTGGTTGGTGCAGAGCGGCCTGTCATCATCAGCAATGAACCCCACTGCCCGGGCATCCTGGTGGGCCCGGTCCACATTGAAATGGATATATTGTGCCGACTGGGCATATAGGGCCCAGTGATTGCATGGATACACCTGTGCACCGAGGTCTGTGAGTTCCCAGACAGGTCCCGACTCGGCCCCTGGAAAGACACCATGGCGTAAACATTCAGGGCGACCGTCACCTTGACATACCACCATGGTGCCAGGTTGCACTGTCTCTCTGCTCAGTCTTCGACTCCGGTCCGGCAGCACCTCTAATGACAGGGCGGCGCCTCCTTGTCCTCGGTCCTCCATCCTGGCGGTTGCCACCTTTCCCTCTGCGACATGCTCCGCTGCTGCAGCTGCCTCGTCCTCGAGCAGCCGCCACTTATACAGCTGCAGGGCATCCCTCAGGGCTGTGGTGACCAGCAGGAGGGCTACCATTGCTAGTTGAATTCCAATATCAATTGTCTGCAGGCAGTGAAACGCTGACATGTAAGCATGGTGCATACACCTGTGCCCAACCAGGTCCACCGGACTACATGGTGACTTGGTTGGCACTGTGGACTCTGCATGTCCCGCCTCCCATCCCTGTACCCTTGGGAGCCTCTGGCCCTGGCACCTGTTCTTGATGACAGGGGTACCATCGGCTGGCACTGCCCATACCAGGGGACAATCCACAGCCCGCGCCCCATGCCCCTGCAGAGGCTACTGTGGGTGTTGCTCTGGGTGGCTGCTGGGTTGGGGGGGGGGGGGCAGAGGGTTGGGTGGGGCATCCATACGGCCAATGTCACTCTGCAGAACCAGGGACCAAATTGGGTGGTCAGCAGCAAGGTGGCCGCAGTAATGGCGATCTGTGACTGGACACCGCCCCAGTCCCATGGGGGGGTCACCCCAGCCACTCGGCCTGTTCCCCCATCACCACCCCCTCCCCTGGCCCTCCCAGTGCCACCCCCTGGCCAGTGGCTGGCCCGAAAGCCCGCAGTCACTTCTCTCAATGTCCAACCTCCTCTCATCAGCCACAATGCCGGTTTCACGATTTTCCAAAGTACAAGTGAACTGCGCCTTTGGGAACTCGGCCCATCAGAGGGGGAGCACTTCGGAGGCCCCGCTAATGATATGAAAACGGTGTTTACTGTATGTGCATTCTGGTACACGTTGACGGCGCTTGTCGAGGTGACGATTTGCTGTCAAATTGGCACCCACCGCGATTTTGCCGTCAAAATCTATTCTCCATCCAATCGGAATCTATTCTCCGTCCAATCGCATTTCCCGATTTTGGCGTCAGCCAAGGGAGAATCCGCCCAAGGTTTTTCAAGAAACTGGAAAAGGGGTGCAGCCTAAAACAACTTACATAAGCATAGTCTACGGACTGCACAAGGCCACAAAACATCTTGGGTGTCTGTGAATGGATGCAGTGCATGGGAGCTGTATGTAACACCCTCAACCCCTCATCTCTGGGATTAAAGAAGATGACTCCTCTGTAGAGGGACTCCCAGTGGGACCTCCACCGTTGGATGGCAACAAGGTGTGCCAAGGCATACCCGGGCGACTTGGCAAAGGCAAGGAGGTGAAGGGTGTGGAGCAGCAGCCCATCCAGGAAACCCCTCCATGCAGGAGGGCACAGAGGGAATTTCCATCAGGCAGCTAGGGTTGTGGGGCTCTGGCTCCCAAGCTGCAGGGGGGAGGGGGGTTCAGATGGGCAGAAGGACGGCGAATAGAATTTAACCCTGAAAAGTGTTAGGTGATGCATTTTGGGAAAGCAAATAAGGCAAAGGGATGCACAGCGAACGGTAGGATGCTTGGAAGTACAGAGTACCAGAGGATCTTGGGGTGAATGTCCATAGATTCCTAAAGACAACAGGACGCATTGATAAGGTAGGGCGGCACAGTAGCACAGTGGTTAGCACTGTTGCTTCACAGCGCCAGTGTCCCAGGTTCAATTCCTGCTTGGATCACTGTCTGTGCGAGTCTGCACGTTCTCCCCGTGTCTGCGTGGGTTTCCTCCGGGTGCTCCGGTTTCCTCCCGCAAGTCCAGAAAGACGTGCTGTTAGGTGAATTGGACATTCTGAATTCTCCCTCTGTGTACCCGAACAGGTGCTGGAATGTGGCGACTGGGGGATTTTCACAGTAACTTCATTGCAGTGTTAATGTAAGCCAACTTGTGACAATAATAAACATTATTATTATGAAGATATATGGGATACTTGCTTTTATTAACCGAGGCATAGAATATAAGAGCCGGGAGTTTATTTAAAAAAAATTAATTTAGAGTACCCAATTAGTTTTTTCCAATTAAGGGGCTATTTAACGTGGCCAATCCACCTCCCCTGCACATCTTTGGGTTGTGGGGGTGAAACCCACGTAAACACGGGGAGAATATGCAAACTCCACACAGGCAGTGACCCAGAGTCGGGATCGAACCTGGGACCTCGGCGCATTGAGGCAGCAATGCTAACCACCGTGCCACCATGCTGCCCAAGAGCAGGGAGTTTATCATGGAGCTGTATAAAACACATTAGGCCACAGTTAGAGTACAGTGTATCGTCCTGGTCACAACACTAGAGGAAGATTTGCCAGGATGTTGCCTGGGCGAGAACATTTCAGCTGTAAAGAGAGACTGCATAAGCTGGGGTTTTCCTTAGAGCAGAGAAGGCTGAGAAAGGATCTGATTGAGGTGTAAAAATTTGAGGGGGATAGATCAGGTAGACAGGAAGAAACCTTTCCCCTGAGCGGAGGGGTCAATACCTCACCCCACAATTTGCCCCTCACTTTTTCATTCTTTAAACCTCCCCACCCTCACCTCCAATCCTGCAAAATCCCTTCACTTCCACCCTCTCTGTGGAGAGAAATGTTATTCCGCAATGATGTTCAAGCGCTTGTAAACTAATAAAAGCTGACTGCCTGCCCCAGATTCTGCTGACTGCGATTTGGACTATGTGTACCTTTGTGATTCATTGGGCTGGGATGGGTGGAGTAACTTGTACTGCTCCCAGTTACATTCTCTTCAAAACCTGTTCTGCAAGTTTCACATTCGCCTGAAACTTTGTGAACGGTCTTCTTTGGATCATCTGTCATTGAAAGGGAGCCTCCCTTAAAACTCAGACTTAATTGAGAGTCAGAGCTTGTTGTGCACACATTTATCACAGTGTATATGTCACAGTGCGTGTGTGTGCATAAGGGATAGAGTATCCCACACGGGTACAGCAAGAGCTACGCAGGAACTCGAGAGACAAGAGTAACGGAGGTTCACTGGAGATCAGGGTCAACACTCCCGCAACATGTTCTCAAAAAAGAGTCCATTGAAGCTCTCCTCCAGCAGCAAGTCATCTGGGTGAGTAGCTATCCGAGCATTTCTTACCAACTGAATCTAATGCTGACAATGTCCAGAGGAGGACTGGTAACGGGATCGATGAATACGATCAGAGTAAACTAGTTGGACACGAGTCTCTTTACTTTAAGGAGAAGAGGCAAGCAGGCGACGGATTGCAATCCCAGTTTGGGCACTCGGGTTCAGGACATGCAGGATAAGACCAGCAGAATTACTTTGAAAGTAGACCGTGCGTCAAGTGAATAAATTTAGGAATTCTGGTTCTGCAGGATTGAGGACTGAGTTGCTTCAGGGCGTGAGGTGAACCCGAGTGTTGAGAGTTTGCACAGTGAATTCATTTGTGACTTGTGAGCTGCTGAATTTGGAATTGGACTTTTAAGAGCTATACGTTTGGCAGGTGCTGCTGAGGTATCTTTGTCAACATTTGAGGGCCGTGTTTTTCCTGCACCGTGGATTTGGGAGATGCTCGCTGTGCAATGATGTCATTTCCATATATTCAAAGTATGTGATGTCGGTGGGACAATAGGGTTAGCACAGACTCTGAATGAACACTCCAAAAAGGACGGTGCTGTCTCCTGGTTTAGTGATATTAAGGTGGATCAAGGAGTGGCAAAGAAGAGACTCACTATTCATCAAATCTGAGATACAGCTGTCTGCCAGAACACATTCCCTTTGAATGTAAACTAATTCGGTTGTAAAGGCCCTGATACTCCGTATATTTCTAACACAGATTCGAAAAAGGAGACAAAAATGGAAACAGAATATTGCTCAGTTAAGATTGGTATTTGGGTTAAGTACCTTTGGCTTTTCCAGTGTAAATGTCTGCCGTGGCACAGTGGGTAGCACACCCCTGTCAGAATGTCATGTGTATCCAACTTACACCTCAGGAACCTGAGGATAAAATTCAGGCTAACATTCCATTGATGTACTGAAGGGGTGCTGCACTGTCTGAGGTGCCATCTTTTGTATGAGGTGTTAACCTGAGGCCCCTTCTATCATCTCAATTGGGGATCAAAGATCCACGGCACAATTTGAAGAACAGGGAGATTCTCCCTCATGTCCCGGCCAATATTTTCCTCTCACAGATGGTCTGGTCATTGCTGTCTGTGGGAGCTTCCTGTGCAGATATTGGCTGACGTGTTTCCTACACCACAGACTGACTGCAATTCAGTGGCTGTGAAGCATTTTAGAATATTCTGAGGTTATGAAGGTGCTGTATAAAGATCTTTTTAAGATACATTTGGTTCAGTTTGGGGGCGACACGGTGGCACAGTGGTTAGCATTGCAGCCTCACAGCACCAGGGACCCGGGTTCAATTCCGACCTTGGGTGACTGTATGGAGTTTGCACGTGCTCCCTATGTCTGTGTGGGTTTTCCCCAGGTGCTCCGGTTTCCTCCCACAGTCCAAAGATGTGCAGTTTGGGTGGATTGGCCACGCTATACTGAACTTTAGTGCTCATAAAAAAAGTTGGGTGGGGTTACAGCGATAGGCGGAGGGTGTGGGCCTGGGTGCGGTGCTCTTTCGGAGGGTCAGTGCAGACTCGATGGGCCAAATGGCTTCCTTCTGCACTGTAAGGATTCTATGATTCTAGTTGATCACCCTGTAACATTGTCAGAATCATTGCGGATTCAAGGCTTCTACAAGATTTGCAGCAAATGATTTCAGGCCGACACACCATTCTTGTATTAAGGGGGCAACTTCTCTAAACCAGAGATTCCTCATCTGTCTGTTCAGGTGGATGTAAAAGCTCCTGCGACTGTATGAGATGAAAAACAGAGGAGTTTCTTTATCAAGATTCATCACTCAACTATAACAAATGAACTGGCATTTTAACTGTTCAGGAGATGTTGTTATGCTTGAAGCATCACAACAGTAAAACATTACAGCAGTAACTGCATTTGATCAATTAATTGTCTGTGAACATGTTGAGGATGTGTTACTCACCACATAAATACAGTACAAGCTCTATCTATCCTTGTGTTCCCCATCAACGTCCCATTAATGTTTGTCCAGACCAGGAGAGGAGGTCAATAAAGAGTTTAATGTGATCTTCTGACGATACGTTAGCTAGTTCCTTTAAATATTGGGCATTTAATGACTTGTTTGGGCAGCACGGTAGCACAAGTGATTAGCACTGTGGCTTCACAGCGCCAGGGTCCCAGGTTCAATTCCCTGCCTGGTCACTGCCTATGTGGAGTCTGTACGTTCTCCTCGTGTCTGCGTGGGTTTCCTCCGGGTGCTCCGGTTTCCTCCCACGGTCCAAAGATGTGCAGGTTAGGTGGATTGGCCATAATAAATTGCCCTTAGTGACCAAAAAGGTTAGATGGGGTTATTGGGTTACGGGGATAGGATGGGAGTGAGGGCTTAAGTGGGTAGGTGCAGACTCGATGTGCCGAATAGCCTCCTTCTGCACTGTATGTTCTATGTTCTATGCTCAGAGTGGAAAGGGAAGAACTGGACATTGCTTTATGGTCAGCACGGTACCACAGCGGGTAGCTCTGTTGCTTAACAGCACCAGGGTCCCAGGTTCGATTCCCAGCTTGGATCACTGTCTGTGTAGAGTCTGCATATTCTCCCTGTGTCTGCGTGGGTTTCCTCCGGGTGCTCCCATTTCCTCCCACAAGTCCCGAAAGACATTCTGTTCGGTAATTTGGATATTTTGAATTCTCCCTCAGTGTACCCGACTACGGGCTTTTCACAGTAACTTCATTGCAGAGTTAATGTAAGCCAACTTGTGACGATAAAGATTATTATTATATACATAAGTGAAATACTTCTGCAGATGGAAGCTGACTAAATTAAAAGACATGTTTCAGGGACATGAGCTTTGCCATCTAGTCCCAGCAGCTTTTATTCCAACCTTCCATTTATCACCGTTTTATTTAGTTTAATACTCCCAGGTGAGTTTCCATTGTGATTGCAGTCACTTTGAAAATGTAAGAATGGCAGGAATTCAGGGTGGGGAGTAGGTATGGAATGTAAGGACTACACCCCATTCTTCAGATGCAATCGAATTATCTGAGTTGTTAACTAATAATTCAGCCAGTGACTCTGATTGGGTACTATCTGGAGACAGTTATCGTGAGCTGTGGTCACCCCACCTGTTTCTGGCCTGTCACCTGTCAGCAGTTCAGGGCCTCCAGGACGTACAGAGGGTTTGATAGACACAACCATTTACACAGTAAATGTCGACTTTTGATGGGAGGTAAGAGGAGTATTAATCTCTTCACCCTGAAGTGTGCTAAATTCTGTCAAAAAGCAAGCACAATTAAAGTTTCACATCTTTTTTAAATATAAATTTAAAATACCCAATTCTCTTTTTCCAATTAAGGGGCAATTTAGCGTGACCAATCCACCTACTCTGCACATCTGTGTGTTGTGGGGTGAGACCCACACAGACACTGGGGGGACAGTGCAAACTCCACATGGACAGTGAGCCAGGGCCGGGATCCAACCCGGGTCCTCGGCGCCGTGAGGCAGCAGTGCTGACCACTGCGCCACAGTTCCACCCGAAAGTTTTCACATTTAAGCAGCGATAAATGGTGTTCAATCTCTGCCAGTCACCTTCAACTGTTCAAAGCCAATCCTGAGGGTCCAAAGTAACTCTTCTTTTTAAAAATATTTTATTAAGGGGCAATTTGGCGTGGCCAGTCCACCTACCCTGCACACCTTTGGATTGTGGGGGTGAGACCCACGCAGACACAGGGAGAACAAGCAAACTCCACATGGACAGTAATCCAGGGCCCGGACAGAACCTATGTCCTTGGCGTGAGTCAGTAGTTCTAAGCACTGTGCCACCGTTCCGCCTTAAAGTAACTGTTTTCTATTATAAATTCCATAAATTCCATCTCCCCATGTGTTTCCTACACTCCGCTCAAGGTACTAATAATTTATTGGATACAGTCCCATAGGCTCAAATCGCTCTTTAGTCCATTGTCTAAATTTCCATTATTTACATGTCGTATTAACCATCTATTCAACCATGGATAGGTATCGCAGCCAAGCCCCGGGCCAGTCACCAACAGCACCCATAATGTATCCTTTGGATGATGATTGGAAACAGCAATTTCCCATTTTCGCTTCTCCTTTCTGAGGAGCAACTGAGGCCAACTAAAGCAACTCTTTCACCACCCCAACAGCAATTGGAATCCGGGACCTTCCTGGTCCAAATCGGCCTCTGCCACACTTAATTTATGTTTATGCACCAACTTACACCAAAGCACTTTACAATTAATAAAGTACTTTTGAAGTGCAACAATTGTTCTAAAGTTAGAAACCCTGAAATCAGTTTGTGCACAGCAAGATCCCACAGACACCAAATTGTTAAAGAGCAAATGATCCTTTTTCAGGCATAGAAATTGGCCAAGACTCTGGAATGAATGCCCTTCTCATATTTGAATAGTCTACCTGCGAGGATAGACAAGGTCTCAGTTTAACATTTCATTCAAAAGACAATGCAGCACTCCCTCATTACCGCACCGGAGAGTTAGCTTAGGTTTACCCCTTAAATCTCTAGTTTAGGGCTTGAACCCACAACCTCCAGAATCGGATTTGAGAATTCTACCCAATGAATACGTTACTTCTATCAGGATGGGAAATTAACGTTTGACCAAAAGAAAATCAACCAGTGATCTTCTTAAACATCCTCTCCCCTTTGAAATCCAAGAATCTGCTCAATGGATGAAACAAACCCAACAGTTCGAGCTTGGCTTCCTCTTGAGCATCATTTCATTTAAATCTCTGACTGATGGGGGCACCATTGAGGGTGGCACGATGGCACAGTGGTTAGCACTGCTGTCTCACAGCACCAAGGACCTGGGTTCAATTCTGGCCTTGGATAATTGTCTGCGTGGAGTCTGCACGTTCTCCCTGTGTCTGCGTGGGTTTCCTCCAGGTGCTCCGCTTTCCTCCCACAGTCCAAAGGTGCTGTTTAGGGGGATTGGTCATGCTAAATTGCCCCTTAGTGTCAAAAGATGTGCAGGCTAGGTGGGGGTAACAGGAATAGGGCAGGGGAGTGGGCCTCGGTAGGGTGCTCTTTAAGAGGGTCAGTGCAGACTTGATGAGCTGAATGGCCTCCTTCAGCACTATAAGGATTCTATGGTTCTATGGTGGAACGTTTCCAGATCCCTGTGTGTTGAACAGTTGGGATGCCTATGGTTTGTTTCCCACAAAGATTGGAGGAGACGCTGAGAACAGCCACAGGAGGAGCAATGGTCTTCGTAATTTCTGTAGGCTCCTTCCTCAAAGATAATTCATCCTCTCTTCAAATGACCATGGAACAGTGATTTAGTTTAGTGACTTGTTCCAATTTCCTCTCAGTAGTATTAGTGTTTTTAATGGTTAATGAGTGGAACTGTACAAATAGCACCTCCCACAATGATGATGTAAGGCAGCGATGGGCGACTGAGGCTAGGGAGTGGCAGCAATGGGCGACTGAACATAAGAACATAAGAACATAAGAACTAGGAGCAGGAGTAGGCCATCTGGCCCCTCGAGCCTGCTCCGCCATTCAATGAGATCATGGCTGATCTTTTGTGGACTCAGCTCCACTTTCCGGCCCGAAAACCATAACCCTTAATCCCTTTATTCTTCAAAAAACTATCTATCCTTACCTTAAAAACATGTAATGAAGGAGCCTCAACTGCTTCACTGGGCAAGGAATTCCATAGATTCACAACCCTTTGGGTGAAGAAGTTCCTCCTAAACTCAGTCCTAAATCTACTTCCCCTTATTTTGAGGCTATGTCCCCTAGTTCTGCTTTCACCCGCCAGTGGAAACAACCTGCTCGCATCTATCCTATCTATTCCCTTCATAATTTTAAATGTTTCTATAAGATCCCCCCTCATCCTTCTAAATTCCAACGAGTACAGTCCCAGTCTACTCAACCTCTCCTCATAATCCAACCCCTTCAGCTCTGGGATTAACCTAGTGAATCCCCCACACCCTCCAGCGCCAGTACGTCCTTTCTCAAGTAAGGAGACCAAAACTGAACACAATACTCCAGGTGTGGCCTCACTAACACCTTATACAATTGCAACTGAGGCTAGGGAGTGGCAGCGATGGGCAACTGACGCTAGGGAGTGGCAGCGATGGGCAACTAAGACGAGGGAGTGGCAGCGATGGGCAACTGAGGCTAGAGAGTGGCAGCGATGGGCAACTGAGGCTAGAGAGTGGCAGCGATGGGCAACTGAGGCTAGAGAGTGGCAGCGATGGGCAACTGAGGCTAGGGAGTGGGCCGAATGAGTGTCCCCTCTTTCATCTCAGTGGGCCTCAAGATTGAAACCGGGCCTGTTCACTACCCATTATCCCATGAATGAGATTAAATAGAATTAATACACACCAAATATTTCATAATAAGTTAAAGAAAATGCTTAGATATTCATATGTTAACAAAACTTATCAACTTCAAATGGTAGAAACAAAATAACTAATTATGTTTATCTTGCTTAAAGAACAAAAGTAACACAATAGCGCATAGCCTCCCACGTCCACCATTGTGGTAACAAAGATGGTCGCGCGGGATAAGGTAATTAGAATTTGCGGGACGCACTGCCTGAACAATAGCGGCGCTTTGATTTGAGGCAGACAGAGCGTCGCTCTCACCGGCAATGTTGTGAGTAATCACCTCACTTCACTCACCCTTGCTTTACGTGCAAATCACTTCAGCCTTACTGGTCGGAAGAAAACTACATTAATGGAAACCTGCGGAACGTTTCAACACTGTGCTTGAGCAACGGTCAACAAATGTCTCCTGGGGCAAACTCAGAACCCAAATGGGACACATGTGGTCCCCAGGCCGCAGGTTTCCCACCATTGATGTAAGAGAACACACAATGAGGAGTAGAGAGGGAGAATGCTCATGGTTTCAGCGGTGTAATGCTTATAGTTAATGATACATAGTTTAGTTGAACATGATAAAGGGTGGCAAGGCGGCACAGTGGTTAGCACTGCTGCCTCATGGCATGAGGACCCGGGTTCGATCCCGGCCCTTGGTCACTGTCCATGTGGAGTTTGCATATTCTCCTGTATCTGCGTGGGATTCACCCCCACAACCCAAAGATGTGCAGAGTAGATGGATTGGCAACACTAAATTAGCCCTTATTTTGAAAAGAAATAATTGGGTACTTTTTTAAAAAAATTTTTAAAAGTTGAACATGATAAACAGGTTTTCATGTGGATATACCAATGTCTCTGTTAACATTCCAAAGCTAGACTAACCAACTGACAGCACTCCCTTAAAAGTATTGGGGTACAACTCTACAGGTGCCAGCAATTTTCTGGGTGCATCCTAATGTGGCCATTAGGATTCTTTATGCTGACATAGTTAGTCCAGTCCTGAGCCCCTCACACAGACACACACTCGATACCAGACGGGAGCAGGAACTAGGGCGCATTTTCTTTATTCCTCTCCCTAGCCTGAGGCAATGAGACCAATTGTTTTGCTCGAATCATTTGCTCAATTGAGATCATCTGAAGACAACAGATAGAATTTGCATTTATGTAGCACCTTTGACAACCTGGGGACCTCTCCAAATACTTTACATACTGTTGAAGTGCAGTCACCGTTCTAATGTATGAAGCGCTGGAGCCAATTTCCCGCACAGAAAGCTCCCACAAACAGAAACATGGGCCGGGATTCTCCCCTAACCGGCGGGGCGGGCCGTACTGGCGCCGAGGTGTGGCGTGAACCACTCGGGCATTGGGCCGCCTGGAAGGTGCAGTGGGAGCGCCAGCGTGTGCTGGCGTGATCCCAGCGCATGCGCATGGGGCGTCTTCTCCGCGCCGGCCATGGCGGACCGTTACAGCGGCCAGCGTGGAGGGAAAGGGTGCCCCCACGGCACAGGCCTGTCCGCGGATCGGTGGGCCCCGATCCAGGGCCAGGCCACCGTGGGGGCACCCTCCAGGGCCAGATCCCCCTGCGCCCCCCTGAGGCACCGCAGGCCGCCCGCAGAGCCAGTACCCGCCGGTATGGACCTGATTTGATTTAAGCCGGCGGGACTGGCCGTAAACGGGCGGCCGCTCGGCTCATCGCAGAGCGGAGAATCGCCGGGTGGGGCCACTGCCAACGGCCCCCGACCGGCGCAACGTGATTCCCGCCACTCTGAAAAACCAGCGCTGGAGAATCCGGCAGCCAGTGTCGGGACGGTGGGGCAGGATTCACGCCGCCCCCCGGCGATTCTCCGGCCCGGCGGGTGGTCGGGGAGTGCCGCCCATGATCACAACCAGATCATCCTTTTATGAAATTAAATGTTGGATAAATATTAGCTAACTCACGAGGGAAAACACCTCTGCTGCCCTTCACATAGTAGTGTGGAATCTATCTTGCCTTGACTTAACATCGTGTCTGAAACATGATGCCTCCAAATGTACAACTCTCTCTCAGTGAGTCACTGGGTGTGTCAGCCAGGGTCAAATGCCTGGAGTGGAATTTGAACCTGTGACCTGCTGAATCAATGTGAGAGTGCTACCCACTGAGATTGGCTAAGTCAGAGCCAATTGAGGATTTGAACCTCCTGGTCTGTGCCATCCAGTAAAACACCATCAATGTCTTTACCCCATTAGACTAAACTGAGAACTTAAGGGACTTCACTAGTCCCAATGGCCCTTCAGTTCAATGAAATGAATATTGAAGCCCAGTGGTTCAGTCATTATGCTTCTTCTACCAGAGGTTCCATTGTTATTAATGCTGATCCAGCCAGGATAACACTGGGGTGAAAATAAACAAATGCTGGCACCAGAAAGGATATTGTTAAACTAGAAAGAGTGCAGAAAAGATTTACTAGGATGCTACCGAGACTTGATTGATTGAGTTATAAGGAGAGGTTGGAGAGACAGGGATTTTTTCCCTGGAGCGTAGGAGGCTTCGGGGTGATCTGGTAGAGATCATTCAAATAATGAGGGACATAAATAAAGTAGATAGTCAACATCTTCTCCCAAAGGTAGGGGAGTCTTAAACTAGAGGGCATAGGCTTAAGGTGAAGAGGGAGACATACAAAAGGGGTCCAGAGGGACAGTTTTTTCACACAGAAGGTGGTGAGTGTCTCGAACGAACCTCCAGAGGCAGTAGTAGAGGCAGGTACAATTTTGTCTTTTAAAAAGCATTTAGACATAGACGGCAGGTGGAGGGATTCCCTTCGCTTCCCGCGAGGGGGGTGAGTGACAGGGTGCTTTCGGGGGTCTGGGTCGGAGAGGGGAAGATATCTGATATCTACAAGGTTATGTAGGAGGCGGAGGAGGCGTCAGTAGAGGAGCTGAAAGCTAAGTGGGAGGGGGAACTGGGGGAACAGATCGAAGACGGGACATGGGCTGATGCCCTGGAGAGGGTTAATTCTTCCTCCTCGTGTGCGCGGCTTAGCCTCATCCAATTCAAGGTGCTGCACCGGGCCCACATGACTGGGACGAGGATGAGTAGGTTCTTTGGGGGTGAAGACAGGTGTCTCAGGTGCTCGGGGAGTCCAGCGAACCATGCCCATATGTTCTGGGCATGCCCGGCACTGGAGGAGTTCTGGAAGGGGGTGGCGAGGACGGTGTCGAGGGTGGTGGGATCCAGGGTCAAGCCAGGATGGGGACCCGCGAGTTTTGGGGTTGGGGTGGAGCCGGGAGTGCAGGAGGCGAAAGAGGCCGGTGTGCTGGCCTTTGCGTCCCTAGTAGCCCGGCGAAGGATCTTGCTACAATGGAAGGATGCGAGGCCCCCAAGCGTGGAGACCTGGATCAATGACATGGCGGGTTTCATTAAGCTAGAGAAGGTCAAATTCGCCCTGAGAGGGTCGGTACAAGGGTTCTTTAGACGGTGGCAACCTCTCCTCGACTTTCTAGCTCAACGATAGGGTACGGGGACAGTAGCAGCAGCAACCCGGGTGGGAGGGGTGGGGAAGGGGGAGGGAAAAGGGGGGGGGGGGGAAACAATGACTATGTTTGTTTATTTAATTTTAATTTATTTTTAAGTTCTTTTGTTGTTCATTGGGGTTGGGGGGGTGGGGGGATGTGATACATGCGTCGATACGGTCTGGGGGGTGTTACAGTTATTATGGGTTATTTTGTTGCATTTCATTGTATGTCGTTATGTTTTATATTTTCTGTAAAAAATTCCAATAAAAATTATTTAAAAAAAAAACATTTAGACAGTTATATGGGTAAGATGGGTATAGTGGGATATGGGCCAAATGCGGGCACTTGGGACTAGCTTTGTGGTAAAAACTGGGCGGCATGGACAAGTTGGGCCGAAGGGCCTGTTTTCATGCTGTAAACCTCTAATCTCCTGAAAGTGCCCAGAACCACACACCAGACATTCTATTAGATTTCAAACTGTGGCGAGACCCAGTGGACAAAATGACTAAACACAAGAACAGTCATTCAGCCAGTCAACCTGTTTCATTCTGCAATTCGAAAATGTCTAATCTGCACAGTAACTCAGATGAAAGCAAAATACTGCAGATGCTGGAAATCTGGAATGCTGAAAAAAAGCTCAGCAGGTCTAGCAGCATCTGCAAAGAGAGTAAAACCATGTTTAAATTGTACCTCTTTATTCTGGACTCTCCCAGCAACGGAACAAATTTCTCTTTGTTTACACACAACTACTTTAATCATTTTAAATGCCTCCATTAGATGATCTCAGTCTTTTTTATTTTTCACCCTGATGGAGGCAATCATATGATTATTTTCTCAGAGATACACTGAGGAACCATAGAATCTCTACAGAAGGAGAATATTCGCCCATTTTGGTCTGCTCCAACCCTTTGAAAGACCACTCTACCTAGGCCCACTCCCCCACCCTGTAACCTAATCTCTAAATCCATGGACACTAAGGGGCAACGTTTTATCGTGGCTAATCCACCCAACCTGCACATCTTTGGAGTGTGGAAGTAAACCGGAGCCACCCAGAGGAAACCCACACAGACACGGGAAGAATGTGTAAACTCCAGTCACCCAAGGCCAGAATTGAACCCGGGATCCCTGGTGCTGTGAGGCAGCAGCGCTAATCACTGTGCCATCGTGCTGCACTGTCTCTGATGGCTTCATGTTAACATCATGGGAGGATTCCCTCTATTCCTCATCTTTGGAAAGAGGGGCTGTTTAGCACAGGGCTAAATCACTGGTTTTGAAAGCAGACCAAGCAGGCCAGCAGCATGGTTCGATTCCCGTAACAGCCTCCCCGAACAGGCGCCGGAATGTGGCGACTAGGGGCTTTTCACAGTAACTTAATTTGAAGCCTAGTCGTGACAATAAGCGATTTTCATTAATTATCGTTCTAATTTTGTTTTTATAAATTTATTTTTCCAATTAAGGGGCAATTTAGCATGGCAAACCACCTAGCTTGCACATCTTTGGGTTGTGGGGGTGAGATCCATGCAAACACGGGGAGAATGCGCAAACTCCACATGGACAGGAACCCAGGTCCTCAGCGTGTGAGGCAGCAGTGCTAACTGTGCCATCGTGTTGCCAAATTGTTCTAATTTGCAACGTGTATCATTCCTGTTGATGATAGGACACAGCAACTGAACATAATGAAATTTTGACCCATCGAGCGTCAGACAGTAGGACCTAACAATCACTGCAAGGCTGACATGGAGTGCTTCATATAGCTTATTGACAGGGTGAGCAAGCTTTCATAATGTGCCTCCGTAACTGAAATTTGTAAATCGGTCTTTCTTTAAACTCCAATTTGTGACTGAATTCTGGTTCGCTTTGAAGGATGGGTCAGAGCCAGCTTGCTTCTCAGCGGAACAAAATAAATACTTACAATTTCAATGCATCTTTCATGACATTCCAAAGTACTTTACGACCAATGAAACACTTATTGTCGAAACCACAGCAGACAATCTGTATACAGTAATGTGGTCATGGTGAGATCGTCTGTTTCAGTGAAGTTGGCCGAGGGATAAATATCAACCAGAACTCTAAGCGGGAGAAAGAAAATCTTGCATTTATATCACACTTTACGTATCACCAGACATTTCAAAGTTTTTTAATATTGAAGCACTATGTGAAACTAGTCACTGGCGTAATGCAATGTAGTCAATTTGCACGTAGCAGGCTCCCACAAACAACAATGTGATAATGACCGTTGTTATGATGATGGAGAATTACACAAAATACTGAACTATAAATAAGACCTGTGCGTTTTTTAAAATGAAAATTTAAATGAAAATGAAAATTCAGTCACTGGCTTCATTGCTGGTGGGTGATACTATTAGAGAGACAATGGAACCACACCCTGTTTCCAGACAAAGACACATCAAAAGCACAAATGCCACCCAGAAACTGATTGCCATTTCCTATGGAGACAATGGGAGGTGATTATCATCTCAGCGGGAATTATATCCTGTGAGTAATGTCCCAGGCAGATTTGGAGGTTTCATTGTCCAGGAATATAAAAACACTGGGATAAAAGCTACTGCATAGCTTGGCCACTGTCAACTACTGTTGGGTGTGTAAGTGTGTGACACAGAAGCAAAAGGACAGCAGCAGTCACCACTGTTCTAAGGCAGGGGGGTTCTTCTCCACGCCGGCCATTGCGGACCATTACAGCAGCCGGCGCAGAGGGAAAGAGTGCCCCCACAGCACAGGCCCGCCTGCGGATCGGTGGGCCCCGATCGTGGGCCAGGCAAGCTGGGGGCACCGCCCGGGGCCAGATCCCCCCCCCCCCCCCCCCGAGGACTTTGCAGGCCGCCAGCAGAGATAGTCCCGCTGGTAAGGACCTGGTGTATTTCACGCCGGCGAAACTGGCCGAAAACGGGCGGCCACTCGGCCCATCGCGGGGCAGAGAATCACTGGCGGGGTCACTGCCAATGGCCCCCGACTGGCGCGATGAGATTCCCACCCCCTCTGAAAAACCGGCGGCGGAGAATCCGGCAGCTGGCTTTGGGGCGGCGGGGCAGGTTTCACGCCCCCCCCGGCGATTCTCCGGCCCGGCGGGGGTTCGGAGAATCCCGCCCCTTGTCCTGATAGACTGATAAGGTCGCATTCAATTGGAAGAGAGCAAATGTAACTCCTTTATTCAAAAAGGGAAGGAGACAGAAAACGGAAAACTACAGGCCAGTTAGCTTAACATCTGTCATAGGGAAAATGTTAGAAGCTGTAGCAGTGCACTTAAATAAGTTCAAGGCAGAGTCAACATGGTTTAATAATAATTTTATTGTCACAAGTAAGCTTACATTAACACTGCAATGAAGTTACTGTGAAAAGCCCCTATTCACCACACTCTGGCGCCTGTTGGGGTACACAGGGGGAGAATTCAGAATGTCCAATTCACCTAACAGCAATCTTTCAGGACTTGTGGAGGAACCGGAGCACCCAGAGGAAACCCACGCAGACACAGGGAGAACATGCAGACTCTGCACAGTGACCCAAGCCGGGAATCAAACCTGGGACCCTGGAGCTGTGAAGCAACAGTGCTACCCACTGTGCTACTGTGCTGCCCCACATGGTTTTGTGAAAGAGAATTTAACCAAGTTATTGGAATTCTTTGAGGAAATAGCATGTACTGTGGATAAAGGGGAACCGGTCGATGTACCATAATTAGATTTGATAAAGAGCCACATCAAAGTTTATTGCGGAAAATAAAAGTTCATGTTGTGGGGGTAATATATTTGTACGGACAGAAGATTAGCTGGCTAATAGGAAACAAAGAATAGGCATAATTGGGTATTTTTCTGGCTGGCAAGATACAAAAAGTGGCGTGTCACAGGGATCAATGCTGGGGCCTCAACTGTTTACAATTTATATAAATGACGTGGATGAAGGGATTGAAGAGAACGATTACTAAGTTTGCTGATGGCATAAAGATAGATAGGAAAGTAAATTGTAAAGAGAGATCATAAGGAGGCCAGTAGGGTCATGGATAGGATAGGTTGGGGCAGCACTGTACCACAGTGGTCAGCACAGTTGCTTCACAGCTCCAGGGTCCAGATTTGATTCCCGGCTTGTGTCACTGTCTGTGCGGAGTCTGCAAGTCCTCCCCGTGTCTGCGTGGGTTTCCTCCGGGTGCTCCTGTTTCCTCCCACAGTCCCTCCAGCGCCCTGTCTGAACCTTGTTTCTTCAGCCTTACATAAGTCTCCTTCTTCCTCTTAACAAGACATTCAACCTCTCTTGTCAACCATGGTTCCCTCACTCGACCATCTCTTCCCTGCCTGACAGGGACATACATATCAAAGACACACAGTACCTGTTCCTTGAACAAGTTCCACATTTCCCTTGTGCCCTTCCCTGACAGCTTATGTTCCCAACTTATGCACTTCAATTCTTGTCTGACAGCATTGTATTTACCCTTCCCCCAATTATAAACCTTGCCCTGTTGCACACACCTATCCCTCTCCATAACTAAAGTGAAAGTCACAGAATTGTGGTCACTACCTCCAAAATGCTCCCCCACTAACAAATCTATCACCTGCCCTGGTTCATTACCAAGTACCAAATCCAATATAACCTCCCCTCTGGTCGGACAATCTACATACTCTGTTAGAAAAGCTTCCTGGTCACACTGCACAAACACCACCCCATCCAAACTATTTGATCTAAAGAGTTTCCACTCAATATTTGGGAAGTTGAAGTCACCCATGACTACTACCCTGTGACTTCTTTTCCCAATTCCCAATCTGTTCCTCCACATCTCTGCTGCTATTGGGGGGCCTATAGAAAACTCCCAACAAGGTGACTGCTCCTTTCCTATTTCTGACTTCAACCCACACTATCTCAGTAGGCAGATCCTCCTCAAACTGCCTTTCTGCAGCTGTTATACTATCTCTAATTAACAATGCCACCCACCCACCTCTTTTACCATCCTCCCTAATCTTGTTGAAACATCTATAACCAGGGACCTCCAACAACCATTTCTGCCCCTCTTCTATCCAAGTTTCCGTGATGGCCACCACATCGTAGTCTCACGTACCGGTCCATGCCTTAAGTTCACCCACCTTATTCCTGATGCTTCTTGCGTTGAAGTATACACACTTCAACCCATCTCCTTGCCTGCAAGTACTCTCCTTTGTCAGTGTTACCTTCCCCACTGCCTCACTACACGCTTTGGCGTCCTCAATATCGGCTTCCTTAGTTGCTGGACTACAAATCCGGTTCCCATTCCCCTGCCAAATTAGTTTAAACCCTCCCGAAGACTACTAGAAAACCTCCCTCCCAGGATATTGGTGCCCCTCTGGTTCAGATGCAACCCGTCCTGCTTGTCCAGGTCAGACCTTCCCCAGAATGCGCTCCAATTATCTAAATACCTGAAGCCCTCCCTCCTACACCATTCAGGTCCATTGTACCCTGAAGGTGGCAACGCAGGTCGATAGAGTGGTCAAGAGGCATACAGCATGCCTGCCTTCATCGGACGGGGTATTGAGTACAAGAGTCAACAGGTCATGTTACAGTTGTATCGGACTTTGGTTAGGCCACATTTGGAATACTGCGTGCAGTTCTGGTCGCCACATTACCAGAAGGATGTGGATGCTTTAGAGAGGGTGCAGAGGAGGTTCACCAGGATGTTGCCTGGTATGGAGGGTGCTAGCTATGAAGAAAGGTTGAGTAGATTAGGATTGTTTTCATTGGAAAGACGGAGGTTGAGGGGAGACCTGATTGAGGTTATGATTATGAGAGGTATGGACAGGGTGGACAGCAACAAGCTTTTTCCAAGAGTGGGGGTGTCAATTACAAGGGGTCACGATTTCAAGGTGAGAGGGAAAAAGTTTAAGGGAGATGTGGGTGGAAAGTTTTTTACGCAAAGGGTGGTGGGTGCCTGGAATGCTTTGCCAGCGGAGGTGGTAGAGGCGGGTACGATAGCATCATTTAAGATGTATCTGGACAGATATATGAACGGGTGGGGAACAGAGAGAAGTAGACCTTGGAAAATAGGCAACAGGTTTAGATAAAGGATCTGGATCATCACAGGCTGGGAGGGCCGAAAGGCCTGTTCCTGTGCTGTAATTTTCTTTGTTCTTTTTGTTCCTGCAGCCATGTGTTCAACTGCACTCTCTCCCTATTCCTAACCTCGCTATCACGTGGCACTGGCAACAAACCAGAAATGACAACTCTGTCTTTAACTTCCAGCCTAACTCCCTAAACATGTTTATTACCTCCACACCCCTTTTCCTACCTCCATCGTTGGTACCAATGTGCACCATGACTTCTGGCTGCTCACCCTCCCCCTTCAGGATCCTGAAGACACGATCCGAGACATCCCTGGCCCTGGCACCCGGGAGGCAACATACCTTTCGGGAGTCTCGCTCACGACCACAGAATCTCCTATCTATTCCCCTAACCATTGAATCTCCTATTACTATTGCTTTTCTATTCTCCCCCCTTCCCTACTGAGCCCCAGAGCCAGACTCAGTGCCAGAGACCTGGCCGCTATAGCCTTCCCCCGGTAGGTCATCCCCCCCAACAGCATCCAAAACGGTATACTTGTTTTGAAGGGGAACGGCCACGAGGGATCCCTGCACTGTCTGCCTGTTAGTTTTCTCTCCCCTGACTGTAACCCAGCTACTCTTGTCCAGTACTTTGGGTGTGGCTACCTCCCTGTAACTCTTCTCGATAACCCCCTCTGCCTCCCAGATGATCCGAAGTTCATCCAGCTCCAGCTCCAGTTCCCTAACACAGTCTCTGAGGAGCTGGAGTTGGGTGCACTTCCCGCAGGTATAGTCAGCGGGGACACCGGTGGTATCCATCATCACCCACATCCTACAGGACGAGCATGCAACTGCCCTAGCCTCCATCCCCTCTTTAGAAGAACAAGAGGTGACTTGACTGAAACATGAATGATTCTGAGGGGTATTCTGAGGGTGGATGTGGCGAGGATGTTTCCTCTTGTGGGAGAATCTAGAAATAGGGGTCACTGTTTAAAAATAAGGGGTTGCCATTTCATAGAATCATCAAACCCCTACAATGCGGTTGCCATTTCATAGAATCATCAAACCCCTACAATGCAGACGGAGGCCATTCGGCCCATTAAGTCTGTGTCATGTGAGAGTACCTTTAAGAAATGAGTGTTGAAGAAATGTATCTTTAAGAAATGGGTGTTTATCAGTGATGTCAGAGTGTGGGTGGAGCTGGGCTGTCTGTCAGTTTTTTACTTTTGTATTAGGCTGTTTGCTGCAGGGTGTGTTTTAGTTTCGTTTTCAGTGTTGGAGCTGAAGCCAGACAAAGCAGGTGTACTGCTGTTCTCTCTGCCATGAAAAAACTATCTCTTGATCATTTGGCGAATTCAGAATTATAAATGTTCTCAGTAGTGAATGTAAACCTAGTGTACTTCAGTTAAAAGGCGTTTCTTTTGTCTTCTGGATGTTGTTTGGGAAGTTATTAAGGATTACTTAGTGTTGTATTCTTTGGGAGTTGTATTTGAAATGATGGTTGCTAAGATGTTCACTGTATGTTTTTTAAAAGTTAACTTGAGTTCATAGAATAAACATTGTTTTGCTTTAAAAAATACTTTTCCATTTCTGCTGTACCATACCTGTAGAGTGGGCCGTGTGCTCCCCATACCACAATCTATTAAAAGTTGTGGGTCAGGTGAACTCCTTGATACACTTTGGTGTTCTGTAAACCCTGGCCCATAATATCTGCACCAACCTTCTGAAACAGCACCCTATCTAGGCACACTACCATGCAACCCCACTGCAGGAGGCAACACCACACACGCAGCAGTCAACATCTGAACACCCAGGGCATGGGACATAGCTCTGGGGACATGTCCATGGCCAGAGGCTGTATGAGTACCATGGGGAGGGGGAGCTGTCTGGAGAGACAGCCAAGGGTCCGGACGTCAGCCCGCATTGCAGAAGAAAGTGACAGAGGCATCATATTAGTTGTGCACAAAGGTGTTTATTGTTTTTTACAATTCCCCACCCTCCTGATGGTGCTGCCAACTCTCCCACTCCCTCACTCCTTACCTTCCCACCCATCCCCTCCCCTAGTGTCATCAGTGATCCTCAATATGCTTTGCCCTCCCAGCTCTACCACAATGTCTAGGTATTTCCCCAGGATGCACATCTGAGGTGGAGGCAGCCAGCTGCTCACCTCGTCCCAAGGCCCTCGATGCCTCTGGCGGGTGTCTTCTGAGGGCTCTGAAGCTGGAGGGCCCCTGGCTCACTTGTCGGCGGCCCATGCACAGCTGTACCTCCCAGTCCCATGTGCTGGCTGTGAATCGCGGCCTCAGCAGAGGGGTGGAAACCAGGGGGAGCTGGTGGCCCCATCCCCATTCCATGGGACGGGTCCGGGTTGCCACCCAGCGACCCCTCCTCCCAGTCAGTGCCCATTGGGTCTTGGATTGGAGGGGCAGCTGGCTGACCCTGCATCACCTGGCTCTCCAGCCACTGCGCTTCCCAAAAGGCTGCACCATTATGTCGATGCCTTCGGCAATGTTCCTCAGAGCTCTGCAGCACCTTGACCATGTCCATCTCAGAGCTCTGCAGCACCTTGACCATGCCCATCTCAGAGCTCTGCAGCACCTTGACCATGTCCATCTCAGAGCTCTGCAGCACCTTGACCATGTCCATCTCAGAGCTCTGCAGCACCTTGACCATGTCCATCTCAGAGCTCTGCAGCACCTTGACCATGCCCATCTCAGAGCTCTGCAGCACCTTGACCATGTCCATCTCAGAGCTCTGCAGCACCTTGACCATGTCCATCTCAGAGCTCTGCAGCACCTTGACCATGTCCATCTCAGAGCTCGGCAGCACCTTGACCATGTCCATCTCAGAGCTCTGCAGCACCTTGACCATGCCCATCTCAGAGCTCTGCAGCACCTTGACCATGTCCATCTCAGAGCTCTGCAGCACCTTGACCATGTCCATCTCAGAGCTCTGCAGCACCTTGACCATGTCCATCTCAGAGCTCTGCAGCACCTTGACCATGTCCATCTCAGAGCTCTGCAGCACCTTGACCATGTCCATCTTAGAGCTCGGCAGCACCTTGACCATGTCCATCTCAGAGCTCTGCAGCACCTTGACCATGTCCATCTCAGAGCTCGGCAGCACCTCGACCATGTCCATATCAGAGCTCTGCAGCACCTTGACCATGTCCATCTCAGAGCTCTGCAGCACCTTGACCATGTCCATCTCAGAGCTCGGCAGCACCTTGACCATGTCCATCTCAGAGCTCGGCAGCACCTTGACCATGCCCATCTCAGAGCTCTGCAGCACCTTGACCATGCATATCTCAGAGCTCGGCAGCACCTTGACCATGTCCATCTCAGAGCTCTGCAGCACCTTGACCATGTCCATCTCAGAATGGAACATGTCGCGCAGACCCTCATCAAGGTCAGTCTGGATCTGGGTGACATCCTCCAGTGAGGCAGACACTTTGCTGAGACCCTCAGCTGCAGTCGTCACTGACTGCACGACGCCTTGGACACCTTCACTAATGATGCCAATGTCATGCACCAGGCTCGCCATCCTAGCAATTTTCGCCTTGGTGCCACGCATTGCCAGTGACATCTCCAGTGCCGTAGCCTCTGGGACTCCTCCAATTGGCTATGGACCTGCTGTAGTGATGCTGACATCTACCTCTGGATATCCCAGCTGCTCCCTAACATTTCCATTAGCTCCAGGTACCTCTGTACCACAGGCTCAGCAACAGGCTTGGAACCAGCAGGGTTCTGGGAGCCAGCAGCCCTCTGACTGCGGTCTCGCCTGTGGGTTCCTGCCTCCACCTGATGTACGTCAGCAGCAGTGTGGCTCACAACAGATTGTGCCCCAGAAGCCTGACAACTAACATGTCCCGCCGAGGTATGTGTACCTGCACTGGTGGGGAGTGACACTGACAGCTGTGCCGCGATTACTATGGTGTGGGAGGCTGGAGAGGGTACCACCCGGATGAGCTGGTACCATCGGCTGGAGGACCAGAGGGGGAATGGACATGTGGCCAGTGGGAGGTATGGGTCAATCAGTAAGGCAATCACGACTCTGATTTGTCAGTATGGCGCTGAGGATCCACGTTCGATCCTGGCCCCGGGTCACTGTCCTTGTGGAGTTTGCACATTCTCCCTTTGTGGGGATTGTAATCTCCATGTCGATTGGTTTAACCAGGTCGGTCAAGGCAGCCTTGAGGAGGAGTTTATAGAACGTATCCGCGATAGTTTCCGAGAACAGTATGTAATGGAACCTACGAGGGAACAAGCAGCCCTAGATCTGGTTCTGTGTAATGAGACAGGATTGATTAATGATCTCATAGTTAGGGATCCTCTCGGAAGGAGCGATCACAATATGGTGGAATTTACAATAGGAGGATTAGAAGGTAAAATCAAACACTAGTGTTTTGTGCTTAAACAAAGGAGATTACAATGGGATGAGAGAAGAACTAGCTAAGGTAGACTGGGAGCAAAGACTTTATGGTGGAACAGTTGAGGAACAGTGGAGAACCTTCCAAGCGATTTTTCACAGTGCTCAGCAAAGGTTTATACCAATAAAAGGAAGGACGGTAGAAAGAGGGAAAATCGACCGTGGATATCTAAGGAAATAAAGGAGAGTATCAAATTGAAGGAAAAAGCATTCAAAGTGGCAAAGATTAGTGGGAGACTAGAGGACTGGGAAATCTTTAGGGGGCAACAGAAAGCTACTAAAAAGCTATAAAGAAGAGTAAGATAGATTATGAGAGTAAACTTGCTCAGAATACAAAAACAGACAGTAAAAGTTTCTACAAATATATAAAACAAAAAAAGAGTGGCTGAGGTAAATATTGGTCCTTTAGAGGATGAGAAGGGAGATTTAATAATGGGAGATGAGGAAATGGCTGAGGAACTGAACAGGTTTTTTTGGGTCGGTCTTCACAGTGGAAGACACAAATAACATGCCAGTGACTGATGGAAATGAGGCTATGAGGACCTTGAGAGGATTGATATCACTGGGATATTTGGGGCAGCACGGTAGCATGGTGGTTAGCATAAATGCTTCACAGCTCCAGGGTCCCAGGTTCGATTCCCGGCTGGGTCACTGTCTGTGCGGAGTCTGCACGTCCTCCCCGTGTGTGCGTGGGTTTCCTCCGGGTGCTCCGGTTTCCTCCCACAGTCCAAAGGTGTGCGGGTTAGGTGGATTGGCCATGCTAAATTGCCCGTAGTGTCCTAAAAAGTAAGGTTAAGGGGGGGTTGTTGGGTTACGTGGATACGTGGGTTTAAGTAGGGTGATCATTGCTCGGCACAACATCGAGGGCCGAAGGGCCTGTTCTGTGCTGTACTGTTCAATGTTCTATGTTTTAAGGAGGTAGTGATGGGCAAGCTAATGGGGCTAAATGTAGACAAGTCTCCTGGCCCTGATGGAATGCATCCCAGAGTGCTAAAAGAGATGGCCAGGGAAATTGCAGATGCACTAGTGATAATTTACCAAAATTACTAGGTCCTGGGGTGGTCCCGGCGGATTGGAAATTAGCAAACGTGACACCACTGTTTAAAAAAGGAGGTAGGCAGAAAGTGGGTAATTATAGGCCAGTTAGCTTAACTTCGGTAGTAGGGAAGATGCTGGAATCTATCATCAAGGAAGAAATAGCGAGGCATCTGGATGGAAATTGTCCCATTGGGCAGACGCAGCATGGGTTCATAAAGGGCAGGTCGTGCCTAACTAATTTAGTGGAATTTTTTGAGGGCATTACCAGTGCAGTAGATAACGGGGAGCCAATGGATGTGGTATATCGGGATTTCCAGAAAGCTTTTGACAAGGTGCCACACAAAAGGTTGCTGCATCAGATAAAGATGCATGGCATTAAGGTTAAAGTAGTAGTATGGATAGAGGATTGGTTAATTAATAGAAAGCAAAGAGTGGGGATTAATGGGTGTTTCTCTGGTTGGCAATCAGTAGCTCATGTTGTCCCTCAGGGTTCAGTGTTGGGCCCACAATTGTTCACAATTTACATAGATGATTTGGAGTTGGGGACCAAGTCCAAATTTGCAGATGACACTAAGGTGAGTGGTAAAGCAAAAAGTACAGAGGATATCGGAAGTCTGCAGAGGGATTTGGATAGGTTAAGTGAATGGGCTAGGGTCTGGCAGATGGAATACAACGTTGACAAATGTGAGGCTATCCATTTTGGTAGGAATAATAGCAAACTGGATTATTATTTGAATGATAAAATATTAAAACATGCCGCTGTGCAGAGAGACCTGGGTGTGCTAGTGCATGAGTCACAGAAAGTTGGTTTACAGGTGCAACAGGTGATTAAGAAGGCAAATGGAATTTTGTCCTTCATTGCTAGAGGGATGGAGTTTAAGACTAGGGAGGTTATGCTGCAATTGTATAATGTGTTAGTGAGGCCACACCTGGAGTATTGTGTTCAGTTTTGGTCTCCTTACTTGAGAAAGGACGTACTGGCGCTGGAGGGTGTGCAGAGGAGATTCACTAGGTTAATTCCAGAGCTGAAGGGGTTGGATTATGAGGAGAGGTTGAGTAAACTGGACTGTACTCATTGGAATTTAGAAGGATGCAGGGGGAATCTTATAGAAAAGTATAAAATTATGAAGGGGATAGATAGGATAGATGCGGACAAGCTGTTTCCACTGGCGGGTGACAGCAGAACTAGGGGGCATAGCCTCAAAATAAGGGGAAGTAGATTTAGGACTGACCTTAGGAGGAACTTCTTCACCCAAAGAGTTGTGAATCTATGGAATTCCTTACCCAGTGAAGCAGTTGAGGCTCCTTCATTAAATGTTTTTAAGATAAAATAGATAGTTTTTTGAAGAATAAAGGGTGTAAGGGTTATGGTGTTCGGGCCGGAAAGTGGAGCTGAGTCCAAAAAAGATCAGCCATAATCTCATTGAATGGCAGGGCAGGCTCGAGGGGTCAGATGGCCTACTCCTGCTCCTAGTTCTTATGTTCTTATGTGTCTGCGTAGGTCTAACACCCACAGCCCAAAGATGTGCAGGGTAGGTGGATTGGTCATGTTAAATTGCCTTTAATTGGAAAAAATAATTGTGTACTCTAAATTTAAAAAAAAGGTTTGACAGGTATGCCAGGTGAGACCCAATGGTCCCTCACCTCTGCAACACCCGCCAGCCCCCACGTTGGTGACCGCCCTGTCCTCGGCCACCCCGGTAACCTCCATGGCCCCCTCCTTGAAGGTGGTGAGGACTCTGATGTCTGGCACAACTCTTCCATTGTGGGCCCTCCCCGGCGATTGTGGGAGCGCTTTATCTGAGGAGACACAGAGAGGACCCATGCGTGGTTCACAGTGGTGGGACGGGGTTTTGAAGGGAGGGATGGGATGGTTGAAGGAGGAACGGGATGGAGGGAGGATTGGTGGTCACATGGAGAGTTGGGGGGTGAATGCTCCCATGGGGGCGGAAAAGTCTTGGGGGGTGGGGGTGAGTGGGGGGGGGGGGGGTTTGTCATGTTGGTGTCTACTAACTCGTGCGGTCCAGTGTAGGTCATTGACCATTTTCCGACGCTGGAGGCCAGTCCTCCTGGTCACACTCCACCGCCAACTCATCTCAGGCAGCACTGGCTGCCCTTTGGCTGACTCTCCAGGACCCTCAGGGGAATGGGACATCCCTCCTGGCCTCCACAGCATCAGCAGCCTCCCCAGGTCAGTGTCCCCAAATCTTGAGGCTGATCTCCTCGGTGCCATTGTTGCAAGCTGGCTGGGGTTCGTTGAGCAAGTATAGTTTTTTTAAAAAATAATTTTTATTGAGAAATTTTGATTTTATACAACATTGACGCACCTTAGTAAAATACCGAAAATAACAATAATATTAACAATCATATACATTCGCCCCATCCCCATGAACAACCCAGCATTTTAACAACAACGCATATTAACACACTATAAAGTTACAGAATAAACACTACAATAATGCACCCCCCCCCCCCCCCCCCCCCCCCCCGGTTGCTGCTGCTATTGACCCAGTTACCTATCTCTGAGCCAGGAAGTCCAAAAAAGGCTGCCATCGTTTATAGAACCCTTGTATTGATCCTCTCAGGGCAAATTTGACCTTTTCCAATTTTATAAATCCCGCCATGTCACTGATCCAGGTCTCCACGCTTGGGGGCCTCGCATCCTTCCATTGTAACAGAATCCTTCGACGGGCTACTAGGGACGCAAAGGCCAGGACACCGGCCTCTTTCGCCTCCTGCACTCCCGGCTCTACCGCAACTCCAAAAATCGCGAGTCCCCACCCTGGTTTGACAGCAAGTATAGTTTAAGCGCTGCTGGAACTTGCTGGCGAGTGCGTTGTGGGGGGCTGGCGAGTGCGTTGTGGGGGGCTGGCGAGTGCGTTGTGGGGGGCTGGCGAGTGCGTTGTGGGGGGCTGGCGAGTGCGTTGTGGGGGGCTGGCGAGTGTGTTGTGGGGGGCTGGCGAGTGCGTTGTGGGGGGCTGGCGAGTGCGTTGTGGGGGGCTGGCGAGTGTGTTGTGGGGGGCTGGCGAGTGCGTTGTGGGGGGCTGGCGAGTGCGTTGTGGGGGGCTGGCGAGTGCGTTGTGGGGGGCTGGCGAGTGCGTTGTGGGGGGCTGACGAGTGCGTTGTGGGGGGCTGGCGAGTGCGTTGTGGGGGGCTGGCGAGTGCGTTGTGGGAGGCTGGCGAGTGTGTTGTGGGGGCTGGCGAGTGCGTTGTGGGGGGCTGGCGAGTGCGTTGTGGGGGGCTGGCGAGTGCGTTGTGGGGGGCTGGCGAGTGCGTTGTGGGGGGCTGGCGAGTGCGTTGTGGGGGGCTGGCGAGTGCGTTGTGGGGGGCTGGCGAGTGCGTTGTGGGGGGCTGGCGAGTGCGTTGTGGGGGGCTGGCGAGTGTGTTGTGGGAGGCTGGCGAGTGCGTTGTGGGGGGCTGGCGAGTGCGTTGTGGGGGGCTGGCGAGTGCGTTGTGGGGGGCTGGCGAGTGTGTTGTGGGGGGCTGGCGAGTGCGTTGTGGGGGGCTGGCGAGTGTGTTGTGGGGGGCTGGCGAGTGTGTTGCCGGCAAGTCAGCTGGCGAGTTTTAATTTGCAGCGAGAAGCCTCGTTAAGTGGACCAATTAATGTTGAATAGCGTTGCCGGCCTCAGTGGGCCGAGCACCAGGAAGCTCGTGGCAATTCCCATCCTTCGAATTGCACCCATATGTAGATCAGGATTTTGGGAAATGGAGAGTGGAATGTGGGAGACCAGCCACAGTTCTCCAGGAGTTAGAATCATCGAGCCAGGAGGTAAGAAAGGAATGAGCGTTTCAGCAGCAGGTGGGCTGCAACAATTTAAATATTCTCCCACTCCACCACTGACACACAATGGCGGCAGAGCGTACTATATACACGATGCAGCAATACACCGGGACTCCTTCAACAACACCTTCCAAACCTGCAACTTTTACCACCTTGAAGGGTGCTGGCAACAGACACATGAAAATGAAAATCGCTTATTGTCACGAGTAGGCTTCAAATGAAGTTACTGTGAAAAGCCCCTAGTCGCCACATTCCGGCACCTGTTCGGGGAGGCTGGTACTGTGCTGCTGGCCTGCGTGGTCTGCTTTTAAAGCCAGCGATTTAGCCCAGTGTGCTAAACAGCCCCATGGGAGATCACCATCTTAAAGTTTCTGCTTTTAACTTTTTGAATTGTTTTTTATTTGAAAAAACCCATCTTTTAGATAGATTCTTCACTAAAAGTAGAGTCAAAGCGTATCGGGGTAGACAAGAATGTGGAGTGGAGGTCACACTCATACCAGCCATGTTCTTATTGAATGGTGGAGTGGGCTCAAGGGGCTGAATGGCCTACTCCTGCTCCTAATTCGTATGTTTATATGTATCGCTGTTCCTTCAATGTTCAGAAACAAGGGGCGGAATTCTCTGACCCCCGCAGGTCGCCGGATTTGGCGCCAGTTGGCGTGGCGCCAACCACTCTGGTGCGGGCCTAGCCCCTAAAGGTGCGGAGAATTCCGCATCTTTGGGGAGGCCCGACGCCGGAGTGGTTGGCGCCACTCCGCTATGCTGGGATCCCCCGCCCCGCCGGGTAGGGGAGAATCCCGGCCAAGATCCTTACTAACAGCACTTCAGCAGTTTGTGGTGAATGTATTAGGGCAACCATTCACCACTCTATTACATTACATTGTACTATGTTGGTGCCCTTGTGTGCTCTGCCCCCGGCTCCGCCCCTCGGGGGAGGTATGTGGGTCTGCTGCCTGCAGGCGGCTCTCATAGCAGAGCAGTCGCAGGCAGGCACAGTTCTAGCTGATTAAAACCACTGTTCATTCAACTCTCCGTCTCGTGTGAATTGGTGGTCGCATAAATTTAATCAGCTACAACATCGCGATGGAAGCAGCCCTCAAACCCTTTTAAAAATTAATTTAGAGTGCCCAACTCATTTTTTTCCAATTAAGGGGCAATTTAGCGTGGCCAATCCACCTAACCTGCACATCTTTTGTGTTGTGGGGGCGCAACCCACGCAAGCACGGGGAGAATGTGCAGCAGCCCTCAAACCTGATCGACTGGAACTCGACCCACAGGCAGCTGAAGCCAAAGGGCTTTTTACGCACTGGCTCCCCTCTTTTGAGGCCTACCTCACCACCTCCTCCTCGTCCTCCGTTACCGAGGAACAGAAACTGAGCCTCCTCCACGCCCGGGTGAGCCACAGAATCTCCGTGCAGATCGAGGAAGCGACCACGTACGCAGACACAGTCGCGATCCTGAAAAGGCAATACGTGAGGCTGGTGAACGAAGTGTTCACGCGGCATCTCCTCACCACTCACCACCAATGCCCCGGGCAATCGCTGGAGGAATACCTACGCGACCTGAAAGTACTCACGCGAAACTGCGACTGCAAGGCCGTCACGGCCTCACAGCACATGGAACTCGCCAAACGGGATGCCTATGTGACTGGAGTCCAGTCCAACTATGTCAGCGCTTCCTCGAAAAGGGCGCCCTCGACCTAGAAGAGACGGTAAAACTATCACCTCCTTAGAAGTAGCTTTTCAGAGACTCAACGCTTTCGCCTCCGACCATGCGCCCCCCCTCGTGCCACGCGGCTGCCGCCCAACCCGGGGGGCTGCCCTGCTATTTCTGCGGCCAGCACCAGCACCCCAGGCAGCGTTGTCCGGCTTGGTACGCGAACTGTAGCGACTGCGGCAAGAAAGGACAGTTTGCCAAAGTTTGCTTGGCCAGATCCAAAACCTCTAAATCACAGGCCCGACTTTCAGACTCACAGGCCCACAGACCCCGCAGCGTGGGTGCGTGCCTGCCGGCACCGCGCCCTCCTGATGCATCATCTGCCTTGTGCTGTCCATGGGGGTAGCCATCTTTGACTCTACCCAACACGTGCGACTCACGGGGGGGGCCGCCATCTTGGCCGCCATCTCCCACACGGCCCACCATGTGAGACTCATGGGGGCAGCCATCTTAGTACTTAGAACTTAGAACAGTACAGCACAGAACAGGCCCTTCGGCCCTCAATGTTGTGCTGAGCAATGATCACCCTACTCAAACCCATGTATCCACCCTATACCCGTAACCCAACAACCCCCCCCCTTAACCTTACTTTTTAGGACACTACGGGCAATTTAGCATGGCTAATCCACCTAACCCGCACATCTTTGGACTGTGGGAGGAAACCGGAGCACCCGGAGGAAACCCACGCACACACGGGGAGGACGTGCAGACTCCGCACAGACAGTGACCCAGCCGGGAATCGAACCTGGGACCCTGGAGCTGTGAAGCATTTATGCTAACCACCATGCTACCATGCTGCCCCATTGCTACCATGCTGCCCCATGCTACCATGCTGCCCCATTGCTACCATGCTGCCCCATATCTTGGCCGCCATTTTCATCGCCGCCTGACACGTGTGACCGACCAGTTCAAGAAGGCAGTCCACCACAACCTTCTCAAGGTCAATTAGGGTGGACAACAAATTCCGACCTAGCCAGCCCCGCGAGGCTTACATTCGATGAAAGAAATTTTAAAATAAACAAGAGTTAAATCAGGCAATATTATGGAGGTGTCAGTGATGACTCATCTTGGGGTCAAACATGGCTGCAAGGTTATGAACAGGTTAATTTAATCTCGGACTGTTGCCAAGGAGAGAGGGATGGAGTTGATAGCTAGAGACGGGAGTTTGGAGTGAAAATCGAAAGCAATGGCTTCAGTCATCCCAATATTTAATGCAAGAAATTTCTGTTCATCCAGTGCTGAATGTCAGGCAAACAGACTTGAGTGGAGGAGTCAAGAGAGGTGGCGACGAGGTAAAGCTGGGTACCATTTAAAACATTAAACTGAGGCCCCATTTACCCCTTCGTGGATGTAAATGATCCTGTGGCGCTATTTTGAAGTTTAATGGGAAAAATTCTGCCCGGGGTCCTGGATAATATTCATCCCTCAACCAACAGCAACAAAAATATGGATTATCTTGGTCATGATCGCATTACAGTTTGTGGGATCTTGCTGTGCACAAATTGACTGCTGCATTTCCTCCATTTCAACAGTGGCTCCTCTTCAAAAAGTCCTTCATTGGGTTGTAAAGTGTTGTGAGACACCCTGAGGTTTTGAAAGACTATATCAATGAACATATTTCTTCCTTACAGTACCCACCTTAAATCAACAAAACGTCAGCTCCCAACATTCTGCAACACACCTCAACGCTGCCAAAGCAGCATTTAGTTTTCGCAATCGCAGTCACTGTGGAGACTGAGTGGGTGTCTTGACTACAAATCATCCAGATACCTGATGCGGTTTGTCTGCATTTCCCCACGCACCCAGCACTGCCTGTTCAGAGCACATTCCACTCACAACAATCTGGTTGGACCAGCCTGAAGCAGCTGTTACTGCGGCAATTCCTGAGCACAAAGGAACACCCTCCGAATATCCAGCGCTCAAAGCAGCCCGACCAATGACCCACATCACCAGCTGCAACAGCGAAACAACAGTTAAAGTGGTCAGCATCCCTTCCCCCCACATCCCCTCTCCATCCCACACTGTCCTCGCGGTAAGGGCACAGAGGGAAAATCGTGAGGCTCCAAATTCGACAGTAACAAATTTACACCACAGACACAGGCCAATTAACCTAACATTCTCCTGATAAACCTCCTCCCACCATTATTTATTGAACCCCAATTACAGATTAGTCTAATACTTTCCCCTTCAGGACTATCAAACTTCCTCGCATTATTTACCACATCTACTCTCTGTGGTGGCAAGTTCCACACTCTAACTACTCTCCTGAATGGATTTATTCAAGACTAGTTCATATTTATGGCCATCAGCTTCTGGTATTCCGACTCCTGAGTGGAAGCTTTGAGCTGAGTTTTTTGGCAGATCTTGGAATTGCCAGCGCTAAGAGTGAGTGGTAGCCCTACTCCGGCAGGCAGAGGGACCCTGGAGAAAACTCCTCATGGTGGTGGCCAACTGAGGATCGTGGCCCACCAACAGGATCTTCTCAGCCAATGAGAGAGTCAGCAGTTCACAGCCTCAGTAGCACCGCCACTGGTGGTGGCCATTGTTGGGGCTGCACCTGCTGGAGGAGGATGCCTCAGTGGCGAGGCACCATCTGAGTTTGGTGGGTTTGGTTTGGGGAAGCTGAGGTTAGGCAGACAAGCCCCAGTGATTGGGTCAGGGAAAGGGGAGAGTGCACTAAAACGTTGTTGCCAAGGGGACAGCCATTGCACTGGGGTCCTTTCCATGGGCCATGGAGTGCCATTACTGGAACCAAACAAGACATTGCCACTGGATGATCTTTCTCATACAACATCAGGCCCTCCCAACATGGGCAAAATGACCCTTGATAGGCCACTTAAGTAGTTCAAATGGCAACCCAGTGGGAGGCCGCTTAATAATGTTCCTACAGCTGGCAACTGGGATTACCCTTCTCTCTGGATCTGTAAAGACTTAATTACCTGCAAATGCTCACATTCAAAGTATTGTCTTGCATCTTTGACTTTGTCTATATATATTTTTCTGGAAACTACCTCTTCATTCACCTGAGGAAGGAGCAATGCTCCGAAAGCTAGTGATTTGCAACAAACCTGTTGGACTTTAACCTTGAGTTGTAAGACTTCTTACTGTGCTCCAACGCCAGCATCTCCACATCATGGCAGCAGGAGGATAGCGAGCTGTACTCCCCACATCATCTCCTACCATATTGCCAGCCACACTCTGACCCGTCCAAACCCATCACCTTAGGGCTTCTCAAATTCAGGCCATTGTTTGTACATCAAAACCCAAAGGCCTCTATCAGGTCACCCCACACTCCCTCTTTTCAAGGAAACAAGAGACCCAACCTGTTAAATCGATCCTGGGGTATAACCTCTCAGTTCTGGTATCATTCTCATAAATCTTTTTCTGCACCTTGTCCAGTTTCTCCACATACAATAGGATGTCTTTAGGATCACCTTAAAGGTAGAGAGAGAGAGAGATACGGAGCGACATCCAGGGAAAGGGGTTTCAGAGTTTAAGGCTCAGACATTTCAAAGACACAGTCCCCAAAGGTGATGTAAAGAAAATTGGGGATGGACAAGAGACCAGATTGGGATTTTTTTTAAAAATTAGAGTTCGCAACTTTTTTTTCCAATTAAGGAGCAATTTACCATGGCCAATTGACCTCCTCTGCACATTATTTTGGGCTGTGGGGATAAGACCCACGCAGACACGGGGAGAATGTACAAACTGCATATGGACAGTGACCCGGGGCCAGGATTGAACGTGGGTCCTCAGCGTTGTGAGAAGGCACTGCTAACCACTGCAAAACCAGATTGAGATTTTACCTCAATTTGTTCGGCATTGTTGAATGCATGGGGCATTAGTGTTACCTTCAGTGCCTCTGGGCCAAGGATGGGAATTAATCAGCATGGGGTTCAGATCTCAAAGTTCCATTGCTGGGAAGCGCAGGGTGTGAACATTGAGTTGAGACTCTCACTTTAAGCCAATAGGTCACCAATACTCATTTTCTGAGCTCACACGAGTAAAAAGGTGACTCCACTCGAGATACCAAAGGGCCGTCAGCTTCTGTGAAACCGAATCACAACAAGGAGTAGTGCCTTCAGAAACAGGAATCAAATTACGGTGGAGAGGTTTGGTAGAGCGGGAAATTAAACAAATCCCAAATGTCTGTCCTCGGGTGCCCCATTGTAGTGGAGATTCCTTAATCAGTTGCTGCACCTCTGGCATCCAAATGAAATAGCATCCAAAAAGGAGTCAGAGGAGACCATTCAGCCCTCTAGTCTGTCCTGCCATTCAGCTGCATCCAGACTGATCAGTGATTTCTATTTACTTGCCTTGGTTCCATGACCCTGAATGTCCATGCTAACAGCAAAAGTGATTAATCTCAGTTTTAATGATTGTCAATTGATCCCCAACCTCAACAGCTTTTTTTTTCCCAGGGAGGTGGTTCCAGATTTGTGCTATCAGTTGTATGTCGAGCCAAACTGTAATCTTAACAATCTGCCCCCTTCCCATTGTGCTGGAGGAAATAATTCCTATCGACCCCATTAACATCTTTAATCATCTTAAACATATCAATTAAGATCACCTTTTAATAGTCTGTCTCTAGGGAATAGTCTATGCAATCTCCTAATTTAATCCTTTTTGCCCCCGTACATTCGGGTGGATTTGTGCTGTACCCCCTCCAAGATCGTTACATCCTTCCTGCGGCGTTATGCTGAGAGACTTTCGAAGAAGCAACGATTTCAAACGACAAGACGGCTGTGTGAGCCCGATGCGTCACCTCCAGTTGGCATGAGCCGCTGGCAGCAATGGCATTTCCGTTGTAATCAAATAGTTGGCATGCAGATGGCATGATGGCTGGTTTGACACAAAGACTTTGAAGGTCAGACCGTGCAATGAGATTGGGGGAGGCACATGGTGTCCAGGCGGAACCGTATTTGGGACCAGTTGACCGTAAGGGTGGCACACCACTCATCATCAGGATCGATGCTGTGTATCGGAATGGGCTTGGTGCTGTGCTTTGGAGACATCCTGTGCTTTGTTATGATGCTGACTTGAAAAGGGGCTTGCGGGTCATCGCTGTCAAAGTCGGGGAACAGGTCTGGGACAGGCTCGTTGACTGTGGGCTGAATGGCCTGGACATCCCTGCGAGGCTGGCTGGATCGACGGAAACTAGCAGGCTGAGTTGATCTGCATAAAACAGCATAGTGGCCAAGTTTGCCACACTGCAAACATCGTCGGGACTTGGCGGGACACTGCCGCTTTAAGTAGGCGGAGCCACAGTTGCCGCACACCGTTGCGTCGGGAACAAACTGCCCCCAGTGAGACCTCGACTGGGTGCCAGAAATGTGGATCATAGAATTTTCATAGAATCATAGAATTTACAGTGCAGAAGGAGGCCATTCGGCCCATCAAGTCTGCACTGGCTCTTGGAAAGAGAACCCTACCCAAGCCCACACCTCCACCCTATCCCCATAACTCAGTAACCCCACCCAACACTAAGGGCAATTTTGGACACTAAGGGCAATTTATCATGGCCAATCCACCTAACCTGCTCATCTTTGGACTGTGGGAGGAAACCGGAGCACCCGGAGGAAACCCACGCACACACGGGGAGAACGTATGGACTCCGCACAGACAGTGACCCAAGCCCAATATAAAAGGAAATATGACACCAAGCCACATTAGGTATACAGATGACCAAATGTTAGGTTTTAAGGAGTGTCTTTAAGGGGGTGAGCGAATTGCAGGGTGGGACTCCTCGAACTAGGGTCCAAGGAAACTGAAAAGCATGGGCACCAACGATGACCCAATTAAAATCAAGAATGCACAAGAGGCCAGAATTAGAGGACACCAGATATCTCGGAGCGCTGAGTGACTGGGGGAAATGAAAGAGATGGGGAGGAGTGAGACCACGGAAGGATTTGCAAACATGGATGAGAATTTTATAATCAAGATGTTGCTTGACCGGAAGTGAATGAAGGTCAGCGAGCAAAAGAGTGATAGGTGAAAAGAAGCTGCTTCAATTCAGGTGTACTGAGGTTAGAATGTGATTAAAGCAAGGAGTGCATCGGAGTAGTCAGGTCTAGAGGGAACAAAGGGACAGATGAGGTTTCAGCGTCAGATGAGCTGAGGCAGGGGCCAGCACCTTCCAAACCAGCTACCTCTACCACCAAGAAGGGCAAGGGCAGCAGACAGGAACACCACAACCTACAAGGGCCCCTCCAAGCCGCTCACCATCCTGACTTGGAATTTGTGATCACCCCCATGAGGACTCGCTCATTAATTTTCCTGTGGGGCTCGAGGCCTGTCGCGTTGGGACTCCAGTTACATACATAGTTACATAGAACATACAATGCAGAAGGGGGCCATTCAGCCCATTGAGTCCACACCGACCCACTTAAGCCCTCACTTCCACCCTATCCCCGTAACCCAATAACCCCTCCAAACCTTTTTGGTCACTAAGGACAATTTATCATGGCCAATCCACCTAACCTGTACGTCTCTGGATGTGGGAGGAAACCGAAGCACCCGGAGGAAACCCACGCAGACACGGGGAGGATGTGCAGACTCCACACAGACAGTGACCCAGCGGGGAATTGAACCTGGGACCCTGGCGCTGTGAAACCACACTGCTATCCACTTGTGCTACCGTGCTGCCCACAAAGAATTTACAGTGCAGAAGGAGACCATTTGGCCCATCGAGTCTGCACCAGCCCTTACAAAGAGCAACCCACTCAAGCCCACATATCTACCCTATCCCCGCAACCCAGCAACCCCCACTTAGCCTTTTTGGACACTAAGGGCAATTTAGCATGGCCAATCCACCTAACCCGCACATCTTTGGACCATGGGTGGAAACCGGAGCACCTGGAGGAAATCCACGCACATACGTGGTGGATTTGCAGACTCCGCACAGACAGTGACCCAGCCCGGAATTGAACCTGAGACCTGGGACCCTGGAGCTGTGAAACAATTGTGCTAACCACCATGCTACCGTGCTGCGTGCAAAACATGTTAATAATAATAATATTGTCACAAATATGAAGTTACTGTTGAAAGCCCCTCGTCTCCACATTCCGGCGCCTGTTCGGGTAAGCTGGTACGGGAATTGAACCCGCGCTGCTGGCCTTGTTCTGCATCACAAACCAGCTGTCTAGCCCACTGAGCTAAACCAGCCCCATAAACTATTCAGCCACCGAAATCTTTCCTCCCTCTTTCAGCCATTCACACTTTACTCAAATCTTATAAATCCCTTTGAATTCTCTCATTGCGTCGTCATTTCACCATCTCCGCTCAAGCCTTTGCTGTTAATTCCTTATTTAGTGTGAATGCATTGTGCTCCTACCTCTCTCGCTACACCCCGCCTCACACTTTCATAGAACATAGAACATACAGTGCAGAAGGAGACCATTCGGCCCATTGAGTCTGCACCGACCCACTTAAGCCCTCACTTCCACCCTATCTCCATAACTTAATAACCACTCCTAACCTTTTTGGACACATTGGGCAATTTTATCATGGCCAATCCACCTAACCTGCACATATTTGGACTATGGGAGGAAACCGGAGCACCCGGAGGGAACCCACACAGACACGGGGAGAACGTGCAGACTCCGCACAGATAATGACCCAGCCGGGAATCGAACCTGCGACCCTGGAGCTGTGAAGCCACAATGCTAGCCATGTGTGCTACCGTGCTGCCCAAATTTAGAGTACCCTGCCCAAATTTAGAGTACCCTTTCATATAGCCTTTTATATAATGTCCCAGACCCAGGCTGGGAGTTCTTGTTAATCCCGGGCTGGGACATTAGTGATGTATGCCCTGGGTGTGGCTTTACTTTCAAGTGAAAATAAATTTGGTTTCACCTTTATCTTGGCGTATCCTGATTTATTACAGGACCATATCACCGTTTCTTCACTGTCACTGGGTCAAAATCTTAGAACACCCTCCCTAACAGCACTGTGGGTGTACCTACACCACATGGACTGCAGCAGTTCAAGATGGAAGCTCACCACCACCTTCTCAAGGGCAATTAGGAATGGACAATATGGCCGGGATTCTCCGACTCCATGCCCGGGGTGGGGGGGCTTGAGAATCGGGCCACGCCGCCGCACCGATTCTTCGCCACCTGCGGGATCACCGCACCGCTGGTCAGGGGCCATTGACAGCAGCCCCCCGGCAATTCTCTGGGTCTCGACGGGACAAGTGGCCGTCGAGTTCGACCGTGTCCCGCCCAGCGGGACCTCAGAGTTCTGTCTGCGGGAGCTATCCTGGTGGGGGGAGGGGGAGGGCAGGGGAATCCGATCCCGGGGGGGACCTCCACGGTGGCCTGGCCCGCGATCGGGGCCTACCAATCGGTGGGCGGGCTAGTTCCATGAGGGCCCATGTTCCTCCGCGCCGGGCCCCTGTGAGGGCTCCGCCATATTGCCCGGGGACCGGTGTGGAGACGGGAACCCACGTGCATGCGTAAACTCGCGCCGACCGTGGCGTGCATGCGCGGACTTGCGCTGGCCATGACACGCAGGTTTTCGGCCGCTGGAGCTGCGGACACCACTCCGGCGCCGTACCAGTCCCCTAGGAACATAGAACATAGAACAGTACAGCACAGAACAGGCCCTTCGGCCCTCGATGTTGTGCCGAGCCATGATCACCCTACTCAAACCCACGTATCCACCCTATACCCATAACCCAACAACCCCCCACCCCTTAACCTTACTTTTTAGGACACTACGGGCAATTTAGCATGGCCAATCCACCTAACCCGCACATCTTTGGACTGTGGGAGGAAACCGGAGCACCCGGAGGAAACCCACACACACACGGGGAAGACGTGCAGACTCTGCACAGACAGTGACCCAGCCGGGAATCGAACCTGGGACCCTGGAGCTGTGAAGCATTTATGCTAACCACCATGCTACCGTGCTGCCCCAGGAAGTGGTGGATACCTGCCACTTGAGGCCTGTTGACGCCGGAGTGGCTCGTGCTGCTTTTCACACCGGCGTCAGAACTTGGCCGCGGGATTGGAGAATCCCAGGCTATATCGTTCAAAGAAACTGCCCATCTTTGGATTGTGGGGGTGAGACCCACGCAGATCCGGGGAGATTGTGCAAACTCCACATGGTCAGTGACCCGGGTCCGAGATCGAACCCGGGTCCTCGGCGCCATGAGACAGCAGTGCTAACCACTGTGACACCGTGTCACCCTTGGGCAATAAATCTTGCCCTAGCCAACGATGCCCACATTCAATGGAAGAATGAAAAAAAAGGTGGAGGTGAGGGTGGGGTTGAGCAAATCAGTATCTGTAGAAATGTTGTGGGGAATATGGAAAGCCGAAGGTTAGAAAGTTGGTATTTTTAAAATGTAAGGGAATTTGTGGAAGATGTTTTTTCTGGGGGCAGATGCAGAAAGGGGTACGATAGCAAACACACATAAAGGATTTTCAATGCGGTACCTATCTTAATATATTTTAACAGCAGCTCACTAACAGACAGGATGAGAAAGTTGTAGAGTTCTTCGGAGCATTGTTGATCACAGCCCTGACATCATGCCCATTTCCACATTCCGCCGGAACAAACGATCCACTGTAACACTTGAGCTAAATCAAATTTGATACCTTAAATCAGTAAAAAGCTTTTTTCCCCCCAAGAGCAAAGTGGAAGGAATGACATTTTAAAAAAATGTTTCACTTCTTTGGGATCTCGGTGTGAGATCTCAAAGGGCTAGAGGAAAGTTTGTTTTTGTTGATGTAAAATTTGGGTTTAAAAGCCAACGATTGAGGTTGGATCGGAAGGAGCTCCATGGATTAGAGGGCCTGAGAGAGAATGTGCTGTAGCCAGTGATTGAAGAGAACCATCGAGTCACACAGCACAGAAAAGTCCCATCGTCCCATCGCATCTGCACCAGATAAAAATAACTAACTATTCTAATCCCATTTTCTCGCACTTGGCCCATAGCCGTGTATGCCTTGACAACACGATGAGACTACAGTGAGGAGAGCATTTATGAGTGGGGATATGCTAGGAACGGAGACAGGAATTTCCGAGCTGCAATGTGCAATGCAACTGAGAGAGACAGGAAAGGTCAGTTAATGGGCGACTGCTTCAAGGACACACAAAGACAGGGACCATGATGTCAGGATCCAATGGGGGTACTGGGTGGCATGGCTGCTCAGTGGTTAGCACTGCTGCCTCACAGCATCATGGATCTGGGTTCAATTCTGGCCTTGTGCGACTCCCTGTGGAGTCTGCACGTTCTCCCCGTGTCTCCGTGGGTTTCCTCCGGGTGCTCTTCTTCTCCCACAGTCCAAAGAAGTGCAGGTTAGGTGGATTGGCAATAATAAAATTGCTCCTTAGTCAGGGCCGGCCCAAGGCACCGGCAACTCGGGCAGTCGCCCGGGGCGCCATGTGCTAGGGAGCGCCAGAGACTCGGGTCCCGCGCATGCGCAGTTGGGCCGGTGCCAACCAGCGCATGCGCGGTGGCCGCCCTCCCCCAGGGTGGCCCCCTCCGCTCCCCCCCCTCCATCCGCCCCCCCCTCGGGCCCGCCCCCCCCGCCTCGGCCCCCCCCCCCCCGCCTCGGGCCCGCCCCCCCCGCCTCGGCCCTCCCCCCGCCCCACCCCCCTCTCGCCCCCCCCCTCGGCCCCCCCCCGGGCCCCCCCCGACCCCTACCCCCCCGGCCCCGCCCCCCCGGCCCCGCCCCCCTACCCCCCCCCACCCCCCCCCCCGAAGGGCGCCGAAGTTCAGCTTGCCCGGGGCGCCAGCAACCCTAGGGCTGGCGCTGTCCTTAGTGTCCAAAAGGTTAGGTGGGAAAGTGTGGGGACGTGGGCCTAGGTAGGAAGCTCTTTCAGGGCAGCCTCAATGGGCCGAATGGCCTCCTTCTGCATAGTAATTATTCTATGACCCCGGCACTGTGTGAGGAACAGTTGGCGGGTGGACAGCAATAGAAAGCCCTCCAGCTGCTCAGGCAGAGTTGCAGTCTGCCGCTGCAGGTAACAAGGAGGGAGGAGGGCACGTCCACATTGAGATGCTTTCTCGGTAACTTTAAAACCTTTTCCATGAATACATGCTCATGTTGTTGCAAGCTGAAGTCAGGCAGGCAGGGAGGATCACAAAGCGTGTATGGAGATCTGGCCCCTCAGATCTCCTATACTTGTGTTCTCATTAAGAAGTCTTACAACACCAGGTTAAAGTCCAACAGGTTTGTTTGGAATACTAGCTTTCAGAGCACAGCTCCTTCATCAGGATTCACTCACCTGACGTTAACCTGGTCTCATCCCAGTCCAACGCTGGCATCTCCACATCATTCAATAGTGTGTTGGTGTTAGAGAATGAATCAGATTGTTGGTGTTTGTGGATTGGTCAGTGGGTTAGTGTGTATGGATTGGTCAGTGTGTTAGTGTGTGTGGATTGGTCAGTGTGTTAGTGTGTGTGGATTGGTCAGTGTGTTAGTGTGTGTGGATTGGTCAGTGTGTTAGTGTTTGTGGATTGGTCAGTGGGTTAGTGTGTATGGATTGGTCAGTGGGTTAGTGTGTGTGGATTGGTCAGTGGGTTAGTGTGTGTGGATTGGTCAGTGTCTCAGTGTTTGTGGATTGGTCAGTGTGTCAGTGTGTGTGGATTGGTCAGTGTGTCAGTGTGTGTGGATTGGTCAGTGTGTTAGTGTGTGTGGATTGGTCAGTGTGTTAGTGTGTGTGGATTGGTCAGTGTGTTAGTGTTTGTGGATTGGCCAGGGTGTTAGTGTGTGTGGATTGGTCAGTGTATTAGTGTGTGTGGATTGGTCAGTGTGACAGTGTTTGTGGATTGGTCAGTGTCTCAGTGTTTGTGGATTGGTCAGTGTGTCAGTGTGTGTGGATTGGTCAGTGTGTCAGTGTGTGTGGATTGGTCAGTGTGTTAGTGTTTGTGGATTGGTCAGTGGGTTAGTGTTTGTGGATTGGTCAGTGGGTTAGTGTGTATGGATTGGTCAGTGGGTTAGTGTGTGTGGATTGGTCAGTGGGTTAGTGTGTGTGGATTGGTCAGTGGGTTAGTGTGTGGATTGGTCAGTGGGTTAGTATGTGCGGATTGGTCAGTGGGTTAGTGTGTGTGGATTGGTCAGTGTGTCAGTGTGTGTGGATTGGTCAGTGTGTTAGTGTGTGTGGATTGGTCAGTGGGTTAGTGTGTGTGGATTGGTCAGTGGGTTAGTGTGTGTGGATTGGTCAGTGTGTTAGTGTTTGTGGATTGGTCAGTGTGTCAGTGTGTGTGGTTTGGTCAGTGTGTTAGTGTTTGTGGATTGGTCAGTGGGTTAGTGTGTGTGGATTGGTCAGTGTGTTAGTGTGTGTGGATTGGTCAGTGGGTTAGTGTGTGTGGATTGGTCAGTGTGTTAGTGTTTGTGGATTGGTCAGTGGGTTAGTGTGTGTGGATTGGTCAGTGTGTTAGTGTGTGTGGATTGGTCAGTGGGTTAGTGTGTGTGGATTGGTCAGTGTGTTAGTGTGTGTGGATTGGTCAGTGGGTTAGTGTTTGTGGATTGGTCAGTGTGTTAGTGTGTGTGGATTGGTCAGTGTGTCAGTGTGTGTGGATTGGTCAGTGTGTTAGTGTGTGTGGATTGGTCAGTGTGTTAGTGTGTTTGGACTGGTCAGTGGGTTAGTGTGTGTGGATTGGTCAGTGTGTCAGTGTGTGTGGATTGGTCAGTGTGTCAGTGTGTGTGGATTGGTCAGTGTGTCAGTGTGTGTGGATTGGTCAGTGTGTCAGTGTGTGTGGATTGGTCAGTGTGTTAGTGTGTGTGGATTGGTCAGTGGGTTAGTGTGTGTGGATTGGTCAGTGGGTTAGTGTTTGTGGATTGGTCAGTGGGTTAGTGTGTGTGGATTGGTCAGTGTGTCAGTGTTTGTGGATTGGTCAGTGGGTTAGTGTGTGTGGATTGGTCAGTGGGTTAGTGTGTGTGGATTGGTCAGTGTGTCAGTGTGTGTGGATTGGTCAGTGGGTTAGTGTGTGTGGATTGGTCAGTGGGTTAGAGTTTGTGGATTGGTCAGTGTGTTAGTGTTTGTGGATTGGTCAGTGTGTCAGTGTGTGTGGATTGGTCAGTGTGTTAGTGTGTGTGGATTGGTCAGTGTGTCAGTGTGTGTGGATTGGTCAGTGGGTTAGTGTGTGTGGATTGGTCAGTGTGTTAGTGTTTGTGGACTGGTCAGTGTTAGTGTGTGTGGATTGGTCAGTGTGTGTGGATTGGTCAGTGTGTCAGTGTGTGTGGATTGGTCAGTGGGTTAGTGTGTGTGGATTGGTCAGTGTGTCAGTGTTTGTGGACTGGTCAGTGTGTCAGTGTGTGTGGATTGGTCAGTGTGTTAGTGTTTGTGGATTGGTCAGTGGGTTAGTGTGTGTGGATTGGTCAGTGGGTTAGTGTGTGTGGATTGGTCAGTGGGTTAGTGTGTGGATTGGTCAGTGGGTTAGTATGTGCGGATTGGTCAGTGTGTTAGTGTTTGTGGATTGGTCAGTGTGTCAGTGTGTGTGGATTGGTCAGTGGGTTAGTGTGTGTGGATTGGTCAGTGGGTTAGAGTTTGTGGATTGGTCAGTGTGTTAGTGTTTGTGGATTGGTCAGTGTGTCAGTGTGTGTGGATTGGTCAGTGTGTTAGTGTGTGTGGATTGGTCAGTGTGTCAGTGTGTGTGGATTGGTCAGTGGGTTAGTGTGTGTGGATTGGTCAGTGTGTTAGTGTTTGTGGACTGGTCAGTGTTAGTGTGTGTGGATTGGTCAGTGTGTGTGGATTGGTCAGTGTGTCAGTGTGTGTGGATTGGTCAGTGGGTTAGTGTGTGTGGATTGGTCAGTGTGTCAGTGTTTGTGGACTGGTCAGTGTGTCAGTGTGTGTGGATTGGTCAGTGTGTTAGTGTTTGTGGATTGGTCAGTGGGTTAGTGTGTGTGGATTGGTCAGTGTGTCAGTGTGTGTGGATTGGTCAGTGGGTTAGTGTGTGTGGATTGGTCAGTGTGTTAGTGTTTGTGGATTGGTCAGTGTGTCAGTTTGTGTGGATTGGTCAGTGGGTTAGTGTGTGTGGATTGGTCAGTGTGTTAGTGTTTGTGGATTGGTCAGTGTGTCAGTGTGTGTAGATTGGTCAGTGGGTTAGTGTGTGTGGATTGGTCAGTGTGTCAGTGTGTGTGGATTGGTCAGTGGGTTAGTGTGTGTGGATTGGTCAGTGTGTTAGTGTGTGTGGATTGGTCAGTGGGTTAGTGTGTGTAGATTGGTCAGTGGGTTAGTGTGTGTGGATTGGTCAGTGTGTTAGTGTTTGTGGATTGGTCAGTGGGTTAGTGTGTGTGGATTGGTCAGTGTGTTAGTGTTTGTGGATTGGTCAGTGGGTTAGTGTGTGTGGATTGGTCAGTGTTAGTGTGTGTGGATTGGTCAGTGTGTTAGTGTTTGTGGATTGGTCAGTGGGTTAGTGTGTGTGGATTGGTCAGTGTGTTAGTGTTTGTGGATTGGTCAGTGGGTTAGTGTGTGTGGATTGGTCAGTGGGTTAGTGTGTGTGGATTGGTCAGTGTGTTAGTGTGTGTGGATTGGTCAGTGGGTTAGTGTGTGTGGATTGGTCAGTGTGTCAGTGTGTGTGGATTGGTCAGTGTGTCAGTGTGTGTGGATTGGTCAGTGGGTTAGTGTGTGTGGATTGGTCAGTGTGTCAGTGTGTGTGGATTGGTCAGTGGGTTAGTGTGTATGGATTGGTCAGTGTGTTAGTGTGTGTGGATTGGTCAGTGGGTTAGTGTGTGTGGATTGGTCAGTGGGTTAGTGTGTGTGGATTGGTCAGTGGGTTAGTGTTTGTGGATTGGTCAGTGGGTTAGTGTTTGTGGATTGGTCAGTGTGTTAGTGTGTGCGGATTGGTCAGTGGGTTAGTGTGTGTGGATTGGTCAGTGTGTTAGTGTTTGTGGATTGGCCAGGGTGTTAGTGTGTGTGGATTGGTCAGTGTGTTAGTGTGTGCGGATTGGTCAGTGGGTTAGTGTGTGTGGATTGGTCAGTGTGTTAGTGTTTGTGGATTGGTCAGTGTGTTAGTGTTTGTGGATTGGCCAGGGTGTTTGTGGATTGGTCAAGGGCAGTCACTCTCACTTTACCTCTGTTGCAGAATGATCAATAGATTTCAGAAGGTAATTGGACAATTACGTGAAGGGCTAGATTTTACAGTGTGATGGTTATAGCTGAGATAATTCTGTCTAAGTGCTGGCTCAGATACGATGGGCCTATGGTTGTTTGTGTCTGTGTTTGTATGCAACAGAATAGGTTTTCACATCTAAGTCTTGTTTTTTCAGTGAGCTGCCGTTGCTCATCTCTCGGATGCAGAAGAATGGTGACCAAGTGGAGAAAGACATTCTGGACACTGAGGGAAAACTGCGGGCTGTGAGTAGGATTTCTTCAGCTGAGAATCTCACACAATAATATGTGTGTGTGATAAATGTAGGAATTTCAGATATATGTATTTGTTGCAGTCAGGAGAAAATACCTGGGCTAGTGTATGTATTTTTTTTTGGAAATGTTTTTTAATGAGTTTTCATATTTTATATCCAACAAATTACAAATTATTAGAAAAAAACACGCAAAAATTAACATGTATCTTTACAGGCAAGCATCTTCATAATAACAACTGTGGCCACCCCCTTTAACCGGCATACATATTTTACAATCCCCAATATGGCCGAGGCACATGTTTATAGGCATTTATTTACAATTTGGTTTTGGGCCTTAGCTTGCCATCAGACTGTCGCTTGCGGCTTTGTCCTTCCTTTTTTTTTGAATAATTTTTATTCAAGTTTTCAACAACAAATTTTATCGCAACAGAGAAAAACAGTAACCCCTCCCCTCCAATACAAAAACAATAAATTAACACAAAAAAGAAATAAGCATAAAACCATGAGAACAAACCCCCATAACAAACCTGTAGCCCCCCCCTCCCCCCCCCCCCCCCCCCCCCCCCAGCCGCCGGCTACCTTCCCCCGATTCCCGTCCATTTTACCCTGATTCTTGGCCACCCGGCTATTCTTCCTCTTGTTCGTTGGCCACAAACAGGTTCCGGAACAATTGCATGAATGGCTCCCACGTTCTGTGGAAGCCGTCGTCTGACCCTCGGATGGCGAATTTGATTTTCTCCATTTGGAGAGATTCCGAGAGGTCGGACAGTCAGTCTGCAGCTCTGGGCGGTGCTGCTGACCGCCAGCCAAACAGGATTCTACGGCGGACGATCAGGGAGGCAAAGGCAAGGTTGTCCGCCCTCCTGCCCAGGAATAGGTCTGGCTGGTCTGAAACCCCGAAGTCCGCCACCATCGGGCATGGCTCCACCCTCACCCTCACTTTGGACATAGCCTCGAAGAAGGCTGTCCAGTACTCCACAAGTCTGGGGCAAGACCAGAACATGTGGGCGTGGTTGGCCGGGCCTCTTTGGCACCGTTCACATCTGTCCTCCACCTCCGGGAAGAACCTACTCATACGGTTTCTTGTTAAGTGGGCTCTATGTACCACTTTTAGTTGCGTCAGGCTGAGCCTTGCGCACGTGGAGGTGGAGTTGACCCTATGCAGTGCTTCGCTCCAGAGTCCCCACCCTATCTCAATCCCCAGGTCATCCTCCCATTTCTTTCTTGTTGCGTCCAGTACGGTGTCGGCCCTTTCTACCAGTCGGTCATACATGTCGTTACAGTTCCCTTTATCTAGGATACTTGCGTCCAGTAGGTCTTCCAATAGTGTCTGTCGTGGCGGTTGTGGGTACGTCCTTGACTCCTTGCGAAAGAAGTTTTTGAGCTGCAGATACCGTAGCTCGTTCCCCCTGGCTAGCCAAAATTTCTCTGTCAGTTCGTCCAGTGTTGCGATCCTGCCGTCCGTGTATAGGTCCCTGACTGTCAGTGTCCCTCCGTCCTGCCTCCACCTTTTGAAGGTGGCGTCAGTCAGTGATGGTGTGAACCTATGGTTGTTGCAGATGGGAGCCTTGTCCGACATTTTGGTCACGCTAAATTGCTGCCGCAGTTGGTTCCAGGATTGGAGGGTGGCTGTCACCACTGGGCTGCTGGAGTGTTTTTTGGGTGGGGATGGGAGTGCTGCCATGACGAGGGCCCGGAGGGAGGTCCCCATGCAGGAGGCCTCCTCTGCATGCATCCACTCGGCCTCTGGCTCCTGGATCCATCCACTTCCTCACTCGGCTGTTGCCGTCCAGTGGTAGAATTGTAGGTTTGGGAGGGCTAGCCCCCCCCTGGATTTTGTTTTTTGTAAGACCTTCTTTGGGATCCTAGCATTTTTACCCCCCCCCCCCCCCCCCCCCCATACGAACGCCATGATTAGTTTGTCCAGCGCTTTGAAAAAGGCCTTGAGGTTGTAGATCGGAATGGATCTAAACAGGAAGAGGAACCTGGGCAGTACGTTCATTTTGTCGTCTGGACTCTCCCCGCGAGGGAGAGTGGAGGTGTGTTCCATCTTTGCAGGTCCTTTTTTACTTCCTCCGTCAGACTGGTGAGGTTCCATTTGTGGATCCCTTTCCAGTCATGGGCTATTTGGATCCCCAGGTAGCGGAATTTGTGTTGGGCTTGTTTGAAAGGCAGCCCCTTTAGTGCTCCCCCCCCCCTCGCGGGTGTACTGCGAAGATCTCGCTTTTGCTCATGTTGAGTTTGCTCATGTTGAGTTTGTCGCAGAAAAGGCCTTCGACAGGGTCGAATGGAAATACCTCATAGAGGTACTGGAGCGGTTCGGGAAGGCTCCAAACTCTTTCAGGAGCGCAATGATTCCGTCCATGCTGCTCTGTGGGTCCGAGATGTGGAGGAGCAGATCATCTGCATAGAGTGAGACTCTGTGCTCTCTGCCTCCCCTTCAGATCCCCCTCCAATTTTTTGCTGCCATGAGCGCGATTGCTAGCGGTTCGATCGCTAGAGCGAACAGCAGCAGGGACAGTGGGCATCCTTGTCTGGTGCCCCTGTGCAGCTGCAAGTATTGGGAGTTGGTATTGTTGGTCCGTACGCTCGCCATGGGAGCGTTGTATAGGAGCTTTACCCAAGCGGTGAACCCTGTTCCAAGCCCGAACCGCTCCAGTACCTCTATGAGGTATTTCCATTCGACAATGTCGAAGGCCTTTTCTGCGTCCAGGGAGACAATCACCTCTTGTGTTCTCTCCCCGGAGGGGGTCATTATCACGTTCAGCAGGCGCCTGATGTTCGAGGTAAGCTGTCTACCTTTGACGAAGCCCGTCTGGTCCTCTAGTGTATGTATTTTACTGATATAGTAATGTCCTGGTGGAAAGGCAAATACATTTGGCTACAGGAGTGCAGTTAAAGCATCATAAAAGTAAGGGCTAATGGAATTTTGTTGGTATATATAGAAGGTTCCCTGGGGAGTAGATAATTAGAGACATTGTATTAAGTAAGATGATATAGTAAATGGGAGGAGCCAGGGGCTCGAGCAGCCAGGTGTTGAGTTTCAGTTTTTTTTTCAAATGTTAGAGTACCCAATTCATTTTTTCCAATTAAGGGTCAATTTAGCGCGGCCAATCCACCTACCCTGCACATCTTTTGGGTTGTGGGGGTGAAACTCAAGCAAACACGGGGAAAATGTGGAAATTCCACATGGACAGTGACCCAGAGCAGGGATCGAACCTGGGACCTCGGCGATGTGACGCAGCTGTGCTAACCACAGCGCCACCGTGCTGCCCTGGAGTTTGAGTTGTTGAGCTCAGTTTATTTTTTTTAAATAAATTTAGAATATCCAATTCATTTTTTCCAATTAAGGGGCAATTTAACGTGGCCAATCCACCTAACCTGCACATCTTTGGGTTGTGGGGGTGAAACCCACGCAGACACGGGGAGAATGTGCAAACTCCTCACAGACAGTGACCCAGGGCCGGGATTCGAACCCGGGTCCTCAGCGCCGTAGGCAACAATGCTAACCACTGTGCCACCGTGCCGCTCATGAGCTCAGTTTAGACTGGGATGTGAACAGACCAGCAGCTTCTCTCAAAAGTTAAAGATTTGCCTGTGAGCAGGGCAGAAGCTTTTTACCAAAGGCTGACAGGTTAAACAGTAGTCTGAGATAGATAAGAATCTGGAGGCTGTTTCCTGACCAGACTTCTCTCTCTCTCCAATTGGTCTTTTAAAAGGAACTCCATTCAAGTGTACAGCTGGTAACCCTGTATTTGCCAACTGTATTTAAAGGTGGATTCTTTTAAAAAAAAATTCTTTTTTATAAATTTAGAGTACCCAATTCATTTTTCCCAATTCAGGGCAATTTAGTGTGGCCAATCCACCTTGCTTGCACATAGAACATAGAACATTACAATGCACTCCGGGCCCTTCGGCCCTCGATGTTGCGCCGACCTGTGAAACCATCTGAAGCCTATCTGACCTACACTATTCCATTTTTATCCATATGTCTATCCAGTGACCACTTATAGAACATAGAACAGTACAGCACAGAACAGGCCCTTCGGCCCTCAATGTTGTGCCGAGCCATGATCACCCTACTCAAACCCACGTATCCACCCTATACCCGTAACCCAACAACCCTCCCTTAACCTTTCTGTACTGTTCTATGTTCTATGTTCTATAACCTAGCAACTGTTGGGGTCTGTTACAGGGACCTGGAAAGTTGACAAGAGTGGGAAGGAACTTGAGGTTAAGGAAAGAGAATGGTTAGATGAAAGAAATGGATTCATGCCAGCTTGGGCACTTCATGCTCTCTACTTTGATCTTCATGTGAAAGAAGTGTTTTGAAATATATTTACTGTTGTAAAGTCAGGAAACACACCAGCCAATTTGCAGATCACAGTCAACAATAAAATAAATTACCAAATTTTACAAGGGTTATTCATTGGCCAGGACACTCCCCTGCTGTTGGAAAGTAATCTTTCCCATCCCCTGAGAGGGCAGACAGGGGTGAGAAGTGAATGGGATGTGGTACGAGTTGGAAGACAAGCAGCAGAGTTTCGATGATCATAAGTTAATGGAGCGTAAAACATAGAAGGCTGGTCAGTGGAGTGTTGGAATAGTCAGCTCTTAATGAAGGCATGGATGAAGGCATGGATGAAGGTTTCAGCAGCAAATAAGTTGAGGTGGCTGTGAAGGGGGACTATGTTGAGGAGGTGGAAACAAGTGGTCTTCATGATGGTGGAGTTAGTGGTTGACAGCTCATCACAGGGTCAAACAGACATGCCACCAAGTGTGGACAGTGGTCCAACCTCATTCTGCAGCCAGAACGAGGAATAGATTGGGCAGGGAATGGAGTTTGGAGCAGGGACCTGGTATATAATTGGAGGAAATTTCTGCTTCTCCATTTCTGGATGGTGGGTAAGCAGTCTGATAATTTAGGTGGTGGTGAGGTGTCGCTGAGTGTGGTCAATGTACATGTGAAAACTAGTACTGTGCCTGCAGATGATGTTGCCAAAGGGCAGCATGTAGAAATCGGAGGAGATTCTTGGGCGACTCCAGAGGTTATGATATGGGAACGGGAAGATAAACCATTGCAGGAGATTATCTGGCTCTGATTAGATGGGGAGACATTTCTAATGCGATAGAATTGATACAAAATGAGACAAAAACTTAACAAAGGAAGATTTCTTGACAGAAAATGCATGCAAATATGGTTTTTAAAAACAATTATAAAACTGATCCTTTTTTCTTGATTGATATTTTCAGGATAGAGTAAACTACCAGAACAAACGACCATTCAAATACGAGGCAGTGAACAATGAGAATTTGGCCCGGTCGGAAGGACTCCTTAAGGACCTTTTCCTAGATGCAGACAAGGCAAAGAAGCTGAAACACCCACAGGCAACTGAGATTGAAGCTGAGTGAGTTGATAGTTAAGGGGAGACTGTGGTGTTGTGGAGGCCTTGATTAATAATCTGGAGGATGTTGGTTCAAATCCCACCAGGACAATTAGAGAATTTTAATTCTGGACGTAAATAACTGATGTCAATGAAAGTGAAGCAAGTGAAGTGATTGTCTGATAAACCCAACTTGTTGATAAATATCTTTCTGAGATGGAAACGTGTCGCCTTTACCCAGTCTGGGCCTATATGTGACTCCCATCCAAAACCAATCTGGTTGACTCGTATCTGAACTGGCCTTTAAACCTGTGGACAGGTGAGACGCACCACCCACCTTTTCAGGGCAGGCGATAAATGTGGTCCTGCCAACAGCGGCCACATCTTGAGAATGAATAGAATCCATTCAGATTTATATCCTTTTCCAAACTTGTGCCCGCCACAGTCACAATGATGTCCTTGCTCACACCAACATTGGCTGGGTTGTCCACAGTGGAGCAACGCTCAAAGAAATAATTAAACAGTCGGTTTGAGACTGTCCTCAGTGAGTTTGGAAGGTGGAAAGAATGTGGGACATGGGAAGAAAGCAATGCCGGCCCAGCGTGGCTTGAAGCCATCGGGTTTTGTGCCCGTGTAGTGCTGGTTCAAATCCCGGACTGTCCCAAAGTGTCGGAGAATCCTGGGCATCTGGGAGTGGGCGAGAGTCTAGAATCTAATTCAGATTTGGGGCAGCACGGTAGCATGGTGGTTAGCATAAATGCTTCAAGGCTCCAGGGTCCCAGGTTCGATTCCCGGCTGGGTCACTGTCTGTGTGGAGTCTGCACGTCCTCCCCGTGTGTGCGTGGGTTTCCTCCGGGTGCTCCGGTTTCCTCCCACAGTCCAAAGATGTGCGGGTTAGGTGGATTGGCCATGCTAAATTGCCCGTAGTGTAAGGTTAATGGGGGGATTGTTGGGTTACGGGTATAGGGTGGATACGTGGGTTTGAGTAGGGTGATCATTGCTCGGCACAACATCGAAGGCCGAAGGGCCTGTTCTGTGCTGTACTGTTCTATGTTCTATGTTCTATGTTCTATTTCAATGGATCCCATACAGGCTAATGTGAGAGTGAGTTACCACATTTTGTTTGCTGACACTCCTGTAAAGAATGCTTCACTATGTTAAAGACCCCATCAAAATGTGAGTTTTTGTTGTGGGCAGCACTCAAATTGAGGATTTTGAATGGTTTAGGATCATATAAGTTAATGCACTAAGACCATCTGCTGGAATCTAGTCTAAACCTATTTCCCTCCACTTTCTATGTAGCCTCGTACAGTCTGTCTTTAAAATATTTATTCAATTTCCCTTTCAGTGAATCATAAACTCAATCTGAATAACCACTCCTACGAACACATCCAATAACCCTCCAGGTGGAATGTCAATAGCTTTCTCCTTCATCGCCTCCATTAGGGCAGCACAGTAGTTCGCACAGCTGCCTCATAGTGGCAGGGGATTCTGGATTGCTACCCCGCAATATCGCTACGCCACTGCCTCCCCTACACTACACCACTGCCTTGCCAACCTTTCGTCCTCTGGTTTAAATTGTTTTGATCGTTTGAAATTTGGCAATCTAGGGCGGCACGGCGGCAGAGTGGTTAGCACTGCTGCCTCACGACGCTGAGGACCCGGGTTCGATCCCGGACCCAGGTCACTGTCCATGTGGAGTTTGCACATTCTCCCCGTGTCTGCGTGGGTCTCACTCCCACAATCCAAAGATGTGCATTACAGGTAGATTGGTCAGGCTAAATTGCCCCTTAAAGAAAATAATTGGGTACTCTAAATTTATAAAAATATAATAACTACAATCACCAGTTTGTAAATTTAAACACAATTAATTTTTATTAATAATAATAACAATGAGTAAATAGACAGAAAATACAACTGGTTAACTATTATCTAGACCCTATCCCTGCTCTTTAACTCACCCCACCGTCTACACACACACACAAGACAGACAAACACAGAGGGGGAAGTACACTTTTCTTCCGTCTTCGCCATCAGTTGGAGGTTTCATTAAGGTCTCAAAAACATCTCTACAGGTTCAGGAACCAGCAGCTAGGCAGCATTTCTGGAGAAAGTGAGAGAGAGAGACAGGCACAGATTTTGCTCTCTGCATCCAGGACCCGACTGTGCCTTCCGTGGTTCTCTGAAAATCATCCTACATGGGTAGGATCCAATCAGTGCCTATCGCCAGGCAGAATATGGCCTTTGGCCAATTCAGTGGCCACCAGCCAACCCATCGAACCAAATGCCTCCGATCGCTTGGATGTCAGAAAGCCTGAGTTCTGCTATTCAAAAGCTGAATCTCCAAGAGCACAGTGTGCAATTTTACAACTTTTGAGTTGCTCACTTCCTCTACTCGACTTAAATATCCATGAATCAAACGGACAAAAAGCAGAAATAGGAAATAAGAGAATCAACAGGAAAGGCCCTTACACATGTTTAATGTTTGTTTCTATTTAGTGTCAAGAGAATGCATGAACGTTGGGTGCAACAGTGCTCATCCTATCGAGACATCTATGAGAAGCTTGAAATCCCCAAAATGGATTCTGTGGACTGGCCAGACATCCTGAGACAGAAGCAGGTACAGTACCCAGTCTCTGCTAACACCCTAACCAAGAGGCCAGGGTACACAGCAGGAAACAGCTTGTACTATTTCCATGTACATGAGAACATCTAAAACTTGTCTCCTAAAATGCACCAACTCCAAATCACCCATTACCTCTGTGCTTGCTGACGTACAGTAGCTTCCAGTCGGAATTCTCAAAGAACAAGGTACAATGCAGAACAGGAGCAGGCCCTTCGGCCCTCCAAGCCTGTACCGGTCATGATACCAACCTTTGCCAAAACCCTCAGCACTTCCTTGTGCCGTATCCCTCTATACCCATCCTATCCATGTGTTTGTCAAGATGCCTTTTGATCTCGGTTAATGGATCTGCTTCCACAACTTCCCCTGGCAACGCGTTCCAGGCACCCACCGCCCTCTGCATAAAAAACCCTCACACAATTTTGCCCCACGACCTTAAATCTATGCCCCCCTGATGGCTGACCCCTCCACCCTGGGGAAGAGCGCCTGCCCATTCACTATCCTTGTCCCTCATAATCTTGTAGACCTCTATCAGGTCACCCCTCAAACTCTGTCATTCTAATGAAAACAGTCCGAGTCTATTCATCCTCTCCGCATAGTTAACCCCTCCAGACCAGGCAACATCCTAATAAATCTCCTCTGCACCCTCTTCAAAGCCTCCATATCCTTCTGGTAGTGTGGTGACTAGAACTGTGCATAATATTCCAAGTGCGGCCTTACCAAGGTCCTATACAACTGCAACATGACTTCCCAGTTTTTATACTTGATGCCCTGTCCAATGAAGGTAAGCATTCCGTATGGTTTCTTGACTACCTTGACCACTTATGTTGACACTTTCAAAGATCTGTGGACCTGCACGCCCAGATCTCTCTGACTTTCTATATTCCTAAGAGTTTTGCCATTTACGGTATATTTCCCCTCTATGTCAGATCTACCAAAATGCATCACCTCACATTTGTCTGGATTAAACTCCATTTGGCATTTCTCTGCCCAAGTCTCCAATCTATCTATGTCCTGCTGTATCCTCTGACAATCCTCAACACTATCTGCCACTCCACCAACCTTGGTGTCATCCATGAGCTTATTAATCAGACCAGCTACATTTTCCTCTAAATCGTTTACGTATACTACAAACAGCAGAGGCCCAAGCACAGATCCCTGTGAAATGAAATGAAATGAATGAAAATCGCTTATTGTCACGAGTAGGCTTCAATGAAGTTACTGTGAAAAGCGCCTAGTCACCACATTCCGGCACCTGCTTGGGGAGGCTGGTACGAGAATTGAACCGTGCTGTTGACCTGCCTTGGTCTGCTTTAAAAGCCAGCAGTTTAGCCCAGTGTGCTAACCCCCCCCTCCCCCCCCAGTGAGTAGTGAAACACCACTACTTTCAACCTGTCAGGCAGAAAAACACCCTTCTACTGCTACCCTTTGCCTTCTGTGACTGAGCCAGTTCTGTATCCATCTTATCACCTCACCTTTGATCCCAGGTACTTCAACTTTTGTACCAGCCTGCCATGAGGCACCTTGTCAAAGGTTTTACTGAAGTCCACTTGAACAACATCCGCACCCTCCCCTCATCTATCATCTTTGTCACTTCCTCAAAAAACTTGATCAAGTTAGTGAGGCACGACCTCCCCTTCACAAAACTATGCTGTCTATCGCTAACGAGTCCATTTGTTTCCAAATGGGTATAAATCCTGTCCCTGAGAATTGTCTTCAATAATTTACCTACTACCGACATGAGGCTCACCGGCCTATAGTTTCTGGAATATCCCTGCTACCTTTCTTACACAGCGGAACCACATTAGCTATTCTCCAGTCCTCTGGGATTCCCACCGTTTCAAATCCATCCTTTGCCTCACCCCGCTCCATCCGTGTAACCTATTCCTGCCCTAAAGCATTCAGAGATTGTTGTGGTTTTCCCAATTCTAGCCTGTTGCACATCTTGAGGTTCCATCGCTGTAGTACTGGCTGTGCTCTCCGCTAAGGCACGAAGCTCTTGAATTTCCTTCCTATACCCCTTCCTCTCTCAAAATGAAATGAAAATCGCTTATTGTCACGAGTAGGCTTCAATGAAGTTACTGTGAAAAGCCCCTAGTCGCCACATTCCGGCGCCTGTCCGGGGAGGCTGGTACGGGAATCAAACTGTGCTGCTGGCCTGCTTGGTCTGCTTTAAAAGCCAGCGATTTAGCTGAGTGAGCTAAACCAGCCCGATCTCCATGTTTAAGTCAATCCCGAAAGTTTGCCACTGTTACTAAGCTTTTAGTCGCCTGTCCTAAAAACTCTTTAATGAAAACAGAAATTCTGGAAATACCCATCATATTTGACAGCATCTGCGGAGAGATGAGAGGCCTGGAAAATTTGGAGAATGGCCAATTTTCTCTCAAGTTTTCCCATCCTGCTCTGCGATGATGCCTGCCACTGGTGAGACTGAAAAATCCCGCTGAACTTTCTTGAGTTCTGAAGAAAGTATTTGAAAAATACGTATTTTAAATATATAAAGCATTTCATATTCTGCTTTCGCCGATCATGGGGCCTCTGGTTTGGTGGAAATTTATACACTGTCTGTCTTTGCATGTGTGGAAAGGGTTTCTTTTTGCTTCGTATTGATAACAAAGAGTAGGAATTGTCTGGTTTCTAGGAGTCATGTGTTTGCAGCAATGCAAAGTAATAAGATGACCGTAGACCTGTAAAATCAGTGGATTAAACACTTCAAACCTACCCTGATGGTTTGAGCCATTTGAAGGCTCTGTGTTCACATGTTCCACTTTTACATGTGTAAATTTAGAAGTTTGAGCAAGAGCTTCTCAATTGAGTAGATTTCATATTAAATTTGAAGGATTCCGATCGAGTGAAAAGGGTGAAACTTTTTATCACCGGGTTGGGTTGGTAACACGATTCAGAAAGGACCAGAAATCAAGATGATGAGAACTTTCCTAATGCAGCAAGTTGTGATCCTATCTGAGTTATGCAAAGCCCTCCCATTCTTGCTACTTTTCATATTTTCCATTTGTATGTTGACAGAGGGAAGTTGATAACGGTGGATTCGGACCACAGCTGCCACAATTAGAAAAACAAGTTGCAAGTAACCACATATTGAGTAAAGAAATTGAAGCCTATGGACTACAAATCAACAGTCAGACCATCACCAACCCGGTAAGGAAGTGTTGCATGACCACAGCCAGCATTGGACAGAATGGTGGAACTATGGTTAGCACTGTTGCCTCAGCGCCAGGGACGCAGGTTCTATTCCAACCTTGGGTGACTGTCAGTGTGGAGTTTGCACGTTCAGCCATGTCTGCGTGGGTTTCCTCTAGGAGCTTCAGCTTCCTCCCAGAGTCCAAAGATATGCAGGTTAGGTGGATTGGCCATACTAAATTGCCCCATAGTGTCCAAAGATGCCTATGTTGGGGTTATGGGGTTAAGGGGATAGGGCGGGGGAGTGGTTCTAGTTAGGGTGCTCTTTTAGTGGATCGCTTCAGACTCGATGGGTCAAATGGCTTCCTTCTGCATGGTAGGGTTTCAATTTAAGGCCCATGGAGCGCAATATTTACTGCAATGTATTTTGTTTTGAGATTGTCACTGTTTCAGAAATGTTTGTGGGCACTACATCTCAAAGGAGAGAAGCAGTTCTATATTACTTGACAGGCCAGGTGCCGTTATTGGGTAAAATGTCCCCCCTTGGTAATTATGGTGAACAATTCCAGCCAATCGCAGCTGAGGAGAGTGCGAATGTGTATGAATTACAGATGGACAGAGCAGTGTGTTCCCCCAATCCTACCCCCCCCCCCCCCCCAACCATGTAAATGCCTACTCCTTCCCAGATGCTTATTAATGGCTTGTTTGACAGGATTGAAGAATTCCTTACCCATGGGTGTCATCTTGTGCTCCCATCTCTGATTAGGAAGAAACTTGAACACATAATCTAGGCTGACATTTCTGTGGACTACTGAGGGAATGCTGCACTGTTGAGGTCCCATCTTTCTGATGAGATACCAACCTGAGTTCCGTGCTCCCTTCCATTTCCTGATTTGCACCTGTTTCTGGGATGTTACTTGTGTCCTCTACAGTGAAGACTGATGCAAAATACAATTCAATTCATCCACCATTTCCTTATTTTCCAATATCATTCTAAACCAAATTGAGGAGAAGGGAAAACAACAGGTTAATGGAAGGATTGCCATGGAATGGCTTCTGTCACAGAAAGACAGTTAAACAGATTTAAACGACAACAAGCTTTTCGAAAAGCTTCAAAGTGGTGAAACACAATTTGGAAGAGCAAGTGGGAGTGGAAGCAGCAAAATACTGATGTCTTTTTCTTTGTCTTGCAGCAGGAACTCAAGAATGTCCAGAAGCAGTACAAAAACCTGGAGGTAAGTTATGGTTATTACAATCCCAGACCAGACCCCAGGCTGGGATACTGGACCGAAACCTCAATATTTTAGTTTATTTTGTAAGACTGTGTAGAAAGAATGATTCACTCCAGGAGTGATTGCATGAAGAAATAGGGATTTGGTATTTTTGAAACCAAACTTTATTATGAATAAATGTGCAGGGTAAGTGGATTGGCCACGCTAAATTGCCCCTCAATTGGAATAAAAATAATTAGGTAATTTTATTTTAAAAATTTATTTTAAAAGAGGTAATGGTCTACAATCTCGCTCCTTTTTGAGTTGTATCTTTCTTTTCCATTTATGTTTCTCTCCTCATCCAAAGATGTGCAACATGGGGTGAGGGCCCAGGTAGGGGGCTCTTTCAGAGGGTTGGGACAGAATTGATGGGTCGAATGGCCTCCTTCTGCATTGTAGTGATCTGATGGATCTTCACCTCTCTTCTAACTTTAGTTTCTCGTCTCTTTCCATTTTTCTCCTGTCCATCATTTTGCAGTTTTCTGGTGCTGCAGAGCTCCCTGCTTTCCACTATATTTCTGTGTGCTCATGTGTGTTTGTCAGCCTGTCTGCCTGTGTGTCTGTCAGTGTGTCTGTGTGTTTGTCAGCCTGTCTGCCTGTGTGTCTGTCAGTGTGTCTGTGTGCTTGTCAGTCTGTCAATGTGTGTGTCTGTCTGCCTGACTGCTTGTGTGTATCAGTCTGACTGCCTATGAGTCTGTCCGTCTGAATGTGTGTCAGACTGCCTGTGAGTATGTCTGACTGTCTGCATGCCAGTCTGTCTGTCAGTCTGACTGCTTGTGTGTCTGTCAGTCTGACTGCTGCCAGTCTGACTACCTGTGTCTGACTGTCAATGTGACTGCCTGTCTGTATGTCTGTCTTCCTGTGTGTCTGTCTGTCAGACTGACTTCTTGTCTGTCCGACTGTCTGACTGCCTGTGTGTCTGTGTGTCTGACCACCTGTCAGACTGACTGTCTGTCTGTGATGACTGTCCATATGTCTGTCTGACTTCTGTGTGTCTGACTATCTGATTGTGTATCTGTCTGTCTGACTGACTGGGTATCTGTCTGTCTTATTGCCTGTGTGTCTGTCTGATTGCCTGTGTGTCTGACTATCTGACTGCCTATGTATCTGTTGGTTTGACTGATTGTGTGTCTGTCGGTCTGACTGCCTGAGTATCTGTCAGTCTGACTGCCTGTGTGGCTGCTTGTCTTGTCTGTTTCAGATGCCAGGCTCTCTACAAGCGCTTTCCTGCTCGGGTTCTCTGTGCCCCCAGCAATGACAGGACTCTTGTATCTTTGCTTCCTGCCCTTCTGTGCACCCATAGCTGTTCCCCATTACATTCCCCCACCAGTTTGTCTGCTACTGGCTCTGCTGCTCAATCCCGCTCAATTCATTTCCTAATCAAATAGCCTGCCCACACCAACCCCTGAAATATACTTGTTAAGTTTGAATGTTGAAAACTACGATGCTTCGGTTCTCCATCACAGTCGGATGTTGGGGCCGCTGTATTCCTTTTTAAATTTGTTTTAAGGATGTATCACTAGCAAGGCGTGCATTTTTTGCTGCACACTAATAGCTCCTAAGAAGGTGCTGGTGATCTGCCTCTTGATCCGCTGCAGTCTCTGCCTGTTAGAGTGGTAGCTCCAGTTTTTTGAACCAGCAACAGTGAAGGAACGTGCATATGTCTCTAAGGCAGGGTGGTGAGTGGCATGGAGGGGAACTTTTGGTTGGTGCTGTTCCCATGTGTCTGCTCGCCTTGTCCTTCCAGGTCAGTGTTTTTCAAACGTTTTTTCCGGGACCCATTTTTACCAACCGGCCAACCTTCGGGACCCAATCCAGCTGACCTTCACGACCCACGCCGGCCGACTTTCACGACCCACGCCGGCCGACCTTCACGGCCTACGCCGGCCGACCTGCGCGACCCACCATTTTCACTTGCCTTGTTTGCTGCTGACAAAAATAGAGGAAATGGTTTTGGGTCTCTTTGGCCCTCGTACGCGCTCCTCCAATGGAACCTGTTGGATGAAGGTGAAGCCTTCCGGTGTCGGAAAGTATGGAGTCTCCATCTGTCCAAAGTTCTGTATTTTTTTCCTGTAAAATTTTATCAAATAAAACCCCCCCGGACTTGTAAAAAAAATAATAAAATGAATAAAATAAAATTAAATTAAAAATAGCTGTGACTGTTTAAAAAAAAAAGCGCCTGCTCTGCACGTGCGTGCCCGATCACCGGCACGCATGCGCAGTGCGGCCGCATTTGTTTTACATGTTCGCGGCCATTTTGAAGGCCACTTGCAGCCGACATTATTAAAAGTCGGCTGCTGCGGCTGTTGCGCGCGGAATTGCGCGATCGGGAGTGCCGCGACGCATTGCTCCGCAACCCTCCTGGCACCCGCCCGCGACCCACCCACGGGTCGCGCCCCCGAGTTTGACAATGCCTGTTCTAGGTGGCAAGATTGTGGGCTTGGAAGGTGATGTTTGTGTCTTGCAGCTGCCTAGAGGAATTGTGTTTGTTTTTACTCAGGAATCCTCCAAGCTGCGAGGTCACCAATTGGATACTCTCTATGACTACACGCAGACTTCTACCAAACAACTACTATTCATGAATGACCAACAGGAAAAGATTGTGCAGCAGGACTGGAGCGACAAGATGATGGAGCCAGAGGAAGCGCGCAGGCGATACGAGGTGAGTGGGGACTCAGGCCTACGAATTACATCAACATGAAACCTTTGTTCAGCACTCCTATTTTAAATGGCTTAGCGTTGGTGAAACAAAACAGAGATAAGAATGTTACATTAATGTGTACATTAATATCGCTGCCATTTCTAGCCTTCGATTTACAGTCAACCATCTTGAAATTCATTCTATTTATATGTTACATTACTTTTTCTTCCTTTCACTGTTAAAATATCTTGTTTAAATCGAAGAATAAGATTGAGACAGTCAGATGGGTTTGCTTTATTTAAAGCTATCTTGGAATTTCCTGTGTCATTCTTGTTCAGACAGTGCTTATTGCAGATTAAATCTCCCACTTTCCTCAACATGTTGGGCAAGACTTGCGAGGACATAATGGTCCTCTGTTCTGATCACAAGGGATTTGAGTGCAGGAGTAGAGATGTATTGCTGCAATTGTATAGAGTCTTGGCGAGACCGTACCTAGACAAACCTTTACAGTTTTGGTCTTCTTATCTAAGGAAGGATATATTTGCCACAGGGGAGCATAACGGAGATCGACCAGAGAAGTGATGTCATTGAAACATATAAAATTCTCACAGGACGTGACGGGGGATAAATGTAGATAGGCTGTTTCACTTCGCTGGTGAGTCTAGAACCAGTGGGTAGAGTCTCAGAATAAGGGACTGGTCATTTAGGATTGAGATCAGAAGAAATTCCTTCACACAGAGGGTGGTGAATCTTTGGAATTCTCTACTCTAGAGGGTTGTGGAGGCTCAGTCATTGAGCATGTTCGAGACTGAAATCGGCTGGGGCGGCATGGTGGTGCAGTAGTTAGCACTGCTGCCTCACGGCGCTGAGGACCCGGGTTCGACCCCAGCCCCGGGTCACTGTCCGTGCGGAGTTTGCACGTTCTCCATGTGTATGCATGGGTCTCACCCCACAACCCAAAGATATGCAGGGTAGGTGGATTGACCACGCTAATATTACCCTTTCATTGGAAAAAAGAGAATTGGGTACTTTAAATTTATTTTTAAAAAGACTGAAATTGGTTGATTTCTGAATACTAATACAAGGGATATGGAGATAGTGCGGGAAAATGGCATTGATCATTTTGAATGGTGGGGTAGGTTCGATGGGCTGAATGGTCTACTCCTATGTTATCACAGTGTCTTCCTTCACATATGCTGCTGAGTATAGCCACTGTTTTATTTTGTAATACTTTGTTCTATTTATCTCCAGAGCTTTAAAGAAAATGGGCTGTTGGATGAGGAAGCAGCTGTTAATAGAATCCAGGATGATGGGGAGAGATTGATAAAGCTGAAACATCCAGGCAGTTCAGCAATTGAGGTACAAATCAATGACTGATCACATTCTGCAGACGTGCAGATCCCAAACTGAACAAGTATTAGGGAGGTACAAATCAGTTACTGATGACAATGAAGGGTGAAGCAAACAAGGCAATCAACCATGATAAACTATTCAAACTCAACCAGTCTAAATCAATTAACCTGAGCCGGTCCAAACCAATCAAATCTGAGTTGATATTTTGAGGCAGAAGCTGGTTTGTTGGGAACACAGATTGGGATATGTACAGTCTTGGCATTATCTTACAATCCAGCACTGGCTCGTGCACCACCACCTCACAGGTTGATTGGCAGAGAGAAAGGGCAACCGCTCCCATTACCCACCGTGCCAGGTCAAACCAATCAATGTGAACCACTGTAAACCAATCAACCTGAACTATTCAAACCAATCAACCTGAACTAGTCCAAAATCAATCAACCTGAACCAGTCCAAACCAATCAACCTGAACCAGTCCAAACCAATCAACCTGTACTACTCCAAAATCAATCAACCTGATCCAGTCCAAACCAATCAACCTGAACTATTCCGAAACCAATCAATCTGAACCATCCCAAAACCAATCAACCTGAACCAGTCCAAACCAATCAACCTGAGCCAATCCAAAACCAATCAACCTGAACCAGTCCAAACCAATCAACCTGAACCATTCCGAAACCAATCAATTTGAACTAGTCCAAACCAATCAACCTGAACCATTCCAAAACCAATCAATCTGAACTAGTCCAAACCAATCAACCTGAACCAGTCCAAACCAATCAACCTGAACCAGTCCAAACCAATCAACCTGAACTAGTCCAAACCAATCAACCTGAACAAGACCAAACCAATCAACCTGAACCAGTCCAAACAATCAACCTGAACCATTCTGAAACCAATCAACCTGAACTAGTCCAAAGCAATCAACCTGAACCATTCTGAAACCAATCAACCTGAACCATTCTGAAACCAATCAACCTGAACTAGTCCAAACCAATCAACCTGAATCATTCCAAACCAATCAACCTGAACCAGTCCAAACCAATCAACCTGAACCATTCCAAAACCAATCAACCTGAACCATTCGGAAACCAATCAACCTGAACTAGTCCAAACCAATCAACCTGAACTAGTCCAAACCAATCAACCTAAATCATTCCAAACCAATCAACCTGAACCAGTCCAAACCAATCAACCTGAACCATTCCAAACCAATGAACCTGAACCAGTCCAAACCAATCATCCTGAACTAGTCCAAACCAATCAACCTGAACTACTCCAAACCAATCAACCTGAACTAGTCCAAACCAATCATCCTGAACTAGTCGAAACCAATCAACCTGAATCATTCCAAACCAATCAACCTGAACCATTCCAAACCAATTAACCTGAACTAGTCCAAAACCAATCAACCTGATCCAGTCCAACCAATCAACCTGAACTAGTCCAAACCAATCAACCTGAACCAGTCCAAGCCAATCAACCTGAACCATTCCGAAACTAATCAACCTGAACCAGCCCAAACCATTCAACCTGAACCATTCCGAAACCAATCAACCTGAACCAGTCCAAACCAATCAACCTGAACCATTCCGAAACCAATCAACCTGAACTCGTCCAAACCAATCAACCTGAACCATTCCAAAACCAATCAACCTGATCTAGTCCAGACCAATCAACCTGAACTATTCCAAAACCAATCAACCTGAACTAGACCAAACCAATCAACCTGAACTAGACCAAACCAATCAACCTGAATTAGTCCAACCCAATCAACCTGAACCATTCCAAAACCAATCAACCTGAATCATTCCAAAACCAATCAACCTGATCTAGTCCAAAGCAATCAACCTGAACCATTCCAAAACCAATCAACCTGAACTAGTCCAAACCAATCAACCTGAACCATTCCGAAACCAATGAACCTGAACCATTCAAAACCAATCAACCTGAACTAGTCCAAACGAATCAACCTGAACCAGTCCAAACCAATCAACCTGAACCATTCCAAAACCAATCAACCTGATCTAGTCCAAACCAATCACCTGAAACATTCCGAAACTAATCAACCTGATCTAGTCCAAACCAATCAACCTGAACCATTCCAAAACCAATCAACCTGAACTAGTCCAACCCAATCAACCTGAACCATTCCGAAACCAATCAACCTGAACCATTCCAAAACCAATCAACCTGATCTAGTCCAAAGCAATCAATCTGAACCATTCCAAAACCAATCAACCTGAACTAGTCCAAACCAACCAACCTGAACCATTCCAAAACCAATCAACCTGAACCATTCCAAAACCAATCAACTTGAACTAGTCCAAACCAATCAACCTGAACCAGTCCAAACCAATCAACCTGAACCAGTCCAAGCCAATCAACCTGAACCATTCCGAAACTAATCAACCTGAACCAGTCCAAACCAATCAACCTGAACCATTCCGAAACCAATCAACCTGAACCAGTCCAAACCAATCAACCTGAACCATTCCGAAACCAATCAACCTGAACTCGTCCAAACCAATCAACCTGAAACATTCCAAAACCAATCAACCTGAAACATTCCAAAACCAATCAACCTGATCTAGTCCAGACCAATCAACCTGAACTATTCCAAAACCAATCAACCTGAATTAGACCAAACCAATCAACCTGAATTAGTCCAACCCAATCAACCTGAACCATTCCGAAACCAATCAACCTGAACCATTCCAAAACCAATCAACCTGATCTAGTCCAAAGCAATCAACCTGAACCATTCTAAAACCAATCAACCTAAACTAGTCCAAACCAATCAACCTGAACCATTCCGAAACCAATCAACCTGAACCATTCCAAAACCAATCAACCTGAACCAGTCCCAACCAATCAACCTGAACCATTCCAAAACCAATCAACCTGATCTAGTCCAAACCAATCACCTGAACCATTCCGAAACCAATCAACCTGATCTAGTCCAAACCAATCAACCTGAACCATTCCAAAACCAATCAACCTGAACTAGTCCAACCCAATCAACCTGAACCATTCCGAAACCAATCAACCTGAACCATTCCAAAACCAATCAACCTGATCTAGTCCAAAGCAATCAACCTGAACCATTCCAAAACCAATCAACCTGAACTAGTCCAAACCAATCAACTTGAACCATTCCAAAACCAATCAACCTGATCCATTCCAAAACCAATCAACTTGAATTAGTCCAAACCAATCAACCTGAACCAGTCCTAACCAATCAACCTGAACCATTCCAAAACCAATCAACCCGACCTAGTCCAAACCAATCACCTGAACCATTCCGAAACCAATCAACCTGAACTAGTCCAAACCAATCAACCTGAACCATTCTGAAACCAATCAACCTGAACCATTCCAAACCAACCAACCTGAACTAGTCCAAACCAATCAACCTGAACCATTCCGAAACCAATCAACCTGAACTAGTCCAAACCAATCAAACTGAATCATTCCAAACCAATCATCCTGAACCATTCCGAAACCAATCAACCTGAACTAGTCCAAACCAATCAACCTGAATCATTCCAAACCAATCAACCTGAACCATTCCGAAACCAATCAACCTGAACCATTCCAAACCAATCAACCTGAACCAGTCCAAACCAATCATCCTGAACCAGTCCAAACCAATCAACCTGAACCAGTCCAAACCAATCAACCTGAACCAGTCCAAATCAATCATCCTGAACCAGTCCAAATCAATCATCCTGAACCAGTCCAAACCAATCAACCTGAAGCATTCCAAACCAATCAACCTGAACTAGTCCAAACCAATCAACCTGAATCATTCCAAACCAATCATTCTGAACTACTCCAAAACCAATCAACCTGAACCATTCCAAAACCAATCAACCTGAACTAGTCCAAACCAATCAACCTGAACCAGTCCAAACCAATCAACCTGAACCATTCCAAAACCAATCAACCTGATCTAGTCCAAACCAATCACCTGAACCATTCCAAAACCAATCAACCTGAACTAGTCCAAACCAATCAACCTGAACCATTCTGAAACCAATCAACCTGAACCATTCCAAACCAACCAACCTGAACTAGTCCAAACCAATCAACCTGAACCATTCCAAACCAATCAACCTGAACCATTCCAAACCAACCAACCTGAACCAGTCCAAACCAATCATCCTGAACCAGTCCAAACCAATCAACCTGAACCATTCCAAAACCAATCAACCTGATCTAGTCCAAACCAATCACCTGAACCATTCCAAAACCAATCAACCTGAACTAGTCCAAACCAATCAACCTGAACCATTCTGAAGCCAATCAACCTGAACCATTCCAAACCAACCAACCTGAAACATTCCAAACCAATCAACCTGAATCATTCCAAACCAATCATTCTGAACTACTCCAAAACCAATCAACCTGAACCATTCCAAAACCAATCAACCTGAACTAGTCCAAACCAATCAACCTGAATCATTCCAAACCAATCATTCTGAACTACTCCAAAACCAATCAACCTGAACCATTCCAAAACCAATCAACCTGAACTAGTCCAAACCAATCAACCTGAATCATTCCAAAACCAATCAACCTGAACCATTCCAAAACCAATCAACCTGAACTAGTCCAAACCAATCAACCTGAACCAGTCCAAACCAATCAACCTGAACCATTCCAAAACCAATCAACCTGATCTAGTCCAAACCAATCACCTGAATCATTCCAAAACCAATCAACCTGAACAAGTCCAAACCAATCAACCTGAACCATTCTGAAACCAATCAACCTGAACCATTCCAAACCAACCAACCTGAACTAGTCCAAACCAATCAACCTGAACCATTCCAAACCAATCAACCTGAACCATTCCAAACCAACCAACCTGAACAAGTCCAAACCAATCATCCTGAACCATTCCGAAACCAATCAACCTGAACTAGTCCAAACCAATCAACCTGAATCATTCCAAACCAATCAACCTGAACCATTCCGAACCAACCAACCTGAACCATTCCAAAACCAATCAACCTGATCTAGTCCAGACCAATCAACCTGAACTATTCCAAAACCAATCAACCTGAACTAGACCAAACCAATCAGCCTGAACTAGACCAAACCAATCAACCTGAATTAGTCCAACCCAATCAACCTGAACCATTCCAAAACCAATCAACCTGAATCATTCCAAAACCAATCAACCTGATCTAGACCAAAGCAATCAACCTGAACCATTCCAAAACCAATCAACCTGAACTAGTCCAAACCAATCAACCTGAACCATTCCAAAACCAATCAACCTGAACCATTCCAAAACCAATCAACTTGAACTAGTCCAAACCAATCAACCTGAACCAGTCCAAACCAATCAACCTGAACCAGTCCAAGCCAATCAACCTGAACCATTCCGAAACTAATCAACCTGAAACAGTCCAAACCAATCAACCTGAACCATTCCGAAACCAATCAACCTGAACCAGTCCAAACCAATCAACCTGAACCATTCCGAAACCAATCAACCTGAACTCGTCCAAACCAATCAACCTGAAACATTCCAAAACCAATCAACCTGATCTAGTCCAGACCAATCAACCTGAACTATTCCAAAACCAATCAACCTGAACTAGACCAAACCAATCAACCTGAATTAGTCCAACCCAATCAACCTGAACCATTCCGAAACCAATCAACCTGAACCATTCCAAAACCAATCAACCTGATCTAGTCCAAAGCAATCAACCTGAACCATTCTAAAACCAATCAACCTAAACTAGTCCAAACCAATCAACCTGAACCATTCCGAAACCAATCAACCTGAACCATTCCAAAACCAATCAAGCTGAACCAGTCCCAACCAATCAACCTGAACCATTCCAAAACCAATCAACCTGATCTAGTCCAAACCAATCACCTGAACCATTCCGAAACCAATCAACCTGATCTAGTCCAAACCAATCAACCTGAACCATTCCAAAACCAATCAACCTGAACTAGTCCAACCCAATCAACCTGAACCATTCCGAAACAATCAACCTGAACCATTCCAAAACCAATCAACCTGATCTAGTCCAAAGCAATCAACCTGAACCATTCCAAAACCAATCAACCTGAACTAGTCCAAACCAATCAACTTGAACCATTCCAAAACCAATCAACCTGAACCATTCCAAAACCAATCAACTTGAACTAGTCCAAACCAATAAACCTGAACCAGTCCAAACCAATCAACCTGAACCATTCCAAAACCAATCAACCTGATCTAGTCCAAACCAATCACCTGAACCATTCCGAAACCAATCAACCTGAACTAGTCCAAACCAATCAACCTGAACCATTCTGAAACCAATCAACCTGAACCATTCCAAACCAACCAACCTGAACTAGTCCAAACCAATCAACCTGAACCATTCCGAAACCAATCAACCTGAACTAGTCCAAACCAATCAAACTGAATCATTCCAAACCAATCATCCTGAACCATTCCGAAACCAATCAACCTGAACTAGTCCAAACCAATCAACCTGAATCATTCCAAACCAATCAACCTGAACCATTCCGAAACCAATCAACCTGAACCATTCCAAACCAACCAACCTGCACAAGTCCAAACCAATCGACCTGAACCAGTCCAAACCAATCAACCTGAACTAGTCCAAACCAATGAACCTGAACTAGTCCAAGCCAATCAACCTGAACCAGTCCAAACCAATCATCCTGAACCAGTCCAAACCAATCAACCGGAACCAGTCCAAACCAATCAACCTGAACCAGTCCAAATCAATCATCCTGAACCAGTCCACATCAATCATCCTGAACCAGTCCAAACCAATCAACCTGAAGCATTCCAAACCAATCAACCTGAACTAGTCCAAACCAATCAACCTGAATCATTCCAAACCAATCATTCTGAACTACTCCAAAACCAATCAACCTGAACCATTCCAAAACCAATCAACCTGAACTAGTCCAAACCAATCAACCTGAACCAGTCCAAACCAATCAACCTGAACCATTCCAAAACCAATCAACCTGATCTAGTCCAAACCAATCACCTGAACCATTCCAAAACCAATCAACCTGAACTAGTCCAAACCAATCAACCTGAACCATTCTGAAACCAATCAACCTGAACCTTTCCAAACCAACCAACCTGAACTAGTCCAAACCAATCAACCTGAACCATTCCGAAACCAATCAACCTGAACCAGTCCAAACCAATCAACCTGAACCATTCCAAAACCAATCAACCTGATCTAGTCCAAACCAATCACCTGAACCATTCCAAAACCAATCAACCTGAACTAGTCCAAACCAATCAACCTGAACCATTCTGAAGCCAATCAACCTGAACCATTCCAAACCAACCAACCAGAAACATTCCAAACCAATCAACCTGAATCATTCCAAACCAATCATTCTGAACTACTCCAAAACCAATCAACCTGAACCATTCCAAAACCAATCAACCTGAACTAGTCCAAACCAATCAACCTGAATCATTCCAAAACCAATCAACCTGAACCATTCCAAAACCAATCAACCTGAACTAGTCCAAACCAATCAACCTGAACCAGTCCAAACCAATCAACCTGAACCATTCCAAAACCAATCAACCTGATCTAGTCCAAACCAATCACCTGAACCATTCCAAAACCAATCAACCTGAACTAGTCCAAACCAATCAACCTGAACCATTCTGAAACCAATCAACCTGAACCATTCCAAACCAACCAACCTGAACTAGTCCAAACCAATCAACCTGAACCATTCCAAACCAACCAACCTGAACCAGTCCAAACCAATCATCCTGAACCATTCCGAAACCAATCAACCTGAACTAGTCCAAACCAATCAACCTGAATCATTCCAAACCAATCAACCTGAACCATTCCGAACCAACCAACCTGCACAAGTACAAACCAATCAACCTGAACCATTCCAAACCAACCAACCTGCACAAGTCCAAACCAATTAACCTGAACCAGTCCAAACCAATCAACCTGAACCAGTCCAAACCAATCAACCTGAACTAGTCCAAACCAATGAACCTGAACTAGTCCAAGCCAATCAACCTGAACCAGTCCAAACCAATCATCCTGAACCAGTCCAAACCAATCAACCTGAACCTGTCCAAACCAATCAACCTGAACCAGTCCAAACCAATCAACCTGAACTAGTCCAAACCAATCAACCTGAACCAGTCCAAACCAATCAACCTGAACCTGTCCAAACCAATCAACCTGAACCATTCCAAACCAATCAACCTGAACCAGTCCAAACCAATCAACCTGAACCATTCCAAACCAATCATCCTGAACCAGTCCAAACCAATCAACCTGAACCAGTCCAAACCAATCAACCTGAACCAGTCCAAATCAATCATCCTGAACCAGTCCAAATCAATCATCCTGAACCAGTCCAAACCAATCAACCTGAAGCATTCCAAACCAATCAACCTGAACTAGTCCAAACCAATCAACCTGAATCATTCCAAACCAATCATTCTGAACTACTCCAAAACCAATCAACCTGAACCATTCCAAAACCAATCAACCTGATCTAGTCCCAAACCAATCAACCTGAACCTGTCCAAACCAATCACCTGAACCATTCCAAAACCAATCAACCTGAACTAGTCCAAACCAATCAACCTGAACCATTCTGAAACCAATCAACCTGAACCATTCCAAACCAACCAACCTGAACTAGTCCAAACCAATCAACCTGAACCATTCCGAAACCAATCAACCTGAACCAGTCCAAACCAATCAACCTGAACCATTCCAAAACCAATCAACCTGATCTAGTCCAAACCAATCACCTGAACCATTCCAAAACCAATCAACCTGAACTAGTCCAAACCAATCAACCTGAACCATTCTGAAGCCAATCACCCTGAACCAGTCCAAACCAACCAACCTGAACCATTCCAAACCAATCAACCTGAACCATTCCGAAACTAATCAACCTGAACTAGTCCAAACCAATCAACCTGAATCATTCCAAACCAATCATTCTGAACTACTCCAAAACCAATCAACCTGAACCATTCCAAAACCAATCAACCTGAACTAGTCCAAACCAATCAACCTGAATCATTCCAAAACCAATCAACCTGAACCATTCCAAAACCAATCAACCTGAACTAGTCCAAACCAATCAACCTGAACCAGTCCAAACCAATCAACCTGAACCATTCCAAAACCAATCAACCTGATCTAGTCCAAACCAATCACCTGAACCATTCCAAAACCAATCAACCTGAACTAGTCCAAACCAATCAACCTGAACCATTCTGAAACCAATCAACCTGAACCATTCCAAACCAACCAACCTGAACCAGTCCAAACCAATCATCCTGAACCATTCCGAAACCAATCAACCTGAACTAGTCCAAACCAATCAACCTGAATCATTCCAAAACAATCAACCTGAAACATTCCAAACCAACCAACCTGCACAAGTCCAAACCAATCAACCTGAACCATTCCAAACCAACCAACCTGCACAAGTCCAAACCAATTAACCTGAACCAGTCCAAACCAATCAACCTGAACCAGTCCAAACCGAATCAACCTGAACTAGTCCAAACCAATGAACCTGAACTAGTCCAAGCCAATCAACCTGAACCAGTCCAAACCAATCATCCTGAACCAGTCCAAACCAATCAACCTGAACCTGTCCAAACCAATCAACCTGAACCAGTCCAAACCAATCAACCTGAACTAGTCCAAACCAATCAACCTGAACCAGTCCAAACCAATCAACCTGAACCTGTCCAAACCAATCAACCTGAACCATTCCAAACCAATCAACCTGAACCATTCCAAACCAATCGACCTGAACCTGTCCAAACCAATCAACCTGAACCAGTCCAAACCAATCATCCTGAACTATTCCAAAACATTCAACCTGAACCATTCCAAACCAATCAACCTGAACCAGTCCAAACCAATCAACCTGAACCATTCCAAAACCAATCAACCTGAACCATTCCAAACCAATCAACCTGAACTAGTCCAAACCAATCAACCTGAATCATTCCAAACCCATCAACCTGAACCATTGCAAACCAACCAACCTGAACCAGTCCAAACCAATCATCCTGAACCATTCCGAAACCAATCAACCTGAACTAGTCCAAACCAATCAACCTGAATCATTCCGAAACCAATCAACCTGAACCTGTCCAAACCAATCAACCTGAACCATTCTGAAACCAATCAACCTGAACCATTCCAAACCAACCAACCTGAACTAGTCCAAACCAATCAACCTGAACCATTCCAAACCAATCAACCTGAACCATTCCAAACCAACCAACCTGAACCAGTCCAAACCAATCATCCTGAACCATTCCGAAACCAATCAACCTGAACTAGTCCAAACCAATCAACCTGAATCATTCCAAAACAATCAACCTGAACCATTCCAAACCAACCAACCTGCACAAGTCCAAACCAATCAACCTGAACCATTCCAAACCAACCAACCTGCACAAGTCCAAACCAATTAACCTGAACCAGTCCAAACCAATCAACCTGAACCAGTCCAAACCAATCAACCTGAACTAGTCCAAACCAATGAACCTGAACTAGTCCAAGCCAATCAACCTGAACCAGTCCAAACCAATCATCCTGAACCAGTCCAAACCAATCAACCTGAACCTGTCCAAACCAATCAACCTGAACCAGTCCAAACCAATCAACCTGAACTAGTCCAAACCAATCAACCTGAACCAGTCCAAACCAATCAACCTGAACCTGTCCAAACCAATCAACCTGAACCATTCCAAACCAATCAACCTGAACCATTCCAAACCAATCAACCTGAACCTGTCCAAACCAATCAACCTGAACCATTCCAAATCAATCATTCTGAACTATTCCAAAACATTCAACCTGAACCATTCCAAACCAATCAACCTGAACCAGTCCAAACCAATCAACCTGAACCATTCCAAAACCAATCAACCTGAACCATTCCAAACCAATCAACCTGAACTAGTCCAAACCAATCAACCTGAATCATTCCAAACCAATCAACCTGAACCATTCCAAACCAACCAACCTGAACCAGTCCAAACCAATCATCCTGAACCATTCCGAAACCAATCAACCTGAACTAGTCCAAACCAATCAACCTGAATCATTACAAACCAATCAACCTGAACCATTCCGAACCAACCAACCTGCACAAGTCCAAACCAATCAACCTGAACCATTCCAAACCAACCAACCTGCACAATTCCAAACCAATTAACCTGAACCAGTCCAAACCAATCAACCTGAACCAGTCCAAACCAATCAACCTGAACTTGTCCAAACCAATGAACCTGAACTAGTCCAAGCCAATCAACCTGAACCAGTCCAAACCAATCATCCTGAACCAGTCCAAACCAATCAACCTGAACCTGTCCAAACCAATCAACCTGAACCAGTCCAAACCAATCAACCTGAACTAGTCCAAACCAATCAACCTGAACCAGTCCAAACCAATCAACCTGAACCTGTCCAAACCAATCAACCTGAACCATTCCAAACCAATCAACCTGAACCAGTCCAAACCAATCAACCTGAACCATTCCAAACCAATCATCCTGAACCAGTCCAAACCAATCAACCTGAACCAGTCCAAACCAATCAACCTGAAGCATTCCAAACCAATCCAAACTAGTCTGATCAATCCAAACCAATTAGGGCAGCAGGGTAGCATGGTGGTTAGCATAAATGCTTCACAGCTCCAGGGTCCCAGGTTCGATTCCCGGCTGGGTCACTGTCTGTGTGGAGTCTGCACGTCCTCCCCCTGTGTGCGTGGGTTTCCTCCGGGTGCTCCGGTTTCCTCCCACAGTCCAAAGATGTGCTGGTTAGGTGGATTGGCCATGCTAAATTGTCCGTAGTGTCCTAATAAAAGTAAGGTTAAGGGGGGGTTGTTGGGTTACGGGTATAGGGTGGATACGTGGGTTTGAGTAGGGTGATCATGGCTCGGCACAACATTGAGGGCTGAAGGGCCTGTTCTGTGCTGTACTGTTCTATGTTCTATGTTCTATGTTCTAATCAACCTGAACTAGTCCAAACCAATCAACCTGAATCATTCCAAACCAATCATTCTGAACTACTCCAAAACCAATCAACCTGAACCATTCCAAAACTAATCAACCTGAACTAGTCCAAACCAATCAACCTGAACCAGTCCAAACCAATCAACCTGAACCATTCCAAAACCAATCAACCTGATCTAGCCCCAAACCAATCACCTGAACCATTCCAAAACCAATCAACCTGAACTAGTCCAAACCAATCAACCTGAACCATTCTGAAACCAATCAACCTGAACCATTCCAAACCAACCAACCTGAACTAGTCCAAACCAATCAACCTGAACCATTCCGAAACCAATCAACCTGAACCAGTCCAAACCAATCAACCTGAACCATTCCAAAACCAATCAACCTGATCTAGTCCAAACCAATCACCTGAACCATTCCAAAACCAATCAACCTGAACTAGTCCAAACCAATCAACCTGAATCATTCCAAAACCAATCAACCTGAACCATTCCAAACCAATCAACCTGAACCATTCCAAAACCAATCAACCTGATCTAGTCCAAACCAATCACCTGAACCATTCCAAAACCAATCAACCTGAACTAGTCCAAACCAATCAACCTGAACCATTCTGAAACCAATCAACCTGAACCATTCCAAACCAACCAACCTGAACTAGTCCAAACCAATCAACCTGAACCATTCCAAACCAATCAACCTGAACCATTCCAAACCAACCAACCTGAACCAGTCCAAACCAATCATCCTGAACCATTCCGAAACCAATCAACCTGAACTAGTCCAAACCAATCAACCTGAATCATTCCAAAACAATCAACCTGAACCATTCCAAACCAACCAACCTGCACAAGTCCAAACCAATCAACCTGAACCATTCCAAACCAACCAACCTGCACAAGTCCAAACCAATTAACCTGAACCAGTCCAAACCAATCAACCTGAACCAGTCCAAACCAATCAACCTGAACTAGTCCAAACCAATGAACCTGAACTAGTCCAAGCCAATCAACCTGAACCAGTCCAAACCAATCATCCTGAACCAGTCCAAACCAATCAACCTGAACCTGTCCAAACCAATCAACCTGAACCAGTCCAAACCAATCAACCTGAACTAGTCCAAACCAATCAACCTGAACCAGTCCAAACCAATCAACCTGAACCTGTCCAAACCAATCAACCTGAACCATTCCAAACCAATCAACCTGAACCATTCCAAACCAATCAACCTGAACCATTCTGAAACCAATCATCCTGAACCATTCCGAAACCAATCAACCTGAACCTGTCCAAACCAATCAACCTGAACCAGTCCAAACCAATCATCCTGAACTATTCCAAAACATTCAACCTGAACCATTCCAAACCAATCAACCTGAACCTGTCCAAACCAATCAACCTGAACCATTCCAAATCAATCATTGTGAACTATTCGAAAACATTCAACCTGAACCATTCCAAACCAATCAACCTGAACCAGTCCAAACCAATCAACCTGAACCATTCCAAAACCAATCAACCTGAACCATTCCAAACCAATCAACCTGAACTAGTCCAAACCAATCAACCTGAATCATTCCAAACCAATCATTCTGAACTACTCCAAAACCAATCAACCTGAACCATTCCAAACCAACCAACCTGAACCAGTCCAAACCAATCAACCTGAACCATTCCAAACCAACCAACCTGAACCAGTCCAAACCAATCAACCTGAACCATTCCAAAACCAATCAACCTGAACTAGTCCAAACCAATCAACCTGAACCATTCCAAACCAATCAACCTGAACTAGTCCAAACCAATCATCCTGAACCAGTCCAAACCAATCAACCTGAACTCGTCCAAACCAATCAACCTGAACCATTCCGAAACCAATCAACCTGAACTAGTCCAAACCAATCAACCTGAACCATTCCAAACCAACCAACCTGAACTAATGTGTCAGGTGGATGGGAACCAATTCAGGTTGTCAGAGGGTAGTAAAAAGGGGACAGAAACAAAAGCTAGTAAGGAGAAAGGTAGAAGGCAGAGAAACAGATTGAACTGCCGAGTATGGCAGGGGCGTGGGAACCAGAACAATAGGTTAGCGGGAGTAATTACTGAGGGAGAGCTACAGACCAGTTAGAGTAAGAGGAAGAGCAGGCAGGGGAGTTGTTGGCCAATGCAGCGGAGCTGGTGGTCTGAAGTGCATTTGATTTAATGCGAGGAGTATTTCAGGTAAGACAAATGAACTTAGAGCTTGGATTAGTACATGGAATTATGATATTGTTACTATTACAGAAACGTGGTTGAAAGAGGGACAGCATTGGCAACAAAACATTCCAGGATTTAGATGCTTCAGGCAAGATAGAGGGGGATGCAAAAGGAGTGGGGGAGTTGCATTATTGGTTAAGGAGGATATCTTAGCTGTGCTGAGGGAGGACCCTTGGAGGCTTCAGGCAGCGACATAATCTAGGTAGAGCTCAGGAATAGGAAAGGTGCTGTTACAATGTTGGGTGTTTACTACAGACCTCCTAACAGCCAGCGAGAGATAGAGCAGCAGATATGCAGACAGATCTTGGAGCGATGCATAAACAGTAGGGTTGTTGTGGTGGGGTGATTTTAACTTTCCCTATGTTGACTGGGCCACACTTACTGCTAGAGGCACGGATGGAGCAGAATTTGTAAGGAATGTCCAGGAGAGTTTCTTGAAACAATCTGTAAATAGCTCAACTCGGGAAGGGGCCGTATTAGACCAGGTGCTGGGAAATGAGCCCGGCCAGATCTACCTTTCAGTGGGAGATCATTTTGTGAACAGTGATCGGAATTCTGTAAGTTTTAAGCTGCTTATGGAAGTGGACAAGTGTGGTCCTCAGGTGAATGTGTTAGACTGGGGGAAGGCTAATTACAACAGCAACAGGCAGGATCTGGAGAGTGTTGACTGGAAGAGGCTGTTTGAGGAAAAATCAACATCCGGCATGTGGGAGGCTTTCAAATGTCAGTTGGTTAGAATTCAGGACTGGCATGTGTCTGAGAGGACGAAAGGTAAGGGTGGCAAGTATAGGGAATCCTGGATAACGAGGGATATTATGAACCTTGTCAAAAAGAAAAAGGAAGCATTCGTAAGGTCTAAAAGGCTTAGGACAGATGAAGCCGTTGAAGAATATAAAGCAAGTAGGAAGGAACTTAAGTTAGGAGTTGGGAAGGCTAAAAGGGGTTCTAAAATGTTGTTGGCAAACAATATTAAGGAAAATCCGAAGGCGTTTTATATATATGTAAAGAGCAAGAGGGTAGCCAGAGAAAGGGTTGGTCCATTCAAGGATATTGGAGGGATATCCTTGGAATAGTTATGTATGGAACCAGAGAGGCCAGATGGCCTACCCCTGCTCCTAGTTCTTATGTTCTTATAAATGAGAGATACTAAATTAATTTTACCTTTAATTTAGGATTATTTTCATTAGAAAGACGGAGATTGAGGGGGGACCTCATTGAGGTCGACAAAATCATGAGAGGTATAGACAGGGTGGATAGCAAGAAGCTTTTTCCCAGAGTGGGGGACTCAATTGCTAGGGGTCACGAGTTCAAGGTGAGAGGGGAAAAATTTAAAGGAGATATGCGTGGAAAGTTCTTTACGCGGAGGGTGGTGGTGCCTGGAACGTGTTGCCGGCGGAGGTGGTAGAGGCGGGCGCGATAGCGTCATTTAAGATGTATCTAGACAGATACATGAATGGGCAGGGAGCAGAGGGATACAGATCCTTAGAAAATAGGTGACAGTTTTAGATAGAGGATCTGGATCGGCGCAGGCTTGGAGGGCCGAAGGGCCTGTCCTGTGCTGTAATTTTTCTTTGTTCTTTTGTTTCTTTGAATACTTTGCCTCAGTATTCACCAAAGAGAAGGACTCGGTGGATGAAGAGTATGGGGTTGAGTATGTAGATATTCTGAGTCATGTTGATATTAATAAAGAGGAGATGTTGGCATCTTAAAAGCATTTAGGTAGTTAAGTCCCCAGGGCTGCTTTGATGAAGAAATGTGATGTTTTGAGCATTTTGTTTTGTTCAGTGATGATATGAAAAAATGAAATGAAAATCGCTTATTGTCACAAGTAGGCTTCAAATGAAGTTACTGTGAAAAGCCCCTAGTCGCCACAATCTGGCGCCTGTTCGGGGAGGCTGGTACGGGAATTGAACCATGCTGCTGGCCTGCCTTGGTCTGCTTTAAAAGCCAGCTCTTTAGCCCTGTGCTAAACCAGCCCCTGTCAGGAGGTATACAGCTGCAAGGTGACCTTCAGCTCTGCGCCCTTGTCTTGTCTTCATGGTGGTCACTCAAGCCGACTCTGTAGTTGCACAGAGAATGTAACATGTAAAGGAACTGTCTTTCAGGCCCACAAGGATGCAGTTAAGAATGAATGGCAGCAGTTTCTGAACCTCTGTGTCTGCCAGGAGGCACACCTGAAAAACGTGGAGGATTACAAAAAGGTAAAAAATAACTGTGTGACACCAAGAAGGTCTCAACCCAATCCCTGGGTTAGTGTGAATGGGCAGATCTTGGAGAGGAGCAGAACGTTGGGGTTTCAGCAACCCAGAGAGATGGAGAAGAAAAATCTTTGTTGAAGTGTGTGTATCGACATGGGTAGGTGAGAACAGGAATTGTTGGTTAAGGGGGTCCAGGGATATGGAAAAAAGGTGGGTAAATGTCATGAAATGCAGATCAGTTATGATCCAATTGATTGCAAGAGCAGGCCTGAGGTGAGGGGCTGAATGGCATCCTCCTTTTCTGAAGTTACTAAATAAATAAATTGATCATTTGTGCCTGCATGATAGGTATGCTGAAATAATCTTTTAGTTTTAATTGTGTTAAAAGATATAAAGTTGCTTTTTAGAAACACTTGGGCCATTCTGAGTTCTGGTATTGTGTGTTGAAGTAAATAGAACGGTGTAATGATGGGGGGGGGGGGGGGGGGGGGGGGACGGACGCCAAGAACGTCCCTGACAATTGACACACAAACAGAATCAGGTGAAGATGCATTCCAGTGATGCTCGCGCTGCTTTCTCCCACTTACCTTTGATTTATTTGCTCAGCAGACCATTTGCTGAATTGCAATCTCCCAGCTGAATGAGGAGGGGTGGGGGTGGGGGGGGGGGGGGGGAGAGGGGGGGGGAGGGAAGGGAGTGGGGGAGGGGGAGGAGGGGTGGGGAGGGGGGAGGAGGGATAGGGAGGGGGGAGGAGGGGTGGGGGAGGGATGGGAGTGGGGAGAGGAGGGATGGGGAGGGGGTGAGGAGGGGGGAGGAGGCGTGGGGAAGCGAGTGGGGGAGGAGGGGGGAATGCGAGGGAGAATTGCAGGCGCTCAGCTTCACTGTGTGCCAAAGTACTGCCACAGTCTCCGAAAAGGCGAACTTGCCCAACAGACTCACACACCCTCTCTTCACATAATGTGCAGCCAGGCTGGTGAGAATTTAGGAACATGATTTTAAAAAGACATTCAACCTTGCAGGAAAGGAATTGAGAAAGGAGAGCTAATGGACTTATTGTGTCTTCTCATGAGCTACAAGATTTAAAACGCTGCTTTCTTCACCCCTTCTCGCATTATACCCTTCCCTTGTTATTGTGTCATTAATTATTAAACACAATTATGGAGAAAACACTCCTTTTGGCTTTTATTTAAGCAGATATACACCACACCCAGCCACAAAGGCTCTTGCACAATAGGGAGTAACCCAACATCTGAACTACTTTAGGAGAGGGATAGGAAGACAGTGTTTTATTGTTACTCCTCTTTAGGAAGTATCACAAACACTGGTTTGGTGAGTTTTGTTCCAGTTTATTTAACTATTTCTAATCACTCATTCACCCCTGTGCTCATCGACCGACATTATCGGCCAGACCTGCCAACACCTTCATTTCAAATTCTCATCTCGATTTTCAAATCCATCCATATCCTAGTTTCTCCCTATATCATCTCCAACTCTGCAACCCTTTGTGATATCTCTGTTCCTCCAATCCTGGTCTCATGTGCATCCCCAATTTTGACTGTGCCACCAATGGTGGCTGTGCCTTCCGGGCACTAAATTCTGGAATACCCTTCCTGCACCTATCTGTCTCTCTCTCTCTCTCTACTTATTTTAGGTGTTCTTTAACAACCACCTCTTGGTCATCTATCCTAATACCTCCTTATGTGGCTCAGTTTTTGATCACCCAGTGAAGTGCCTTGGGGCATTTTCCTTCATTAGAGGCACTATATAGATTCAGTTATTTCAGTAAAGCTGATAATCATAGAAATAATTTCTCTCCCTAACCCCTCTCCCTTCCTTGGGGTTTATTTCCTCTACACAGTTCCAGTACGATGCCGAGACCCTTGCTCAGTCCATTAAAAAACACAATTCTGAGCTGGACAACAAGTACTCGAAGTACAACAAGGATAGCCCTCGGGCCGTGTCAGATCTGCTTCACCAGCTTGAGGTGAGTATTAATATGCAGAATTTCAATGGATTAAATTGTTTTCTCATCAAACCCACCCAGGCGCCATCATGCAAACACTGCTGGGCCAGATCATATACAGAATGCAGAGAGGGTTGCCAACTCTCCCGGATGTCCGGGGGTCTCTGGAATTAACAATTAAACTCTTGGACACATCTGTGACCAACTAGCGAGAAACATCACAGCTTTAAAAAATGGTGTGCTTTTATGAAATCACAGAATGGTTCTCTGTCACAGTCTCCAGTCACTCACTCACTCAGATGCCAGCAGGCTTCATCCCCGGGCACCTGTGCTCCCGGCACCCCCGCTCTCTGGGCCCTGCGTCCTGGCACCTCAGCTCACTAGGCCCTGCTCCTAGGGCCCTGCTTCCTGGGCCCTGCGTCCTGGCACCACCGCTCTCTGAGCCTGTGCCCTGGCAGCTCCGCTCCCTGGGCTCTGCTCCCTGGGCCCTGTGTCCAGGCACCTCCACTCTCTTGGCCCTGCGCCCTGGCACCTTGGCTCCCTGGGCCCTGCGCCCTGGCCCCTTGGCTCCCTGGGCCCTCGCTCAGGCACCTCCGCTCTCTGAGCCTTGCGCCCTGGCCCCTTGGCTCCCTGGGCCCTGTGCCCAGACACTTCCATTCCCTGGGACCCGAAACATAACATTTCTGATCCCCAGACACCTAACTCACCACCATTAGTGTTCGCTGCTCCTCCAATCACAGATTGCTTCTCTCCCGGGTTGCTGCTGATAGGCTCGCTAGTGAGTCAGTCAGAAGGAAACATGGGAATAAACAACCTGTGATTGGAGGAGCAGCTCCATGAGATTTTTTCACTGGGCAACAGGGTAGTACAGTGGGTTAGCACTGTTGCTTCACAGCACCAAGGTCCCAGGTTCGATTCCAGATTGGGTCACTGTCTGTGCGGAGTCTGCACGTTCTCCCTGTGTCTGCGTGGGTTTCCTCCGGGTGCTCCGGTTCCTCCCACAAGTCCTCAAAGACGTGCTGTTAGGTGAATTGGACATTCTAAATTCTCCCTCAGTGTACTCGAACAGGCACCAGAATGTGGCGACTAGGGGATTTTCACAGTAACTTCATTGCAGTGTTAATGTAAGCCTACTTGTGACAATAAAGATTATTATAACTTACCTGTTTGACCAGCGTTCTGACCAGCCACGGTCTCCAGGGGCCACATAGAAAGGCATTGCGGGCCATATTCGGCCCTTGGGTCACACGTTGGACAAACCTATGCTAATCCAATTGCCTTTCAAAAGCCACTGTTGAACCTGCATTTACCACATTCTGAGGCAGTGCATTTCCAAATTTTTAATAATAAAGTTGGAGTACCCAATTCATTATTTTTTCCAATTAACGGGCCATTTAGTCTGCCTAATCCACCTAATCTGCACATCTTTTTGGGTTGTAGGGGTGAGAACCACGCATTCACGGGGAGAATGTGCAAACTGCACACAGACAGTGACCCGGGGCCGGGATTGAACCTGGGTCCTTGGCACCATGGGGCAGCAATGCTAACTACTCACTCAACGTAAAGGTTTCTTCTCTTATCATTTCTGTTCCTTTGGTCAATCACTTTGAATTGGTGTCCTCCAGTTTTCAACCTTTCCACCAATGGGAGCAGTTTCATCTGTCTATTCTGACTTGCCCCCCCATGATTTGAACATCTCTATCAAATTTCCCCTCAATCTTCTCTTCTCTAAGGTCAACAATCCTAGCTTCTCCAAGCTACTCACAGAATGGGTTGCACGGAGGCACAGTGGTTAGCACTGCTGCCTCACAGCACCAGAGACCCGGGTTCGATTTCGACCTCAGGTGACCGTGTGGAGTTTGCTCATCCTGCCCGGGAGAATATGTGGGCTCCCTCCGGGTGCTCCGGTTTCTTCCCACAGACCAAAGATCTGCAAGTTATGTGGATTGGCCATGCTAAATTGGCCCTAGGTGGAGTTACAGGGATAGGGTGGGGGATTGGGCCTAGGTAGGGTGCTCTTTTGGAGGGTTGATGGGTCAAATTACTTCCTTCTGCACTGTACGGATTCAATGATTCGATGATTCTCTGGAACCCTTCTCATAATTTTTGAATGCTTTTGCTTATTAATTAGTTTTTAAAATTACAGATGGGCTACATACGGCTGTTTGACTGGATGAGGTTGTTGGAAATGAGAGACCACCTGATTGAATATCTTCAATTGGAGTTGACAGCCCTAATAAATAGTCACGGATTAGAAGCTACGGCAAAGATCTGATGGATATTAGTCATACGCAACAGAATTCTAGATCAAAGAACATTGTAAAATACAAAAGCAAAATCATGCAGATACTGGAAATCTAAAAAAAGCACATGCTGGAAATACTCAGCAGGTCAGGCAGAATGTTGACTGAAAATTGTTCAACAAACTGGAGAAAACAATTGCAGGTTTAGTTACAGTGAATCTTCTGACCACCAGTAACCCTGATTCTTGTATTGACAATTGAACCACATCAATGTGAATAATCACCATCAGATAATCCCCAAGTTATTCAAAGAGTGAGTGATATAACAGATATCTAATGGGCACTGCGAATGAATGCTGGTAATCATGTTTCAAATTCCCAATTCAACTGTAAATTTAACCGACTTTAGCAACTTCCACATTCTCACTGGGTGAAGTTCTGAATTCTGTATTAGATTTCTTGGTGACTATCTTACACTGATGGCCTCAAGTTATGCTCTTCCTTCAAAAGGAAGCATTCTCTCTATAACCACTCGGTTCTAATTATAAATATAAAAGAATGACCAGATTCCACTATCTTGTTTAACTGGATTCTCTTTTTCCCACTTCTTTCCGTCTCACAGAGTGATGAGAAGAATGTCATCCAGATGGACAAAGACATCAATGATTTGAAGAGGCGAAGCCAACAGATAGCTCCACTGCAAGCTAGGCGCACCCCAGTCTCCAAACCCATTGTGGTGGATGCGCTGTGTGACTGGGATGATGGACAGGTGAGGAAGAGAAAGACAACAAACAAGCACGGTAGCACAATGGGTAGTACAGTTGCTTCACAGCTCCAGGGTCCCAGATTCGATTCCCGGCTTGGGTCACTGTCTGTGCGGGGTCTGCACGCTCTCCCTGTGTCTGCGTGGGTTTCCTCCAGGTGCTCCGGTTTCCTCCCACATGTCCCAAAAGATGTGCTGTTAGGTAATTTGGACATTCTGAATTCTCTCGCAGTGTACCCAAACAGGCGCCTGAATGTGGCGACTAGGGGCTTTTCACAGTAACTTCATTGCAGTATTAATGTAAGCCTACTTGTGACAATACATTATTATTATTACTAAAGCAATAGATTTCCGTTAAAGTTGGTTACCTTCTAAATCTAAGATAGGAATCGTAAGGATTTCCTCAGACGTATTTCAAATTAAAAACATAGGAACAAGAGCAGGCCATTCATCTCCTTGTTCCACTATTCAATAGGTCATGGTTGGCCTATTTCTTAGATCCACTTACATGCGATAGCCCTATATCCCCTCATACTCCTCCCCAACAAAAATGTGTTAATCTCAGTCTTGAGAATATCAATTGACCCCTGGAATCAGCAGGTTTTTGATGCATAGTTTTCTAGATTTCTAAAGCCTTTGTGTGAAGAAATGCTATCTGATTTCACTCCTGAACAACTTAGCTCTAATTTTCAGGTTCTCCCATCCCTCCCAAGTGCATGAAATCATGAGGCATGGGAAAAGAGGTAGGCCATTCAGCCCTATGAGCCTGCCTCACCATTCAATGATTGATCTTACTGTGGCCTTACTTTCCTGGCTGCCTCATAGAACCTTGACTCCTTTGTCGATCAAAAACCTGTCCAATGGAGCCTTAAATATTTCCAGTGACCCAACCTCCACTGGTCTTTGTGGAAGAATTCCAAAGATTAACAACCCTCTGAGAGAAGAAACTCTTCCTCGTCACTGTCTCTAATGGGAGACCCCACAGCTCTAGATTCATCAACAGGTGAAACGTCTTCTCAGCCGTAACCCTGTTAAACCCACTCAGAATCCTACACATTTCAATGAAATCATCTCTCACTTTCTAAACTCCAATGAGTTTTCTTCATAGGACATCACCTTCGTCCTAGGAATCAGCCGAGTGAACCCTCCCTGAACTGCTGTGATGCAAGTATGACCTTCCTTAAGTAGGGGGACCAAAACTATACATAATAGTTTAGGTACAGTCTCACCAAGTCCGGTAGCAAGACATGCTCCATCTCCTTTGAAATAAAGCCCAAAATTCCATCTGCTTCCTAATTACTTGGTGTACCTGCATGCTGATTTTGTGATTTATATACAAGGACATCCGGATCCCTCTGTTCCACAGAATTCTCAATCTCTGACCATTTAAATAATATTCTGTGTTTCCATTCTGCCTACCAAAGTAGACAATCTTGTGTTTTCCCACATTATACTCAGATCTACAAAATTTTTGCCCACCCATTTAATCTATCTAATATTACTTTGCAGACTCTTTGTGTCCTCTGCACAACTTGCTTTCCTATCTTTATAAATAGTTCTTGGTAGCACAGAACTTGTGTATTCCTGAAAAAAGAGATATTTTGTTGAAGCTTTTCATTCTGTACTTATCAGGACAATCTGCAAGAATGTCAATGTAAGGAAAAACAATAAATTTATACTGCACAAGAAGAAAGTACTGATTGGTTGGCAAGTAGACTCTTATTAGAAAAGGTGTTGCCATGGAAAATGCACCAGTTGATGATAGTTGACTGTTAACTGCCAAACATTGTTTGAAATTTAAACCGGTCAGTTTGACTCTGATCAAGGCCCTGAGGAATGCCTGTCACTTATTTTGTTTAGCTGAAATAGGTGCAATCTTTGCATATGTTCATTCTGTCTGTAAGGAACATGGCCACATGTATTAATATATGTAGCTTCCAGTACATGCATAATGTGAGCCTGACTGACAATCTTAAATTAGATGTTAGTGTTTCTTTGCAGAACACTGGGGATTATTTAGCAAATGTTGCCTAATCATGGAATCACATCTAATGTTGAACACTGTGTTGTGTTAAGATTTTGAAAACACAGCTGGTTGGGTATGGTTGTACCTTTGCAGAACTTTGCTGGTTGCTAACATTTGTCCGATCTTCTGACCTACCACTAATCTTTGTAGTTTTGTAAGCATTTTCCTTCAATTTAATGATCCTTTACTCCCTTAGTGAGCCTCAGATTGTGCAATCCAGTGACCAAGCTGCGCCGGAAAAGCAGCTCGTCATGGCACAGAGTGACCAATAAAAGCCAGGAGATCTATCTGGCTCACAATGCCTCATGAGATCCCCCGCGATCTTGCAAAATGTTGCGATGTAAATTTGCACATTGTGAGATCACTTTTTGGCAAATGTACATATTAGAGCAAGACAGCTAGTATCACTCTAATGTGCAGATTCCTGAGATACCTGAGGCTTTGTGATTCATCCCCTTCGCCTCCGAGACCTCGGGCGAAGGCCAGTCAAAGCTGGTCCCCACAAACGGGAACCAGACGGAACGGCACTCATGGGGGGGGGGGGGGGGTGTGTGTCTCCCAGGGATCGGAGGCCCCCAGCTGCATGCCCTTTAGGAAGGCTGGTGCCCTGGCACTGCTGGTGCCATCTGGTCACTGTTGACAGTGCCAGCCTGGCACCTTGGCAGTGCCACAAGGGCACAAACCTGGAACTGCCCAGGTGGCACTGCCAGCTGACATGGCCAGTGCCAGGTTGCCAAGTTGGCATATTTTGTATGTATGCAATTGGACCAGGGATGCCTAGCATAGGTGTTAGGGAGGGTGTGGGGGTGGCAAGGGACTTTCCCATAGTCCTTTGGGGGAGAAGTCGGGTATTGCTTCGGGGGCCTTGGAGATTGGAACACCATTTAAAAATGGCTACCAGATCTCTCCCTACAATGGGGAGTTCCGGCGAGCGGACCTTCCCGCTGTACCAAATGGGGCTATGTGCGGCCTCAGACTCGTGTTCCCCGTTCAGGCACCTTATACAAGGCGATTCGCGTTGAATAGCCATGTTCTTCTCAGCACTATTCCGTTTTGGAAGAATCATGTCCATAGTCTTTCTTCCTCAGTGGAGTATATTGGTCAGGATTCTCCATTTGGGAGGTTCTGTTCTCCTGCCAGTGGGGAATTACACCTGATTTGCGATCCCACTGCGAACGTAAATCGGGAAGCGAGTCCCAATCCTCAGCCATGTAAGTCTCTGCTTGGAGAGAGTTACGAGAGATTCCCAAGGGAATCCCATTGATGGGCTGCCATATTGAACTGGTGCCCTTAGCACAGTCCTGCTGCTGGCCACCCCATCCTTCATCGCAAATCAGGCCCCCACCCATGGATTGTCTGGGTGCCACCCTCTCCACAGTATGGGCTGACATAACCAGCCAGCACCCTCCCGATGCCCCTAAATAGGGGAACCCCACAGACCCCCTAAATAGGGGAACTCCATCAGAGACCCCCTAAATAGGGGGACCTCATGAGACCCCCTAAATAGGGGAACCTTGCAGACCCCCTAAATAGGGGAACCCCCACAGAGACTCCCTAAATAGGGGGACCCCCCAGAGACCCCCTAAATAGGGGAACCTCGCAGACCCCCTAAATAGGGGAACCCCCACAGAGACCCCCTAAATAGGGGAACCTCGCAGACCCCCTAAATAGGGGGACTCCCACAGAGACCTCCTAAATAGGGGAACCCCACCGACCCCCCAAATAGGGGAACCCCCACAGAGACCCTCCAAATAGGGGAACCCCTACAAAGACTCCCTAAATAGGGGAACCCCCAGAGAGACCCCCTAAATAGGGGGACCTCACAAGACCCCCTAAATAGGGGAACCTCGCAGACCCCCTAAATAGGGGAACCCCCATAGACACCCACAAAATAGGGGAACCCCTACAGAGACCCCCTAAATAGGGGAACCCCACCGACCCCCCAAATAGGGGAACCCCCACAGAGACCCTCCAAATAGGGGAACCCCTACAGAGACCCCCTCAATAGGGGAACCACCACAGAGACTCCATAAATGAAATGAAAAAATGAAAATCGCTTATTGTAAGTAGGCTTCAATGAAGTTACTGTGAAAAGCCCCTAAATAGGGGGACCCCCCAGAGACCCCTAAATAGAGGGACTCCCACAGAGACCTCCTAAATAGGGGAATCCCCCACAGAGACCCCCTAAATGGGGGGACCCCCACAGAGACCCCCTAAATGGGGGAATCCCCCACAGAGACCCCCTAAATAGGGGGACCCCCACAGAGACAACCTAAATATGGGACCCCCACAGAGACCCCATAAATAGGGGGACCCCCACAGAGACAACCTAAATATGGGACCCCCACAGAGACCCCCTAAATAGGGGGGCCACCACAGAGACCCTCTAAATAGGGGGACCCCCCACTGACCCCCAGAAATGTAGGTTTTTCAGGAGACCCCTGTTTGGAAGCTGAAGAGCAGCCCAGACAAAGGCAGTGAAAGAATGACAGTTGTACCACTCAGGTGGGCAATGCAGCTGCTGGCTCAGACAGAGATTATCATAGAATTTACAGTGCAGAAGGAGGCCACTCGGCCCATCGAGTCTGCACCGGCTCCTGGAAAGAGTACCCTACCCAAGGTCAACACCTCCACCCTATCCCCATAACCCAGCAACCCCATCCAACACTAAGGGCAATTTATCATGGCCAATCCACCCAACCTGCACATCTTTGGACTGTGGGAGGAAACCAGAGCACCCGGAGGAAACCCACGCACACACGGGGAGAATGTGCAGACTCTGCACAGACAGTGACCCAAGCCGGAATCGAACCTGGAACCCTAGAGCTGTGAAGCAATTGTGCTATCCACAATGCTACCGTGCTGCCCAGCACGTGTGAATTCCTGTGAAGAGAATGGAGTGACTAGAGATTAAACCCCTCAAATCCTTGACCTGTAGACCTTCAAGCCATTTGTTCACTTCCCTTGGTGGGCTGTGATTGACAGCTTTCACACACACACATTCAACCTCGATGTTTACAAACATTCAACCACTTAAAAGAGAGTTAAATGCTGTCAATTTCCACTGAGCACTTCAAAATTACTCAAGGGTGAAGGGGTTGGAGGGGCGATTGGATGCACTGCCACTGTTTAAAGTGGTTGATGTTTTTAAACATTGTGTTCAGAGCACTTCTGAATGACTGAACCATGAACAAGATGAATGAAGCAAGGCTGACAGATGTGTGTGTGTGTGTGGAAGGTGTCAATCACAGCCCCCTCTGGTGGGGGGGGGGGGGGGGGGGGGGGGCAGGTCTGGCATTGTGGGAAGACGGGGAGGGTGGGCCTTGGATGGACTCTGGGGGCAATTCCCTTAAGGGGTTCCCCTTTGGCCCACTGCAAGGTTCACCACGCCAGGGCCACGCTGGGCAATACCAGGAGAATCCCTCGCCCATGTGATTCCTGGCCCAGAGGACCGGAGAATCACGCGGGCCCAGAGAATATGATGCCTGGCCCGCTAAGTGCATTTGCATTCTCCTGCTGCCGTGAATCCCGATCCTGCCACCAGCGGGGGGGCAGAGTATCGGAAAGGCGCTGATCCTGTTTTTACCCCGGGTGTCCGATTCTCCACCAAATAGGGAACCCGGCAGCGGGCAGCAGAGAATCCAGGCCGTTATCATCTACCCCCCCATTATCTTAACTCATCTGAATTCTGCGGCTCTTTTCTTGACTTGTACCATCCATTACCCTGAGTTGAAAATTCCCATCCTTATGTTCAAATTCTTTCATGGCCTTGCATGCCACCCTTTTCTCTAACCTTCTCTAGGCTCAGCCCTACAACCCCTGGAGAACTTTGCATTTCTCCAATTCTGACATCTTGTGCATCCTTGATTTCCTTTAATGGCGGCTGTGCCTTTAGTGGCTGTGGCCCTGGAATTCTCTCCCTACACCTCTTTGTCTCTCTGCTCCTGTCCCCTCCTTTGAGATCTTCCTTAAAACCTACCTCTCCCATCAAGCTTTTGGGCTATCTGTCCAAATAGCTCCTTCTTTGGCTCAACGTTAATTTTTGTCTGATTATGTTATGACAAAGTGCTCGAGACCTTGTACTACGTTAAAATGCGATATAAATAAAAGTTGTTGTCATGCTGGGAAATATAACAGGAAACGTCTAGCTCACCTAGCCGCCTGTGCAGTGACTGAATTATGTTTCATTCTGACTGCCTATACAAGGCTGAGGTACCCGGCCAAAGCACACAGTGTAGATCAGGATGGCTAATTATGCCGTGATATCAAAAGCTGAGGAGAATGTTTCTTTGTCCTTTGCAGAATGAGATAAGCCGTGGGGAAAAGCTGATGCTTCAAAACAATGCCGACGCAGAGAACTGGGAGGTGGTGAATAATGTGAAAAAGACCATTCGAGTCCCTGGAGTCTGCTTCAACATCCCTCCAACTGATCCAGAGGCCATTGCCCGTGTAAACAGGTTAGCCCATTTAATTTTCCGATTTCTCCCTCCCTAGTGTCCATCCTTTCTATGTAAGCTAGCGCCAACAGTGATTGCTGTATTCATTCAGGGGTCGGGGGCAAATTATGTCCCCAATGTCCACACACCTCGCATGTGATGCCCAGCGAGGGATAGTTATCAGCTGGGGGGGAAGTCTGGTGTCCAGATCCCTTTCCCAATGTACTGAGGCTCCATTGTGCTGCTGCCAATTCTCTTCTGGCGGAGATCAACAAACTCAGCACATTTTGGATGTGGAAATCCACGATCTTGCTGGTAGGAATAACTCAATTTTGCAGCAGTACCTGGACACTATTTCCTAACATCAGCCACCAGTCACTCCTTGCTTTCACTCCGTGAGATTGACAATTTGTGTCAAATTGAGACCAGAGTTTCGTCCGATATTCATTGGCAATCCCCACCCTCCCTGCCCCAGCCGTTATTGTCAGCTGGTGGAAGGTGTTTACATGCTGTGTTCAAGGTTTCTGGCAAAGTTTTGGTCCCCAGTCAGAAGAATCCCCCAGGAACCTCCCGTTACTTATTGCTGCACTGTTCTATTATGTGTATCCAGAGGGAATGTCCATGCCGATAAAACATGGGAGCTAGGTGAACAGTGAAGTCCCTTCTACAACTCAACAAGCACTTTTAGGTGAGTTGGAGTCATAGAGTCTTGGATGTTTACAGCAAGGAAACAGGCCCTTCGGCCCAGCTTGCCAATGCCGCCCAGTTTCTATCACTAAGCTAGTCCCACTTGCCCGCCGTGAAGCAGTGATGGTGTTCCATTGAACTCACAAAAGTCCGACCACAGCCTTATCATCCTAACCAGTTGTTCTGTTCATGTGTGATATCTATTATAGGTTGGCGAAGGACGTGGATGATATGAAGAGGAAACGATCAGACATCGAGAACAAGCTGAAAAACCGTCACAATGAGTTGAACCAACTTAAACAACCCTTTCAAACCAAACAGACCAGCCTGTTGAACCAGTCTTCAGCACCAGGTGAGGCCAATACACCAGTGGAGCTTTCAAAATGTATCTCTAAAGTGACAGACACAACCAATGGTGCTCACACCATTGTGCTGGTTTGAATCAACCCCCAAGTGAGTCTGCTTTTCCCCCAGACCCTACCTTACTCAAAATAAAAACAGAAAGTGCTGTCTTTATCACACGGTAGCACAAGTGGATAGCACTGTGGCTTCACAGCGCCAGGGTCCCAGGTTTGATTCCCTGCTGGGTCACTGTCTGTGTGGAGTCTGCACATTCTCCCTGTGTCTGCGTGGGTTTCCTCCGGGTGCTCCGGTTTCCTCCTATAGTTCAAAGACATGCATGTTAGGTGGATTGGCCATGCTAAATTGCCCTTAGTGGTTAGGAGGAGTTATCGGATTATGGGGATAGGCTTAAGTGGGTCAGTGCAGACTCGATGGGCCGAATGGCCTCCTTCTGCACTGTATGTTCTATGTCTATGTCTAACACCGTATTCAATCCCGACGACCCATTTTGCGACCTGTCCCTCTCCTGCAGTGCCTGATTGTCACTTGTCTCTTGGCAGGTTACAGTCTCGACGACCCCAAGTCCAAAGAACTCCTGTCCAAACTCGACAAGATCAACGGTGATCTGGGAGAGACTGAGAAGAAGATAATGACACAACTGCGTGCCCCAATCAACCAAAGTGCTCCCACAAAGGACATCACCAACCGGCTGAAGGAACAGGAGGTGGGCCAATTTATGTTCCTACATCCTTAGGAAACTCAAAGTGGAAATGGTTTGAAAGTCTTAAAAAAATCTTCTGGGGAAGAGTTCCTATGGCTATTGGGAATTTAGATCATAGGGTTACAGTCTTCGAATAAATGGTCAGCTAGTTAGAAGTGTGACAAGGAGAAATCTCTTCATTTGAGGGGTGTGAATTTTTTTAATTCTCTACCTCAGGGATATGTGGATGCTCAGTCAGATATATTAAAAGAGGAGATTGATAAATTTCTGCGACTAAGGGGCTTAAGTGAAATGAAATGAAAATCGCTTATTGTCACAAGTAGGCTTCAAATGAAGTTACTGTGAAAAGCCCCTAGTCGCCACATTCCGGCGTCTGTTCGGGGAGGCTGGTACGGGAATCGAACCGTGCTGCTGACCTGCCTTGGTCTGCTTTAAAAGCCAGCAATTTAGCCCTGTGCTAAACCAGCCCCTGTGGGGTGATTTGAGTGGGGCAGTTGAATGAAGTAGATCAGCCATTAGCTTGTTGAATAGCAGAACAGGCTCAAAGGGCCGAATAGCCTACTCCTGCTACAATTTCTTACATTCTTTTTATTTTAGAAAGTATTTTATTGAAGCATTTGTAATTTTCACAGTTTAACAAATTAACATTCGAAACAACCTCGCGGGCCGACGCACGCAACCACATCACGATAACATACACAACTACTCTCCCGCCCTCGCTCCTAACTACCCATATATTAGATTCACTGTCCTTATTTAGGCACTGCCATGCCTCCCATTTTCTCCCCCCCTTATCCCCTCCCCCACCTTTCTGCTGATGTTCAGTTTTCCTTAAAGAAGTCGATGAACGACTGCCACCTCCGGGCAAAACTCTGAATTGAGCCTCTCAAGGCGAACTTAATCTTTTCCAGCCTGAGAAAACCTGCCACGTCGCTGACCCACACTCCTGACTTTGGAGGCTCCGAGTCCCAACATCCCAGCAAAATCCGTCTCCGGGCCACCAGGGAGGAGAAGGCCAGAACATTGGCCTCCCTCTCCCCCTGGACCCTCGGATCTTCCAATACCCCAAATATTGCCATTTCTGGACCCTCCCTTCCAGGATCTCTGGCATGACATCAGCACAACCCTGCCAGAATCCCCTCAACTTTGGACACATTCAGAACATGTGCACATGATTCGCCAGGTTTCCCTGCAGCGTCCGCACCTATCCTCCACTTCCTCAAAATCCACTTACTCATCCGGGCTACCATCATGAGGGCCCTGTGAATCATCTTGAACTGGATCAGGCTAAGCCTGGCACATGACGAGGATGAATTGACTCTCTTCAAGGCCTTTTCCCATAGTACAACTTCCAGCTCCCCTCCCAACACTTCCTCCCACCTTCTCTTCACCTCTCCGATTGGGACCCCTTCCCACTCCATCAATTCCTTGTATATCTCCGAGGCCCTCCCCTCCCCAACCCCCATTTTACACATTACCTTATCCTGTAGTCCCCTCAGGGGGAGGCGAGGAAAGCTTAGAACCGGCCTCCTGACAAAGTCCTGCACCTGTAGGTACGAAAACCCATTCCCACCCGGCAACTCAAACTCCTCCTCAATGCTTCTAAGCTTGGAAAGCCCTCCTTAATGAAGAGATCCCCAAATCTCTGAATCCCTGCCCGCTGCCACCTCCTAAAGCCCCCATCCAGACCCCTCGGAACAAACCGGTGATTATTGCAGATCGGTGACCACACTTCCAATCTCATGTGCTGTGTCCATTGTCCCCAAATCCTCAGGGCTGCCACCGCCACTTGGCTTGTGGAGTACCAAGCCGGTGAAAACGGCAGGGGCACCGTTAGCATAGCATCCAAACTCGTACCCTTACACAATGCCGCCTCTACTCGCTTCCACACCGACCCCTCCCCCACTACCCACTTCCTAACCATCGATATGTTGGCCACCCAGTAATAGTTCCCTCCCTCCCCTCGCCCCTGTTCCAAAAGTACCTTCTTCACCCTCGGCGACTTACCAGTCCATTCAAAACCCGAGATCGCCGCGTTCATCTTCCTGAAAAAAGCTTCCGGATAAAAATTGGAAGACATTGAAAAATGAACAGCGACCTTGGGAGGACTGTCATCTTCACAGTCTGTACCTTCTCCGCCAATGACAGTGGGAGTATGTCCCACCTGTGGAAGTCTCTTTTCGTATACTCGGCCGCCCTGCCCAGATTTAACATATGGATCTAACCCCAGACCCTAGCCACCTGAATCCCCAGGTACCTAAAACCTCTACCACTTTGAACGGTATCTCCCTCAGTCTCCTCTCCTGCCCTGGTGCCTGAATCGCGAACACCTTGCTCTTACCCATATTTAACTTGTAGGCTGAGAACCGACCAAATTCTTCCAGTATTTCCATAATTCCAGCCACCCCCCCCCCCCCCCCCCCCCCCCCCCCCCCCCCCCCCCCCCCCCCCCCCAGCAGTTCTGTTATATACAGGAGCAAATCGTCTGCGTAGAGCGAGACCCTAATTTCCATTCCCCCCCCCCCCCTCACTATCCCCTGCCAAACATTCAATGACAAAAGGCCATCGCTAAGGGCTGTATGGCCAGGGCAAACAGTAGTGGGCTGAGCGGACGCCCCTGTCTTGTCCCCCTACACAAACTGAAGTATTCTGGCCGGATTTACATTTGCCACCGGTGTCTGGTATAGAAACCAGACCTAGTCCACAAATCCCTGCCCGAACCCAAACCTTCCTAAGATATCCCACAAGTACTTCCACTCCACCCGATCAAAGGCCTTTTCTGCATTCATGGCTACTACCACCTCAACCTCGCGCCCCTCCGCAGGCATCATTATAACATTTAGGAGCCGTCTAATGTTGAACGTCAAGTGCCATCCCTTCACAAATCCCGTCTGATTCTCCCCATTACCTGCGGGACACAATCCTATATACCTGTGGCCAGGATCTTTGCCAGCAACTTTGCATCTACATTCAACAGAGAGATCAGCCTATACGATCCACAGCTCTCTGGATCCCTATACCATCAAAATAAGGGAAATCGATGTCTGTGATAATGTTGTGTGGAGCACTCCCAGCTCCTTGGACTCATTAAAGGCCTTTACCAAGAGCGGCCTCAGAAACCCAGAAAACTTTTTGTAAAACTCCACCGGGTATCCGTCAGGTCCTGGAGCCTTACCCGATTGCATAACCCCAGTCCATCTATCACCTCCCCAAGCCCGATTGGGTGTCCCAAGCCTTCCACCAACTCCTCATCTACCCTCGGGAACTCCATCCCCCCACCCAGAAATTGCTTGGGGTTCTGATTTATATAATTCCTGAAACACATCGTTCACCCCCTCTGGGTCCACCACCACTTTCCCCCCTGCATCCTTTACTTTCCCAATTTCTCTCGCCGCTTCTTGTTTCCTCAGCTGATGCATCAACATCTTGCTGGCTTTTCCCCCATAGTCATACACTGTCCCCTTTATCCTCCTCAGCTGCCCCTCTGCCTTATGTGTGGACAGGAGCCCAAATTCCATTTGCAATCTCTGATGCTCCTTCAGGAGCCCCTCATCCGGAGACTCCGCATATCTTATGTCCACCTGTAAAATTTCACCTACCAACCTGTCCAACTCTGGCATTCAGTTTGCTCTCTTTGAGCCCAAATCGAGATGAATTTCCCCCTGATAACCGCCTTCAGTGCCTCCCACACCACCCCTGCCGAGATCTCCCCGCATCATTACTCTTTATGTACCCCAGAATGGCCTCCCTCACCCTCTCACACACCTCAATTGCTGAATATTCAGTATCCACCACTTCCGCCAGCAGTGTTTTGTCCAGCATGAAAAAGTCTATCCGGGAATACACCTTGAGCACATGGGAGTAGAATGAAAACTCCTTACTCCTTGGCCTCCCGAATCTCCACGGATCCACCCCTCCCATGCGCTCCATAAACTCCCGCAGCTCTTTCGCCATTGCCGACACCTTTCTAGATCTGGGACTTGACCGGTCCAGTCTCGGATCCAGGACCGCGTTGAAACCCCCTCCCCCCTAATCAGCCGATGTGAGTCCAGGTCCAGAATCTTCCCTAGCACCCTCCTAACGACTTCAGTTTTGCGCGTAGATATTCCCCATCACCACGGCCATTCTCTCCAGCTTCCCGCTAATCATAATAAATCTACCCCCCCGGGTCTGCCTCTATCTTCCCCACCTCGAATGCCACCTTTTTGTTGACCAGAATTGCCACTCCCCTTGTTTTAAAGTCCAATCCCGAGTGAAACACCTGCCCAACCCATCCCTTCCTCAATCTAACCTGGTCTCCCAGCTTTATGTGTGCCTCCTGCAGCATGGCCATGTCTGCCTTCAGTTGCCTCAAGTGTGCGGACACAAGGGCTCTTTTGACCGGCCCATTCAGTCCATGAACATTCCATGTGACCAACCTACCTCTCCATCACAGCCGTTGGCCCATGCCCGGCACCTCACCTGGCCCGCCCTCCGACAGCTACCGTCATCAGCTCTCCTCCTCCACCACCCTGAAAGTCCCCTCCCCCTCCAATACCCCCCCCCCCCCCTTACATTGGTCTTCAGCTCACCTCCCACTATGCTTTTTGAGAATTAGCCCTCCCAGCTAGCTTGGCAGCCCCCCACTCTTGGCGCCGAGCATCCTACCCCCCACTCTTAATGCAAACTCCCAAAACAAAGGCAAGAAGCAAAAACAAACAACCAATCCCTCCCAAGGTCCGAGCACAAAGGCCCACCCCTCCTCCCTTAACAAAGTATTATCTGGTCAACTAACCTCAAACAGAACCGAATGAAAAACGGAAAAAGAAAGAAAATATATATATAGAGTCTCAAATGTCATTCCAAACATCGCAAATTAAATTTGAAAGTTTAAAGTTTTTACAAAACATAGCTCATAGCTCAGTTCCCCACAGTCAGAGTTCAAGGTCTTCATTCTCCCGTCAGTTTATTATCTTTCTGTGGTGAATGTATTCACCATAAAGAATGCATGATACTGTAACCTGTGACCTATGACTTGGAAGTGGTGATATGAACTGCTTCCAGCTACTGTACTATAACCCCGGTCTGGCTCCACCTCTGTCTCCGCCCACACCAGGGCATATATAAGCTGGCCTCTTGTAGGCAGCATTCATCTGTACTACTGACTCTGGCGAGGCAAGTTCATGACTAATAAAGCCATTCGCTCGCTCTCTCTGCCTCACTGTGAATTGAAGTTATATCACTTTCATAAAGTCCACCACGTCCTCCTACGAGCTGAAGTACAGCTCCCGACCCTCATAGGTCACCCATAGACGGGCCGGGTAAGGCAGATCAAACTTTATTCCTTTCGCATATGGGGCCTACTTGACCTTATTGAAACTCGCCCTCCTCTATGCAAGGTCTGCTCCCAAATCCTGGTACATCCGGATCTCAGCATCTTCCCACACACACCGCTTCGTCTGCCTGGCCAATCTCATAACACGTTCTTTGTCTCGGAACCGATGCAGTCGTACCACCATTGCCCTCGAGGGCTCACGCCCCTGGGGCTTACTTCTAAGTGCCCTGTGGACCCAGTCCACCTCCAACAGCTTGGAGGTGTCGAACACACCTTCCCCCATCAGCTTCTCCAGCATCTTCCCCACATACGCACCAGCATCCGATCCTTCTTTCCCCTCCGGCAGACCCACGATCCGGATATTCTGCTTCTGTGAACGGTTCTCCAGGTCCTCCACTTTCTCCAGCAGCCTCTTCTGCTGGTCCTGCAGCATCCCGATCTCCACTGCCATCGAGGTGGACTGCTCCCCCGCCTGCTCCTCCAACCTCTGGGTCGCTTGTCCCTGGGTCATCAGTCTCGCCTCCACGGGGTCAACCACCGCCTTGATCGATTCCACCGCCCGGGCCATTTCCTCTGCACACTCCTTACGTTGTTGGGACTCATTGAAGAAGCTCACCAACTGGTCCGACGACCACTGAGCTGGTGGGGCCGGACCCTACGCATCCGCCATTCCAACATCCAAAATCTGGCCCTCACCAACTTCAGATTCCTCCTTTTCCAATTTTTCCTGGGGCGCAGCTCCATAAACTGGGGGTCCCCTCCTTCTGTTCCTGCTTCTACACCCTTACTTCACAAAATCCCTACAACAATCCGGCGTAACAACAAGCCTCTTCGTAAGAGCCACAAAAAGAGCACCATGAGCGGGAGCTGCCAGATGTGTGAGCGTTCACTCCATAGCCGGCACCGGATGTTCTTGCATTCTTGCATAAAAGCAAAATACTGCAGATGCTGGAAATATGACGGAAAAATAGAAAGTGCTGGAAAAGCTCAGCAGGTCTGGCAGCACCTGTGGAGGAAGTAACAGAGTTAACAGAGTCTATATGGCTCTGTTTCCTTCTCCACAGATGCTGCCAGCCCTGCTGGGCTTTTCCTGAATTTTCTGTTTATATTTCTTCTATTCTTGTCTTCAGTAACTATCATTCTGGAGCCACAATTTCACGTTCCAATATAGAACAGCTGCTTTCGGAGACAAAAACAGAAAAAAGCTGGAAAGGTCTGACAACATCTGTGGCGAGAAAGGGAGCTAACGTTTCGAGTCAAAGCCTTTCAGACTCATCCACAGACATCCAGACTCGAAATGTTAGCTCCCTTCTCTATCCACAGATGCTGTCAGACCTGCTGAGCTTGTCCAGTATTTTCTGTGTTAGTTTCAGATTCCATCACCCGCAGTAATTCGCTTTTATCAGTTGTTCCCAGAGGTTCAGCCAGCACCGGCTCCTGGATGGGAAAGTGTGGTTATTTGAGGATTTCCGATGAAGAGTACCAAATTAAATTATATGCAAGGTAGTCTGTATATTCCTCCAGCATCTTGTTTAGGTGTTATATGCAGACAGAACAGAAGAGGGACTCAGGAGGTACCGTGTCTATCCTGCAGAGGGCACTATTTGGAATGAACAGATAGTGAAGGAATCAGTGAGGTCAGATCAGCTGCCGTTATGCGTTACATTTAAAAAAATAAATTTAGAGAACCCAGTTATTTTTTTTCCAATTAAGGGGCAATTTAGAGTGGCCAATCCACCAAAACCGCACATCTTTGAGTTGTGGGGGTGAAACCCACGCAGACACAGGGAGATTGTGCAAACTCCACCCAGGGCTGGGATTGAACCCGGGTCTTCAGTGCAAGATGCAGCAGTGCTAACCACTGCGTCACCTTGCCGCCCACTGTTATGGGTTACATGCGAAGGTTCACTCAATCTGCAATAGCATCCCCGTCAAAACAATTCGCAGTGTAAACTCACCCTCTGATTCTCATCACAGAGTGTTAACAAGCGCTTGCAGAAGATTGGAGAGGAGAAGGACTCTGTACAGCGAGAGTGTGAATCGTTTCTTCCAAAGAAACCTGCAGATTCCTCCCCATCGCAGCTTTCAACTAAACTGAACAACGTGAAGAATAAATACAAAGACGTCACCTCACTGGCCAACCTATACCAGAACAAGTGAGTTTATAGAACCTGCCTCTGGGCAATTGTCATCACCTTGGATGAATACTTTGTGTAAGCTGATCTGTAATGGAAATGAGGAGGAGAATGTGGGTGGGATGACTTGGGAACAGAGAGAAAATGGAAGCAGGAGGATGCCATTCGGCCCTTTGAGCCTGCTCCGCCATTCATTATGATCATGGCTGATCATCAAGTTCAGTACCTCCCGCTTTCTCCCATATCCGTTGATCCCATTAGCCCCAACAGCTCTATCTAATTCCCTCTTCAAATTACACAATGTTTTGGCCTCAACTACTTTCTGTGGTAGCAATTTTCACAGGCTCACCACTCTCTGGATGAAGAAATTTCTCCTCAACTCAATCCTAAATCCTAAAACCCCTTATCCTCAAACTATGGCTCCTAGTTCTGGACTCCCCCACCATCAGGAACATTCTTTCTGAATCTATCCTGTTAGAATTTTATACATTTCTATAAGATCCCTTCCCACTCTTCTAAATTCCAATGAATATAATCCTAACTGATTTAGTCTCTCCTCACATGACAGTCCCCATCCCAGGAATCAGCCTGGTAAACCTTTGCTGCATTTCCTCCATAACAAGACCATCCTTCCTCCGATAAGAACACCAAAACTGCACACAATACTCCAGTTGTGACCTCACCAATGCCCTATACAATTGCAGTAAAACATCCCTATTCCAATACCTTGAATCCTCTTGCTTTGAAGGCCAACATACCATTTGCCTTCTTTACTGCTTGCTATACCTATGCGCTTACTGTCTGCGACTGATGCTCGAGGACATCAACGCCTCACTGAGTATCCACTTTTCTCAATTTACAACCATTCATATAATAATTTGCCTTCCTATTTTTGCTACCGAAGTGGATAATCTCACATTTATCGACATTATACTGCATCTGCCATGCATGTGCCCACTCAGCCTGTCCAAATCCTGCTGAAGAATCTCTGCATCCTACTCGCAGCTCATCCTCCCACCCATAGAACATAGAACATAGAACAGTACAGCACAGAACAGGCCCTTCGGCCCTCGATGTTGTGCCGAACAATGATCACCCCACTTAAACCCACGTAACCCGTATACCCGTAACCCAACAATCCCCCCCATTAACCTTACACTACGGGCAATTTAGCATGGCCAATCCACCTAACCCGCACATCTTTGGACTGTGGGAGGAAACCGGAGCACCCGGAGGAAACCCACGCACACACGGGGAGGACGTGCAGACTCCACACAGACAGTGACCCAGCCGGGAATAGAACCTGGGACCCTGGAGCTGTGAAGCATTGATGCTAACCACCATGCTACCGTGAGGCCCCTAAACTTGGTATCATCTGCAAATTTGGAGATAATGCATTTAGTTCCCTCGTCCAAATCGTTAATATATAATGTAGGGTGGCACGGTGACGCAGTGGGTAGCACTGCTGCCTCACGACGCTGAGGACCCAGGTTCGATCCCGTCCCTGGGTTACCGTCCGTGTGAAGTTTGCACATTCTCCCCGTGTTTGCGTGCGTCTCATCCGTAACAACACAAAGATGTGCAAGGTAGGTGGATTGACCACGCTAAATTGTCCCTTAATTGGAAAAAAAGAGAATTGGGTACTCTAAATTTATTTTTTTTAAAGTATATAATGTGAACAGTTGAGATCCCAGCACAGATCCCTGCAGTACCCACCTTGTCACTGCCTGCCAATCGGAAAAAGACCCATTTATTCCAACTTTTTGCTGCCTGTCTGCTAACCAGCTTTCTATCTATCTCAAGGCACTATCTGCAATCCCCTGCACTTTCACTTTACATATTAATCTGCTCTGTGAGACCTTAGTATAAGCAAATTCGAATATTTCATCTTGTGGGCATTATCAGAAGCCATCCATATAAGATAATCACCAAACAAAATCCAATCGGGAGTTCAGAAGGAGCTTCTTACCCAAAAACAGATGTGAATGTTGAGCTTGCTACCTAAGGGAGTGGTCGAAGTGAATGGTATAGAAGCATTTAAGAGGAAGAAAATCAAAGATTCTAGGGAGGAGAAAATAGAGATTTACTATGTTATATCTGGAAGAGAAAAGAGGGGACGAGGCTCGGGTGGTGAATTAACACTGAAGACCTGCTTAGCTCAAATGGCCCTTTTCTGGGCGGTATATCCAATGTAATTCTAAGTAATAGGGTTGACATTTGCAACCCAATCAAGATCCTCTGCAGTTTGGGTGGCATGGTGGCACAGTGGTTGGCGCTGAGGACCCGGATTAGATTACTGGCCTCGGGTCACTATCCGTGCGGAGTTTGTACATTCTCCCGGTGCCTGCGTGGGTCTCACCCCTACAACCCAAAGATGTGTGGGGTAGGTGGATTGACCATGCCAAATTTCCCCTTAATTGGAAAAAAGAATTGGGCACTTCAGATTTATTTTAAAAAAGATAGAACATAGAACATAGAACAGTACAGCACAGAACAGGCCCTTCGGCCCTCGATGTTGTGCCGAGCAATGATCACCCTACTCAAACCCACGTAACCCGTATACCCGTAACCCAACAATCCCCCCATTAACCTTACACTACGGGCAATTTAGCATGGCCAATCCACCTAACCCGCACATCTTTGGACTGTGGGAGGAAACCGGAGCACCCGGAGGAAACCCACGCACACACGGGGAGGACGTGCAGACTCCACACAGACAGTGACCCAGCCGGGAATCGAACCTGGGACCCTGGAGCTGTGAAGCATTGATGCTAACCACCATGCTACCGTGAGGCCCCTATCTGCAGATCTTCTGCAGTTTAATGTCCTAACCGAACTGCTTGCAGTGGAGTTCCTGTGGGACACTCTTGGTCATGTACTTTCCCCAATTATGATGGCCACACAAATGATGCAGACCTGTGACTTATTTGTTTTTCTCTTGGCCAGAGCAAACAGCCAACTGGAGTTGGAAGACAGCATTCAGAAAGCAGAAGATGCCCTTCAGAAAATTGAATCCAACCTGGCGGAGGAGTCAGTGATTCCTGCGGCACCAAATGCCGTGCAACAGAGGAGTTCTGAGCTGCAGGTACCAACGCTGAGGAACCAGGGGCAAGTGGCATGTTGTAGAACCATGAGAGGCTGCCCCTTTACCCATTGATCTCAACTCCAGCCTCTCGCCATCTTCGCAATCCCATCTTTCACTTAAAATATGTCCGCCCCAAATTTGTGAGATACCGTTCCCAGATCAGAGAATCAAATGCAGAGCTCATCATGCCTGAGTTACTCCTCATGTCAATGGAGCTGACATAAAAGATGGCTCGGTGGCATTGTGGTTAGCACTGCTGCCTCAACCAGCACCAGGGAACCAGGTTCAATTCCGGCCTCGGAGTGACTGTCTTTGTGGAATTTGCAAGTTCTCCCCATGTCTGTGTAGGTTTCTTTCGGGCGCTCCAGTTTCCTCCCACAGTCCAAAGATGTACATGTTAAGTGGATTGGCCATGTTAAATTGCCCACCATGCTATTGAACGGCCCTTCGGGTACATGGCCCCTCTCCTTTGTGAACACTGAAGAAAAGTATTAATTCAACACCTCTCCTATCTCTTCTGACTCCATGCACAAGTTCCCACTACTGTCCTTGACCGGCCCTAACCTCACCCCGGTCATTCTTTTATTTCTCACATGAGAGTAAAAAGGGTTTTCCTTGATCTGACCCACCAAGAACTTCTCTTGCCTCCTCCTAGCTCTCCCAAGCCCTTTTTTTTAGCTCATTCCTTGCTACCTTGTAACCCTCAAGCGACCCAACTGAACCTTGTTTTCTCATCCTTACATACGCATCCTTTTTCCTCTTGACAAGACATTCAACCTCTTTTGTGAACCATGGTTCCCTCACACGGCCACTTCCTCCCTGCCTGACAGGGATGTACCTATCAAGGACACGTAGTATTTGTTCCTTGAACAAGCTCCACTTTTCATTTGTGCCTTTCCCTGACAGTTTCAATTCCCATCTTATGCTCCGTAATTCTAGTCTAATCGCATCATAATTACCCCTCCCCCAATTATAAACCTTGCCCTGCCGTATGGCCCTATCCCTCTCCATAGTGAAAGAGACCGAATTGTGGTCACTATCTCCAAAGTGCTCTCCCACAAATAAATCTAACACTTGGCCCCGTACGTTTATGAAAAGAGCTTGTTGGGCACATGTGGCCCTCCACGGCTAATAGAGCAAATTAATCCTACGATATTCATGTAGAATCATAGAATCTCTACAGTGCAGAAGGAGGCCATTTGGCCCATCGAGTCTGCACCAACTCTTGGAAAGAATACCCGACCTAGGCCCATGCCTCGACCCTATCCCAGTAACTCCATCTAACTGTTTGGACATTTAAGGGGCAATTTATCATAGTCAATCCACCTAACCTGCACATCTTTAGACTGTGGTAGGAAACCGGAGCACCCGGAGGAAACCCATGCAGCCAAGGAGAGAAAGTGCAAATTCCACACAGACAGTCACCCGAGGCTGGAATTGAACCCGGGACCCTGCATTTGTTTTTAAAGAGTGAAACTGTCAGGCAGTTACAATCACTTCCAGCGTGGCTGACATTACCCATTGTGGAGCAGTGTGAGGGGAAGTGCAATAGCACACAACACAAGGCCAACAATATCACCAAGAAATCCAACAGGGAATTCAGAAGAAATGTCTTCACCCAAATAGTGTTGAGAATATGGACCTCGCTTCCATAGGGAGTGGTTGGAATGAATGGTATAGATACATTTAAGGGAAAACAAGGAATACAAGCATTTGAAAGATGAGGGGATAGCTGATTATGATGGTAGATTTACAAGGGAGAGGATGAGAGGGAGCTCGTGTGAAGCATGAACACCAGCATGGACTAACGAGCTGAATAGCCTGCTTCTGTGCTGTATATCTGAGGTAATCCTATGTCAAAACACTGGGCGGGATTCTCTCAGCCCAGGCTGGGCCAGAGAATCGCCGGGCCGGGCGCGAATCGCGCGACGCCGCCCCGGCGCCAGTCCGGCGATTCTCTGGAGAGCGGAGAATCGGCGCCATTGGCGCCAGCGTGGCACCAGTCGCGGCTGCTCTACGCTGCCCCCCCACCCCCGGGCGATTCTCCACCCGGGATAGATCGAGCAGCCGTACATAAAATCCGAGTCCCGCCAACGCCGTCCACATGTGGTCTTACCTGGCTGGACTTCGCCGTGCATGCATCCGGGGGCAGCCTGGTGAGGGCGGTCCGACCCTGGGGGGGGGGGGGGGGGGGGGGTGCGTCCGCTGTGTCCTGACCCACGATCGGGTCCTACCGATCGGCGGGCCGGCCTCTCGGGCTGGGGTCTCTTTTGTTCCGCGCCGGCCCCCTATGCCGTGTTACATCGGGGCCGGCGGGGAGAAGGGAGCCACTGCGCATCCGCAGCTGGAGCGGCGTGGGTCGCTCCAGTGCCGTGCTGGCCCCCTGTAGGGGTCAGAATCGCTGCTCCTGAGGGCATGTTGACGCTGTCGTGAAACGCAACGGTGTTTACGACGGCGTCAACACTTAGCCTCAGGATCAGAGAATCCCGACCACTGTATCTGTCCTTGGGTTCATAAGACCTTAAGACATGGGAGCAGAATTAGGCCATTCAGCCATTAAGTCAGCTCCATAATTCAATGAGATCGTGACTGAACTGATATGATAATTCCCAACTCCACTTTCCCTCAAGGGTGAAGGTTATTCCCATCACCCTTGATGCCCTTACTGATTATCTGAACATAGTTAATGCCCCAGCCTCTACAGCTCTCTGCGCTAAGGAATTCAACAGATTCACTACCCTCTGAAAGAAGAAATTCCTCCTTATCTGTGTCTTCAATGTCCGTTGCCATCAAAGTGCAGTACAGGTGGTCTGGGTTCTCTTGATGCTGAATATAATTAGCAGTTAATGTTGGAGAAGACTGCCCTCTGTTGGTCTTGTGTCTTGCTCAAGGGAGCTACACTGCCAATCTTCAGGAAGAGTGGTGTGGTAGCAGGAGGTGCATACAACTCACTATCCATCCACAAGCGAGGGGATTACATGGACAAGGGGATTATGTTCCCCCTTCTCCTGAATGGAATGGTTTTTGTGCAGAGCTGTGACCTTTTGAGACAGACATTTCAACAAAGTGAGGTTAGAGTAAAACTAATGCAGAATTGAAGGAAATGTCTGTGAGGCCCCTCTGCATCGGCCCTCTTTATAAACCTTCCTTCCAATTATTATCTCTTGCTCTTCTTTCAGAATTTGAAACGGGAACTAAACAACAACCAAGGCAAGCTGCAGAAGATGAACCAGGACATGAAAAGAACTGAGGATAGCTGCAAACCTCTGGAACTCAACTTCCAAGAATATTGCCCTGATCTCATAAAACAGAAGGCTGAGGTCCAAAAGCTCAACAACCGCCTGCAGAACGCAAGCGATCAACTGGACCTGAGGTGGGCTCTCCACTCGTTACAAAAATGATTAGGATGTCAGAATCACTGAAAAAGACAGTAATCCATTGCCCATCCATAATTGCCCTTGACAAACACAGGAACATAGAAAATAGGAGCTGGAGTAGGCCATTCAGCCCTTCAGGTCTGCTCCATCATACATTATGATCATGGCTGATTCTCTGTCTCAACACCATACTGCAGTTCTCTCCCCGTAGCCCTCAACACCCTTAAGAGTCTAGAAATCTATCTGTTTCCTTCTCAAATATATTCAGTGACTTGTCTTCCACATCCCTGTGAGATATAGAATTCCATAGGTTCACCACCCTCTGGGTGGAGACGTTTCTCCTCATCTCAGTCCTAAATAAGTTACTCTGTATCCTGAGACTGTGACCCTTGTTCTAGATTCACCCCGCACCCCACCCCAGCCAGAGGAAACAACACCCCTGCACCCAGCCTGTCCAGTCCTGTCAGAATTCTATACCTTTCAATGAGATCCCATCTCATTCTTCTAAATTCCAATAAATACAGGCTCAGAAGGTCCAATCCCCCCCCATATGACAATCCTGCCATCTCAAGAATCAGCCTTGTGAACCTTCTCTGTACTCCACCTATGACAAGTATATCCCTTCTTAGTAAGGAGACCAGGGCAGCACGGTGGCACAGTGGTTAGCACTGTGGTTTCACAGCGCCACGGTCCCATGCTCGATTCCCAGCTTGGGTCACTGTCTGTGCGGAGTCTGCACGTTCTCCCCGTGTCTGTGTGGGTTTCCTCCGGGTGCTCTACTTTCCTCCCGCTGGTCCCGAAAGACGTGCTGTTAGGTAATTTGGACATTCTGAATTCTCCCTCTGTGCACCCGAACAGGCGCCGGAATGTGGCGACTAGGGGCTTTTCACAGTAACTTCATTGCAGTGTTAATGGAAGCCAATTTGTGGCAATAAAGATTATTATCATTAAAACTCCACACAATACTCCAGGAGTGGTCTCACCAAAGCCCTGTACATCTGCAGTAAGACATTCTTGCTCCTGTACTCAAGTCCTCTTGCAATGAAGGCCAACATACTATTTCCCTTCTTTTGTTTGCTGTACCTGCATGCTTGCTTTCCGTGACAGGTGCAGAAGGACACCAGGTCCCTCTGTACGTCAACTTTTCCCAATCTATCACCATTTAAATAATTCTGTTTATCCAAAGTGGATAACCTCACATTTATCCACATTATACTGCATCTGCCATGTATTTATCCCCTCACTCAAATTGTCTAAAACACCTTGAAACCTCTTAACAATCTCCTCACCACCCACATTTCCACCAAATTTCATGTCATCAACAAACTTGGAAATATTACTTTGATTCTGAATATCATTGAAGATGGTGGTGAGGGGCAGCACGGTGGCACAGTGGTTAGCACAACCGCCTCACGGCGCTGAGGTCCCAGGTTCGATCCCGGCTCTGGGTCACTGTCCGTGTGGAGTTTGCACATTCTCCCCGTGTCTGCGTGGGTTTCGCCCCCACAACCCAAAAATGTGCAAAGTAGGTGGATTGGCCACGCTAAATTGCCCCTTAATTGGAAAAAAATAATTGGCTAATCTAAATTTATTTTTAAAAAAAGATGGTGGTGAGGTGGCACGGTGGAGCAGTGGTTAGCACTGGTGCCTCAAGGCGCCGAGGACCCGGGTTCTATCCCCGCCCCAGGCCACTGCCCGTGAGGGGTTTGTCCATTCTCCCTGTGTCTGCATGGGTTGGCTATGCTAAATTGCCCCTTAATTGCAAAAAAATAGAACTGGGTACTCTAAATTTTAAAAAATGGTTGTGGGCAGCACGGTAGCATTGTGGTTAGCACAATTACTTCACAGCTCCAGGGTCGCAGGTTCGAATCCCGGCTTAGGTCACTGTCTGTGTGGAGTCTGCACGTTCTCCCCGTGCCTGCGTGGGTTTCCTCCAGGTGCTCCAGTTTCCTCCCACAGCCCAAAGATGTGCAGGTTAGGTGGATTGGCCATGCTAAATTGCCCTTCGTGTCCAGAATTGCCCTTAGTGTTTGGTGGGGTTACTGGGTTATGGGGTTATGGGGACAGGGTGCAGGTGTTAACATTGGGTAGGGTGCTCTTTCCAGGAGCCGGTGCAGACTCGATGGGCCGAATGGCCTCCTTCTGCACTGTAAATTATGTGAAATATCCCTACTAGTGCATGGAATCACTCGTGGAGTGAAGTATCCTTTCCTCAGTTTTACAATTTTTAAAAAAGTAATTGGGGTTCCTATCTGGTATCCTAGTAAATATTGGGGTCTGGTCCGGGAATATAATAGTACACTCACCTGAAAGGTATGGGGTACCTCGGCTCAGTGTCTCATCTGAAAATTGTCATTTCTAACAGAGCAGCGCTCCCTCAAGTTCTGCCCAGTGTGTCAAACGGCACTTTGCTCTTGAGTCTTTTGTTTGGGGCTGAACCCACAAGACTCTGGCTCAGTGGCAAGAATTCTACTGTGGAGCCGAGGCTTAGACATTTAAAAAAAGTAAATTTAGAGTGCCCAATTCTTTTTTTTCCAATTAAGGGGCAATTTAGCATGGCCAATCCACCTAACCTGCACGTCATTTTGGGTTGTGGAGTTGAGATCCACGCAGACACAGGGAGAATGTGCAAACTCCACACAGACAGTGACCCGGGGCCGGGATCGAACCTGGGTCCCCGGCGCCGTTAGGCAGCAGTGCTAACCACTGCGCCACCATACCGCCATTCTGAGGCTCAGACATGATCCGGAAACAGAAGGAAGCCCAAACACTTGGAGCTGTTCAAGTTCCATATTGATTAAGTTCATGTAGAAAATAGATTCTTGGATTCATTTTCTAACACTGCTTTCCTTCAGTGCTCTTCTCCATCTCCTGCTGTATTCTGTTGTGAAGTATCTGATACTCCACTCAACAGAAATTTCACATTGTACTTTGATTCTTCACAGAGAGAGTATGCTTCAGAATTCCAACACAGCCAATCAGCGTTTCAGAACTTCCCAGCAGGAACTCAACACCTGGATGAACAATCTTCCTAACAATCAAGTGCAACCCACAGACAACTTGAATGAAGTCAATGCCAAACTTGGGGCTCAAAAGGTGGGTGCTTTCCAGGAAACAGGGTTCCTGGAGTTCAAAACGACGCAAAGAACAAAGAAAAGTACAGCACAGGAACAGGCCCTTCGGCCCTCCAAGCCTGTGCCGACCATGCTGCCCGTAAAATCTTTTACACTTCCTGGGTCCGTATCCCTCTATTCCCATCCTATTCATGTATTTGTCAAGATGCCCCTTAAACATCACTATTGTCCCTGCTTCCACCACCTCCTCTGGCAGTGAGTTCCAGGCACCCACTATCCTCTGTGCAAAAAATGTACCTCATAGATCACCTCTAAACCTTGCCTCTCGCACCTTAAACCTATGTCCCCTAGTAATTGGCCTCTCTACCCTGGGAAAAAGTCTCTGACTATCCACTCTGTCTGTGCCCCTCATAATTGTGTAGACCTCTATCAGGTCGCCCCTCAACCTCCTTCGTTCCAGTGAGGACTAACCAAATTTATTCAACCTCTCCATGTGACATTTCTTGTCCACATATTTGTGACAATCCAGCTCATGTTCTGCAGCAATCCATGTTTTACAATGGCTCAATCATCGAGGTTAGTTAGGTTCAGACACTGGAGTGCACCTGCCTGATAGTTCACGCACCTCTTCAGGTGGGCCTCGACTCTTCAGGTGCTGCCGTTTCACACTCAACTTTCTCATTTATCCCTGTGGTCTTCCTGTCCAGTAACGCCAGCATTGCAGGAAATAGAGGGGAGGGCACAGAGAGGAACAAGAGATGAAAACAGAAAAGTAAGAAAGAGAGAAATAAAACAAATGTGAAGATCCACGAGTGAGATGAGGAGGGAAGAGAACGAATCAATGTTTGCATATACAGGGGCCAAAACCAAAGTGTGCGAGGCCATAAGCCTCTCCACCCAGTGGGCAATGCACACCCGACTACAGTTCGCTGAGAGATTGGAAGCAAAATGATTTCATGGTGTCAGAATTTACTAAATATTATAACCCACAAGTACCTTACGGGATGGGAACAATTAACTTCCCTGTGAGTACAAGCTCCCTGGTTAAGGGGCCAGGGACCTTTAAACAATTTATAGCTGTAGTACATAAGAACATAAGAACTAGGAGCAGGAGTGGGCCATTTGGCCCTTCCAGCCTGCTCCACCATTCAGTGAGATCATGGCTGATCTTTTGTGGACTCAGCTCCACTTTCCCGCCCAAATACCATAACCCTTTATTCCTTTATTTTTCAAAAAAGTATCTATCTTTATCTTAAAAACATTTAATGAAGGGGCCTCAACTGCTTCACTGGGCAAGGAATTCAATAGATTCACAACCCTTTGGGTGAAGAAGTTCCTCCTAAGCTCAGTCCGAAATTTTCTTCCCCTTATTTTGAGGCTATGCCCCCTAGTTCTGCTTTCACCCCGCCAGTGGAAACAACCTGCCCGCATCTATCCTATCTATTCCCTTCATAATTTTATGTTTCTATTAGAAACAATCTCCCCGCATCTATAGTATATATAAAGTCGGCCAGTTTGGCATCAGCAAGACAGATCCAGTTGGGATCTACTGTGTGATGTATATAATAGTTATTGTAACTAAACAAAGTTTCTTGGAACCAACAAACATAAAGCCTGATCTCACTGAATTATCTTCATCCGTTTACTCACAGAGACTGGTGAACGATATCAAGAAGAAGGAATCAGAAAAAGATGCACTCGTCGCTCTGTCCCATGACCTGCAGTCAAACCTGAAGGTATGTATTTGTTTCTAATGACAGAGCTTGGGCGGGATTCTCCCCTACCTAGCGGGGCGGGTGGTCCCAGCGCCGAGGAGTGGCATGAACCACTCCGGTATCGGGCCGCCCGGAAGGAGCGGAATCCTCTGCACCTTGAGGGGCTAGGCCAGCGCCAGCGGGGTTGGCGCCCCGCCAAACGGCACGGGAGGGGCTTGGCGTCGCGCCAACCGGTGCCGAAGGGCCTCCGGCAGTCGGCGTGAGTTGGCGTATGCACGGGAGCGCCATCGTGTGCTGCCGTCATCCCAGCGCATGCACGGGGGGGGGTCATCTCCGCACCGGCCATGGCGGAGCTCCACAGCAGTTGGTGCGGAGGGAAAGAGTGCCCCCACAGCACAGGCCCGCCCACGGATCGGTGGGCCCCAATCACAGGCCAGGCCACTGTGGGGGCAGTCCCCGAGGCCAGATCCCCCCCCCTCGCGCCCCCTCCCCCCCGAGGACTCCAGAGGCCGTCCGCAGAGCCAGGACCCGCCAGTCAGTACCAGGTCTAATTGATGCCGGCGGGACCGGCCGAAAATGGGCGGCCGCTCGGCCCATCACAGACCGGAGAATCGCCGGGGGGAGGGGGGGGGGAGGGGCTGTTAGAGGCCGCCGACCGGCGCAGTGCCATTCCCGCCCCCGCCAAAAGCCCGGCGCCAGACAATTCGGCAGCCGGTGGGGGCGGGATTCACGCCGCACCCCCCCCAGCGATTCTCCGGCCCGGCGGGGGGTCAGAGAACCACTCCTCAGACACGTGCACAGAAATCCAGCTGACGCTTCAATGCCGTACAGAGCGAGATACTGCCTTTTATTTGTTAAACCAAGTTGTCTGTTCCCAAAGATGGAAATAAAAGAATCCTAGGTGCTATTCAGTGGCTTAATTGCGCCGATTCGGTGTCGGCACGAGGCTGTTAAACCTCATGAAAAGCTCCTTGTGAGAATCGTGATGCTCTAAATGTCTTGCGAGAATCGTTGAATCGCACGAGGAGTTTTAATCTGGATCTCGCTCTCGCTGGGTGAGATCTAAGTGCGCATATTTAAATGAACCATTAGGCTAATTTAAATATGCGCTCACCAGATTCACCCGGAGCATTGGATTCACCGGCTTCCCCAGCAAGGCCTCAACTTGCCGCCATTTGGTACTGGTTCACATAGTCATGAACAAGTCGTGGGGGCAGCTGGGGAAGTATCACGGGGGGGGGGGGGGGGGGGGGGGGGGGGTCGAGGAATGGGCAAGTTGGCACCCTGACACTCCCCAACACCCAGGCATCTTGGCACTTGGCATCTGGGCAGCTTGTCACTGCCACCCGTCCATCCTGTTAGTGTCACCCTGGCACTGTCAGGGTGCCCAGGTGGAACTTCCAGGCTGGCATGGGCACTGTCAGGGTGCCAAGTTGCCCATGCTGGGGGATTGGGTCTGGGGGGGGGGGGCCTTACCGATAAGAGTGGCTCGGAGGTTCGGGATGCCGTGCTGGAGCGCTGAGGGGGGGGGTTGATAGCTCACCAGTGCAGGAAATGATTGAAAGTGTGGCTTCGACAGGGCATTCTTTGCCGAGGCCAGAAAACCCCAGCAAAGTATTGTTTGTTTTTTTTTTTTTGAAGTTTTTTATTTAACACAAATTTGTAACAGTTACAAAGCGAAAAATGGCCCTGTGCAAAGAGCCTTAACATAGTGAAAACGAACAGTGGGAAAGAATAAACATGTTAATAAATGTTGAAACCAAAAATCCTTCCATACGGCACTTTCCCTGCCAGCTCTGTTTACCCATGCCACACGTGTTCAACTACACTAAGCTAACGTGGCCCTAACCCTCTTCTCCCTCCCCGCCCCCCCCCCCCCCCCCCCCGCCTGGTCTCCCCTACTCCCCCAGGCCTGGCCTGCCAGGTCAGCCCTGCGCTTGGCCCTAGCCCGCCCCGCCCCCCCCCTCCGATCTCCCTGGTGCCCCCTGACCTACGCTAGTCACACTGACCCCTGCCCCTGGCGCCTACCTGTCTCCCGTCCCAGCGCTCAGGCCCTCCCCCCACCCACCAGGGACCCATTAACCTAATTGTATCCCACCGTGCCCTTTCAAGTCCCGTGACTAGCCCCTAGCCCATCCCCCCATCAGAGGCCCCGATCTCGCACCAGAAGGTACCAAGCACAGGCCCCCCCCCCCCCCCCCCATTGCGATCCCCCCAAAGGACCCTAAACAGTGCGCCCTCCAGCCCCCACTCTCTGTCCAGGCTGAAAACAATCTTAGATAAAACATTACAGTACAGGATAGTTTAACAAACCGCCGCCACACAAATGTCTGAAAGCCCCGAGTCCTTTAGTTCCAGTCCAGCTTCTTTTTCTTCGTAAAAGTCCTAATCAGAGCAACTTTAAGTTAACAGGCCGCCGCCACTGTACAGCACTGAAAGAACTCAGTGCCCATTAGTTCAAGTCCAGCTTCTTGTCTTTAATAAAGGTCCAAACCTGTTCTGGTGTCTCAAAGTAGTAGTGGAGTTCCTCAAACGTAACCCAAAGCTTTGCAGGATATAGCATTCCAAACCTCACCTCCTTTTTGTAGAGGGCTGCCTTTACCTTGATGAATCCTGCACGCCTCTTGGCCAGCTCCGTTCCCAAGTCCTGGTAAATGCGCACCTCGCAGTTCTCCCATCTGCTGCTCCTCTCCGCCTTGGCCCATCGCAGCACACGTTCCCTGTCAGCAAGCCGGTGAAAGCGGACCACCAAGGCCCTCGGTCGGTCGCCCGTCCTGGGCTTCCTTGCGGGGGCTCTATGTGCCCCATCCAACTCCAGGGGTTGAGGGAAGGCCTCCGGTCCCATCAGCGCCTCAAGCATACCCGTCACGTATGCGCCCACATCCGACCCCTCGCAGCCCTCGGGGAGGCCAACGATTCTTAAATTCTGCCTCCTGGCTCTGTTCCCCAGCTCTTCAAGCTGCTCCTGCATCCTCCTCTGACGGGCGTTCAGCTCCTCCATCTCGTGCTCCAGCTCCATTACCGTTCCCTCCTGACTGGAGAGCTTCGCCTCGACCTCCCTGAGCGCCTTCCCTTGGGCCGCCTGTGTCTCGACCATTCGGTCCATCACCGCTCTCATCGGGTCCAGCGTGTCCCTCCTCAGCTCGGCGAAGCAGTTCTTGAAGAACTCCATCTGCTCCTCCCTTGGCCAGTGAGCCTCCGCTCCACGGTCCCCGCCGTCCGCCATGCTTGGCCGCCCGGCCTGGGTTCCCCGCTGCTCCCGCTTCGATCCTTGCCGCTCCACTCGACCGCTTCTGGTCCAGCTGCCCATACCCTGGAAGAAAGCCTCTTCCCTGTCGTCTCCTCCACCGATTCAGGCTGCCAGGTCCCTAAAAAGTCCGTAGACAAAGGTCCGTTTGCCCATCTCGGGCGGGAGCGATCCGACCTGCGACCTGCCTCCTCGAGGGCGCCACCGGAAGCTCCCCAGCAAAGTATTGTTGAATATCGCTGAGAAACACCTCGCTAAACATGCCATTCAGTGGACTTTCACTCAAGTCCGCTGAATTGCAGATTGAAGAAGAGCAGGAGAGTTATCCCCAGTGTCCTGACCAATATTTATCCCTCAATCAATCTCAGTCAAACATGTTGGGGAGAAATCGCCCAGAAAATGACTGACATTTCAGGCAGATAAACTGGTGAGAATCCCACCAGCTGTTCCAGTGTGATTCCCACTGTGAATACTCAGTAAGTTCTGACCTTTGGCATTTCCCAGGAGCCTGGGGAGATTCTCAATGAATTCACCCATATTTAGAATATTTATTTGGAGTGGGACCAAAAGACGCCGGCAAGGCTGCTCGGAGATTGCGGTGCTATTTTTAGAAGGTGCCCCAATCTCCTTATAACCCTACTGACAGAAACCCTCCCTCCTCCACTCACAGGCATCAGGCTCCCCACATCGCTGATACCAGCACTCCTCCCCAAATGACCGACTGCCCGCTATGGGGTTGCCGAGGCCCCCCCTCTAAGGAACTCCCCCACTTTACAGGCCGTCTCCCTTCCATCCACCCCCCCTTTCATTGCCATGCCCTCTCACAGGCTCCACCCCTTAACCATGTACCTTTGTACCCTGACACTGCCCCTAGGCAGTGGCAACCTGGCAATGCTAGAGGTCAGGAGGAGGTGCTGGGGCCGTGCCCTGGCCCAAATACCCAGGGGTCCAATGGCCTTCAAGCCCCTTGGCGTCGCCATCATGTCTGGTCTCCATTTATGGGGACCACCAGTGATTCCTCTCGGCCTCAGGCTGTGCCAGTTGGGGCAGAGACTCCCAGGAGTTGGCAACTCCGGCTTCAGGCGGGCTGAACATATTTAAATGAGTTTAAAAACTCAGCGAGAATGTGAACCAGATGGTACCGCGGGACAGGTGCATCACACTCCATTTGGTTCCTGTCCCATCCCACTGTTCTTCGGGAACAGGAGGAGGTGCATCGGGCGCAATAGCGGGGGGTGGGGTTGTTTAGAATCAAGCCTGTTATCTGGGAGTTCAATTCCATTGCCTTTATTGTATAACCAGTGGGGTCCATTCTATACTGTAGTGGAGTATGTGTGTCTTAACTCACTTGGTGGATTGGGCGCCTAGCTTTGGGCATCGCCATCCTTGGATACTAACCCAGGTTCTTGTAAGGGGGAATCATGGTCAGCCGAAGGCCTTGCCCTTCAATGGCAGACTGCAGGGTGGGTGTGGGTTTATGACACAATAGACCCTCCTCTAAGCCAGCACTCCCAAAATAAGTAATGGGTTTTTCTTTTTTAAAGGATTACGAAACTAACAATGACAAATATCGGGCAACTCTGGACCCTGCCACTGGTGCATCTAAAGTGAAAAAGCTGCGGACTCAGACCCTGCAAGAAGTCATTAATGATCAGGTAAGGGAAACACTGCAGTGTCAATCGCTCAAAGTAGAGATCAGGATGGCCTACCATCCAGGATTTTCTCCCGTTATCCCTTCTTTTGTCCCACATCCTGGGTCAAGTCTTCCTGGGATGCGTTTGGGCTAGGATTTTTGCAGGAGAGGCTTTAATTTGGGCCTGCGTTGGGAGTCATCTGGTCAAGCTCGTGGTTGGGATCTCCCCGTGGCATGGATCTAATATCAGAATCGAGGCAGGTCACTTGGCTGCACCACCAGCCCCAATGCTCTCCCCACCCCCTCAGTTGTGGCAGCACCCTTCCCCACCTTCCTCCCTCTCAGGTTCACCAATATCAACCTCCCTACTCCACCTACCACCCCATGGCCACTGGTGCAGCTTCACCAGAAACCCCCCCCCCCCCCCCCCCCCCCCCCCCCCCCCCCCCCCGACACACAAACGCACAGCAAAATGGCACTTATCTTTTTCACCCAGAGTTGATCACCCTGCTTGAGACAGTCACCAGTAGTTTCTGTGTTTTTCTTCTTCTTCCCCAGTTCTCTACTGCTCTCCTGAAGGTGTACTTGTGGGCAAGACCAAGATCAGCAGTCATAAATGGAAGATTCCCAATCGGGAATTCTGGAGAAACTTATCTCTCCAGAAAGTTCCTGCAATGTGTCACACTGCCGAATGTCAGGAAAAGCTCAATAAACACATGAGGAGACCAGAAAAAAGACTTATGTTATATTGTGCCATTCAAAACTAACAGATACCTCAAAGTGTTTTACAGCCAATTAAACGTTTTTCTGATGCAGAAAATGTGGCAACCATCTTGGGATTAATAATAATAATCTTTCTACTGTATTGTCACAAGTAGGCTTACATTAACACTACAATGAAGTTACTGTGAAAAGCCCGTAGTTGCCACATTCCGGCACCTGTTCGGGCACACAGAGGGAAAATTCCGAATTCTCACCTGGTATGGGAATTGAACCCGCGCTGCTGGCCTTGTTCTGCATCACAAACCAGCCGTCTAGCCCACTGAGATAAACCAGCCCCCAAATTTGTATTTTATAATACAAAAGGCTAATTCTTAACACTTAACCTGTGAGCTCAGCCCAGTTCATTTTGCGTCAAGATCCAGGGACCTTCAGAGGTAAATAAAGAGGTGGAGGAATAACCAGGGAGATAAAGGCATTTTCAGAATCAGAGGCCGGGAGATGAAGCAACCCTATTTACTGGCAGAGGCCCTCCCTCCCCCACCCGCAGACATCAGGCTCCCCCCATTGCTGGCATCAGTGCCCCTCTGCAAGTGACCAACAGCCATCTATGGGGTCATTGCAGCCCCCATTGAGAAACCCCCCCTTTTTACAGCCCTCTCCCTCAATGCCCCCCCCCCCCTTTCATGGCAATGCCCTCTCACAGGCTCCCACCCCTTAACAATACCCATTGGTACCCTGACACTGTCCACAGTGCCAAACTGACTATGCTATGGGCCAGGAGGAGGTGCTGGTGCAGTGCCCTGACCCAACTACTCAGGGGGTCCAATGGCCTCCGATGCCCTTGGCATGGCCATCATGTTCTTTTTTATCCGGTGATGGTTAAGATCTGGAATGTGCTGCCAGAAAGGCTAATGGAAGCAGATTTAACAGTAAATTCCAAGGGATAAATACACAAAAATGGACCAATTTGCGGGGCTATGAGGGACGGACAGGACAGTATTACATAAGACTGAAGGTGGCACAGTGGTTAGCATTGCAGCCTCACAGCGCCAGGGACTTGGGTTAATTTTGGCCTTCGGTGACTACATGGAGTTCCTCCGGGTGCTCCGGTTCTCCCCCCCCCCCCCCCCCCCCCCCACTGCCCAAAGATGTGCCGGTTAGGTGTGGTTGTGGGGTTAGGGCGGGGGAGTAGGCCTAGGTAGGGTCCTCTTTCAGAGGGTCAGTGCAGACTTGATGGGCCGAATGGCCTCCTTCTGCACAGTAGGAATTCTATGTTTCTAAGAGCCTGTACATGCACAATGAGCTGACTGTATAATCCTCGTGTTCTCTCTCTTGAAACCCTTCTCAGACAAATATTCACTGAATTTTCACTGTTCTGAAATAACTTTCTTTCTTTGTAGGAGAAGGATACTGTAAGCGTTTTGCTGAAGTTGCTTCATCGAATGACCAACTGCTCAACCAACTGGACTTTGTGACAAAGGTTAAGCAAAAGGTAACTTGAATGCTACTGGTAACTGAAGGGTTTCAAAACAAGTGTTAGTATTTCCACGCATCTCCTTACTGTGAACAGACCTCTCGGTTCTGGGATTACTGTGCGGCCATAGTGCTCCATCATCCATGGTCAACCCTCCCATTCTGGCCGGACTGCCCTCGGATCTGCCAGCCATAGGCAGTGAAAGAAGAACTTTCCTGAATTGCTTGTCGTGGACTCAGGAAGCCCTCAATCACTTTGCAATCAATGAAATCCTTTTGAAGTGCAGTCATTGTTGTAATGTTGGAGACATGGCAACCAACTTGCACACAGCAAGATTCCACAGATATCAATAGTAACCAGAGCATCAGTTTTAGTGAGATTAGTTGATAGATGGATATTGCGAGGAAACCAGGGAGAACTCCCCTGCTCACCTTGTTGGATTGTGAGATTCTTTCTGTATACCCCACGTTGGTTTAATATCCAAAGTAATGAGGGGCCAAGACAGAGTGGTTAGCAAGAAACGGTTACAATTGTCATATATTCACCCATGTATATAATGAAGTGCAGACAGGCAGTGATTAACACACAGCACAGAGCAGCCAATCACCAGACAGGACACTACACTATAAAGCCAGAGGGCACCAGGTTTCCGCTCTCTCTGGACCCAGCCACTGAGACAGTCAGAGTCCGTTGAGCTAGCAGTGCAAACACCATGCGGTAGCTAGTAGTCTGGTCAGGCTAGTAATAGGTCTCCAGTCAATTCAGCATAGTGTCAACCCACAGCTGAGCATGTATATTAGTTAATACGTTGAATAAATTGTGTTGGATCTTCTCCAGTGTAGAGGTCTGTCTCTCGCTACACTGCATCAAGTGCAGTCCACATCAACCCAACCTGTCTAAACATCACCTATGAGCACAATAACCAGATTTAAAGTGATTGGAAAAGTATCAAAGGCAACACCAAGAAAACTTTTTAAGCAGCAGATGGTTAAGGTCTGGAAGGTGTTGCCTGAATATATTGACTGATTTGTTCTTTCAAAGGGATTTGGATAACACAGCTGAAGAGGAAAACATTCTCAGGCCAAGACAAAATGGGGCCATCAAAATTACGTTGTTACAGAGAGTCTGTATGAGCTGGGAGGGCCAAATTTCTTCCTTCCATACAGTAACGACTCTATAATTCTATGCACGCCACATCTGAAAGACAGCACCTCTGACAGTGCAGCAGTCCCGCGCTGCTGCATTAAGTATTAGCATAGATTGTGTCCAAGCGAAACTTGAACTCATTACCTTTTGATTCAGAGGCAGTAGATGTCACTGAACCAAAGCTGGATAGGTGCCACAATGAGTGGCAATGAGGAACCATGAGAGGTTCATTAGTGTTGGCTTAAGGTCTAATTTTCAAGTCTTGACAGACTTTGAAACAGTCTCTGAACACTTTGAAAATCTGACACTTTCAATATTTGGACACTTCCATGGAGGGGGAGAGTAATCAGAAATGAGACCCTTGATTGATGTACCCCATACCTACCCAGGACAAAACACATTGTGATCAAAGGTCATTGACCTGAACTCTCTCCACAGGCGCTGCCAGAGGTGCTGAGTATTTCTAGCATTTTCCGGTTTTATTTCAGATTTTTTCTGTCTTTTGCCTTTGCAAGAGACAGCGTTGCTGCACTTGTCCAAGTGGGTGTCTCCAGTAAGTGCTGGGTTTTCATATCTGCCCGTCAGTATCCTCCTGCCGAGGTTCTGATGAGCCTCATTCTGTAAACACTGAGGGAAGGAAATATAGAACCTCGCAGGTGTGAAGAAAAGAAACATGATGTTTCCATCATTGGTCACTGGTGTCTTATGCAGTGCCGCAACAAGGCCATCTCCACTGCAGCATAAAGGAAGAATATAAAAATATCAGAAAGGTACGCCCCCGGCGAATGTGTCATGTCAGCAATGGACTTCTTCTTTCACTTCTAGTCCACAGTATAAAACCACTTTCAAACACTGTGGACAACACATTACACCCAGCCCCATCCGGGACCTTCCTGATGGTGTCATGTGTGCAAAATTGAAGTGTAAAGTTAAACCAAATTAAATGAAAATAATTATAGATCCCAGGCTTCACGTTTAGCCAGAATGTTGGATTACTCTTTTGGGATGTTTGAGAAAAATGTCTTCACCATTATAAATATTATATTTTTTAAAAGAAATGACCTGAACAAACAGCTAGTGCGATGTACCGATTGCCAATAATTGCCCACCTTGACCAGTGGTGTGATGGTCAGATAAATGAGCCTCAAATAATTCAGAACACCAGTACGGTACAAAATAGAAGACAATCAGTAAAGAAAATAGTCACTAAAGAAAATCCAATATAGAGTTCAGGAGGAAACACCTTTACCCAGAAAGCAGTTAGTATATAGAACACGCACACAATGGTGTAGTTTTGGCACCTGCATTTAACAGGAAGTTAGTTAAACATATGAGGGAGAAAGAGAAAATAAGGATGTGTCCTGATATAGTTCGATGAATTTGGGTGGAAGAGTCTCACGTGGACGTGGAGCATTAACACTGGTACAATAGTTCTAGATAACGCGGCAGGTCCAACAGCATCTGCGGAGAGAGAAACAGAGTTGTTTTATAAATTTATAGTGCCCAATTATTTTTTTTCCTGTTAACGGGCAATTTAGCGTGGCCAATACACCTTTCCTGCACATCTTTGGGTTGTGGGGGTGAAACCCACGCAAACACCGGGCGAATGTGCGAACTCCACACGGACCAGTGACCCAGAACCGGGATCGAACCTGGGACTTTGGCGCATTGACGGCAACAATGCTATCCACTGTGCCACCGTGCTGCCCGGAGAGGGAAAACAGAGTCAACGATTTGAGTGCAATAGTTCTGATATATTGGACTCAACGTTTTTGTGAGTGAGACAAAACCACCTGTCTATGTGTTGTAAATCATTTTTTATTCATTCATGGGATGTGTGCATCACCAACCGGGCCAGTATTTATTGCCCATCCCTAATTACCTGTGAATTGAGTGACTTGCCAGGTCATTCCAGAGAGCAGTCAATAGTTACTGTAGGTCTGCAGAAGGACAGAAGGATTTCCTTCCCTAAAGGATATTATGAACCAGATGGGTTTTTAAAACAATGGTTTCATGGTTCATCTTTAGACTTTTAATTCCATATTGTTATGGAATTCAATTTTCACCATCTGTGGTGGTGGGATTTGAACCAAGGCCTCCAGATCATTACCATCAGTCTCTGCATTACTAGTCCAATGGCTATGCCACTAGGCCACCACTTCCTCTTAGTCGATGTAAAATTTATGTTAATTATGAATCAAAGTTCTGAAACTTTCTTATTCTTTTTCTCCCTCAAGCAACAAGAAAGTCCAGTGAACGAAGTAGTGATATCGCAACAGAACGTGCAGTCACAAAACACATTGTTTGCTAAGAAAGGCCCTGAGCTGCAAACCCAGTTTAAAGATGAAGAGAAGAAGACCAAATTAGCTGAAGCAACTCTACAAGAGCAGAGCAAAAGACTGAGTTTTCTAAGGCGCAGAGGCTGTGGATAGAACAGAGGAGAAAGAAGTGGTGGAGTACTACAGGGACCCAAGGTAGAAAGCAACCTTTCTGCTTTACGTAACAAAATCCACGATGTAAGGAAACAAAGGCAGGGAACTGAGAATGACATAGATATAGCAAAGCAAAAAATCAATTTGTTAGAAGATGGACAAAAGAATGACAAAAATGGCCAGCATCATTAAGAAGTGAAGAAGATTGAGAGGAATCCCGCATTTAGATGTTGAGGCCGAAAATCTGCGCAGTGAGATCAATACCTGAGAAGAGAGAAGCAAATCGCCATTGGTGATTGGGACCGCCTAACCAGGGAGGTCACCATCCTTGAGCAGCAACCAATCAACATCAAAGAAAAGCTTGTCACAGTTGAAAAGGTCAAAGTGGAAAAGGACCCAATTATGTTGAAGGCTGCCAGAAGTCTTCAGAACGAGATTGATGATGAGGGTCAGAAGAGGCAGTTGCTACTTGAAAAGATACGGCTTATAAGAGTTCAGATTGAGACTCAGGAGAAGAAAACAGGGAAGATTGAACCAAAGGTC